>NC_088798.1:105441282-106055501 GCF_011386835.1 Chrysemys picta bellii
AATTCCAAATTCAGATCTTGTTCCTCAAAGACAGAGATGGACCTGTGAGCCTCCCATCCATTAACTCCACCCTGCAGCTGGATTAAGGCAGGTAGGCTCTTTGGGGAAGACACTCATTAGATTCTCTTGCAGGAGCGGGGCCTTTAGGATCTTCTGCTCTGGAAAGCGGCCATTGTAAATACAGGGGGCGGGGAGGGGAAGTGTGGAGAATGGCAGAGCTGATTTTAATTGCATGAATGTTTCACACACTGAAAACCAGGAAAATTTGGACCCATTTTTTTTTTCCTTAGAATTTTTACCCCTCTCGACTTTTTGAAATTTCAGTAACTCCTCAAACCAAACCATTCCGAGTACTGGGTGATTTTGGCAGGGGTGGGGGACATTCCTTCTAAACAAGTTACATAGCTCCAAAACCTACCAATACTATTGCTTAGAACCGTTTTGGGATCCCATCACAGCAGCTTACATAAGTTTTCTCTCTCATCTCCCCACTCTGTCTCCGTAGCAGCAAGGTAGGACGCCCTTCTCACGCTAGAGCCCTTGGCTGGCCATTGTGCTGAGTAGAACAACCCAGCCCCAAGAGCATGTTGCTTAGGCGGCACGGCCAGCTGCCCCATTGGCTAGTATGTATAGTGCCATCTATAACCTGTGAGCTGGAGAACATGCTCCTTGGCATAGAGGTAGCAGTGTCTGCCTCACTGTGGCTTGGACTGCAGGCAAGTAGGATGTTCATTATAATTAGTTCATGAGCAGCTCTACATTTCACCCCATCCCAGCCACGACCAGTAAAGAGCGAATTTTGCCCATACTTTGTATAGCACCATCCTTAGGTGAAAGCAGGTGAGCTAAAGGCAGATTTTTAAGCCTTATCTCACTGAATTCCCTTGCTTTGTAGGTTGCATTTATATTCCAAATCTTATTTGGAGACAATCTTCAAGGGTTTAATTAGATTTATGGAGAGAATGGAACACTAGCAAATAAAGAAAGAGGTATAAGGCAGACCAACTATGCAGTCATATTTGGCATAAAGGATGAAGCTTAGCAATTCAGGTTTTGGATGTTATAAGGCTTTCACATGGGACAGGCTTGCTATCTGGCTCTATTTCTCAGTATACACAGTGTGTGTGTATATATGTATTTTAGAAAAACACTTAGCCAGAGGGAAAAGAATATGTTGTGAAAGATAAATTATGCAGATAATGTTCCATTATGCGCACACAATAAAAAGTACAAGGGACATGTATTTCCCCAGGGATGCACCTCTGAGATGAGAGGCCGGCACAAAACAAAACAAAATAAAAAAAATAAAAAGAAGAAGAAAAAGAATCAAATCGAAACTACAGCCAGTTCTGGCAGATTTTGCTTGGAGGTGGAACAAGACTGAATGAGCAAAAAATTGTACCAGGGGCTGTTCTTTCTGACCAAAGTTCTGAACATTGGCTGTGTCAGTTTTTGAGGTCACCACTCAAACTCGTTAGGACAACGTTTGGACCCTGGAGATGTTTATGCCACTCTCTGTTGGGCTAGAGAGAGGGTGACTGGAGAGCGTGAAAAGAATCAACGCAGAAAACAATTGGCAGCTTCTTTTCCCTCCAGAGCGCCCCTTGCTCAAATCTGTGAACTTTTCAGGAGCAATACTGGCTCTTGGACCTCTTCCATACCAGATTGCCATAAACGCATGGCACAGCTTATATGTTGCATGACATTGCAAGGTCACATAGCAAGCAAGGCTTTGCCTGGATCTTATACAAATTGCAGAAAATGTCATCACAGGTGGAAGACTAATTGGAAGTGTTTGAACTGCAGGACATGGAAATAATCTAAGTGGGCTTTGTGCTCATGTCAATGGCCACTGCAGGTGAGTGCAAAGACAATATATATCTATAGTTCTGCCTTTCCTCTTTTCCCATTATGTGGTTCTACCTTGTAATGGAAGAACCTCAAGAATATGAAGGTTTGGATAAGTCCCTTATGTTCCAGTGATCCTCCAAACCTATTACTGTGCTCACCTACCCACCCCTTAAACTGATCCCCCCGCAATCCTTCTGATGCCCCCCACATCTTCCTTTTCCCCAGCAGGCTGCATTATCCATCTATCTAAACAAATCAGGTGAAGCATCTTGGTTTTTCTACCACCTCATCCTCCCAACAGGCTGTGCTAATGTAGGGAGTCATTCTTGAGCTTTCGCCCCGTGTGACTCATAACCAGCAGGAAGCCACTTGCTGTCATCTCTCAGCAGATCTGCTCCAGATTCTCTTCTCTGGCTCTTGCAGTGCTTGAGAGGAGGCACTGCAGGGATACGATGGGTTATGGGATGGTACATGCAGCTTCAGTAAGATGCTTTAATGCTAATAAGAGACGTGGAACCTGCATAAGCTCTTGACCCTCTGTGCCTCCATCTCTACTTGGACAATTGCTGCCCACCACCATGCAGATGACTCTCAGGTCTGCTGGACACTGGCCAGCCACTGCCCTATTCAAATTCTGCATGCTCCAGAACATCCTGGAATTAGAGACCCCCTAGGAAGTATTTTCCCTCCTCTCTGAAGTATGGGGTTGCAGTTAGGCAAAGCAAGGGTGGATGCTGAGGGGTGGGGATATGTGGGAGACCACAGCCCTCTGCTAAAAACAGAGGAGCTCCACCTTAATGCTCCCCTTTCTCCTTTGTCGGTGCAGGGAAAGTGCCCCCTCCTTTTTCAATCTACTCTACCAGAACTCATGATCTTTGAAGACTGTGGCAAACCCAGTAGAGTTTATGGTCATAGCTGGACTGGCAAAGGTAGGTTTGGTCACTTGGGTGTCGTTGGTAGGAGAGGGCAGTTTAACCAGCCTTTTTCTCACCTGGAAAAAGGTTCAGTTTTGGTTTCAGGTTCAAGACTGAACCAGCTGCCCCATCCTAATTTGGTTTCTAGAGTTGGCTAAAAAATTTCAGATGGAACACTCTTCTGTCAGAAACGCTGATTCGATTACATTGAAATATTTTGCGGAAAAGTGCTGATTTCATCGACACATTAGATGAAAAATGTATCGAAGCCTTTTGTTTTGATACGGTCAGATCACTTTGTTTTGACTTTATAGTATATATTATTATCAAATATATAGTATAATATAAAAGTCAAAATAATACAATTAAACTGAAGCACTTCAGTACAGTCAAGCTTGAGATTTCCAAAACTAACTTGCTTTTGAATTTTCATGTTGTGCAGATTTCCAAAATCTTTCACTCTGAGTCAGGCTGAGAGAAATTTTTGAAATGTCAGAATTTCCCCTGGATTGGAAAATCCAACTTTCGTCCAGCTCTGCTGATTTCCCACAGGTTATTGTTTCTTTTCCTCTGTATAAAGGAGAAGAACTCAAGAAATCAACTCTGTGCTAACTCAATCCAGCTACAGTAGGCTATGTCAGTAGGTTCTATTGTCTTTTTCCCGTTTAGAATAGCAGAGATGTGTAAAATTGTGGCACATTTCTAGAACAGTGTTACCAACTCTTGTGACGTTATCGTGAGTCTCAAAATAATAGGTGTTTCTCTTAAAGTCCATGCTCCTGAAGTCATGTGAATATCTGGAATATCATCATTTGTCTATTTTTAAAAAAGTTTTTCGTAGCCCTGTTAGTTGCAGAGGAAAGCACAGAAATGTGACCGTAGTGTGCCCTAAAAAGGCTCGAAATGTGCAAAGGCAAACCCAAGAGGTGTTATTTATTTATGATTTTCAAGTCTATCTTATAATTCCTCCACACGTAGACAAGCCCATAGTGTGTGGGAAAATGAGTGTGAGTGTGTGCACAAACCGTCAGTATAAAATAGACGCCATATGGTAAAAATCAAAGTTGCTAGTATCCATGGTATTTCATAAATAAGGTATTTTATTTCATAGCAATCAAAATATGCCAGGGAATGGGAAAAGTTTTGCAGGGTTTGCCGCACTGAAGTGACTTAGCTACTGCAGGTGAGTCAGGTTCCTCAATCCGGACTTCAGTTCTTGGCCTGACCTTGCTCATGGTGGAATTTATGGGGGTTGACTTTCAAACATTCCTCCATCCCTGTAAGAAGGCAGCTTGCCATGCTGTTGTTCCGCAGACTGACTTTTATGAGTCCAACCCACGTTGTTCCATTTATGATTCAGCCCAGCGGTAAATACCATCCAAGGGTGTCCCTGAGCCATACAATCCAAACAACTCCGCTTCCGGAAGGTGAACGCTTTACCTTACCCTGTTGGTTCTCATTGTCAAACCTCATTCAAACGGTTGTAATAAACTGGCTGCTGCCAATCTGTTCATGGGAAAAACCTGGCAAAACACTGGCCTTACAATGGATAGAACATGTACCGAACAGCAGGCTTCTCCGTCGCTGTAAATTATTAAAGGGCAGGATTTTGCTACCTTAGTCCTAGTGGAAGAGAAATCTCCCTTGCCTCGTGTTATATCCTTGTACAAGTAACTTATATCATGGTGAATACCCATCTGCTTCCAGTGTCCTATCTATGGAACCAGTGAACTGCCACCACAGATTCATGCTATTATTTACTATCAACGAATATTTTCTTTTGGCCTAATTTATAGGCGCGCCTTTTGTTGTTTTTAAGTGAGCCTGCCTGTGCTGTCGTTTAGTGATACTTGAGAAAGCAGCTGGCGCCTCGGGGAAAAACTTTGAACAACTTTCTATTTAGACAGAATTCTACTTCAGCAGCAAATGGTGTCATCTGCATTTTTCTTCCCTTGTTTTTATTTGTAATTACAAAAGTGCTTTTGCATTTTAAATGAGGCTTTATTTCGTAAGAATTGCTAAGAGGGATATTAGACCGAATGGCCTATCTATATTCCCCGGTCTGATATGTCTCAATTGCCAGAATGCTTTCACTTGGATAAATGACATGCTTAGAGCATTTCATCCTGTAGCCCTTACTCTTGTGAGTAGCCCATGCATTTCAACAGGAGTATTGGATCACAAAAGGAATATTGGATCAAGACTATTGTCTTTAAAAATAAACACTAGCTAGCACTATCCAGAGTGGGCAACACTATTAGCCATGTTTCAAAGTAGCAGCCGTGTTAGTCTGTATCCGCAAAAAGAACAGGAGTACTTGTGGCACCTTAGAGACTAACACATTTATTTCAGCATAAGCTTTCGTGGGCTACAGCCCACTTCTTCAGCCATCACTCTGTTACCCACCCCAATTTGCCAGGCATGGCTGAAAAGATGAGCCCTGCACCAGACTCTGAAGGCCAGCAAACCTGGGCTAGGACACGTGGAACTGAGTTCCTTACTTGAGAACACTCCACCAAAAACTTCCTGCCTTCACTTGAGAGTTCATGGCTAGCAGGGAGAGCCTCAAGCTCTTATCACTTGAGTCAGCGCAACGGTGCATGGACCATTAGGTGGTCTGTTAGGGCGGGACATCTGAGAATAAAACCAACTCTGTGCATTAGAAGCACAACAGTGCAGTGCATGGTGTTCACTATAATGTTCTCACACCAACTCTCTCCACCAAGCAAGCCATTAGCTGACACTTCTGTCTGGTCTTCCGAGTGTAACACCACGTAGAGTACACTGCAATCATCTGGAGTGGCAGTGACTGCCTGTCCTCTACTACTTCTGAGCGTATGCGCAATGTGCCTCAGGTGGCAGGTGACCAGGGCTCATCACCGAATTTGGCCTGCTGGTTGGATCGTGAGCTTCCCTGGCCTGGGCCAGGTACTGATGGGGGGTGTGATGTGAACACTGATCCATGCCCCGTGTCCTCTACTACAGCTAGTAAAAATGCAGCACAGGCTGTATGAGAGAGACCTGAATTTCACTAGCGGGTGAAGATACACAGTATTGTATGTACTGCAGGCTGCACCTGTTCCATGAATAAGTAGAGGAGCTAAGTTTCCTGTACTGTTAGTCCAGGCTGTTTCAGAACCGCTCAACTGAAAACGAAGACAAAAGAACCCAGAGGTTTTAAAAGAGAAAAAAAACACGATTTAGAATTTGAAAGTGATTCCTCTTGGTGGTTTAACAAAGGACGTGTTAGGTAATGCCATCTGATGTGGTGGTAGCAAGGTAGAGATTACTGTTTTATGTCTACAGTGCTAGAAACAAATGAACAGCTATTGGAATTAGCATGTGTGTGTATCTTCCAATATAGAGACATCGCCTGGGCAAAACTGCTGTTCAGTGGAAGTTTCAGCTGAATAAGGACTTTGGGAATGTGCCAAACGCCCACCCACACACGTTCAAATGTATGTGCAGATATATATTTATACCGTAGAGTATTAAATTATGTAGAAAAGATGTGAGTGCTGCTGCTATTTTGTCTCTCTCTCTCTGCCTGGATACCTTGTACTCTTGGGAAGCGAGGAGAGAAATCACTAATATTTCTGGTTTCTCATCTTCCTCGTTCCACATCCCCATGATAAAATTCACAGATCAGAGCTAAGTGTTTCTATATCGCCTTTGATAGCCTTGAAGAGCGCTGTGGCGGGTAATTTTCTCCATTTCCATCCTGCTCACTTTCCAATCCTTCTGCGTATGGCAGGAGTCTCTCTCATTAGGTTGAAAGTAAATGGGAACACCGAGCTGCCTAGATTCTGTATGTCATTCCCTGAAACTTTGTTATTCACCTTCCGAAATCCCACTCATTAAAAACGAGTCACATAAACAGAAATAGATGGGCCCGTCGCTCGTCTAAACACAACACACATGGGAGGACATTACTGTAGTCAGTCACCCACTGTCATTGGTGTCTGTGCCCTGGCAGAGAGAAGCGCCAGCAGCCGCAGAAAGCCGGCGAAGGCCCAGATGACTCCTGCAAAGGCAAAGGAAGTGGCTAAACCCCAATGCCCTCTGTCTGGGGAGGGAGCTTCTGAGCGCAGGGAATTGCCCCATCTCGTGTGAGTGAGCAGGATTCCCAAGCGTCACCCTCCTCAGCTTCTGCTCCTGCCAATGGGAAGATTCCAAATAAAGCCCTTCAAATTCCCTCGCTCCTGAAAATGCCCCCACTCCATAGGCTACTTCAGCTCTAAGGGCCCAGAATCAAATTTGCCAGCCAACCCCCTTGCCTCCCTCCCACTCCCATGAAGGCAGCTACTGAAAAGGATTTCCCTGCAAAAGGTGCGCCCCAAAGACCTTATCCTACTACAGGGAGAGGGCTAAGAAGGTGCTCCTCCCCTTTCCTGAGGGAGTGACGACTGTCTCCCAACAGGTAAGCTAGGGAGGTGGGGAGAAAAAAACTCCCCAACGTTAATCAAACAAATAGTAAGTGTGCAGGAGTCTCCAGCCTCCACTATGCAGTAGCTAATGTTCCTGTAACACGTTAGAAATATAATGCGCTATGCACGGTAAATGCTCGGCATTATTCCTGCTGCTGCATTGCATTGCCTGCAGATCCAGCATATACACAGAAGAGTACGTGTGTGTATATATACAGATAATGTGCATGAATAGGGGAGTGTAATGGGGGCCTGTCTGGAGCACACTGCACTCTGGCAATCCTCAGTGGCACATTGGTCCCCAAGGGGCCATTATAAGGCAGCGTGTTATGCCAGGGTTAAATTGCCCCCCATATCCTCCACCAGCCAGCCCCAGTATTGGGGAGGATAAAGGTGGCTTAAAGCCTTTCCCCTTCCTTCACTGAGTGGAGGGTTAGGGGGCAGTATATAGTTCTCTCTCTCTCTCTGTATTAATTGGAACGAGCTCTTTTTTGAAGCTGCCTCTTTCTTGAAAAATTTAAGAAGTTAAAGAGGAGGAATAAATCACGGTATACACTTGTCACCCTAACACTGGCAAGACCAGCAAAGGAGTTTAAATATAGCTAAACTGGTGTGTTTCCTGTAAATAAACTCTCAAGTGCTTAAAATAAATTGCTTGTCCTTGTATCATTACTCACTCCTGGAATGATTTATAAGCCAGTTACATAGAGAATTTGTGTCTCTTTCACCAGCTTTATAGATTATGGGTCAATTATGTATTTTTCTCCTGCAGGATGCATCCTAGTTATGCCCTGAATGTCTGAGCTGGAAGATTGGTGCTAGGGAGTTGTATACTCCCTCTTGCAAATGCCTGTGGTTCATGGAAAACTTTTTGAATAATTCTGTGTAGTGACAACTCTGTCCATGTATCATGCTTGCTTTATTGCTTATCTCTTTTATTTATTCCAGAGGATATCTGCATGAAAACAGAATGTTCCTTTCTGGTGAGTGTGCTTCTGTTAACCCTTCCCCACCTGACCTCCTCACCCTTTGTCTGTGAGCTCCTCAAATTTAGAATCCACAGATGAAAAACTTTAAGCTACAGTTAATTTGTACATAGTTATTCAGTAAGGGCCAGATTCTGAGCTGGCCTAAATCAGCATCGCTCTACTGATGTAACGGAGTTACACTGATCTACACGAGCCGAGGACCTGGCTTTGAAAGTCAAATCTATTGCCATGTACGCTAGTGTAAATCCGGAGTGACTCCACTGATGTTTATGGAGTTGTTGTGGATTTACACTGGTGAAACTGAGAGCAGAATTTGACCGAGAATGTTAAAGTGGATAAAAGAAAACATCTGAAAGGGTGGAAATTCACAGATAAGGAGCCAGATTCCCCAGTAAGTTGTGTGTTAACAGTTGCTTTGCACTGTCAGAGTGGAACAAAGCATCCAGAACAAACTAGCTGATTAATCTGGGTTTCTGGCTGCTTTGTGTCATTGGATCAATGTAAAGCAATCAGAATTTTCTGCTGAATCTGGTTCAAGGTTCCTACATCTAGGGTGACCAGATAGCAAGCGTAAAAAATCGGGACGGGGTGGGGGGTAATAGGTGCCTATATAAGAAAAAAAAAAACCAAATCGGGACTATCCCTATAAAATCGGGACATCTGGTCACCCTACCTACATCCCATTAACGCTGCTCAACCTTCCTTATTGCAAATATGAATTACAATGCCACTGTTTTTCATAGCGCTGTATTTTCTGATTACATGAACATAAGCTACTGAGTTAAGATGCACAATGGAGTCTGGAGACCCCTGACAAAGAAATGGAAACATTTCGTTCTGCCATTTTTAATATGGAATGTTGTGGTTTTTTTGGCTGAGAAATGACTTCTCATTTCAAAATGGCCTTTAATTTTAGTCTTCAGCAAGTTCAAAAACATTTAAGAATGGTCAAAACTGAAATGAAGTGTTTTGATCTTTGTCAAAATGAAATGTTTTGTTCAGCCCAAACTTTTTGATTTGCCAAAAATTTCAATTTTTTCTGTTTTCGGTCTAAGCCAAAACATTAAAAGGCCTTCGTTTCTTCCACTGATTGAAAAACATCCACCCCCCTGCCACAAAGATGGAACTTGGGATGTTTCTGCATCCCTACACGGGTTATGGCCACCTAGAAGAGAACAGGGTCTAGACTTGGAACATGAGGTCTGCCAATCAGTACATTCTATTGTAAAGCCAAGTGCCCTCTGGTGCTCAAACATAATAAAACAGCTGCCGAAACAGTCATGCCTTGTAGCTGCACCATTCAAAGGCAGATCTGAAACCTTCGTGGTATAAGCAATGCCTTTTAAACCAATATGGACTTTTAGGTACCTCTTTATTTTATTGGGCAACTGTGCACCCTGCTATTTCTTTGTCACTTCACTGTTAATATAAGTCTAGGTTTTCAAGCATTGCAGGCTTGTATAATCTGCATGTCCATTTACCACCGTTGTGCACAAATAATACATGCTTTTTTTTTTTTGCACTCTGGGTTATGTACCAGCAAGTCTGAAAATCTGGACCATAGATTGGACAGAAAAGATAAAATAACAAAAAAATTGGGAAATGCAAAAATTACGTGTATATTTCAAAATTGATCATGAAATTCCAAGGTAATTGCCCTGTAACTGTAGAACAATATCAGTTCTAGGGCCTCTCTGCATCCTTGATAGCCACTGACGAACTTTGTATTTTCTCTGCTTTATCTCCTCCCGCCTCGCTGTCTTGTGCCCCCGTTACCATCCTTCCAGTCAAGGGAAAAGATTCCACCTCACACTGATTGGCTAGGGACTTGCATCCTGCCTCTAAGTACATGAACACTGCTTCCTTTGCAGCACCCATGTTTAAACCCAAGTCTCCTGTTTGCATATTTCACTGGTTGCTCAGATATAAGTGCCTTGAGAAGGAAGCACCAACGTTCTTTTTCAAATGGTCAGATAGCTGTAAAGATTGCTCTGTGACTGCAGCCTGGTTATTCTAACTTACACACTAGCTTCGTCATTCTGCCGCATCATGTTCTAAATCATCTGTACAAGTGCTCCTGGTTATTATAGTAAGTGTTTATTCAGCATCGAATGTGTGCTAGGCACTTTAAAGACTGGTAAACAGGCTCTGCAGTTAACAGAGCACAGAGGATTTCAAAGCACTCTGCGTATACTACTTAAATCCTGCCATGCCCCATGAGATAGGGAAGTATTATAAATTGGGAAACTGAGTCACAGGTAAGTAACTCCCCCGAGATCACACAGAAAGTTGGCTTTGGGGTTGGGATTAAAACCCAGATCTGCTGATTCCCAGTCTGCCTGCTGTTTTAACCACTAAATTCTACCTTGCCTAGTCTCTTACTAGGCACTGCATGTGAATAAGAATGGGGGCAGGGAGAAATGTCTGGCTATTCAGTTGCAAGTCTGACCTGTAAAGTATTCAGATAATAGGTAATTAGATAGGGGACAGCTGGGAGTACTTGGTAGATTTAGAATAGGCTCTTGAGTTATTTTTCAGTACAGTGACTGAAAACGTGCTCATACGTGGTGCTGGATATTAGAAGCTGTTTCATTGGGTGTGGGGATGCTGGTGTGACTAGTAGAATTGACGTCCACCCTGGCCCCCCTTTTCAAGCAGTGATTTAACTCATGCGGTAGCTGGACAATCTCTAGAGCTGTGCAGAAGGGTGTTGGGGGGTAACATCTTCTGCAAAGCACGGCACCTATGCTGGTGCAGTACCCAGCCCCTCTACTGCACTGCAGTGTCAGCAATGGGAATGAAATGAGAATCTTGTCAAAGAAATATTGCATTGAACTGCATTGGCAGTTTGGGTGGTTATAGCTGTTTCAATCAAATGCCTCTCATATACAATTCAATCTTTTGGAAAGGGAGGCCATAATACATTCCATCCCAACCAGGGAGATGGCAAAGGGAGAAACAACCTTTTCCATGCGTAATTTCTGTCTCCTTCCCACTGTTTTTCTTACTACGTAGCACCTGTCTCACTGATCTGCCTCTGCGGGGAAGGGGATTATCACAGCAATGAGGCTGAACGGGACAAAGCACTGATAAGGGGATGGTAGGTCTCTGGCTGAAATCTGGGTCAGCTGGGTTTTGCCTGAACGCCGTGCCATCTGTTAGATGGGGTTTACGTGAAATGAGCCAGTGCTGTCAGGTCGGTCCCCCATTTGGCCAGGTGTCCACATCACCATGAGGACCCTGGTGAATGGTTTCCACCAAGAAGAGGAATGAACATGCAAGAAGATTGTGATCACATGGGTTCCTCCGCCCCATCAAGGCAAATCCTAAAGGGTCATCAAGCACATCAAGCCCCATCCAGGTCCCTAAGGGCTTGTCTTCACGATGGGGGTAAGACGACCTAAGTTACGCTACTCCAGCTACGTTATTGACATAGCTGGAGTCAATGTAGTTTAGGTTGACTTACCTCGGTGTCTTCATTGCGCTGCATCGATGGGAGACACTCTCCAGTCAACTTCCCTTACTCTTCTCGGAGACCTGGCATATTGGGATTGACCGGAGAGTGCTTTGCTGTCAATTTAGTGGCTCTTCACTAGACCTGCTAAATCGATCCCTGCTGAATCAATTGCAGCAGCATCCATCTCCCCGTAGTGAAGACCAGCCCTAAGATAGTCTGGCAGGATGTTCAGTTTATGTCCATCATTGGGGATCTTATTGCACCACCAGAGCTTTTAGCAACTATGTGAACAGTGGCCGTGTAGTGGCGTTCCTTGGTAACTGTGCTTCATAATGCATTGGTCTTCCGTCCTAATCATAATATGATAATATAATACAATAATGATAATAAATACTAATAAGATGATAACAAGATGGCTAGGATTGGTTTCTCGTGACGTCACACTTGAGCCCCATTGGTATGTGTTTGGGCTAGCCTGGCATCTCTGAAGAATGTTTATCCACGGAATGGTTGCAGTATATTAAGTGGCAATACCGGCTTCCAACCCCGGCCCACCAACACATAATTCACCTTGAAAAAAATCAGTAAGGTGAACATGTAACTTGTAAGTCTAGTGACGGCATGTGTAAAAGGACCCGGCTCGTCATTCCATGTCTATTACATTTATTTTTTTTTGCTTTCATATTCCTCAGGTTTAAGAAATTCTTTCTGCCCTCCAAACAGAGAGCTTAGAGCAGGCCGCTTAATTCCAGGGGGTGAAATAAAAAAATGTAACTCTGTGATTAATATGTGTTAAAACTAGGAGTGACATGGTAATAAAACAATGAAGGTTTGGGGGGGCCTCCAGGGAAAGGCAGCCGAGCTCACTCTGCTGTTGGAATAATGAGGCCTCTACTGTGCGGTCATGGAGTTAATGCATTTGATGCAGGTAGAATGATTAACAAGTTGTAGCCACCTGTTGGGAGGCCGCTTGAAAAGTTTTCTTGCTTTTTTCCCCAAAGACAAATGGCCTGTGTGTGTGGAGGACACATGTTTATTACTTAATATCTCAATTGTCCAGAAAATAATGACACATTATGAATACCCTGCTACTATCTGGTGCTTACACAGTAAATATCCTACCATTCCATGGTAAGGTCCTCTGCTAATCCATTTATAACATATGACAATTACCCTTGATGCGCCATGCCATTTTCTTCAATGTAGATACAATGCAAGAGGTCGGTGCCTATGATCATATTTCCCTCTGATTGTTTATCCCAGCAAGGTCAGTACTTAGCAAGAACTAAATCAAGTAGTAAAGATTCATATGGTTGGTGCTGAGGTCTCAGGTCTGATCATCAGTGATGACTACAAATAGATGCAGCTACAGCTCGTTACAATGAAGCCCCAGAAGCGTGCCCGCTGGTCCACAGGGATGGAAGTGAGTGGACTTCTATTGTATCCACTTCCTATTCATTATCGACTTATTTGTTCCCATCATTCTGGTTTTTGTCCCTCCTGCAAGCACCGCCTCAGAGGTCTGAGCATGTCATCATCATGCCAGACATGCATAACTGGCTGATTGGCAAGTTCCTGAGATGGTTGCCTCTACTTCGGAAGAGTGTGGCGGTAAGGTGGATTTTGGCCAAAGGCGAGGTAAAGCTGGGTGGGGGAAGTTGCTCCCCATGATGGACAATTGAAATCACACTGAGATAGATGCCAGAGAGAGGAAAACACAGGACAGCAAGGAAAATAAACTGAGCCAGAGGGTAGCCGATAGTGTGCAATGGGGCAGAGCAGCGGCTCCCCATGATGGACGATTGTACACCTATCTCAGATAGTTCTGGTAACTCACTTTCCAGGGTTGGAATCTGGTGTCCCTCTTTGGAATGTGCTCAGCTGATATCAGCGTTCGAGGGGATGGAATACACCAAATCGTGTGATCTTTAGTTAGTGTGTCAATTGAATTATTCTGCCAGCAAGGCGGGCAGAAAGGAGAAAAACTGGGACATTCACCTGGCACTTAAAGGCCATACATTGCGAAATCTTAGAAAAATATCAACTCAGTTTGTCAAGATGTACAATACATCGTTTACAGCCTTTGGTAAGATGCTAGTGTGGCTATATGGGCAAAGAACCAGTTGGGCTAGTGGGTCAGTAGCTCAGAGTGCCAAACGTTGGGGTAGTTTACTTCATTTCCACCCCAGTTGCCATTTCCTTGCTTTCAAGGAGGGCTGAGTACTGACTTTCAGCTCTAAGGTGATAGTGTATAGATTTTGCAGTGCAGAATAGAGGAAGGTTAAGCTTCAATTCAGGCACTAAGGGCATGTCTACACTGATAAAGGCATGTAACAGCAAGCCTCCCAGCCCATGTCTACAGACGTGTGCTAGTGGCGCTCATGCTAGCCCTCTAAAAATAGTCGTGTAGACGTCGCAACTTGGGACAGAGCTCTCAAGCCTGTGGGTGCGCTTGAGAGCCCAGGCTCCTGCCCAAGCCGCACTGTCAAAGCAACAGCTACCTTTTAAAGAAAAATCCTGACTGACCAGCGTGGGAAGCAGATGGGAAGGGTTAGGATCTTGTGGGTGGGAGATTAGAACGTATTATGGAATGATTGCAGCATATGGGTTCCTCTGGAGATGCCATGTAACCTCGGACAGACCTATCCGTGCTAATAGAGAACTGGGTGTGGAGATCTAAGGTGCAGAAAACTGCTTTTCCTTTCAGTGCAATCCTCCCATACTGTCATTTTTAGACTCCCACAAGACTAAGTATTATAAAAATTCTCTGTCATTGCTTTGCAACGGTCCACAGCTTAGCTAATTTAAAAATGCAAATGAATACTAAATTGCAGTCAAATCTGAACCGTCTCTCTCCATTCAGTGCATTGGGAAGAGCAGGACGCAGCAGATATAAGTGCTGAGGCTGGAAATCAATCTTTGTGGTTTGGGGTAATTCTGAATAAAGGCCAGTGCCAGCTGGTGAAGTCATTGGAGGTGCGCGGTCAATCGGGATTCGAAGAGGAATGGTTCATAACGATTTGCTTCCCTCTGTCTTTACATTAGGACAGAAAGCTGCAGTCTTTGGCTCATTCTATACTGGACCTTTCATACTCCAGGGATCAAAGCACTTCATAAAGTAGTGTTAGCTACCGCACTGTTGCTATAGTCCCCACAGTGTAGACTTAGCCTATGTTGGCATAATACTGTAGTGTAAATGAAGCCTACACAGATGGAAGGGGAAGGAACACCACATCCCCAAGCAATGGTAGTTCGGCCGAGAGAAGCATTCTTCCATGGACCTAGCTGCATCTACATGGGGGGGTTGGGATAGGCTGGCATAGCTACGGTGCGTGGGGTATGGATTTTTTATAACCCTGAGGGTCATAGCTATGTCAACCTAAATTTTAAATGTAGACAAGATCTTAGACACTGGTTCTACAGGGACACCATAGGCAAATGCATCAGCTGTTATGTCCTCACACAGCCCTAGACTGTACAGTAATATCTTGTACTCCGCTTGTACTTGTGACTCCAGGGATGTTTCCTCCAACTGCCCACCCCACTCCCATTTCTTTTCAAACAAGAGGGCATGGGATAGCTCAGTGGTTTGAGCATTGGCCTGTTAAACCCAGAGTTGTGAGTTGAATCCTTGAGGGGGCCACTTAGGGATCTGGGGCAAAAATCAGTACTTGGTCCTGCTAGTGAAGGTAGGGGGCTGGACTCAATGACCTTTTGGGGTTCCTTACAGTTCTATGAGATAGGTATATCTCCATATATTATTTATTAGCACCATTTGGGTCTTTACTTTCCTTCACCAGAGAAGATGCCTCAGTTGACATTCTCATTCAAAACTCAGTACCATTAACAGTATCAATGTCCTCCCAGTACTACACTGCATTGTTAGCCTTGAGAGTGAACCCAAGGATTAGCATGGGACTCTTGGATCTATGCACTGCTTAGTTAGGGTCAACAGCCAGATCTAGGAGTTGACCCAATAACACGACTCATTCTAGTACTAGACTGGTGTTAGTCTTAATACTAACGTTACTAAGACTCAGGACCTTGTAGACTCACCCTGCAAATGGCATGACGCTACCACTGAGAGCATCTATCTGCAGCTCTATGGCATAGGGCCATCTGCTTTGTGTAAACAGTATTTGTTTTATTTTTTTCTTATTGAAATTATAGGGCTGTTTTGTTGATGCTTCCAAACAATGGTCAGATTTCAAATGGGTTCTGAAAAGACAGCTGAAATTCTGAATCCAAACACTGTGATAGCTACGGGACCCATACAGTCCCTTGTTATTTTTCTGGACAGAAGATGTAGAGATGAAAAATACTTGTGGAGTCAGACACCCCCCCCCCCCCGCCCTTCCCATAGTAACAGAGCAGACTCAGGGTGGGAGGGATAGCTCAGTGGTTTGAGCATTGGTCTGCTTAAACCCAGGGTTATGAGTTCAATCCTTCAGGGGGCCATTTAGGGATCTGGGGCAAAAATCTGTCTAGGGATTGGTCTTGCTTTGAAGCAGGGGGTTGGACTAGATGACCTCCTGAGGTCCCTTCCAACCCTGATATTCTATGCATGTTCTTGTCACAGTCCTCTGGCAGTGGAGCCTAGAGTTTTGGATTTCAATTAAGATTCAAACATCACAATGATAGAGTCCTCCTAATCCTTCTACAAAGGTGCACGTGGTTAATCAAGCCACAATGCCTCGGGCTCCAGGCTGCTTTCTCTAACATTAGTTCAGTGCCAAAGCTCCCAGAGCCAGGCTGACCTGTTCAGAATGTGTGACATGCCTCCTGGCTCCGAGAGAGGGGAAGGCTGGAGAGCTATTGTTTGTGAGTCCAATGTAACGGGGCATTGCCTAATGCAGACTTTTATTGCTACTGGGTGGATTATGAGTGAGACCTTGGCCTTTCTCTCTTCAGTGCACGAGAGAGGGTAAGGGGTACTGTTCTGGAGCAAATGCACCTGGGTAAAGAAATACAGAAGATCTATTGCATGCATATGGCAGTCAAATGGAACAATCACATTAAATAAGTCGGGGGGTTCGGAATGAGAATGCATCCATATGGAGGGGATAGGTATCTACCCTAGTGGCTGCAGCAATTCCATCCTAGAACGGGAGGGTCGTGGATTCACTGTTGTGCTGGCACAGAGCAGCCCTACTTCTCCATACTTGGCTATCACGTCTTATAGGGTGCTCTGCTTCCCTGTGTCACCTCGGGGGGCGTGTGATGTTTAAAGGCAGACTGTCTGTCTGGTTGCCAGGTTGGTTTACATTAGAGCAGCCTGAAGGTGGATCTTATCTGCACTAGCTACCAATAGTCCCCAGGGGCCATTCCAGCAGGTAGGCGCGTCAGGAAGTTCAGGCCATGCCCCTTTACTCCCACCCCCACTTTATTAGTCCAGATGGAGAGTGGCAAAGCAGCTGCTCTCTACCCAGCCATTCCCCTACGCTGAGGGAATCCTCGGGAGCTCAGCTCTGCTGGGCCTAGGGCAGATTTGCACTGCCAGAGCAGTACAATGGTACTCTAGAGCAAGATAGGATCTAGGCCCTTCTGGCCACCTAGGACAGAGTCTGAAAGAGGAATACCAAGGGCCAAATCCTGCTCTCAGTGACACCGGTGTAAATCTGAAGTAATCCCATTACCGTCAGTGGAGGTGCCCTGGGTTTATACTGGTGTCCTTGAGAGCAGAATCTGGCCTCAGGCGTCTACTGGGGAGGAGGGCAAAAATCTCATGAGTCCCAATGGGAGGAAGAGGGAAGAAGTATCCTGTGTCCTACCACGTCCTCCCCGTGTGTATGTGTCGCTGCAGCCCCTCAGTGTGGGTGTGTCACCATATCCCTTCACTGTGTGTGTGGGTGTGTGTGTGCGTGTGCACGCGCATCACCGTAACCCCTCCGCAAATGTGTGTCTGAGACCACATCCCCTCAGTATGTGTGTGAATATGTCACCACATCCCTTCATTGCATATGTGTGTGAATCATTGCATCCCTTCAGTGTGTGTGTGTGTGTGTGCGCGCGCATCACCGTAGCCCCTCCGCAAATGTGTGTCTGAGACCACATCCCCTCAGCATGTGTGTGAATATGTCACCACATCCCTTCATTGCATATGTGTGTGAATCATTGCATCCCTTCAGTGTGTGTGTGTGTGTGTGCGTGCGCATCACCATAGCCCCTCCGCAAATGTGTGTCTGAGACCACAGCCCCTCAGCATGTGTGTGAATCATTGCATCCCTTCAGTGTGTGTGTGTGTGTGTGTGCGCGCGCGCACGCATCACCATAGCCCCTCCGCAAATGTGTGTCTGAGACCACAGCCCCTCAGCACGTGTGTGAATCATTGCATCCCTTCAGTGTGTGTGTGTGTGTGTGTGTGTGTGTGTGTGTTTTGCAAGCCAGCAAGGAGAACTGAAGATCAGTTCAGTCCAGTCCTGAGCAATAAAAAAATGCAACACCCAGTCACAATGGGTTTGTCAACAACACTGGAGGACATTGTGCTGTTTTTTTAGTTGCTAGCTGATAATGGCCTGGTGTAAACATTTTATAACTACCTCATGAATTATTCACAGCCAGCTTCATAACCTTACATTTTATGGGATTATGGTTTAGAAGGGGGTGGCGGGGAACCACCAACAAAACAACCAGGGGGAGCCAGGACCCAGCTGCAGCAAGGAGAAAGTTCTGAGGCCTCTGATTTATTTTCTGTCCACACTCAAGGGAGGTGTCAGTCTTTGATTTCTTTCCCACTCTTCCCTTTCCTTCTTTTTTATTCCTTCTGTTATTCACATTCTATATTTAATCACCACAAAAATATAAATAAAACACCTTATGCCGCTCTTTTAAGCCGAGAGCAGCACTTGAAATATTTCACCCTTTGCCGAGGAACTGAGTTCTATTATTGTTGATGTCGCTTGCATTTGATGAAGGACAAGTCAGTGTAAACCAATCTGATCTCTCTCTCTCTCTCCATCTTTCTTCTCTCCCTCCTTCCTTTTTCTATCATCCCTTCTTTCCTTATTTTTCTCTGTTCTTTTCAGCCTCCCTTTCTCTCCATCCTACTCTCTCTTCCTTTCTTTTTCTCCATCCCTCTATGCTCCCCGACCTCTCTCCTTCTCTGGGTTCTCTACCCTCATGGGATCTGAATAAGTCAGTTACCCGTGTCTGCTGGGGAAAGAATCAGGCTCAGAGATGAGTTTCTGTGGTTTAATGAGACATGGGAAGGGTAGACTCAGGAAGAACAGTGCCAAAACCCTCATCGTCTTGTTGCCGGCACAGGGGCCCGAGGACAGCAACAGTGGGGTTCGGTGCCCGGAGTGCTTCACGCCAATAAACATACCAGGGTGGAGAAACAATCAAAGTTTATTTGAGATCTCGAAGTGGTGCAAGGAGACAGGCAAGTCTCAAATCGAGCACACCAGCAAAAACAGTTTCTCTCTTCTTTATACATTTTACAACTAAGCTCCCCCTCTCTCCCCCGCTCTACCACCCCCCCTCTACTCCCCCTCCCCTCTCTACCGAAGGCCTGTTTATACATTTAAGCAACTAAATCATTCTAGGGCTATAAATCTAGCTTGTTAGTAACTTCTCTCTAAACAGTTATTTGGTCCTGTTTCCCCTTAGTTTATTACCCTTTCCCCAGCTAGAAACATGCAAACCTCATCATTATTGTTTGGTACCTGAAATGAGCAAGGTCGTAATTGCTAACTAGCTGTTTACACATTCCAATTCCTGTCCTTGGTTGTTAAGGTCGATCAGAGTTAAACATGGAAGA
The DNA here is from genome assembly GCF_011386835.1 of Chrysemys picta bellii. Lineage (NCBI taxonomy): Eukaryota > Metazoa > Chordata > Testudines > Emydidae > Chrysemys > Chrysemys picta. Next base: position 105,460,680 of record NC_088798.1, read on the forward strand.
ACAGAGTTTAAACATGGAAGAACTCTGGCTCAGACAGGCATAGTAACCCCAACAGTCTCCTGCAGATAGGTGTGTTTAGTATCCTGCCCACCAAGTTGCACTGGAAGGAGTTAATGCAAATCTGCTTATGATTGTTCCCCAGAGAGCTGCAGCAAAATGCAACTGCAGCAAGGGGCCAGGCGAGCCATCCAGCCTGCACTGTTCCCCTGCATGGACAGTGGAAGGGATAATCAGTGATGCAAATGGCAGCTGGCAGTAAATCCCAGTAGGACCCAATGGTGCTCACAGTAACCATGAAAATGATTGACAGCTAGCACAGGGCCCAGACCCCATGATTCATTGTTCCTGATTTGAAGGTGAAACAGAGGACACAGAGTCCGTGTTGCCACAATGTGAGAGCAAAGGGGTGAGAGCCACTTTCAGGGCTCCTTGTGAAAGCAGAGAGGATGTGGGGAGAGCTTTGTATTTAGGATGTTGGCCCTCCTTTTAGTTATCCACAGAGCTAGCTTTGGTGGCATGGGGATGCTCAGTTGTGTTGAAGTTTAATGAAACGCAATTGATTGATGCAACAGAGTTTCCATAAGGCGCTCCCCATACATCAGTCACGCATGTGTTTTTTCCATGTATCTCTAGGGCTCGTGGGTATAGGTGAGGGCACGGGATAGGGACTGATGGGTAGCCCATAATGCTGGATGATGCACTGTCATGAACTGGAGGGTATTATGGAGGGTACCCCTGGGGACCTTTGCGTCTGTGGGTACTTGGAGAGGGACGAATGGGCATGCAGCACTTTTTATTCGATAGTTCTTTGAGAAGGAATGTATCATTTTCACCAGCTCATTTCATGCATTTATTGAAATCCATCCCATAAAAAGCAACAGCTGGGGAGAGCCAAAAGATTGCACTGATTATATATATAATTTGGCCCTAGCCATATATATATGCTGTTCTAGATACACCTTGATATTTTTTTGCTCAGTGCTTATTATTGGTTCACCAGCCTTGAAATGGGCACTGCGGGCAGCTTGATAAATGGATTGAAAGGCTGTCTAATTTCCCTGAAGTCTCTGTGAGGAACGCTGCCCTCTGCTGAAAAACTGTTCACAATTTCATACGCCGCAAACACCATATGCCTTGGTCTGTCACCACAGAGAGCACTGCAGCCCCCATGCCAATAGCACAGCATGGGGACGCAGTTTATCTTTTCCTTAGCTGTGGAAGTTCACCACTGCGACCGAAACTCAGCCGGTAAGAGCAGAGAAGACCTGCTCCTGCAGCAGCTACGGCTGTACTGCGGATGGCAAAGAGGGCGCCAAGATCCGGATGGCATCACTCCAACCGGCACCCCAGACCTGTGCCGGGGAGTCCACTCCTACTGACTCCAGAGATTTAAAAATCATGAGTCAAGCCTGCCAAAAATCATGAAATTGGCTTAAAATTTACTATTTTTTTTTTAAATTATACCTCATGATTTTTATCTTCCGGTATCTGAGCCCTTAGGGTGCACTTGGGTCGTGTTTTTTCAGGATTTTTTCCACAACCACAAGGCCTGAAAACTTACTTCGTCGTTAAATGAAAGCTGAGATTCTCACCTGTCCAGATGCTCCCAGGAGCAGGGGGTTTGCGCAACACTCCGAGAATTGTGAGCGTTGGCAACGCTGGGCGATAATTCATTAATATTATCCCAGCCCTAGGAGGGGTAAGCTACAATAGACACATTGAAATGCAGCAGGCTGCTCGATTGAGCAAATGAGTTGTGACATTCAAAGTTGTCTGGCCGTAGGATGCCAAGTTTGCAGCACAGACCAGCTCGCTGCTACCCAGGTGCCACGGAGCTTTTCTTTCTGGGCTCTTTTTTCACTCGTGCTTTCATTTCTCCAAGTCCTTCTCAAAGCGGCTAGGGCCAAATTCATTGCGGGTGCAAAAAATCTTTAGACATCAGCAAAGTTCCACCAGGAAAGAATTTGGGCCAATGCATCCATGGTCCATGGCGCCATCTACTGATTCTGCAGGGTATTAATGGAGTTAAACAAGCCACTCCAACCCCTGAAGGTACGGAATGAAAAGGGGGGAAATAACCTCTAAGGGAACGCTACTTTCCCATTAATTGCAGAGATTCCTCATTCACCCCCTTTCCATCCGGGGGACGGCCTAGACAACCTGCCTCTTTCTTCTATTGCGCCAGTGCGGCCAGCACAGATGCTGGCGCGAGGGTCTCATTGTGACTAAATCCAGGGCAAAAGGTATCTGGCTTTGTGGTGGGGAATAACTGGAGACCCAAAGGGGGTCTGCGAGTAGACTTGACGGGGCTTCAGTTGCCCTCCATTCCTGTCCCATTGACCTCCACATGCAGCAACACCCAGGAGCGATGAAACAGCTGTTCACATCCCTTCAGGCTGAGCAATGGGCAGGCTGGGGTGAAGTAAAGGTAGAGTTCACAGCTACATAGCCCTTGGCCGAGCTCTGTTCCCATGGAGCAGAAGAAGCATTCTCTGGGCACTGCAGCGAGCCCAGTAGTACCAAGCACCATAGGTAGTGCGGGGGGCAGCTCCAGTCAGGCCAATGGGGCTGCACGTGGGAGGAGCAAATTCCACACCTGCTGAAGCTTGCATTGAGGGGGGGCAATGGCCCTCAGCCCCGCTAAAGTCTGCCCGTGCCAAGCGCAGGTCAACAGTTCCCAGTGATAAGAACAAAAACATCTGCACAGCGAAGGGCACTTTATCCCCTCCTCCTCTTGTCACCCAAATGAACGCACCCCCACTCCAGCCCTGAGGAGTTCATATTAAGCTGAGTTCACAGGGGTGTGTATTGCCACTGGATATCACATTCTGCATTGAAGGCTATCCCATATAACATCATTAGCATAGAGGCCTGAACTTTAGGGGTTTGAAAGAGTTTTGCTGTTTGAGGAGCGAGAGCGCCTAGCTTTCGCTCTTGGGGATGGTGTGGAATGCAGTGGGACTCAGCATAACGGGAATGGGAGACAGGAGACCTAAAAGTAGCTGGACCCTCATCATTCTCCTGCTAATGAGACTTTATCAGTGCCACATCATTAGCACTGAAGGAGACTTTACTGCACACGGAAAAGGAAACCAGCAGCAGGGGATCAATATTCCTAGCACTGTGCAGCTGAGCTAATGAGAAAAGCAAGGCCTTAAGCTGCTTGCAGCAAAGTGGCGTGACGCTCCTTGTTCCTGCACTTGCCAGAACCAAAGTTGGGGGGCTCTGGACCTCTATATATCTCAGCTGTTGTTTCAGCTTGGCGCGGTAGTCAGGTGCATGGATTCTCCATGCCCTTCAGGTGAAGATGTGGTCTAGAGCCTGTGGCTGGAAGAGAGGCATATGGCCCCCTCAATTATCATTCTTTCGAGAGCCAAAGCTAGGCTAGAGACAAGCCCAACATGAAGCTGAAATAGTGAGAGTCTGGGGCCCTGTGGTGGGGCGGCTGCCCGACCCCCATGCTAGAGGGGGCTGAAGCAGGCCAGTGGGCCTGTGCAGAGGAACAGCCAATAGGAAGAGGGCTTATTGGGAGCCAATCAGGGCCCAGATTGGAGACAGCCAATCAGGGCCAGGCTCAGCCCTATAAGAAGACTGCTCAGAAAGTGAGTAGTCAGTCTGTCTCCGGAGCAGGAGACCAGCACCTTGGACAGAGCAGTGCTGGGCAGGCTCAGGGGGAGTACAGTAGGGCTCCGGCCCAATACCTGCCAGACTGCGGGCCCTGAGAGAAAGGGCCTAGAGGGTGCGAGGGGCCAGAGGGGAAGTGGCCCAGGGACAGTTGGACAAGAGGAGAGAAGGAGGGCAGGGAGGCTGCCACTAGAGGGTCCCTGGGTCGGGACCCAGAGTAGTGGGTGGGCCTGGGTCCCCCTCTTCCCCCTTGTACTGCACCTGGCCATGCAGTAGGGTGGCTGAGACAAACTGCAACTGGCCCTTGAGACAAGGGGCTAAATTTTGGAGGTTGTGGTTGGCCACTGAGGCCAGTGCAAGGACTGCTGAACAACTTTGCTACCTCCTCCCCCCCAGAAGGGGGTGAGGATGGACTAGGGGGCACTGCCGGAGGGCAGCGTCCTGAAGACGACGCTGCCGAGCAGGGAGCAATGTGGGTCCAGACCACAACTGAGGAGCAGAGGATGGACGGGACACTACCAGCAGAGGGTGCTCCCCATGGACTGAGCTAATTCCTGGAACAACCAGTGGGAGGCGCCATGGTGGTGAGTCCCAACCTGTCACAGGCCCAAACTCAGTGTGATCAATGGATCAGTAACCAACGGGTGATCCCAACACCGAGCCTCAGACTGTGTGGTCCCCACAGGTCCAAAACACAGTGGCCTTGTGTCATGGGGATGTTCCTTGAGGTAAAGTCTTTTAACTCAGAGGACTCCATGAAAATATGCAAGACCAAAAGAAGGGGACTCGGGCTAGACAAAAGGGACCTGCTTTTGCTTGGACAATGAACTCAGGAGCACAACGTGAGCGTCCCTTTTGACAGCATGAAGCACTACCTGTGACCCCCACATTGGTTTATACACGGCCAACTGGGACCCAGCATGGATGGTGGCTCAGCCCTCCGAGTCCAAGTTTATATTCTGCTCAGCTCCACCACAGTATAAAAGAACACACTCTCTTTCCAGCAGATGCAGCGTTTGCATAGGGATCAGAGTGATGCTGGTATATTGAATTGGTTCTCTCCCTACCCACAGGCCTATCCGGAAATACTTTGCTTCATCGGGGCCTACGTCTAAATATGAGTAGCCTGGCTGACGTCATGTGAGTAACTGCCTTGTTACTTCCAATCTTAGTGCACCTGTAAAAGTTCATTTACACCCCAACATATCATGCAAAGTTTCAGTTCCTGCCCAGGTGTACAGAACACATCACTCCCCACAGGTAACGTTCCTTCCAGTAACAGACTGCTGAATATTGGGAGGAAAACTGGAAAATGGTCCATGATTTTTTTTTTTTTTTTGCAAAGGTCAAGAATGGAACAATGCCTTGTACTGGGCACTATCCTTTATACAGGGAAAGCAGCCTCAGGCCGGAAAAAATATCAGCTGCTTAAACCTGGCGGGGGCGAGGGGGAAAGAGGTAGACCCTGGTGCAGCTTTTCATGGCTCAAGAGTGACCTCCAGTGGCATGTATAATCCATGCACTCCCTCACTAGAGCAGCAGTGGGCTGGCTTCAGAGGAGGTAGCTACAACCAGCCTTGTCTGTACCCTTCTAGTCTGCAGAAGAATCTAACGTCAGCAGCTCGATGAGCGTGACACTGCTGTAGATACATTACCCGAGCTCAATTCTGCAAAGACCTAAGGGGGCTTGGAGCAAGAAGGTGGGGGGAATACACTGAAGGATTGTGGCCTAGAGCGGCACTCTCTAGAGAGTAACGGTGAAAAGAGGAAATCTGTCTAGGGGAGAAGTTGCTGGGAGAAGGAAGGAGGCGAAGTAACAAGAAGCCATCTCTCTGCGGAATGACGGGAGAGAAAGGAGAGACTTTGAAATTATGTGGTCAAAAACTGTTTCATCTTGAGGGTTTGGTTCTTTTTCAAGATGAGTAGGGATGAATTCAACCTCGAGCCTGGCTCTCAAGCGGAGGAGAGAGGACAGACAAGCTGAGAAAGCACAGATGTAGATCGAGAAAGAGCGATGAATAAGAATGCAGCGTTTGGAGTTGGGCGGAGGTTCTCCTCTGTTTGAATAAAGATTAAACATTTGGATTGAGGACCCTTCCCAGGATCTTCTGGGCAGCTCTCCTCTCAACACCCCCACTATTCTCTCTTTCCAGTGACTCCTACCATCCCTGCAATCAAACTCTGCATACCCTCCCTGCCTGGCACGAAGTGACTCCCCTCCCATGGAGCAGCACCATCTCCATCGGAAGGCTACTAGCCCTCTCTCCCCATCTGGCAGCAGCAATCTGGAGCCGTCTGCTGCCTGGCTCCCACCCCAATGAACAGATCCCTGCATCCTGCAGTTCTCTTCATACCAATGCCAAGTCTCTACCAACGGGGAATCACTGAAGCTAGTGGCGAAGCTCCCACTGAAGCCAGGGCGATCAGGAGCTGATCCTAGACCTGTATCATCACTTTCACCTTTCAGCAGGTGACTTTGGGGTGTATCCCCCACTTGAGGCAGGAGCAGAACTTTTGTGAATGCTCCTTAATGCAGTGCAGAGAGGACAGGAGAGGGAAAGGAATTAGAATTAATCTAAGAGGCAAGAACCCCCAGGGTGGAGCTGTTAGATCTGAACCTGGGCCAACGTGAATCACCTGTGTTTACACTAGGGCAAGTTAGTCTAGATTTAGAAATCAGAATTTGGCCCGCTGCATCTAGTTAAACATGCTAAAAGGACGGGGGCAAAGACCACAGTGTCCTTGGCTTCTTGAAGAGAGAAGAGCTCCAAGGGGAATTTCTAGAAATGAGCCTATTGGTTATGATTTGATGTGGGTGAGCTGCAAAAGGGATAGCATTTGTCTCATGAAATGCACAGCTTCCAAGCGGCTCAGAAGAAAGGAGGGAGATGTGAGTGTCTGGGGTGCTGTCTAAGCATGGAGTAAAGGAAGACAGAGTTGAATTGGCTTTCACCAAGTGTAGTTAGCATAGGCCAAGGCCCTCATTTTCTGTTGACTGGAAAAATGTTTTACAAGTGCCCCTTCTGGTTCTGAGAGATCTGAAATCTGTCTGCAATTAAGTTAATTTGGAGTTGAACATGGACAAAGATAATGAGTTGGAAATAACAACGGGTGTGGAGGAAGGGGGTTGCTAAGAAACAGGCCCATTTATTGCATCCAGAAAAATCAAATAAATCATTTTTATGAGCTGAATGGCTGAGTGACAGGACACATATTACAGCTGGCATGGAAATGAGAGTGCTATAGAGAGAAACTGCAGAGTAATGAAGGAGGTAAGAAAAGGACAGGACTTTTGGAAAACTGCAGGAAAAAAAAACACAAAAAGAAGGGGGAAGAAAGACCATTTTTGATAGGTGGGGGCCAGTAGGGTCTGAGGGTCAGTGCACTGGCCTTGGAGCCGGGAGACTTGGGTTCTATTACCAGTGCTGCCGCTTAACTGATGTGTGAGTTAGGGAAACTGAGGCATGGAGCAGCAATGTGACTTGCCCAATCAGTCACATAAGGATAGTTATGATTACCTTCCTTTGTGAAGTGCTTTGAGATCTACAGGTGAGAGTGAAGCATTATCTCTTTCCAAATAAAGGCAAAAATCAATTCTCTGATCCACAAAACTATCTTCACCTCCACTTTCTTCCCATTGGGAGTTTCACATGGAGATCTGAGAGGGCAGCATTCCTTTACTCTGGGAATTAACATGCAAAATGTCACCGCTGAGCTAAAGGGGGGAAAAAAGAGATCAGAGTGCTTAACAATCACAAGCCTTAAGTAAATACATAAGCTATTATCACTGAGCTTGTTTGAATTGACAGAGCTTTCCTGCAAATATTGGGGTGACACATTCCCCCGGCTGTGTGTTTTAATAAGGAGCTTGGTGTTTTCTTATTCTCTCTTTCAGCTAAAATGGAAAAGATTGCCCAGGTAATTGAAATCGGGACTAGAATACAAATACAGTGTGAGAACCCTACACTTGGTAAATATAGTTGCAGGATGAAGAAAGAATCCCAGTGGAATTCTGTATGGGATGGAAAGAATGGGAGATCCTGAAATATTTCCTCCCCACTGATCAGATTAGGGAAAGAACACAAGATGATGGGAGACCAAAAATGGACACAACAATAATATTGGTGTCTCCAGTCATTACTGAAAGAAAAGGCAGATAAGAGATTATTTCAAAGGCATTGAAATTAGTTATGATTAAGTCAGGTAAGCTAATCAGTGTTGCCTCTTTGGACAACTTTATATTGTTGGGACTCACTAGATGGTAATATTACAAAGTTTGCTCGCCTTCTAAGTCTCTCTGACTGGAATAATTCCTAGCTGCAGACCTATTGTGACACAAAACCCAACAGAAACTTTAGACTGTATGCTGTTAAAAATAATACAGATGTATGGAGATATCGTTGTTTGTATTTTGTGTCCTACGGAGCTGAGTGAGGGGGTCTGCCCCTTCCCACTAGACTCCTGAAGATCCTTTGGTAGTTCTTTTCCAGTTCATCCACACTGCATTCACTCAATGCTCTGTCATGACCATCTGCATTTCAGTCAAGAAAGACTTGACAGAATTTCGCTTTAGAGCCTGTCAGCCTTGTTTATTAGACATTTAGAGTAGTCAATACAGAGCATGCCACCTCCATAGCTCTCACCAAATGGGGGGAGGAAACACCTGGCTTGGGAACTGAATTGAGGTCTTCTAAAGAGTGCTGTCCAGCTCCATCACTGCCCTCCTGCAAGGTTTCAGTATCACTCTTGCTCTGCCAGCATCACAGCAGGGCACTTGCCAAGGGGCTACCAATAGGGCTACATCTTTGATCAGCACATGAGAGAGGATGCCCACTAAACTGGCTTTGGTAGCTACAGGGTGAAGCCTTCACTAGGGCTAATAATATAGGGGGCAAGCAACTAACTATCAGCGTCCCAAAAGCAACCATCAGAGTAGATAGGTAAAATGACTTACTTCTTTTAGTGGTTCTCTATCTAGGGTGTGATATATGTAATGATAGTGACACTATGCTAGATGTCAAGCAACGACTATCAAAAGCAACAAACCACTTTCATCAACTTGAAAAGATCCAGAAAAGTACCAGGATTGGCACTGATACAAAAATACAAATTCTTAACACCAGCATCACATCTTGTCCTGCTTTATGGAAATATAAAACAAAAAATGATGAGACGATCAACTCTTTCCAATGGACTCTGATGATCTTCTCCAGGTATTTACTTTGGAATGAGTTTCTTGCAACAGCAGAAATTCTAAGTAGAGAAAACCAGCCTTCAGCATCAAACATATTAAAAGATGACAAGGGACATATTTAGGACATGCTTTGAGGATGCCACCAATACTACCTCCATGTCAAGTGATAATATGGACATCATCATCTGGAAAGAGAAAAAGAGGACAACCGAAAGAAACATTCAGCAGAACAATGGAGAAGGAAGCCAAATCTATCAACATGATACTCAGAAGCCTGAACAGACCAGCACAACACTGAACTAAATGGCAGAAACTGGGGGACACCCTATGCACCTAGGGGTGCAGGAGAAGAAAGAAAAGCAACTAGACAGCACACCCAACTTCTGCCAGCCTGAGGGGCAGCAACATCTATCACCCCCAGAGCCTTGTGGATTACATGGTTGTGTAATAAATAGCTACCTGTATAGCCTTAGAAATTCCTGGCTTTCTAATGCAGGCCTGGTATTTTCCAGGGCAGCCTCGCAGAGTGCATTTACAGTAAGACAGGAAATGTCTCCCGGAGAAGGACATTGAGGGGCAGTTCTTTAATGTAAGGCAGCAAGATCATTTTCAGAAATCCCACATTCCGAGCTAAAAAAAGGCACCTGCCCAATTTCTGGGAGTACAAATTAACACATACAAAATGAACTGGATAATCACTCTCACACACACAAAAGGCGGTTGTGTCTCTAAAGTGACAAGTGGATGAGGTAATACCTTTTGTTGGACCAGTTTCTGGTGGCGAGAGAGACAAGTTTTCAAGCTTCTCTGTGTAGCTCAAAAGCTTCTCTCTCTCATCAACAGAAGTTGGTCCAATATATTACCTCACCAACCTTGTCTCTCTCATATCCTGGGTCCAACATGGCCACAATAACACTGCATACAACACTGGTATCTCTAGTGCCAACTTGGTGTCTTTTACCCTTATTTGGTCCCTTGTAGTTTATGTATAATCCAGGGAGATAAATAGACAAAATACATTTGATTTTAGAAAGTGATCAGTAAGACGAATTTGCCTGGCAGCGTTTGCAAGGGTTATGTGGTCTCACAGGAAATGGCCACGTGAGATGGTTGTAAGATCCCCACGTTCGACCTTCACTGGAGATCTGGCTTTTCCAGCGGGCCGTTTTGTCAGGGGAGCGGCAGCGGGGGGTTGATCAGCGTGAAGCTACTCACAGCTCAATATAAAGAAGAGAACAAAGCACTTTCCACTCTTCTGCTCACTGCAGGAATCCCAGGGAGAGAGTAACCCTTCATCACAACCTCTTTGCTCCAGCGCACACCAAGTTATGCCAGTTGAGGAAGAGTGGGGGAGTTTGACAGAAGGAAAATGACATAGAAGGCAGAGCAAAGAATGAGAAACCATGCAATCCAATTCAAAAGGATTTGGATTGTTTAGGTGATTGAGCCCACCGTTAGCAAATATAGTTCAATGCGGACAAATTAGTTTGGGAGCAAGGACTCAAGCGAGGGAATATGTGCTATATAAGAAAAGCACCCAGCATACTGATCAGGGAAAGGATTACCCCGAGGTCATTGCATTTTTTAACTTCAGCTCTGCACTAGCCTGATGGTGTCAAAGATATTTCCACAAACTTGATACTAGTTTCTATGAATACAAAATATTAGTGACACTGTTTAAAGCACTGGCTAGATCCTTGCTGGGATATTCGGTACAGTACCTACTAGTCTCTCTGCTAGAGGAAGCATATTTTTGCCTTAGAGAGAGGGCAGGAAAGCTGATACAAAGTCTGAAAGGAGTTGGACGTATTCTCCTGGGAGCAAGAAGGCGTTGTGGTGATCTGATGGATGTTTTCAGAATTATAATGGAGATGATTGGTAAGACCACAGTGGGATGAGGTTTCAAAACAACAGGAGAACCTAAATATTTTTGTTTAAAAAAGCTAAATTATATTGTATGTAAATAGTAATAAAAGTACTTCATACATACATTTATTTGTATTACAGCTGTGTCAAGAGACCACAGCTGAAATCCAGACCCCAAAGGCGCTGTACAGTCACACGCGCCATGGAGGTGGCAATCTAAATATTCACAACAGACAAAGACAAAACAAACAAGCGGAAGTTTGAGAACTGAGGCCCAGAGAGATTAAGGGGGAGATTTCCAAGGCACAAGCAGCAGTTACATGACTACCTGCCATTGAAAGTCAATAGGAATGGGGGGGGTCGAACTGCCCTTTGTTCCCTTGAAAATCTACCGCAGCTGTCAGTGAGTCTCCCAGCCTGGGCAGACAGGTGAGTGCTAGCAGGGCTTGAGCTGCTAAGAATGGCAGTGTGGACATTCTGGATCTGGCAGAAGCTCGGGTTCTTAAGCCCGCCTGACCATCTAGGTGTCAGAGGCCAAGGTGGGACATCCAGTGAAGTGCAGACAAACCCCTAGGGACTCAGCCAGGGTCTCAAAGAGGGAGTCTGTGGTAGGGCCAGGATTGAGCACTGATCTCCGGAATCCCAATCCAGTGTCGTTACCAGAAAACATCTTTTGGGGAAGTAATAAACCCCATGATGACTATCTCACACAAAGGCCCTGTGTATGCTAGGAAGGTGGCCGTGTTTTGAGAGCAGGTTTCTATAATGGGTCCCAGTTGATCTCCCCCAGCCAGGATTGAAAATAGGTTGGCTGCTAGTATAGATGGGCCAAACCTTTATCAGCGGAGGAAGGGACAGGAGAATTGGGAGGCAGTGCGGAGTTAGCAGGAGACCCATTCCTGTAGCAAATCTCTGGGGAGCTGTGGATTTGGAGGCCAAACTGCTGCCCATTTAAGGTGGTCCCCAGGAAAATTGGCTTCTTATTTGTTGGTAGAGTGCCAGGCACATTATCAGCATATCATAAACAATAATAATGTTACACGTGGTATTTCCATATCATCCAACCCTCCATGCAGTCACTATCCACAAATGAATGACCAGCAGGTAGAGTATGAAGACGGAAAGGGCCAGTTTTCCTTTTAACTGATTTCAGAGTAACAGCCGTGTTAGTCTGTATCCGCAAAAAGAAGAACAGGAATACTTGTGGCACCTTAGAGACTAACAAATTTATTAGAGCATAAGCTTTCGTGGACTACAGTCCACTTCTTCGGATGCATATAGAATGGAACATATATTGAGGAGATATATATACACACATACAGAGAGCATAAACAGGTGGGAGTTGTCTTACCAACTCTGAGAGGCCAATTAATTAATTGGCCTCTCAGAGTTGGTAAGACAACTCCCACCTGTTTATGCTCTCTATATGCATCCGAAGAAGTGGGCTGTAGTCCACGAAAGCTTATGCTCTAATAAATTTGTTAGTCTCTAAGGTGCCACAAGTATTCCTGTTCTTCCTTTTAACTGAGACACTGATGAAAGAGGAGCGTGAAGATGCCATTGGCCTAGGCTTGTTGCAGCCAAAGGGAGTATTTTTCTCTTTATGTGTGCACACAACCCCTGATGCTGCTAATGCCTCTAAGACACTAAGCGTCTCTGTTTACACGGGCTGTAAATATAGCTCCAGTCCATGTCCCAGCTGTTGTTCAGAGCCATCATGAAAGATTGTTTCTTCAAGCATCTAGCATGGCTCAGAGACTCTTATTATCACAAGAACAAACAACTTTGTGTAGCAGCACTAGAGGCTCATTGCATGACGGGGCTCAAGGTTTCTTTGTTGTTTACCAGAATTGATTTTTTAAAAAAGCACTTTGAATCATATAGACTCATTGAAGTTCCAGATGGAAAAGAACTCCAACTCCGTAAGTCATCTAATTCATCTCCCGTCCAGTGCAGGATTGGTCCCTGTTTACTAATGTTTTATGTTCAGCTGTTTGTTTAGCATTTTGGAACATGATTCTGCTAGTGATTTCGTTCTAAGAGGCCTTTTCCACTCCTGTATTACAGAAAAGTACAAATTCAAAGGGATAATTTGGTCTCATGCACCATATAGGCTATGACAGAGGAAACATCAAAGGCAGAGCGGTATAAACGTAAGAGGTTTTGCTTTGCAAATACAGTTCATGTGGGGTGAAAAACTGCCCGGAAAAAAACCAAACCAAAACAAAAACCTACCTTTTATTTTGTCTGAAAATTTGAAGTGAGAATGAAAAATGTTTAAGTAACTTTTTTTTTCTTTTTGATAGTGATAATTTTTAGTGGTAGGTCCAGTCAAAAGAGAAAATAAGAATTTAGCAGATCAAGTTGTTGTTACATGGTAAATGTAACCCCAAAGAGAAAAGTATCTATGGGCCTGTTTCACCATCAAATTATTCCACTCTGATGCTGGCATAACTCCATTGATTTCACAGCTGTACATGGTTTTCGTTTTAATTAATATTTTAGCCTGTGAACACAAATTCTGGGAGAGAACATCAGTGATTCCAACAACCATCCTCAGTCCTCAACTCAAAATTATGCATAAAAATTCCAAGCATGTAGAATCCAAGTCCTCTTGCCTACTTATTACTAGTTAACAAGTCGATTTTCATACTCTAGAATGCAAACACCGCTTTGCTCATCTGCAGTAGTGACTGAATAGCCCTTTGCTGACTGCCAGATTTTGCGAGATAGCAAAAACAAACAGGATTTTTTTTTTAAAAAGCAGGGCTGTGATATAACAAATGGCCTCTGGAGGAACAAAGTTCCCTTGTCTGTACATGGAGATGTCTGCCTGACTATTTGTTCTTTTGTATGTTTTGACAAATGCCGGCTGTATGCTTTTCATAATGCTGCCCAATACTTAAAAGGGACCCGGAGGAGGGAGCATATTGTGATTCCCCAGTCCCCAGCTGAGTGGATTGCAGGGGGTTTGTACCATGGTTCCTGCTCATAGATTCATAGACTTTAAGGTCAGAAGGGACTCTCATGATCATCTAGTCTGACCTCCTGCACATAGTGAATAGTTAGAGGTCTATTACAGAGTCACAGGCAGGGCCGGCTCCAGGCACCAGCCCCCCAAGCATGTGCTTGGGGCGGCACCTGGAGGGGGGCAGCGCTCACCCGGGGAGAGCGGGGCCGCAGCCGGGCTCGCCGCCTGCCGGGGAGAGCAGGGCCGCAGCCAGGCTCTCCGCCCTCCTCCCGGCGCTCCGGCCAGCTGGCCGGGGAGAGCGGGGGCCCCAGCCAGGCTCTCCGCCCTCTTCCCGGCGCTCCGGCTGGCCGGGAAGAGCGGGGCTGCCCTCCCCCGGCGCTCTGGCTGGCTGGGGAGAGTGGGCCCGTGGCCAGGCTCGCCGTCCTCCTCCCGGCGCTCCGGCCGGTCGGGGAGAGCAGGGCCGCGCTCGGCGCCCTCCCCTGCCGCGCTCCCCGCCAGGGGGCGGGGGGCGGCGGGAGGCTTTTTTGCCTGGGGCGGCAAAAAAGCCAGAGCCGGCCCTGGTCACAGGTGCAGGCTTTTCAAACTGCCGGGGGGTGGTTGACCCCCAGCTCTGCCCCAGGCCCCGCCCCCATTCCACCCCTTTTCCCAAGGCCTCACCTGGCCCAGTTCCGGCCCTTCCCCCAAACACGCCGCGTCCCTGCTCCTCTCCCCTCCAGCCTCCCTGCACGCTGCAAAACAGCTGTTTGTGGTGGAGGGGAGGAGCTGGGAGGGTGGGCGGGAGCTGATGGGGGGCTGCTAGTGGGTGCTCCAGCCCCAGAGCACCCACAGAGTCGGCGCCGATGGGCTGAGTTACTGAACACCTCAAATCATGTTCCTTTTAGTGAGTCACACATGTTTAAACCATTGGTAGCCACTCTTTTGAGCGGAGCAATCACTAACACGATTGCCTCTCTACTTAGTGTGCTGGCTCTCTCTACTTTACGTCAAAGCCATAGCAACTTGGGGTATTTATTCTCCCACACTGGTACAAAGCATCTAATTCCAGCCTTTCTTTATACAACAGTTTCTCTTTCTCTTACTGCTCAACCAGCTCTCTCTTGAGGACAATGGCCCTCAGGCTTTTTATCTCCTCAGTTTCCTTGGATCATTGTTTTGTTTTCTTCGCCATTTCCTCCCAGTGTATTAAAGAGAGAAAGCGCCTCGGATTTTCGTTCGGTCTCATTTTCCGTGCCATATTTTCCACTCGCTTTCCCTTCCATTTTATCTAAGGACCCAGCAGCCTTACAATTTGCTATCATTTGCCCTGTAACGTGATCGATTTTCACACTGGGGCGTTTGGCATTTTGCAAACAACCGAGCAGCTTTTAGGGGAAAGAGCCACAGCGAGATGGATGATCTGGCTATTACTAGCTGGAGAAAGGGGCGTGGGTTCTGTCTTCAAAATAAAGCCGAAGAGCCAACCTTGGGGCCCCAGCTAGCACAACAGTCTCTGTTGCTTGCATACTCTAGGGGCGCCCATCTTTACCCAGGTCCTAGGGCTCAAGGTGTAACCTTACACTCTGCGGGGTTGCAGGGTCTTTAAACAGCGAAAGAGCCTTACACAGTAATATCCTACTTCACCTCTGTTTATTAACCAAAACAGAATACACACGTTAAGCATACAGCGCTCATCACTCCCAATAAGGCCCATGAACTTTTCTTGACGGCCAGTCAGGATCAGGTCATCTGGGGAATTCCCGCTTCTGCACGGTGTCATTGGCAGAGTGTTGAGGTCTGGCAGCTCTGATCGTGGGGCTGTGTCCTGGAGTCGGTTCCCAAGCACTTCCTTTTGCACCCCAGTTTATATAGTGAAACTTGCGTCCTGCTTAGCTGTACCTTAACTGATCATTTTACTAAAATATCATGGAACAATTTTCTAACCAATCCTAACTTATTTTAAAACAAGTCTTTAACCAATCATGCCCCACCACCTTAATTGATTTACACCTAGCAAAATGATTGTTCCTGTCTGTTGCATAACTAAAAGAACCAGACAGAGACCGTACACATAAACAGGAGAGCGGCGGGGACCATAAAGGCAACACAAGAAGTGTAGATTTTACAGACACAACTGTTGATAAGTGATTGCTTGCCAGATACGATGAGGAATGAAAACTTTGATAGCAGTCTAAGATCTGTTTCTTTCTCTGGTGATGGTGGGTATGGTTAGGACAGAAGCGCCTTCTTAACAGCCCGATATCACATTGTTTTAATGCAATTTAAATGAAATGTGAGGATTTGGCTTTCAGGATCTTGGCTAATGCTACTGCTCACCTAACATGGCTGCAGACCAAGGCCTCAGACCTTACAATATGGCTACAGGAAAAGGCCTTATCCTTCCATATGCAGGTGCACTAGCTGGCAGAAGGATGAGGTAGATCCTAGCCACATCCGATAGTGGCAGATCATTTCTGCTGCCATGTGGCAGCTCCAATTAATGGTAATACTTATAGATTTCTATTCCCGTAGTGCCCTGGTAGGGCGTGTGGCTGCTGCTGCCAATCTCGGAGGCAGGAAATATGCTATATAAATAAATGTAATTAATGTATCGGCTTCACCTAGGGTTTATCAACACCCCTGTCTGTTTTCCCAGTATTTTCAAGTTCCTACCCAATAAAAAAAAGCCAGCCAGCCAAATTTTAAAGCAGAATGTTCACTTACCCAACGAAAATGGCTCTTGGGGGAGTAAAGTATACAATGGCTATCAGAGGGAATGCATTTTTGGTGAAATGCTCTATAAACACATTATAACATTCTCTTGATGAAACTGGATTGCACAAACCATGTTTATATTACCAGGAGTGCCAGATGTGATCTGAATACAGTCCTGTCCTAGGGGTGCTGTGCACATCTCCAGAGAACTCTGGGCAGGACGTGCCTCTGGTGGAGAGCTGGTCAAAAAAACAGAAGTGGGGTTTTGACCAAAATTTTCAGAGAGAAATTTTCATTTTGATCAACATTTGTGGGTTTGGTAAATATTTGCAGTTGCAGTTTTTAGCAAAAGTGTTTGGTTTTTGGCGAAAATTTTCAGTATTCAAAAAACCAAAGCCAATTTTTTTTAACCAAAAATTTTTTTTTTTGAAAAACAAACAAACAAAAATTTTGCTTTTCAGTTTCTTCCCCCCCCCCCCCCCCCCCGCTTTTTGTCAAAAATGGAAAAATTTTCTTAGGACATTTCAGAATTTTTTTCTTCTCAAAAGTTCCGCCTCAGACTGGCCTTTTCCAGCCAGCTCTACTCAGGAGATACAGCATCTCCCAGAGCTCACCGGTGTGGAGTAAACCTTTTGACCTCTCCTGAGGTTCCCTGCTTTATGGCTGCCTGGCCCTCCACCTTCGGCCCCACTCTCCCCATTTGGGTCTGCTCGCACATCCTCAGGTGCTAGGATGGAGACCTCCCTGGCATCTGAGGCTGTGGTTTCCTAGGTCCTTCATGAGGAGGGTGGAAGGGGAATGGGGAGCTCCTTGTACCTGCCTCCCCCATGCACCAGTACAAGATGAAATCTAGCCCTAAATATAATCACATATTTGTGTTGCCAACAGCCAGGAAATACTATACGGGGATTTCCCAGGAACGTTATGCAAGTATGTGTAAGCCTAGGAAGCCCCCTGTCTACATGCTATCTCCTCTCAGCCTAGGCCCAATGTGTAAGACTTCTTCTCCTGTCTCAGGTAGACCGTGAGGACCTTGGTGCCTGGACTTTGTAGTTTGCAGGGAGCAACTGTGCACTTGTGCGGCTCTGTAAATATTAAAGAATAACATTCAAGTCTCAGCTGAACGCGAGAGGCTCAGGGCCAGCCAGAGGTGCATTGGTGGGAAGCGCAGAGATGTCGTCGCAGTGGCTGGAGGCAAATTGCCTAAGCAGGCCAGAGGCGAGCAGAATGCCTCCGTGGCACTGGAGAGCACCAGGGATTCCTGCTCCTCTCAGCAAGTACCAGCAGGAAGATGGGAAAGGGGGTGCAGGACGCTGGCCATACTCTCCATTCAGTGCCATGCCTCTTTTGGGATTATAGTGTCACCAGTAACACTTGACAATTCCCACCTTCTTGCACTTAGGGTTAGCTACAGTATTGTGGCTTCCCCTCACATATATATACTGGGGAGTGAGGGGCTCCCTGCGACCTCTCTGCAGCCATGCAGGGGTAGCCACAATACAGCCCCTAATGTTGAACAGGATCAATGGGAGAGCACTGGACTGGGACTCAGGAGACCTGGGTTCTATTCCATCTCTGTTATTAGCCTGCTGGGTGACCTTGTGCAACTCACATCCCCGCACTTTGCCTCAGTTTCCCCATCTGTAAAATGGGGTTAATGCTGCCCTCCTTTGTAAAGTGCTTTGTGATCTACTGATGGAAAGAACTGTGTAAGAACTGGGTAGTAGTAGAGGCCCTGCTTGATACTCCTTTTTAGTCTGGAAGGTGAGATGGAACATGGGTAATTTCAGGGACAGTGCAGCCTGCTAGTAAATACCATGAACCAGTGAGCAAATATTCTCACATTTCTAGTTACATTGCAGGGCCCAGTGAGCTGTGACAGGATAAGTGTGTAGGTGACACATCATCCCGAAGATGGGGGCTCGGTGAGATGCAATGTACACTTGACATCTGCAGTGCAAATTAGCTTTAATGATTGACTGAAGAAGCAAGCATACAAAAAATGGATACGAATGTAAATCATTGAAACTATTCAGGCGTCCACTTGGGGGTAGTAAAGTATTTTGACTGAGCCTTCAGGGAGTTGCAAACGCTTTCTTTTCCCAGCTAGAACGAGTCCTGTTCATATATAGATCGATTCATCCCAATTGCTGTTTAATAAAGAGCCCAGTTATTAGAAACGGATCCAGTGTTCTGCTTCAGACCCAATTCCCTTTGAACTCTGGGGACCGATGGATCTTCGGGACACAGGAATTGCCAGACTGGATCAGACCCAAGTTCCAGCCAGTCCAGTATCGTGTCTCTAGCAGTGGCCAGACCTAGATGCTTCAGCAGAAGATCTAAGAACCCTAGAGTAGCAGATGTGGTCTCACCACACAGGTCTCATCGGGTACGTCTACACCGCAAAAAAATCCAGCTAACACAGCAGTGAGTCTTAGACCCAGGTCAACTGAGCTACCAGGCTAAAAATAGCAGCATAGGCATTTGGGCTCAGGCTGGGGCTTGGGCTGGAGCCAGGACTCTGAAATCCAGCAAGGGGGAGGGTCTCAGAGCCTGGCTAGTTTCAGCCCCTTAGCACGAGCCCTGCAAGTGCAATTCAGTTGACCTGCACTCTGAGACTTGCTGGAGTGGGGCAGTGTAGCCGTACCCATATATAGATATTGATTTAAGCCCTGAAGCACAGGGCTTAATGTCCCTTACAAAATTTTTGTTGTCATTAAATTATAATTACTCGAGATAGCCTTGATATCCATGTCAGCGTGCAGTCCCTTTACAGCTCTTGTTAAGTTCTTGTCTTCCTGTGGCAGCAAGTTCCAAGCCCGTGGCTTGAATCCAGCTCTAATACATGTGTAATAATGAACAAGCAAGGTATTTCTCTGAAATACAGTCAGGTCAATTAGAAACTTCAACATTTGGATGCACTCCAGGCCATTTCTTCATTTAAAGGGTTCTCCTTGATTCACTTCGGTTCCCCTTGTGAAACACGATATGACCTGATCCTACAATCAGATCTGTGTCCGGGGAGTCTTGTGCCCATACTGAGCCCCGTTGACTTCAGTGGTGTTGATCGATTTGCTCAGATTGAGGCCCATAAAAGTTCCCCGAATTTCGTGTTTCCCAGCAACACTTGTATTCAGCTGAAGTGAAACCGTTTATAAAAGTCCCCGTTTTCTTCATTACATTTTCTTTTCTGATCTCACTAAGCTTCTGAAGTGTGCATTCGTGAGTACTTTCCAATACAATATCTCCAGCTTTCAGGAGATTTCATGGTGGTAATTAGCCTAATGTTGGTCTTAGACCTCTAGGAGGAGTGTTCTCCTGACATAGACCTGATGATAGCTAAGGACTGACCAGTGGAACAAACTGTAAGTGGCAATACATTAAAAAGTGAAGTATCTGCAATGACAGGAGGTTCCCGTGACTGGCAGGACCTAGCCCTCAAACCTTCCCACTCAGGGGTGATCTTGCATGGCTCCTCCGGTCACATACAACTGTCCCAAATCTGAGACCAGACGGATAAAAATACAACAGTACCACCCTTATCCACAAGGTCCTTTCACAGTCTTGCACTGGGAAATGGCCATTGGTTGGCATGCACAGAAGCAATGCTGTAAGTCAGGCTAAAACCTGTGGCTACTGTCAAGTAAAAATCCCATTGCTGCGGCAGACTTAGACCTCTTGGGCTTAGTTCACCCCTGATTTAACAACACTGAAATCAGAGGAATTAAACCAGCAGGGACAAATTTAGCCACCTGTAATTACTATATACCAGCAGGGCAGCTACACAGTTATCATGAAATGACAGAACAAATTCTGCATTTACATGTGCATCCTGTTATCTCCCCTCAAGAGCTAGGAAAGGCTGTTAGACATTTTGAGAATAATCAGCAGGAATCTGCAAATACGACATAGTACCAGGCTGGGGGGAGGGATAGCTCAGTGGTTTGAGCATTGGCCTGCTAAACCCCAGGGTTGTGAGTTCAATCCTTGAGGGGGCCATTTAGGGATCTGGGGCAAAAATCTGTCTGGGGATTGGTCCTGCTTTGAGGAGGGGGTTGGGATAGATGACCTCCTGAGGTCCCTTCCAACCCTGATATTCTATTATTTATCATGCAGAGTTTCTGCCTCCAGTCCTAGGCTAGGCTGCATCCCAGCTGCACTTAGGCATCTCAGAAGATTGATAGACTAAAGGTGGTTTTATGCCATTTTTGGGCCAAGGTCCCTCAGTCCAGAGATAGCTGTGCATGAAGATGGTCTCTGGTGTACTTTAGAGCCACTTCAGAGCTACTCTTGCTTATGCCCCCACAGGGCTGTTGTAACAGCTGCGATTACTGGTGAACACACTCCATCCTCCCGGGATGTGCCCTGTGAGCTGGAGGCCAGGAAAAGAGTGTTGTAGGAGCTGGTTTTATCTGACCTAGAGATTTTCACAGACCGGCGAAATCAGCGGTCATTTCCAGGCAACTTCCCAGCCCTTCTGGAGCCCCAGAGTGGCTGGAGTGGGGGACAGACTCAGAGGGATCAAGAATAGTCATGACCACCATATCTGCTCTCAAGATGACAGGAATAATTTATTTGTTTTTATACTTCAGGTGAAATCCTGCTCCCCCTTACTCATGGTGTTAGTACTGGAGCTAGTTGGGAAAGGACTTCCCCCCTTCCTCCCACATGTTAGCAAATACATATATGTTAGGTGTAGTATACACCACATTAATTGGCATTATGCACATGGTATTAATGTAATATACATTATACATATATATGAGCATTGGGAGGTTATGTTATCTGAATGTATTATGCTCTTCCCACAATTCTGTCCACCCATGTCAAGCATCCCACAACACTTAGCAAAGCTGAAGTCAGCTTTGGCATTAGAAAATAAGAAACTTGTCAAAGCAAAGATGTTGTGGGGCTGTAGACAGCTACTAGGATCAGAGCTGCCGAACCAGGACTGTCTAGCACACAGACACTAAGGGTACGTCTACACTACCCGCCGGATTGGCGGGTAGCGATCCATCTATCGGGGATCGATTTATCGCGTGTAGTGTAGACGCGATAAATCGATCCCCGATCACTCTCCCGTCGACTGCTGAACTCCAGCTCAGCGAGAGGCGGAAGCAAAGTCGACGGGGGAGCCGCGGCCGTCGATCCCGCACCGCGAGGACGCGAAGTAAGTGATTCTAAGTCGAGCTAAGATACGTCGACTTCAGCTACGCTATTCTCGTAGCTGAAGTTGTGTATCTTAGATCGACACCCCCCCTCCCAGTGTAGACCAGGCCTAAGGGTGCAACTTACATGCTGGTAGACTGGTTGTGAGCAGCCCAAGTTGGGAGCTACAGCAGCAAAGCATAGTGAGGCACCCGGGGTTACTGGGGAAGAGGTGACAACCCCTTACTGGTCTGGATTGCACCCCAAACCCTGTGACACCTGCTTATCAGGCCTTTTTTTTTTTTTTTTAAGAAAAAAAGTTATTTTCATTCACTTTTGTCCCACTCATAGCACTAAATAAAGTCATAGGCCAGTGGAAAGATGAGAACTACAGACAGATGTTCTGTGCATGCACAGGGAGCTTGCGTCTTCAGCACAGTCCACCTGATTGCGGTCCCCCACCAGGAAGATGCTCTGCTGGGCTGGAATCTCACTTCTGGGGTGTTTGGAGCGCCAGCGCCCGCACCGGGGAGAGATCACATTGAGGAAAGCCGTTCTGAAACGACGGGAAAGCAGGTTGTAAATGATGGGATTCACAGCGGAGCTCAGATAGAAGAAAACACCTAAGAGAGGAAAACAAAGCATGGGAGACATCTAATTAGTGGGTAGAATATGCTCAGAAGAGAGAGTCTCTACTTCTTAATGTAACAATGAGATATACAGCTCCAAAGGCACTAGAAAACAATAAGATCAGAAGAATGGAGGAAGGGGAATCTGAACTATGAAGGAAGTCTCCTGAAAAACCAACATCAATACTGAATCTGTGTCGGTCACCTAATTTCCACTTTGGAAGCACAGCCAACATTTTCCCGTGGCAGGCTAAGATCATGCTTCTTGTAGCGGGGTGAACAACCGCTCCAGCCCGGAAGGGGTTGGAAAAACCTTGCAGAGGGCTGGGGCGGGGCCAGGGAGTAAAACCCTGGCTGATTGGGGAAGTGGCTGCAGCTGGGGCCACGCCCCAAACCAAGCAACTGGGCCTTATAAGAAGGCCAGGGAAGCCAGAGGGAGCAGTATAAAAGAGGGACATGGGGGCCAATGGCAAGCAGATCACTGGCCTGCAGAGGGCACTCCCGGGTCAAAGAGCTAATTCCCCAGGACGATCAGCAGGAGGCGCCACAGGGGTGAATCTCCGCTGTGCTACACCTTTCTTGAAGAAACTAGTTCGTTTAATGTTCTTGCTGGCAGTAATGTAAAACCTTAGTCATAAACCTCAGCTGGGGGAGAGAATGTAAAGTCTGTAGTTTTGATCAGATTCATGGCTTGGCTGAGAAATCCTCCAGGAGAACATGTTTGTTACCATGTATACATCAGAGCTGATTGAATAGCAACGGCGTTGATTGGTGAATAGTTTAATGAGTTCAAAGCACTGACTTCGGCTCACTATGATTTGCAGTATCCTAGTTTTCATCATTTGTGAGTATTCAAACAACCAGCAGCATCCTGGACGTTTCAGGATTTTTAGCACCTTTTTTAGATTAAACACAATCCCCAACAGTAGCTATCAGACCCTGAGAAGCTTTGCAATGAAGGCCAGGCTGAACTTCAGGAACAAGCCCCGTTGCTAGTGGGGGTTGATTGCACGATATTGTTTGGTACTGCATGCTCTGGGAACTAATGACTGTCGGGCGGTATATTTGACAGCAGCGCTTTGTTGCCTTACTTACCTCTGAATCTGCCAGCAGCACAGCGGAGGTGCAAAGTAGATCATTCAACACAGGTATGTTTTTCAGCTGCACTCCCTGATTAGCATTTTCCACTCCTTGTTTTCTAATGGGGGGTACCCACTGTGCCCTGTTGGCTAAGGTATAATTTGGGTGTGTTTGGTGAAGTACCACTTGACACACAGGGGAGAGAAGATATGACCCATTGACAGCACATACTTTTTAGAAGTCCCTTGCAATGAGAAGTTAGGCAAGAACTAACTGTTAAGAGTCAACTTTGGCCCTCTGTTTCACTGGTGTAAATTCAGAGTAACTGCATGGTCTTCAGTGGAGAGACTGCTGGCTCACACCACTACTCTATGGCCATTCTCTTTGTGAGCCCAGTTGTACAACCCTTACTCACACTTGTGTAAATAAGCGGAGCCCTAAATCTTTCTGACAAGCAACACATGGGCAAAATCAAGCCTTTGGGCTATAACTGGGTCTGATTGCACTGACATTATATTGCACCGATGTATTCTGGGAGGGTTTTTTATCTCCTTGCACTGAAGCATTAGGGATGGCCATGGCTGAAGATGGAAGATTGGATGGTGAGGGCCAGGGCTCTAAGATGGCACTGAGCACTCTCTTTCTCTCTCAGGAGCTTGATTAGCTGATTCTTGCTCACATGCTCAGGGTCTAACTGATCCCCATAGGTGGGGTTGGGAAGGAATTTCCCCCCAGGTCAGGTTGGAAGTGACCTTGGAGGGTTTTTTTTTTTTTGCCTTCCTCTGCAACACATGAGTGGTTGTCATTTGCCTGGTGTATCTGGGTATCTCTCACTTAATTATTTCCTTGACTGGTGCACCTTGGTCCTTCCTGTGCTCTGCCTGTGGCACATAACAGCCTAGTCTCCTGCAGGCTGTCATACTTTGGTCTAATATTGGTTGTTGGGATTAGTGTACGGGTGGCTGGTTGTTGTTGGTGGCCTGTGATGTACGGCAGGTCAGACTGGATGATCTGGTGGTCCCTTCTGGTCTTAAACTCTATGATTCTATGGTATCTTGTATTATATGGGTCCAAATTCTGCTCTGCTATACCAGTGTGCATCCACACTTAATGGAGTCATTCCAATTTTACATCCGTTAACTGAGAACAAAATATGGGTCATAATATTCGTCTCTCCTTTTTTATACTGTCTACATAAAGTGAACTAATTCAGTACCCTTAATGCAAGGAAAAAACATTTAATAGAAGCAGCTGGATGCAGACTTGGTTCAAGAGAACAATCATGCATTTGTATTATTGCTACCCTTGTCCTTCCTTTTCCGTTCCCCAATTTTATTTATTTATTATCCCCATGTGTTACATCATGTCTGACTTTATATGATAAGCTTTTGGGGGGCAAAGACAGCATCTTGACTTGTTTCTGTGAAACACCTATCACCCATTTGAATGCACAAATATAATAAAGTATAATCTATTTAATGGAGACACTGGAAAGAACTCTGTCTCTCAAATATTCTGGGACCAAAACAGCTAGAACTCTGCAAACATTCCTCAATTATATTACTCAAAGTGGGTGAGATAATATCTTTTATTGGATCAACTTCTGTTGGTAAAAGATCAGCTTTTGATCGACACCGTACTCTTCTTTAGGTCTGAAGAAAAAGGAAAGGACCCGTGTAACTGGAAAACTTGTCTTTTTCACCAATAGAAGTTGGTCCAATAAAAGATATTACCTCACCCACCTTGTCTCTCTAATAACTAAGGAATAACATGTGAGTATCAATATATTTCTGAATAATTTACTCACAGGTTGCCTGAAAAAACCCCTATTCACAAAAATTCTTTCCCCCAGCTCTACTGATTAGCAAACCCCAATAAAAACAGTTACCTGACACCACATGGATCAGGTTGAACACATTGGCCAACGGCTCAGTCCAGTTCACGACGAAGCTGAAGAAGAGTCGATCGATGTGAAATGGGGCCCAGCATATGGCAAATACCATCACTAGAACAACTGATTTGGAGAAAGGAAAAGAGAGAGAATTACAGAAGTATATGGCCTGTTACTTTGCATTGATTGAATTGGGTTCAGTAAGCAGGATGAAAAGTCCTAGGTGGTTACAAGCATTTGTCCAATGGGCATCTCAGCTGGTTCATAAGCTTTGCTTTTCCCTCTGCTGTCTACCATGCTCTCTGCAAAATTAACTGCAGACTGAAAGAGAAATTTCCAATCAATTTCTCTCCAGTCTGCAGTCAGCGAACATTGATTTTTTAAAATACTTTGATAAGTTTCTAGTGGAGCTGATAATAGTTAGGTGGTTTTTAGCTTATATGGCGCTTCACCCTAAGCAAACTTTGGAGGAGCCAGCAGGATTCATGCTATCATTGGGGCTCTTACTTGAAGGCCTCTTGAGCGGTCACCCTCTCTCACTGCAAAAGCAAAGCTCACGGCTAATTTCCAGGGGGCGCTGCTTGTAACTTGCAGGGTGGCGAGTCAGACCCAAGGGATTGTCCTATGATTTTCAGACTGGGTTGCATCCATTGAGATCCCTGGCATGCTGCCCAGCACCAAACAGGTTAAGAATTTGCCTCTTTCCCTCCCCACCAGCTGGATTACTCAGTCGTCTGAGCCTGCTGGCACAGACTAACTGGCGTTGCAGATCGATAGGAAAGAAATGCCGGCCGAATTCAGAATACCAGTGCCAGGTTTCAAATGGTGAGTTAAAGTTGTCTCAAAGCCTTCTGACCGGGAGATGCTATTTCCTGGAAAGTGTTGAGTGGTTTAGATTTCTTGGGTAGTTCCTGTTCCGACTGCAGGGCCTGCCTGGTAGCGGAGGTTGGCTGTGTATGTTTTAAAGACAGCCCAAAGTTAGGGAGTGATGTTTGTGCTTTCAAGGCTGTTGGAGCTCAGATGCTCAAGTGGTAGGCCTGCGTGAGGCTCCACATCTTGCCATGAAACATTGAGGACCTGATAGAAGTTGGGATGAGTGAAAGCAAGGGTAAATGATGGATGTAGATTGGCAAGAGCTGTCTTTAAAAAGGTGCAGCACATGATGCCAGGGGAGGTGATGCCTGTGCAACAGACATTCACCAACCTGCATCTGGAGGGTTTAGGGAAAGATTATATGTAAATAACACGTATGTATTTATTTATTGTTTCAGAAGTTTGCAATTGCTGGAAGGGGGACAATCGTGAATTTTAGCACTCATCAGGACAATGCAGGATCAGTCACACATGGCTAATAGCACAGGTTAGAGATGAATATAACACAGGCAGCTGCTGTGCAACCTTCTTGAACACATGGCTGCTAATTCACCTTAACCATGATGGGAAAATCCCTCTACTAATCCAGGCGTGGAACCCAACATGTATATCCCAATGAACATCAGTCCGATGGTCTATAAGCCCCTATCTAAGCTTTTCTGGATCAGAGATATCCAATGAGGCATAATTAGGGAAGGGGTTGTTTGTAGTTAACGTGAACTGTTCATCAAACATATTTCACCTGTGAATTAAACCCAGACTTCACCTTCAACTTCTCTAGGTTTTTTTTCTGCACCTTCCTTTTTCTGCACCTTCTTCCCCATGTTAAATAATACATATGAAAAAAGGACCAATTACTTACACAACATCTTGGTGACTGATTTTCTGCATGGTCTCTGAATATTCACAGCCATTTCATCAGCGGCCAAAGATTTCTCTCCTCTCAGCTGGCCAGGGGAAAAAGAGGGAAAGAAACATGATTTCCTCTGAAGCAGTATGGAGTCCGACTGGCCACACTAAGAATTCCCCATGACAATTCTATGGTAAGCTGCTCTGGGAAAGTTGAGTTAAGTAAATCTTGCTCTACAGTGCTACTTATTTGGGTGGTTTAGAAAGGACATTAAATGAGTTCAACCTGCCTTTGAAGGAAGGGTCTTAGTGATTTCAGGCATGCTTATAGTGAAGAAGAGATGTTGTATCTGTGGACAACCATTTTGTTTTAACTGACTTTAGTGCTGGTCCTGGAGTGACACTTTGGACACTGTGGAAGAAAGGCCAAGGAGCAATTTTTTGCTTTTACAAAATATTGCCAGTTTGGTTTGGGTTTTGCTAATATCAACCTTAAATCAAGGGTAGTTTGGAGCCAAGAAAGTTCAGAATAAGGATGTGGCTGGTACAATAAAAGGATTTAGTTTTGTTCCATTACTAGAATGGGCAAATCAAGGTATTGGGCTTTGCAAAAATGTGCTGGTTTGGTTTGGTTTTTGCAAAAGGTTCAGATGAAAGGTTCTCTTTTTTCCCCCATGTCTAATCTGGCAAAACAAAAATTTAGTGAACATTTAGGTTAAAAACAAATAGATTTTTTGGATCTCAAATAATGTACATACAAAGTATGCTTTTAAGTCAGTTTGTAAAAACAACAACCACCAAAACTCTCATTGACTGGTATAGAGTAGGATTCGGGTTATAAAATCTACTAAAATTCAGCTTTGTTTTGTCTTCCTGCAAAATATCCACTACTATTTTATTCCTGGGTCCTATGCAATCATCTAAAATCCCTGTGATCTGAAAATACTGACTAGGGGCTTGATTGAAAGGACTCAGTGGAAAGATACTTATGGGCTTCAATGCGTTTTGAATCAAACCCTAACTGTTTAGGCTAATTTGCTTGGAATTAATTTGATGAGTAGAATCCTTGTATTCCATCAAGCAGAGAACCCTCGTGCAGCACATGCTCAGATTCAAACACACACCAATCATTTACAACAAAAAAAGTTAATACTTTCTGAGCAGATTCCCCTGGGCCTTTAAACAACAAAAATGGGGCGATAAAGCAAACAGAGACAACTTGTTATCTCCCCCTACTCCAGACTAAAATGACTAATGAGATTAAAATTAATCCCAATTAACTCTTGATAATCTAATATTTACTGGAGTGCTTTTCTGATGAAAAGAGTTGAGATCAGATGGTTTAATGAGGAACGGGTCATTAACTGGTCAATCAGAGGGAAACTCACTTTTGATGTGATTTTATTTGGAAGTAAAGCTGGTTGCAAAATGGAATTTCCATCCCATGGGCAATTCCAACATTTTGAAAGTTGTTTTCTTTCCAAATTAGAAGAAAAAGTATCAATTTCTAAATTTCACCCAGAACAGAAATTCCAAATCATTTCAATTCAGAAATACCAGAACTTTTGATCTGATAATGCTGAATCTTTCATTTGTTTGATTTTGATAATGTCAAAATGTTTCCTTTCAATAAGGTCAAATGTTTCATGTTACTAACATTGAGACATTAGAATATAAAATATATAATATTTTTATACAAATTAGTAATGTAAATAACACTTGAAACAAAATGGTACAAAATTGACAAAGTTTAAACAATTCATTTCAATACTTTCCCAGAGAAAATTTAATTGAAATTGACCTGTTCCCGTGAAATGTTTTCATTCTGATAAAATGGCGTCTTCTGACAGAAAAGTATTTTGTCATTAAACTTTCAACCTGCTATCGTTGAGATCATCTGTAGAGACCATTTAATTGGGACCCAGACATTTTGATTTTAACTGATGACTATTCAGTCAGGTTTTTTTAGTGAAGATTTTTCAGTACCTGCAGAATGGCAGTTAAGCTTTTATTATATGGGAAAATATATGCATAGAGACAGAAGCCAAAAATAACAGAACTAATAAAATATTCCCGTGAGAAGAGGATATTTCATCTTTTTACCTGACCTCTTACATTTTAGTTTTCTGTTTCATGTTTTATGATTAATTACATCTTATACATTTGTCAAGAGTGTTTTAACTGTGATAAAAGACAGGCATGTTTTTATATTGATCAATTATAAGGTAGGACTCACACTTGGGAAGAAAATAGATAATATTTTATGCAACGTCAAGGCAACTTAACTTTCCCATGTTTTTCATTATTTTCTTTGCCATTTTTACTCATAATCAAAGTTGTTTAAGGAATAAACTTGATTGATATGGACCATACGTAAACATTCATAAATGTTTGCTTAGATTGATTAAAAACTTTAGTTTCCCGTCAGTGGTTTTTCAGTCTCAACAGCCATTTATTTTAAGAATGCTCAAAAGCCATAGAGAATGTATTGCTAGGACAGAGTAATAAACCATAGAAATGTGGGGTTTTTTCTTCTATGCAGTGGCTTTGATAGCACTGTGATGCCTGATCTTCAGACTCTCCAGGGACACTGCGTTGTGGTGGGATGATCAAAGAGAAGGCATAACTGAGCCATCAAGAGGGAGAAAATGCCGTGATGTGTGCCTTAGAAATGACTACTAGATAGATGGAGTAGGGGCTTTTGCATGCATTCTTGTCATCTTCGTGTCAATGCTAACATTAAATGCAATGAACCATGTGTGAGATTAGCTCAGCTGTCTGAAAACGAATTCCACATAGATGCTCTGAGAAAATAAAAGATGTGTGGAGCAAGGAACCAGAAATGGGGTTTAGCCATATATTTATATATTGGAGTATGTTCTACGAGGCAGCAAATGTTATAGTGTGAAATTCTGCCCTCTGTTACAAGTCCACTGAAAGCACTGGAACCATTCTTCCGTAGGTCACTGGCTCAAGTCTGACCGAAGTTAGTAGTAACCAAAAGTTGTTGTCGTCTGATGAAAAGTTTGGTAGCCTTGCCTGCCTGTCTATGCAATAATAAAACACTCTGTCAACATGGCGTCTAGGAGCACCAGTGTGATGTGAATTGGGTGGGTGGAGTTTGATTTCCGGTGGACAGATGTCACAACAGCAATTGGCAGTGTTGTAGCTGTGTTGGTCTCAGGACATTAGAGAGCTGGGGAAGGAAGCAGAGCCCTTTGGAGCTCGAAAGCATGTAACTTTCACCAGCAGAGGTTGGTCCAATAAAAGCTATTACCTCACCCACCTTGTCTCTCACAACAGCAATTGGCCGTATCAACTAAAGGTCCAGGGACTGGATAGGCATGGAAACAGACCTATCCTCTCCCTCTAGTGATGGTTTCCTCAGGTCAAGATTTGTAACAGTAATTCTCCAAAAAAAATGTTCTGTGGGTCACTTTATAAAAACGGAGATCCTCAAGGACCACTACACCTCCCACTGGCTGGTTCTCTTGAGGCTTCATAGCTACCATGATGGGGAGAGACAGGGTCCAGCTGGGGGCTCCTCAGTCAAACTTTCTCCAGGGTCTGGGGGTGGCAGAGGACTGGCAACCATGGGGGTAGGGGAATGCCTCCTAGGCCCAATGTGTCTCTTCAGTCATGGAAAAGCTTTTTTCTTCAGTTTGGAAAAGAGAAGACAGAGGGGACATGATAGCAGTTTTCAGGTATCTAAAAGGGTGTCATAAGGAGGAGGGAGAAAACTTGTTCACCTTACCCTCTAAGGCTAAGACAAGAGGCAATGGGCTTAAACTGCAGCAAGGGAGGTTTAGGTTGGACATTAGGAAAAAGTTCCTAACTGTCAGGGTGGTTAAACACTGGAATAAATTGCCTAGAGAGGTTGTGGAATCTCCATCTCTGGAGATATTTAAGAGTAGGTTAGATAAATGTCTGTCAGGGATGGTCTAGACCGTATTTGGTCCTGCCATGCGGGCAGGGGACTGGACTCGCTGACCTCTCGAGGTCCCTTCCAGTCCTAGAATCTATGAATCTATGGGAGATTCTCAGATGGGGACACTGTCTTGTGATGTGAGAGTTATTCTATCACCCTGATTGCACTGCTAATAGATGGTGGTATTTTCCCTACCTCCATAAGCTATTCAGTATTCCCTCCCCTCCCCGATGATTTGCTCAGCTTATAGAGAGCTGGTTGAGTGATTTATATTCAACAAATTATTTCGGCAATGAAACCTGCAAAAATGTTTTGCATACAATATGCATCAGATAACTGTGCGCATTAATCTCCTGGCACTGCTCTCCTGACATCATTTCCCAGCATGCTGTTTGATGGCCATGGGGATCAGGGACAGAATCCTGGAATATGTTCCCACAGAGAGACTTGGAGCAGATCTACACTAACCCCCCAATTCGAACTAAGGTACGCAATTTCAGCTACATGAATAACGTAGCTGAAGTTCGAAGTACCTTAGTTCGAACTTACCTCGGTCCAGATGCGGCAGGCAGGCTCCCCCGGCGACTTCGCATACTCCTCTTGCCGAGCTGGAGTACTGCATTCGACGGCGAGCACTTCCGGGTTCGACTTATCTCGTCCAGACAAGACGCGATAAATCGAACCCAGAAGTTCGATTTGCTTGCCGCCGAACTACCGGGTAAGTGTAGACCTACCCTTGGTGACCACATTGGTGTTATGTGGTTACCTCAGAACAGGTTGATCCCGTCAGAATTTGCCTTGCATTTATGACTGTGTGGCTCAGAGGTATATCTATGATCTTGCATGTAAAGTCACGTATATATCCACTGTCAACAGCATCTGAGAAGGGCAGGGTGGGAAACAGCTTTCCTGTCCCATGAGAATTTTTTTGAGGTTTTGAACCTATTTTCCATGACATCAAACCATCATCAGATAGCAATAACTTTCAGCTACTACTGACCTGCACAGAATTCGATCAGGCAAAGCAGAAGCAAAAGGTTTTATATGCCCTGACCAATCACCAGAGCCATCAGAACACACACAACTGTCTTTGTGGGTGTCTGTATCTCCAGTGAATTTTGCCATCAATTTATAAGCAGAAATCCCCCCTGATTTCAATGGAGATTTCTACTTAAAAATAAATGGCTGAATATAGGCTTAATACTTTTAGCAACAACACAAAATTGAAAGGTACAGCATGCTGCAGGTTCATATTGACTACGCTGTTGGTGTTCCATTCATTTGAAAGGCAGGGATCTTGAGCGAATGCCTTCTACAGCAGGGATTTTTCTTTTCAAGTGGCTCCACTGTGTATTTGTCAGTTCCTTACGGCTGCTCCCATCATACCTCCCGCTTTGACACAGTCTCTCCTCCTCATCCTTCCAGCTACCTGTTGCACTCAAGAGCCATCTGGCTAGAGCAACCAGGACAGGTTCCCAACTGAGCCAGGGTACCACTCAGCAAGAGATCAGTCCTGCAAGTGGCTGTGTTGAGGGCACACTGCATTGTGAAGGAGATATTCATAGAATATCAGGGTTGGAAGGGACCTCATGAGGTCATCTAGTCCAACCCCCTGCTCAAAGCAAGACCAATTCCCAACTAAATCATCCCAGCCAGGGCTTTGTCAAGCCTGACTTTAAAAACCTCTAAGGAAGGAGATTCCACCACTTCCCTAGGTAACCCATTCTAGTGCTTCACCACCCTCCTAGTAAAAAAGTTTTTCCCAATATCCAACCTAAACCTCCCCCACTGCAACTTGAGACCATTACTCCTTGTTCTGTCATCTGGTACCACTGAGAACAGTCTAGATCCACCCTCTTTGGAACCCGCTTTCAGGTAGTTGAAAGGAGCTATCAAATGCCCCCTCATTCTTCTCTTCTGCACACTAAACAATCCCAGTTCCCTCAGCCTCTCCTCATAAGTCATGTGCTCCAGCCCCCTAATCATTTTTGTTGCCTTCCACTGGACTCTTTCCAATTTTTCCACATCCTTCTTGTAGTGTGGGGCCCAAAACTGGACACTGTACTCCAGATGTACTCAGCACCTTGCAAGACTGGACTCTAAGTGATAGCTGCATTTTCTTTCAACACAAGGGATAGAGGTCTCTGTAGCACACACGTTAGCAACCCAGACTGGAAATCAAACCCAGGCAGTAGAGGTAACCAGTTTGACGAGTCAGGAGGAGTTCTATGGGGCAGGCATTTCACAGTGAAGGAGAGAGGTATTTTTTACTTTAAATACAGTTGTCAACTTTGCAGGACAGTTGCCAATTTGCAACCCTGCTGTGGATTTACGGAGCTGCTTCTTCATGGGTCATTCGTTCTTCCTGCAATGCAGTATCACAGGGTATTCCTTACCATTGAGGGTTTGGGCAGGGCTGAGAGAACCAGCTGGACTCTCCAGTTGTCCCTCTTCCAGAGCACTGGCTGAGAATCTCCGAACTAAAAGGAAACTTCCCCCTCAATATTGCCTGAGCTGTTCTCCGGGGTCAATTCTGAAAATGTTCACTGCAGCATTACCGAAAGCACACGACGCTCAGACGGGGGCAAACCCTTGGATTTATTAACTGATTTCATGCTCATCACTGACTAGATGTAAATTATCTATGCCTGAAAATGATCTCACTGGACCGTTGGTCAATCCCCTCCCCTTAAAACTTAAACATTCTGCCCTGACATAACTTGTGTTGAAGCCAATTGATCTGCGCCAGGGATAGACGTGGCTTAAAATGGAGCGGTGTATTATGAGCATAAAACAAAGTAAATAGGCATAATTGAATGGACACCCAGCCCTTATGAGGTAGAGACAGAACAGAGCATTCATAAATCTGTGCGTGTGAGCTGTGCTTTGAATGATGACTTGCAGTGTCTGGGGCAATGGTGAGTAGCTACAGTTCTTTACGTGAAGCAAAAGCTTTCATTCCCCGTTTTAAGCTTTTCAGCTATTACACTATCAAGACAACAGAAATTAGTGCGCAGTGTGCCCTGAAGTGCAGGTAAAGATACTGAGTGAAACCGTGCAAAGACCCCACAATAGTCACTAAATTGCAGTTTTGCAGAAGTGTAACCCATTTGCCCCTTCAAAGTTCTGCGGTTTGCTATAAGTTTTAGGCTGTTTATCTTCATCGATTGTCACTGATGCTGCAAGCGAGTCTTTTCTTCCCCCTTTAAGTGACACAAAGCAGTAGACAGCTGAGGCGATGTATTAACATGGCAACAAACATTCGACTGCTGATTCTTGTTCTTAGTACGATTAGTGTCATGGTCCATACATCTATGTGCCTCCCCAGGTTTTCTGTGCAAGGCAGCACAGAAGTTTTTTCTGCCTTACAGCCAAAGTTACATTCAAATTTACTAGTTATATTAAAAAAATAGAAAAAAATAATACAGCCACCCAGTATTAATAGCAGTATATTTCTTAGTTGTGCAGTGAATAAAGGTGCATTAGTACAGTAAGATATAGGTTGTTCCCTTCCCCCCCACCCCATCTTCATACACTGATGTTCCTTCACAAGCAACTCTAGTGTCTGGAGGGAGTATAGATGTGAAATACTAGCATAATGTGTGTCTCCCTAGAAATTCACTCACTGAAAAGAAATCGTTTGCTGAACGTGCTGTCTGCAGTAGTGAAGCAGCATATCGATTTATGGCAGTTTGCACGTGAATTTTTAATAAAAGAATATCGGCTACAACGCTGTTCTTTCCACAGTTACTGCCTGCCTGTGTCAGAGAGAAAAGATGCAGTGGAAATTCTAAAGCCACAAGCGAGGGAGAGGCAAATAATGCATAAGATTCTGTCACGACAATCACCCTCCTTTTTATTCTTTTTACATTTTCTGTTTGTTGAAAAATGGGGAAATGTGCGGGGGAGGGGAAGGAGGGAGGAGGAAGAGAATTAATACATATTACAGTAAACGGCAATTGAGACCTAAAACAATGACACTTAAAATATATTGGCCAAATTTATCCCCTGGGTAGCTGTTTTAACTCTACAGTGGTGTTACTCCAGGGATGAATTTGGTACCTTGTTACCTGGGGCTACCACTTGAAATGGTTTCCCTTGTCTATGGATGGAAAGACAGCCGATGCGGGCACTTTTACACAAGGAAGGAACACAGTTGAATTTGGACTTACTTTCAGCCCCATCAGGTAGTACAGCACACTAATGACAGCCATGGGTAACACATAAAAGAGGAAGGAAGTGACCTGGATGATACAGTTGTAGATCCACATGGGCGTGACCACAGTGCAGGTAGCCGAGCCAGGGACCAGCGTGCCATTGGGGAAGTACTGCAACAGGATGCCATGGGTGCTGGTATTGGGCAGAGAGAAGAGGACCGAGAGGATCCAGAGCACGATGATAATCCTCAGGGCACGCTTCCTGGTGCTGTCCAGCTTGGCTCGGAAAGGATGGAGGATGGCTATGTATCTCTCCACGCTGAGCGTGGTCATGCTCAGGATAGAGGCAAAGCACACAGTCTCGAAGAGGGCTGTCTTGAAGAAGCACCCCACCGGGCCGAACAGGAAGGGGTAGTTGCTCCACATTTCGTAGACTTCCAGGGGCATCCCGAAGAGCAGCACCAACAGGTCTGAAATGGCAAGGCTGAAGAGATAGTAGTTGGTAGGCGTTTTCATGTTCTTGTGCTTAAGGATCACCAGGCAAACTAAAAGGTTGCCCGTCACCCCAACCACAAAAATCAAGGCATACACCAAGGTCATGGGCAAGAACAGATGGCTCCGTTTGGGTCCACATAAAAAGGCTAGGTAGTCCTCGGTGCTGTTTAAGTATCTCCTGAAAACTTCCTCCTTCACAGATAGGTGATCAAACCAGGAGATATTAGTGACCCAGTCCATTGTTGGTTCTGTTGGAAAGTATCTCGACTCAGATCCAGTCTTACTCGGGCTAGCTAAGGCTTGCCTGTTGCAATTTCCTCACTTCTAGAAACAGAGAAAGGAAGAGAGAGCCACACACGGATGCCCTGCTGGACCTGACAGCACAAAGACACAGAGATATAAGTGAGTGTATACGGCTGGACTCAGCTGAGGTTTTGCTGTTATAACAGCTGTTCTCTTGTGAGGAATCCTTAGACAGAAAGCCCCTCCTTTCACACATAGTCATTGGCCAGCTATATGCATCAGATTATATGCTAATAAAGGAGGTCCTGGCTACTCATATCAGCTGCCCTGCCTGATACATTTACTGAATTAGAAATGTGGCGTGAATAGAACTGTGAATCTGAAATATTGGATGCGAGACCAGCTGCAAGATCCTTGTTCTTGTCACAGTATGAGAGACCAGGCATTGCAAGCTCAGTCTAAAAGCTTTTACAAAGTTAACTAAAGCTACCTCCAGCTGGAAGCTACAGAGAAAAATTATTGTTTTTTCCAGGGACAGATTTCTAAGTCACTATTGATTTTAGTAATCTGCTTTTTATGGCAACAAGCAATAGCAAATAGACTGATTTTTCTCTCAATAGAGATCTGTTTTTGTAGTTCAACAGCTAGAATTAGTCAAGCTTGCTTCTTCATGCTTGCATTTGTTTAAGCTATGAAATTGTTTTGCTTGGTCCCAGCAAAGGATTGTATTTGTCCTTGTTATTAATATCAGGTATTTTTGGGCACGAGCATTTTGAGAGACAACATTTAGTTTCTAGGAGCATAGTTTGGATGCTGATCCTGTGTTGTCAGAAGCCCTGTGGCCTGCAAATCTATGGAGAAAAAAGTTTCTTTTTTGAGGAGATTTTTGGTATTTCCTGGTCTGACTTTTGTTGCATGGTTCTAATCAGTTCACACTTTATCCCTGTCAATTCACACCACCTCTTGATTTCTCCACAATAACAAGCCTCCTGCATATGTGTTTACATGTGCCACAGAAACACCTTCCTGAGTGCTTGACAGTATCACACAAGATCAATTATCTCTTTATTAATGTTCAATTCTTTACTGAACTAGCATAACACAGACATTGCTTCAAAACAAACAAACATAGCAGTTAGAACTATCCTTCTGTAATGCAGTAAGTTTAATTGGTTGGAACCAGGGAGTAGAAAAAAGCTATGTGGAAACTGATAAGTTGTTGCGATCCAGTATGTGACCTGGTTTCTGATAAAGAATGCTATCAGATCCTTATGAGCAGATAAAGAATGTTTTCTGGATTGTACATTTTAAAAACACTGAAAGCTGCCATTTTGAGGTGACCCACCAAAAAAGAATATGGGTGAAATTTACCCAGGGTTTGGGAGGCCAGGGCAAAGCCCTCTGCACCAGGTAAGCACTGATCAATGGTGGTGTGTGTCGGTGGGGTGGGCCGCATGGTACAAAGACCATTCTTAGGACAGAGTTGCCTGTGGACCCTCTGTGCTTCAGAATTAGAACATCTTGTTCCCCCCCCCCAACCTCCATATACGCTGGGGAAGAATGGAGCAATGGCAGAGTGGGACTCCATCTGCCCCATCCTTGGCACACCATCTCCCCACACGTCTGTGCCCCCTATGCCAAAGGGCAGGAAATCAGGTGGCATGGTCTATGCTGTATACACACAACATACGGATTCCTCCATGCTCAGAAACCCTCAGCAGCCTCTTTAGGCTGGCTTAAAGTCCCTTTTGTGCTGCTCTAGCTGCACAAAGAGACCTTAGTATCGCACCCAAACAGAAGACACAAACTAAAGATGGAAAAAAAAAATCTTTACCACTTTGGACCATAGTAACTGCTGGCCAACTATGTGCCATCTCATCCAGTATCCTGACAGCGGCCAGCACTAGATGCTTCTAAGGAAGATGCAAGAAACCCTGCAGTCAGCAGTTATGAAATAACATGCTGACAAGGAGAGCTTTTTCCTAACCCCCATTAGTCAGTGGTTGGCTTATATCCTGAAGTAGGAGGGTTTAGATCCCTTTCAGTGTTATTATTAATCCTTCCTTATATAACTTGCGGCCGTTTGACAGAAGAGGGTAGACAAACCCCCTCATACTGGGATGTCTGGTCACCCTAGCAGAGGGCCCTAGTCCAGCTCATGATAAAAACCATTGTAATAGGTCCCAGTTAGCACCCCGGATAGCAGCAACAGCTAACAGACCAAGGATTGAGCCTACATGAAGACTAAACTCCATTCCCAGCTTCACAACAGGCACACAGAGA
Source organism: Chrysemys picta bellii (assembly GCF_011386835.1). NCBI lineage: Eukaryota > Metazoa > Chordata > Testudines > Emydidae > Chrysemys > Chrysemys picta. Next base: position 105,498,602 of record NC_088798.1, read on the forward strand.
GTCCGACCTGGGGCACGTAGAGAGACTTTCATCTCTTTACTGTGTATGTAGCTGAAGACAACTGAGTGAAAACTGACATGTGCTCTCTACTTAAAGCCAGAAGCATTTCTCTTGTGATAATTGCAGCATGCCTATCACTTATCTCAGATGCATTCCTCCTCCAGTTGCCATTACCCCTCTGATTTGTAAAGTATATTTCGGCATGAAAAGAAGAAAATCTTCATTTAGCCATGTGGAATGTTTCGAGGGACTGTGCCGTTGGGTGCAAGGAATGTGTATCCTTTTGCCCTCTTCCTTCAGGTTTCAAATATTTCTTTCAAAAGGCTTTTAACAAATTCAGAGTCTACTTTTAAGGTATTTTAAACTGCTCTCAAATATCTGGACTTCAGCGAGCAAGGAGCAGAAGGACTGCCCTGCGGGAAGTGACCCACGGTCCTTATATGCAAAAGCATGCCTCTGACAATGGCCAATACCAGTCATTTCAGAGCCAAGTGCAAGAGGACGTTCAATGAGACACTTGCAATCAAGCCCTTTAATCTTCCTCTTCTTAGTAGTCATGCCTTTTCATTAACCTTTCACTCATCTCTCATTTCTTTCCACCTCTCCTTTTTTTTTTAAACAGGCCCCACCAGCCCCTTCTGCTAGTGCAGCATCAATATGAAATAAGATGATGATGGTTATAATGCTAACTGGTGCAAACATGATCCTGGAAATTTTGGAGACATCCCCTTTGACTGAGACTTGGGATTATTGCTACCTGCTTAAAAAAATATCCACTGAGGTGTCTTTCCATTTCTTTAAAGTAATTGAAAAGGAAACTCAGGTTCCACTCAGCTTGCACTTACTGTTATGGAAAAGAAAAAGAGGAATATAGAAATGTAGGGCTGGTTGGGCACCTCGAGCAGTCATCAAACCCAGCCCCCTGCTCTGGGGCAGGACCAGGTAAACCTAGACCATCCCTAACAGTTTTCCAAATCTGTTCTTAAAAACTTCCAATAATGGGGATTCCACAACTCCCCTTGGAAGCCTGTCCCAGAGCTTAACGCCCCTTATTGTTAGAAAGTTTTGCCTAATATTTAATCTCAATTTCCCTTGCTGAAGATTAAGCCTATTACTTCTTGTCCTGCCTTCAGTGGACACGGAGAACAATTGATCTTCATCTTCTTTATAACAGTGCTTTGCATATTATAAAACTGGTTTCAGGTCCCCCCACTCAGTCTTCTTTTCTCAAGACTAAACTTGCCCAGTTTTTTTAATCTTTCCTCAGAGGTCAGGTTTTCTGAACCTTTTATCATTTTTGTTGCTCTTCTCTGGACTCTCTGCAGTTTGTCCACATCTTTCCAAAACTTTCCAGAACTGGACACAGTCCTTCAGCTGAGGCCTCACCAGTACCAAGTAAAGTGGGACATTTATCTCCCATGTCTTACATATGACACACCCAGGACATTTATAAAAAGCCAGCCAGGCAGCTACCCTGGTAATTATACCTTTGAGGGGAAAGCTACTGTACTGGAAACAAAATTACTTGAAGGTGCAGCATGCCAACCTTATCCAATCCCCACGCATCTGACTTTCTTTCTGTGTGCTCACTTTTTTGTGTCTATTTCCAGCCATGCTTAATCTTTTCTGCCAGCACTGGGCTCAGATTCGGACAAGTGTATTAAATGTATCTTTAAGAGTGATACCACAGGGCAGAAAGCAACAAGAACTGTCTCTCCAACATTAAATAATAAAGAAAGCAAAGTTTTCCTCCCTTGGTTTATCATTTCAGCGTTTTACAAAACAGTGCCATGCTTTGATTAACTCTTGCCATCAGGAGTGGACATTGAAGGCAAGAAAGAGGAAAATGCACGTAATTTCTCTTCTAAAAGCTTTCCCTAGAGTGGTGTCTACAATTACCTTTGCAATAAACAGCATGGGTAGGGGAATGCCCCCAGAAGCTGAAGTCCAGCACTTTCTAAATGCCCAATGAAAAAAGAAACAAAAACATTTTATTTCTTTCAAAAACTATTTTTAATACACTTTAATATTTTTCACCATGGTCCACACTCCAGGATCCACCTTGTGTTTAGAACCTAATGCTTGTTATTATATATTTCCGAAGAGATTTCGTATTGCATGCTGGCCTTCGTTGACTATAGTTTCATGTAGAAGACTGAGTGATATATTTAGCAACACTAAACCCAGCTAAGAGTCTGCAATGTAAGTCCTCTTCCCGGGCATAATAGCTGCACTTTCTACTGACTGTGAGATTGTAGAAGGATAGCAGTTAATGGAGGTGGTTCTTCAGCTGAAATGACAGAACTACCAAGGGTTCTTTGGTTCCATCAGGGATGGCAGTGTGTAACAGACACACACATTTAATAAATGATATGTTTCAGTGCATAGCTATCTCCCCAGGGTATTTCTAGGGCACTCATCACTAAGTTCTTGTCAAGTAATTAAATGCTAAGCAACTTTGAGTTCTATCAGAAAGCTGGAAATAGTTAGAGAGATTCATAGGGCCAGATGTTCCGCTGACGTAAATCAGCATATAGTAAATCGAGTTATTCTGATTTACATCATTTGTGGATCTGGACTATAGATTCATATATTTTAAGGCCAGATGGGAACATTATGATAATCTAATCTGACCTCTTGCATAGGTAGGCTTGGCAGAGTTCTTTTTTTTTTTTTAAATAATTTCCACAAGTAACATGGATGTTTAATTTTAAGCATTTTTTCAATTTTTATCCAATTACAATGTTCACAACCCAGAAAAATGATGGACGAACAATAATTATTTAATGACAGCAGACATTGAGATTCAAAAGGTTAAAGCTTTACAACTGTTGAAACACAAATTGTCAACATTATATGTCGAAATATACAAAGCAAATAGCTTTAAATGAAATTCCAATACGTTCTCAAGCAGCATTGCCTATCTGTAAATTCTGATTACTATTGATGGAACTATTTGTCTGTTGGTATGAGTGTATATGATGAAATGAACATTTACTGATATTTACCAATAAAATTCTTATCCTTCCAAGCCCGTGCATAACACAGGCTATCGCGTTGCACCCAGTAATTTCTACAGGGAGCCCAAAAACTACAGCATATCTTTTCGAAAGATACCCCATCTTGATTCAAAGGCTCCAAGAGCTGAGGATGTACCATAACCCTTGATTAGCTGTTCCAATAATTAGTTACCATTACTGTTAAAAAAAGAATTTGATTTCCAATTTGAGTTATTCTAACTTCAACTTCTAGCCTTTGGCTCTCATTATGCCTTTGTCAGTTAGATTAAAGAGCCCTCTGCAATTACCTTCTCTCTGTGGGAGTGAAGAAGAGAAGACTCAAAACAGAGAAAGGGCAGCGTTGATCCATTGTGTGTTACCTCACTTGTTAGGACACACCAGAAGGGGAAAATTAATGAAAACCAGAGAAATTATACAGTTTGGTGTCCACAAGTTGAGCTGCTCGATCTAATTGGTTATAACTCCATTGGCTCCTTATTTAGGTCTTGCTTTTTCACGCTGCAGCAGGAATGATACAGCTCTCCTTTGTGATGGCAAGGATTCATTTAACCCTTTCACGTGCCATCAGCGATGCAGATTTAGTTTGTAGTCTCGCTACCGCTTGATCTGGCTGAATAAGCGAAGTGAACCGTACTACCACTGTTGGAACTACGCTGTCTCTGTGTAATTTGTTTATTAGTGTTCTTCAGAGCCAGTTTCTGTGGCTGCGCATGATATCTGATGCACCCAAGAGACCAACGAACAGATATAAAGTAGGGGCTTCCAAGAGAACTGTCAAAATACCGAGGAAGAGGCACATTCTGCTATATGGAGTTTACAATCTAAGTTGTGCAGGCAGTACAGAACAGACACACAGACTAAGGCATGGAGTCTGTGTTTGCAAGTGAACTTTACACCAGCAAAATTGATGCTGCATTTTCACACGGGTGCAAATCAGAGTACTTACAGCTTTAACTTGCACACATGATAGGTGCTGGCAGGAAAACGTGCAAGTAGCCTGGATTGTATCACAATTGAATTATGGGGGCAAATGAATGGGCACTAATTGCTCCCATTAAATGCCGGCCACTTTCTGGACGTTTGGCACAGAAACCATGGATGGGCAGGGAATGGAATGGCTGCTCTGAGCATGGGATAGAGCAAGTTTGCTGGTGTTTTTCTTTCCGTTGAATGGGACATTAACATTATAAATCTACACAGAAGAAGTATGTTTGCAGGAAGAGGGGATCTGTTCCAAACAAATGATCAGCACAGAGGAAAGTGTGAGGATAAATGGAGTGGTTATGTAGGGTTACCATACGTCCGGATTTTCCCGGACATGTCCGGCTTTTGGGGGCTCAAATCCCCGTCCGGGGGGAAATCCCCAAAAGCCGGACATGTCCGGGAAAATCGGGAGGTCAGCCGGGCCCGCGGGGAGCCGGGTCAGCCGGGCCCGCGGGGAGCCGGGCCCGCGGGGAGCCGGGTCAGCCGGGCCCGCGGGGAGCCGGGCCCGCGGGGAGCCGGGTCAGCCAGGCCGGCGGGGAGCCGGGCCCGCGGGGAGCCGGGTCAGCCAGGCCGGCGGGGAGCCGGGGCCGGGAGCCGGGGGGTGCGCCGGGCTGCCGGGGGCCGGCAGTGCTGGGCGGGCCGGGGGTGGTCGGCCGGGGCCCGAGCTGACCCAGGCTGGAAACGCCGGGGGGCCAGCCTGGGCCGCGCCTTCTCCCCCCACACCCCCCCTTACCTGCTTCAGGCTTCCCGCGAATCAAATATTCGCGGGAAGCAGGGGAGGGGGCGGAGACTTTCGGGAGGGGGCGGGGTTGGGCGGGGATGTGGGCGGGGCTCGGGCGGGGCCGGGGGCCGTGGAGTGTCCTCCATTTGGAGGCACAAAATATGGTAACCCTAGGTTATGAGACTGGAAGAGAGACTGGAGCAAAGGGGAAAGGCTGGATTTGATTTTACTCCTAATTTTTCCCAGTAATTTTGGCAGATCCACAAAATCAATACATGCAGCTAAAACTCCCCCCCTCACCAGTCCAACACGTCCCTGCATGTCAGAGACACATCCTGATAGGTGCCTAGCACAGAGACGACCCATGCCTGCCAATAGTGCGGGGGCAGAGTGAGGGCAACTGGCATCAGAGGTGTTCCTGAGCATGCTCAGTACAAGCCAAGCGGAAATTCGGGGGGTGGGGGCACATGACCCCATATACCCTCCCCCCCCCCCATGCATTGCCTCTGGGCCAGCATTTATGATGTAACCATTCAATGTGCTACTGTGTGATTCCCATTGTGACACTGGACATTTTCCATTCACTACATTCACTTTAAAATGTTTTCGCAAAAGAAAATGAGATTAAGCTTCAAAATATGTAACACAGTCGCAAGTATATTTGGCTGGTATCTTTTCTCCTTTCACTATCCAAAAAACCAAGCCAATTGGACGCGAACTTTAACACTAGAATGTCTCTTAGGCCCACCTTGTTATCAAAGCACAAAAGGGTCCATGGTGCTAATAATGTAATGCACTGGAGGACATGACAATATAGGGCTGTGCTGGGTTTGGGATGCACCTTATTGGAGCAACAATCGTCTTCATTCTTTGCTATTAGCTCTGCAGATAATCTCGATTGCTTTTCTTCTTTGCTGTATTCAGAAGCATCTGGCAAGCAAGCTGAGACTATCCAGTTCTGCTGTATTTACTGAATACGCAGAGACTTACTGCACTCGTGGGATGCTCACTTATGCATTGGCCACATGGACTAAATCCACAAGCACTCACCCACTGCACACACATGTCTCACAAGGAATGCAGGACAAATGACCAAATATAAAGTCTGGAAAAGACTAGAGGCTTATGACTACGTCGAACTACACAAGCATTATGCTCTTAAATTCAGTCTGTACTGTTTCCTTGGACTCCTATCTGGCAATTTATTTAAGAGGTGGATGTTTTACAAAACAGTCTTAACATTTTATTTTTGCTGGTTTACAATACTGGGGCCCTGTCTAGAAGTTTGCAAGTTTTAAATGGGAACTTTTTTCTTTTTAGCTTTTTTTTGCTCTGTTTTTCTGCCTTTGGAAAAGTAGAGATGAGAATAGCGACCCAATGTTCATAGAATCGTAGAATATCAGAGTTGGAAGGGATCTCAGGAGGTCATCTAGTCCAACCCCCTGCTCAAAGTAGGACCAATCCCCAGACAGATTTTTGCCTCAGATCCCTAAATGGCCCCCTCAAGGATTGAACTCACAACCCTGGGTTAACAGGCCATTCATAAAGCTGTAACTTTACGAAATGATGGAAACGCCAACACAAAAAAGCCACACATGCACTCACACACACAGTGCCTTGTCTAAGCTGAAGTTTGGGTGAAATTCTTCCAGTAGCCTAACACCACGGCTAACAAAGGGAGAAACACTATGTAGACCAGCCACTGGCATTGATGCCAACTTGTTGTCTAGACTTACCATGAGCATGGTTACAAACACCTGCACCCAGGCTACGTGAGCATTTCTACCAGAGCTGCCCTCTGTGGAACTGCACCAGCACTAGACTAACGGGGATTGATTTTTAGAGAAATGTTGGGGTCGACCCAGCCAGGGACACACCGTGTACTTCTGGGGAGCATGGGAGTGCACCAAGACTGAACACACTTCCAGGCTGCATGTGCACATCCATCCATCTAGCTAAGCAATTTATACCATGCTCAGTACCATAGCATCTGATTGCTTATTCTCAGAAGAAGGAAAAGCCCTGGCATCTCCTACATTGCATTGTAGTGATTGTAAGCAGCTGTTGCCTTGCTAATGATAACCCCTGTAAATAACAGCAGAGGAAACTACGCCCCCACCCTTTTAGCAAATACCCTTTGTCTTGCTGCCATCCAACCTTTCCTCATTAAAACACAAACAAACCGTAGAGAGCAGGGCGGCCATGGGCACATCTGGTAGAAAAACATCACATACAAAACACGTCTGTAATGGTCAATTCCATCAAAATGAAATTACTTTGATTTGCAAGTGGAAAAAAATCACACAGCAGGAACTGTATTGAAATAGTATGTACGACGAGGAGTGATTCAGAACCCCAGAGCCAGGCACCATAGTGCAAACCCCCATAGAGCCAAACCATTATCAGTTATGCAAACTGAATCAGATTACTCAGAGCAATCACAGCTATCTCCATTTTATTACAGCCTTGCTGCTTGACTCCAATTTCCTCTCGTACATGCAAAATATGTGCATCTCTGGAGAGGTCACTTTATTTGCATCATCTGGCCTCCAGGAATCTAACTAGGTCTATATTCTTTCTTCCTGCTTGAATTCTTCACTGTCACCCTGCAGCAAGGACTGTCTTGGGCTCAGGTAGCTCGTCCCTTTTTGATATGAACAAACATACTTCCCATTGGGAAAACAACACATCGCACAGTCCCCTCCGGAGGCTATTCCAGAACTTCACTCCTCTGATGGTTAGAAATCTTAATCTAATTTCAAACCTAAACTTGTTGATGGCCAATTTATATCCATTTGTTCTAGTGCCATCATTGGTCCTTAACTTACATAACTCTTCTCTCTCCCTCCCATCACCCTCTGTCTTTATCCCTCTGATGTATTTATAGAAAGCAATCATATCTCCCCTCAGTCTTAAGGCGCTTGGCTAGTTTAGCCTAACCAAATGAAGGTAGGTTTTCCATTCCTCTGATCATCCTAGTAGCCCTTCTCTGCACCTGTTCCAGACTGAATTCATCTTTCTTAAACATGGGAGACAAGAACTGCACACAGTATTCCAATTGAGGTCTCACCAGTACTTTGTATAATGGTAATAACACTTCCCTATCTCTACTGGAAATACCTCACCTGATACATCCTAGAATTGCATTAGCCTTTTTTATGGCCACATCACATTGGTGGCTCATAGTCATCCTGTGATTGACCAATACACCCAGCTCTTTCTCCTCCTCTATCACTTTCAACTTATAGCAAACATTCTTGTTATTAGTCCCTAAGTGCATGAGCTTGCACTTTTCACTATTAAATTTCATCCCACTTCTATTAGTGCATCCAATTCTTCTTGTATGATATTCTGGTCCTCCTCCATATTGACAATACCTCCCCGCTTTGTGTCATCTGAAAATTTTATTAGCACACTCCCAATTTTTTGTGCCATGGTCATTAATGAAAACGTTAAATAAGATTGGGTCCAAGACCGATTCCTGAGGAGCACTATTAATAACCTCTCTTCAGCCTGGCAGTTCACCTTTCAATGTGACCTTTTGTAGTCTCCACTTTAACTAGTTTCTTATCCTTCAATTGTCATATTAATCCCCATCTTCTCCAATTTAGCTAATAATTTCCCATGTGGAACTGTAGCAAATGTCTTCCTAAAATTCAGGTAGATTAGATCTACTGCATTTCCTCAAAGAAAGACATCAAGTTGGTCTGGCGCAATCTATCTAATCATTTTTGTTGCCTTTCTCTATACTTTTCCCATTCTGATGATGATGATGATGGGCGATCACTTGTTACCAAATATGATACTCTTCCATGGGAGTTATGGGTCCTCAGATGGCTAATAAGGCCAATCCTTGAACCACAAGTTCTATTACAATGAGGGCAGATATTTTCAGATTCAGCAGGAGGCTGTTGACCATGACTGGAGACCAGTCTCTCCTTCCTCCTGCGCCTCTTGTCCTCTTCAGCTTGCTTCCCATTCTAATATATATATATATATATATATACACACTTTATGAGATGGGGCCACCAGAAGTGCACTCGGTATTCAAGGTGTGGGCATACCATGGATTGACATAAGGGTATTATGCTATTTTTCTGCCTTATTATCTATCCCTTTCCTAATGGTCCCTAACATTCTTTTAGCTTTTTTGACTGCCACTGCACATTGAGCAGACGTTTTCGGAGAACTAGCCACAATGACGCCAAGATCTCTTTCTTGAGCGGTAACAGTTAATTTAGACCCCATCATTTTGTATGTATAGTTGAGATTATGTTTTCCAATGTGCATTACTTTGCATTTATCAGCATTGAATGTCATCTGTCATTTTTTCATCCAGTCACCCAGTTTTGTGAGATCCCTTTGTCACTGTTCACAATCAACTTTGGACTTAACTATCTTGAATAATTTTGTATTCTCTGCAGATTTTGCCACCTCCCTGTTTACCCCCTTTTCCAGATCATTTATGAATATGTTGAACAGCACAGGTCTCAGTACAGATCCTTGGAGGAATGCTGCTATTTACTTGTTTCCATTATGAAACTGACCATTTATTCCTACCCTTTGTTTCCTTTGTGTTATAGTGTGATCATAAGGAATGCACTTGTGTAGGGTACTCCTGGACCTGCTGGAGATATATGGGATTCGTATATAGTAGGGCTTAATCTGTCAGTGAAAGTTGCAGACAGGATACGTGGGGTTTAAGGTAGGTTATACAAAAATCCCTTAAGTGGACATTTCTTCATTTAGGTTTGTGTGCATGTGGGGGGGGGGGGGGAGAGGGGAGAAGGGAAGGAGAAGTGGGGCGGCATATTTCCCTTAAGCAAGCTTAACTAGTTTTTAACAAAGAGGATTTTTAATGGGAGCATACATGTGTTATTTTATTCCCTAAATAGAAAAGATCCTGTAACGAATTCTAGAACTGTTAATGTTCAGAAGTTTCCAAGCAATAAACAGAAAGGTGACTTATTCAAAATGGAACATGGAAATCTCTCTCTCTGTTTTCCAGTTTTTAAAGGGGTTTGTTTTTAAAGATCTATGTATAGAAAATTTAATTAGCCTTGTTCCAGCAGAACTATTACCCTATTGCTCTTTAGAATGACAAGTCTACAAAAACACTTGTCAGGTTCTTTCATTCCCTCTTTCATCAGTCCTCATTAGGTTTGCCGCTTGAGTTTGTAATGGATTATGGCGACAGCATAGCACTTGTTGCGTCTAGAATCAAAGCTGTTTGACGTGTAACTAATGAAGTCTTCTTTAGTGAGGATGTAATTTAAGGTACTAATGCACTGTCCTGAGATACTTTCTTTCGCTTGCTCAGTTCCCCATTTTGCATTCGCCCGTGAACTATATTTTTGTACAAATAAATGCAGTCATGTAGGCTGATGTTCTCTGGAATAACCCCTACTACGTTTTTTTTTTTTTTTAAAAGCAGACAAACCACACAACAACAATTATTCTGGAGGCAGCAGTGAGGGAAAAATCTACATCAGAGGGATTATTTACTGTATGTTCCAAAGGGCTGAATAAACCCATGGTCTGCAAACCAAACTTTGCAACAACCAATTACAAAACCTGCTTCAAAATTCTATGCCCAACCTCAAAACTCCTGTGCAGCTTTCAGCCATCTCAGAAGAGAAATAATCCCATGCAGAAGAACCTAAAATAATCTCCAGATCCCAAACTCTCGGGTCTGTGGAAATGTGGGAGGTCTCGGGGGGAAAGCCAAGGTACTTGAATACAATGCATAACAATGGGAAAAGAACATGAATCGCTAGAGAGAACTGATAGCTGTTTAGTGCCGCTCTGCATTTATTTCAGTTCTATTAGACAAGACTTTTCCCTCCATGGGCGGAAAAATTTTTTGAGAAACTCTTTGTGGTTTATGGAGCATGATCCGTTAAACAAAGGGCTCAGGTTCGTACAGAGGATGAGAAGGTTATGACCCCTTTAACTCTCCTAATGTCCGAAGAACTAGGTGAAACCTGGATCCAGTACGTCCTTAAAATAGATGAGGTGATTTTGGAGCTTTTGTTCATCCTGTTGTCCAGCTCTTCAAATATACTTAGATCTCATATCACATGCTGATTCTCCACAAAGCCTTATATCTAGCATAGGGTCCCGCAGTTGAATGCTTGCCCTATTCAGGTTTAGGTGAGATTCAGTTTGAGCAAGAGAGAAGAAAGCCATGGAACGTCCAGGGAATGGAGGTAGCTCAGAGATGGAATTGTAATAGAATGGCAAGAAACCCTTGGACAGAAGGGCTGCTTGATAGCCCGAGAGTGATCTGGGTTAGTTCTAACTCTATGGGATTCAAACTGTGGTGATAACACTAGAGAGACAAGGTGGGGGAGGTAATATCTTTTATTGGACCAACTTCTATTGGTGAGAGAAACAAGCTCTCAAGCTTACACAGAACTCTTCTTCAGGTCTGTTAATGACACAACACTTAAGACCATCTGGCATGTTTGTCAAAACACGAAGGCCAAATAAAAATACTGGAAATCAACTAGACATCTGATATGAGCTATGGGGAGAAATATAATGAGTTGGTTCTTTCACTTGTTCCTTATGCATGAATTAGAAATTCTTCCAGGAACCTTAATCTTGGATTGACAGAGGAGCTTGGAAGCATCATGTTACATCACTGGTTCCTGATATCACTCCTGACTTACACTTCCAGAATTCCTTTCTTCCCCCTTTCATTTCCTAACTAGAGCTCCTCCAGTACTATAGAGACACTGCTAGGACTATGGCCAAGGTTTCCAAAAGCAACTAGTGACTTTGGGTGCTTCAGTTTTGGGGCACCCACTTTGAGACACTATAAAGAGGCCAGATTTTCCAAAAGTGCTGAGCACCACTTTCTGAAAATCAGGCCTTTTAAGATGTCTGAAGTTGAACACCCAGCATCACTAGTTAGTTTGGAAACTTTTGGCCCATCTAGCTCACCTGCAGGGCTGATGGGTATTTAATATAATTATGGGCATCATTTAAAACCTGGATTTGTTTATTATACTTTACAAATAGAAAAACACTGTTAGAACAAAACCCCTTCCAGGTCTCTGAGACTATTAACTTTTATGAAAGTGCCAACAATGATGTCTGGTACAACAGGTCAACTTGTGCCAGTGTGTTAGTGAGCATGGTACTTCTGTAGATGGGTCATACTCACATTAAACAATGGTAAGTGTGTATTTCTTGACACCTAGTATCTAAACATAGCCTAAATCCTATTATAAAATGTATTAGTGTTGCAGACTGAATTTGCCCAAGTCTGAGTTATTGTACTCTTGATACACCAATTGAGTGTTAAAACAAAGGACAATATTTGTGGGCTGTAATACTTTAATCTAATTTCAGTTGTTGGGTTTAGCATATGGGTGCTGGGTGGTGGTGGTGGTGGCCTGTGATATACAGGAGGTCAGACGAGCTGGTCTGGTGTTCCCTTCTGCCCTTAAACTCTATGACTCTAGGATAGTATGTCTGAAATATTATCAGAAATAGACAAAGCAAGGAACACAGAGAAACAGGAACCTTTCCATATTGCTCCCAGGCCTCAAGCTAGAGAACAATGTTACTCAAAATAGAACACATACAATGGAGGAGAGGGGGAAATAAAATGGAGGAAGAATAAAACCCTCAAAACAAATAACATAATGGAAATCTAATCAAGAAGAGGCTGAGAATTAATGGGAAAGAAAGAACAATCTGGCTCTGAAAAAGCAAAAGGACGGAAACATGAAATGAAGAGGTGATGCAAAGGCAAAGATAGAAAGAGAACTATGACAAAAGGCAAATAAAAAAAAAATAATCAAAAAGCCCTGAGGGCAAGAAGAACAAGATATACAAAGGTGAGAACAAAGGTTCTGAATAGAAAAGGAAGGTTAAAAACACTGGAAAGAAAAAAAAATACTAGGCAGGAAAATAAGAGCATACGCACATACATAACCCACATACACACCGAGAGAGAGATGATTAAGGAAAGGGAAATAAGTAGTAAGCATAGCCAGGATTCATGCATGTTAGTTTCATCATTTTCCTCTGGTGATCTAAATGTAAAAAGCCAGCACTGATCAGATGAACCCTCACTTCTTATTTTGGTTTCCATAGCTCAGCTGTGGCTGGATAAGAATATACAGGACTTGGTATCCAGCTAGTTCAGGCTGGTTACTGAACACGGGTGTGATGGGTTGGATCACAGAAACCCCCTTGGGAACTGCCAACTGATTTGCTAAGACTACTTCTACCCCTGCTTTCCCTGCCCTGGTAGCTTGGGACTTCAGTGCCCTGCCTGGTTTGAGCCAGACCCGCTAGCCTTCTGCAAACCCAAACCCAGGTCTGAACCACGTCCCCTAACAGCTGTAGGTTTAATTGAAAGCAGGTTAAGAAGTGTTCCTGTCTTTAATACTCAGATGCTCAACTCCCAATGGGGTCCAAACCCCAAATAAATCCGTTTTACCCTGTATAAAGCTTATACAGGGTAAACTCATAAATTGTTTGCCCTCTATAACACTGATGGAGAGAGATGCACAGCTGTTTGCCCCCCTAGGTATTAATACATACTCTGGGTTAATAAATAAGTAAAAGTTGATTTTTTTAAATACAGAAAGTAGGATTTAAGTGGTTCCAAGTAGTAACAGGCAGAACACAGTGAATTACCAAGCAAAATAAAATAAAACATGCAAATCTAAGCCTAATACAGTAAGAAAACTGAATACAGATAAAATCTCACCCTCAGAGATGTTTCAATAAGCTTCTATCACAGACTGGATGCCTTCCTAGTCTGGGCACAATCCTTTCCCCTGGTACAGCCCTTGTTCCAGCTCAGGTGGTAGCTAGGGGATTTCTCATGATTGCCACCTCTTTTGTTCTGTTCCGCCCACTTATATATCTTTTGCATAAGGCGGGATCCTTTGTCCCTCTCTGGGTTCCCACCCCTCCTTCTCAATGGAAAAGCATCAGGTTAAAGATGGATTCCAGTTCAGGTGACATGATCACATGTCACTGTAAGACTTCATTACTCACTTGCCAGCACACATGTATACAGGAAGACTTACAAGTAGGACAGAGCCATCTACAGTCAATTGTCCTGGTTAATGGGAGCCATCAAGATTACAAACCACCATTAATGGCCCACACTTTGCATAATTACAATAGGCCCTCAGAGTTATATTTCTTATTTCTAGTTTCAGATACAAGAGTGATACATTTATACAAAAAGGATGACCATACTCAGTAGATTATAAGCTTTGTAATGATACCTTACAAGAGACCTTTTGCATGAAGTATATTTTAGTTACATTATGTTCAACACTCATCAGCATACTTTCATAAAATCATATCGAGTGCAACGTTACAACGTGTTCTTTTTCAACCTGTCTTAAAAACTCTTATTGGGTGTGCAGGTCACTTTAATGAAAGCCTCTAGAGAAGCAGAGTGAATTTCAAAGAGCAAGTGAATCCATCAATGCAGCATGGGAAGAACTAGCCGTGCTACTTACAAGCCCTCTTCCCCCACCCCAAAAAAAGAAAAGAAAAGAAAAGGTTGGGAATGCATGATGCTATGTGAAGCACATTAATTAATTTAATCAATGCATTATTATTAAAGTATGTTAATTGTTATATTATTAGCACGTTATTGTAATTAATATATCATAGTATTAATTAATATTTATATTATGATAATATTTTAATATGATAATATACTATTAATATTATTACAATCTTATATTATGTTATTTTATTATTAAAGCACTTTAATTTAATTAATGCATTGCTTTTTAATGAGCATGGAAGCATGGCCTCTGAAATGGTGGCCCAAGCATGAAGGAGCATATGAATGTTTAGGATATCTGGCATGTAAATACCTTGCAATGCTGCCTACAAAAGTGCCATGCGAACGCCTGTTCTCATTTTCAGGTGACATTGTAAATAAGAAGGAGGCAGCATTAACTCCCATAAATGTAAACAAACTTGTTTGTCTGAGCGATTGGCTGAACAAGAAGTAGGACTGAGTGGACTTGTAGACTCTAAAGTTTTACATTATTTTGTTTTTGGGTTCAGTTATGTAACAAAAAATCTACATTTGTAAATTTCACTTTCACGATAAAGAGATCGCACTACAGTACTTGTATGAGGTGAGTTGAAAAATACTATTTCTTTTGCTTATCATTTTTAGAGTACAAATATTTGCAATGAAAATAATAAAATATAGTGAGCAGTGTACACTTTGTATTCCGTGTGGTAACTGAAATCAATATATTTGAAAATGTAGAAAAACATCCAAAAATATTTCGCAAATTTCAATTGGTATTCTATTGTTTAACAGTGCGATTAATCACAATTAATTTTTTTAATTGTAAGTAATTTTTTTGAGTTAATCACGTGAATTAACTGCAATTAATCGAAAGCCCTAATCTAAACCACTCAAAACGATGCACAGTCAGGACTTCCCGATGTGATGATTTCCTGAAACCAAAAACTGGGAATCCCCTTCTCCAGAACCTCTCCCCGAACAAACCCCTCTCCTTTTCTCTCTGCTGGGTTAGGTGGGCAGGGCAAAGTGTAAGTAAAGATACACAAAGTGATCCTCTGAGCAGGGCTGGTTCTAGGCACCAGCAAAGCAAGCAGTTGCTTGGGGCAGCAAATTTGCAGGGACGCAAGAATCCAGCAGGGGAGCTGAGAACCAACAGGGGGCCCTGGGAGCTGTAGTTCCTTGGTTAGCTCTCTGCCTATAGAGCCAGCCCTGGAGCAGGGAAAGAACTACATTTCCCAGCATTCCCTCGGCCGCAATTAATAGGAAAGGGAGGGGGAAGGAGTGTGGAACTGAAACCTCATGCTGCTGCTTGCTGTGAATGGTAGGGACAGAGCCAGCTCTAGGTTTTTTGCTCCCCCCCCACCTCAGCCCCGGGCTCCCCCCGCACCCCCGTGTTGCCCCAGCCCTGGACTCTCCCCAGCCGCCCCAGCTCTGGCCCCCACCTGCACCTCCCTGCCGCCCCAGCCCTGGGCTCTCCCCCAAAGAAAACATTGGGTGGACTAAATGGACATTGCACCTCTCTATCTGAAGCCTAGCAAGGGAGGTATGTGGATCTCACTAGAATTTAAAATGAAAAGTAAGGGAGGGGAGGCACTACTGGACCTGGGCAGCTTTAGATACAGTACCAGGCACGTAGGAGGATTTCCACTTCTGAGCCATGGAAGCAGAAATTAACTTTTCTTTTCCAGATTTAGCTAATATTCAGAAAGGGAATCTAGCACCTGCCTTCCAGATTTGAGCACCTCAAAATTCAGGAGTGCTCAAACTCAATTTGGGCAGCTGTTACTTCATTTCTCCCAAATCAAATATACTGATCCACTGTAACTTGCTGTAGAAAAAGTAGAATAAATTGAGCAAGAAATGCTTCCCAGTGGTTATTAGGGCTGGAATTGCTATTTTCAACAGCCATTGCTTTTTTTTTTTTTTTTAGTTTTATTTTTGTTTAAAAGGAAGACAGTGATATTGCATTGGCAAATTCCCCATAGAAAGAAACAGTGGAACAAAAGAATAATAACGGCACCTCAACTTTTCCTCATTTATGTAGGACAGTCTTATAATATGCATCCAGATATCCTCCAATCACACAAGCTGAAAACTGTTCCACTTTACTGCAGTTCGGTAACCATATGGGAACCAATCCTGTCTGTGTTCTGCGCACATCCAAAATTCCTGCTGAATGACCCTCCCTGGGAGCGAGTTACCAGTGACCCAGGGCTGGGGCTGCAGGAGGGTGCAGTTGGGGGGTGGGGGGGAAAGAGAGAGCCCCGGGCGGGGGTGGGGGGGGGCAGCCAAAAATTTTTTGCTTGGGGCAGCAAAAAACCTAGAGCCAGCCCTGCCTCTGAGGACAATAGCCAACAGAGGTGAGTTGTCTCATGCAGAAATGGCTATAGAGAAACAGATTATGAATCCTTCCCGTCCAGTAACCTGTCTCTGATAGTAGCCAACACCAGTAATTTCACAGGTAACCCCTCATCAGGGCACAGGATGAGCTAATCTATTTTGGAATTGGCAGAGCAAAACTTTTTTATTTTGAGGAACTCATACAATTTATGATGTGGAATCTAGTTTCAAGGAGATCAGTCCTTTAGGCATTCAGAATGAAACCTTGGTGTGTCAAAATTGATGGGATCTTTATAGATGCCCCGCTTCTAAAATATTCCAACAAAATAATCTCTCCTCCCGTGTCACTTTATTAACCTCCACTGGCTCTTGCTTGCATAGTGAAAATGTAAACAATAAGCAATGACAAAAGACCCAGTTACATATCTGATATAAACAACTCCTGGGCCTTCTCAGTTTTGCCAGGTCTTTCAAAAAGTCTTGAACATATTATTTATCTTCAGCTGCTCTCATATTTGCTACAGGATAATTTAATTTAAAATAGGCTAGTTTAATATATTTTCCACTTCACAACTGAATTCAAAAATCCCCCGGGATTTTATTATTGCCCTTTACATTAATAGAGCCACATTTTCTACTGCCTTACATACCTCATCCAACCCTGCACAAGTCCATTACTCATATGCAACCTGTCACTCACTTTAGAGTGAATCCTGGAGCTGTTTTCTGGGTTAGTTGTGATCCTTCTTTTCTCATTTCTCAGTTGACTCACCATCACCTTCAAGTCTGGACATTCACAATGGCAGCTTTTCTCATGCACTGCAGGACTCAGTTCTCCATCCATAACTGCTCCTTCATAAACTCTTGCCAGTGCTTCTCAATGGGTGTCCTGGGACTATGTTGCCTTCAACAGTAATATGACAAAGAGCCTGAGCAAGAATGGACCTAAAATCTGTCATTTCAGATGGAATTAGAATAGACTTTTTTGTTCACTAACAGCATATTTTTTAAATTAGCTCTGACCAGTTATTTCCAAGGGCTTCTCTACATTAGGGATTTGTCCCCATCACAGCCATCACTGGCTAGTTACCAGTAGCTGAGCCTGCGTAAAACCCGCTGGTGTACGTAGCCAAAGATCCCATAAGCCATGGTTTGCCCGAGTGCAAGTAATCCTAGTTTCAAACAGGGGTAAAATGCCCCCAATGCAAATCATGACTTATAGAAATGTTTCTTGGTTACGCTGGGGTCAGAACTGGTCCACCACGAAGGCTGTGCCCACCAGCCTCCCATGTCATTGGGTTTCTCAACCTCCCCTCACTGCAGGTTGTATGCAGCTCTGAGCTCTCCACACCGGCAACAGGGTTGTGTATGGCTGCTCTGCTGAGCTGCCAGGTAGACAACACACACCATCTGGAGAGCTCCAAGATTCCTCTCCACAACCAAAGTTGACAACAGACCCAACATTTTCCTATATTCTCCACCTTCCCTGCTCCCCAGGGATCTATGCCTAGATAAAGAAAGTCAGCAGGGCAATGGCAATAGTGGGAGAGACGGGGTGTGTCTAGGAAACCATGGAACACATGTTGACAAGGAATCCTCAGGCTGCCACATGTGGGGAAACTGAGGCTGTCACCTATAGCTTGGGAGATGCCCAGCATGCACCTCTGACTTGTGATCTGACCACATGACCTGCACTCTTAACCAGGGCATGGAACCATCTGACATACCTGTGTTACTATTTATTATTTGCATTGTGGTAGTACCAAACATGGGTCATGGGCATTTGAATTTGATCTCTGCTTCCCACACATAGCCAATGGCAGGTTTGCCCACTGACACTGTGCTCCTCAATAATACCTGGAGAATAGAGAGGTCCCTCACTATTCCCTCAAGGAGCGCTCTTGTCAGCTTAAACATACTGGGTGAAATTTTATTGTATGCAGGTAGTCACCACTTAAGCCTTTAGGAAGATTACCAACATGGTATTAGCCCTCTGCACAGGGGTGGATTTCACCCACTGAGCGTTTCCTGACATTACAAAAAAAAAAAAAAAAGAAAGATTCAAAAGGCAAAGATGCTTCCACACACTGATGCATGCAAAGATGCCATCGCATTATTTACCTGCACAATTGTGCACGTGCAACTCGGAAAATCAGGGCCAAACTTTGAACCCAAAGACGTTGCATAAAGATTACATTAGTTTAAGTAAATATATTGTCAATATACTCTGTGCCCCACACAAAAGCTATGTTAAAAAAACATTATTTAGATTGCAAAGTCAAGCATTCAAAAATTAGGAAATGCCAGAATTAAGGTTGCCTGTGCAACCTTAAGTTGGATCCCTTGTATGTATGTATGTATATTATGAAACAGTCTTTAATTACATGACCACATACTATTTTTTACACAGGACCCCTGCCTTATTTTTTGCATAGGCTGGACAGTGCACACTTAATGAGTCACTAATCAATATTTTGTTTTCTCCTCATTGTTCAGTGTGTGGCCCCCATGCCTTATTTACTGCACACTATTCAAACTATTAGCATGTGCAGTTCATTAAACTTCACAACATCCCTGTTAGGCAGGAAAGCGATATTAAAACAGGATTTGCAGACAAGTAAGTCTGAGGCCTGAAGAAGGCAAGACACTTGCCCAAGGTCACAAGGTGAGGCCATGGCAGAGCCAGAAATAGATTTCAGGTGTTCTGACTTCCAGCTCTAACCATTAGCATCTACCCACCAGGAAAGGAAGGAACTATTGTATATCTTAGGAGCTGCCAACTCATTTTACACAAGACACTTAGTTCTGGTCTACACAACAGAGTTGGGCTGACGCAAGGCAGCTTACATCGACCTAACTATGGAAGCGTCTACACTTAAATTTTGCTTTCTCTGACGTAACTGCCCCCATCCTGACTTAATAACTCCACCTCCACGAGTGCCGTAGAGTCAAGGTTGATGTAGTTACATCAATGCAGCATCAGTGTAGACACTGCATTGCTTATATTGACTGTTACTGGCTTTGAGGAGCCGTCCCACAATACCTCACCCTGACAGCACAACCGATACAAGCACTGCTGGTGAGGATGCACACTGCTGACACACGGAGCAAAGAGAAGACACGCACAAGTGATGTAATTACTGCAGCAGCTGTATGCTGACGTAAGTTAGGTCAACTTAATTTTGTAATGTAGACATGGCCTATTTTGATTAAGTGCACTTAAACAGCTGCCGTGTTGCACCCCAGAGAACAGCCAGCATGGGAGAATTGCAAAATTCCCTCAGCTTCATCCAGTGTAACAGGGACTCTAAATTACACCCCTTTTTAAAAAGAAGTCCATTGTCCAATATATTGGGCCAAATCATGCTTAACTTATTCAAATCCCATTGAACCAAATTCTTCTTTCGGTTATGTGAATATAAACCTGGAGTAGCTCCATTCAATACGTTTACTGAAGATTTTACGCCCGTGTATGTTAAAGCAAAATTGGACCCCAAATGGCACTGCACATCTGAGTAAGGTGAGCAAGATTTGGCCTCTTAATTCCATGTGACAGAAAGGCCTGAAATTTGACGGGATGACAAGTTCTCCCGTTCTGCAAAGTTCCATTCTAGGATTCCCCAGCCAGAGCCATTTTGTGCACCTGGAAAAAGAAAGGATTTTGATGTCTAAACAAAAGATCTGCTAAGGCAGCATATTCAAGATATGATATAGGTTGTTGCTAGTTAACCTGCTTTAAAATTGGCTAAACATCTCAAAGCATCTGTTGGTGCAGGCTCCATTTCTGCTGATTAAACCCCATGCATTCTGCTTACCTAAAAGTGATCTTCCCTGCAGTTTGATTTGTCTATGATGGACTTCCTGATTAAAACCATAGTGTAACGGAGCGCGCCTCCGTTAATGAGCTGCCATATTTCAGCTCGCAGGTGTCTCTATTTTAGGAACCACCACCAAGAATTCTAATTAACGCCAAGTCTGATGCTGGCTTCATGGGCTAGCACTTTCTAACTCATTTCAGAAAGGTAACCTATCATTTTGGGTTTTTTTTTTTTATTTAAGAGGGGAAAGCAAATATATCCATGTCTGGTAGCAATACAAATATATATGGCTGTTACATATCTTGGATCTAAAAGCCCAAACCAACCAACTAAACAAACCCAACAACAAGGAGGTCCTTGAAGCCTTTACATGGCTTAAATAGTGCAACACGCAGTATGCTCTGTGATAAGTGTCTTTATTTGCTCCTCTTTGTCAGGTTGTTACCTCAATCAACATACCCAAGAAAGATGTAAAAGTAAATCAGGGCTGCGGAAGTGAACCCCTGGGTTAGGCTGAAAGGGGGCAGAAGGGAATTCAGAGGATTGCCATTTGGGCAGGAAGAAAAAAACCAAGTCCTTCTAATCTCATGCAGTTTTATTATCGAAGCCTAGCATCATTCATTCCATGAAGCCATTATTCTCTATTAGCCAGACACATAAATTACACCATCAATCCATAGCTACAGTTCAGATGGATTTTGGCTGGCAATATAACTGGAGAGTGGGTGGGACAAATATGACAAGCATTCTGCAATAAGCTAAAGGAATTCAAATTAGTGTTTGAAGTGTATTCAGCTGCTATTTTAACCCTATTTTCCCCACTAAGCTCCAAGCAGTGCTGCTACTTGAATTCCTATTGCAATAAGAAAGTCAAAGTTTGCAAATAATCTTGAATGTGATTTTGTATGTCCCCTGTAAACACTTATTCCAAAGCTATACTATTGGGATTATAATAGTTAGTACTATCACTAACAATTCATTCCCCAGCAACCTGAAAGGCCAAATTTCCCCCGGTCTGACAGGGACCTCTGCCAGGGAGTGTGGGATGGGCTGGCATTGGTGGAGAAGAAGAAGCTGAGGTGGGCTTGGTGCTGAAGCATGGGCACCAGGGCATGGCTAGGTACTGTCGGGGAGGAAGACAAGGTAGGTTCTGCACTGGTACTGAGATGGCAGGAAAGGATGGTCTGCCCCTCTGGAGGAAGAGGTTGGGGTGGGCCGATAGCCTCTGCACTACCACTGGGATGGCCTGGCCCCCTGCAGGAAGAAGCCGGCGGGTGGGACTTCGTGCTGGGGTTGCAGTGGCAGATGGAAGTGAAGAGGAAGTGGGGGTGAACTCCGTCCCTCACCCCCTAGACAGCACCTTTACTCAGCAATGTGGAGCCACTACCGTATCCACACAGAAGGTTGCATGTAACCTCCAGCTCCCTCCTCCAGGCCAGGCCCCTCCAGCTCCAAAGGAAAACGTCACTGAAGATGGAGAAGGACGGTGACTCTAGGCCAGTAAGCTCTCTCTAATTGGCTCAGGTGTGTGTCTGCACTACATGGGGATACTGAGCCTTTTAATACCTTGAGCCGTGCGACCTCCGTGTAATTATGGTTCAAGTCTCTGCCCTTTTGACTTTATGCTCCGTTAGCTGGCTAATGAGAGTAACTGCTCTGTCATTAGGGTGCATGTCACCTCCCGCTCGCTTCTGAGGGAGACTGAGCTCTTTGGTACCTTGACCTCCCAGTAATGAGGTTCAGCATTACTCTGCTTTCGCCAGCCAGTGAGAGTGACTCTCCTGTAATGAAGGTGCAAGTAACTTTCCTGTTGCTTGTTGAGCTCTTTGGACTCCTCAGCAGTGTGACCTCCCTGCAATTCGGGTTCAGCTCTCGGCCCTCCTCCTCTCTTGGCATTATGCCCTGTTGGCAGTCTAGTCAGTGTGACAACCCTGAAATTCAGGTGCACATCACAAGCCTCTCTTATGGGATGCATAGAGCCCTTTGGTACCTTGTAATTCAGGGTCAGCTCTCTGCCCTTTTGCTCACTTAGCATTACGCTCCTCTAGCTGGCTAGTCTTTAATTTGGATATAGGTTGCATTTCTCCTTGATAATGGTGGATTAGGGCCATATTAGTAATTTTGGGCAGTGACACCTCCCTGTAATCAAGGTCTGAAACTTTGCCCATTAGTTCTCAGCATTGGGCTACTTTAGCCTACTGACCACCTTGTAATCAGAATCCTCAGCCCTTTATTCCCTTAGATTATGCTACTTTAGCCAGCTGGTCGGCAGAAGCATTCGGTAAGTAGGGTGCAGGTCTCATCAGTCACTATTCATGGTGCCCTCAAAAACCTCTGAAGAGATTCCTGGCCCATCATGCTCTTTCAAACTTGTCTCCAATAGCAAGTCACAAGGCGTGGCTGCAAAATTCCAGGCAAGAGATTCTGCAGCAGTTGCTGGCAAGTTCAAACAGAGAGGTTTCTGTGGCAATTTTGGAATGAATTGATCAGTATAGTATTCCTTTTTTTCATTGACTTTGAATAAAGGTCAATGAATTTTTCATGGTCTCTCTTAACCCCTGCTGGTTTTGTATTAAGAATTTGGAACTGCATTGTGTAATAGTTGTCAAGGGGAAATCTGGGAATTTGGGTTTAGGAATAGGATTTATTTGATAGTTTTGGAACCTGGGTGAGGCTTGGGAGAGGTGAAAGTCCCATTGAAGAATATGGGGACAGCACAGTCCTGGCCGAATATACCCTTATGAGATTGCCAATAATTCTATAGTTGTGTTTTTTGCCCCATTACCTGAACTGGATAGAAGCTCTGTAATGCACAAATAATTTGAAAAAAAAAATTAAATATGTTTTTGTCAATTGATTGAAGAGATCATTCTGTGCTGCCTTTAATTATTTAACATCTTTTGGCTTTTTTGTATTGAGAATTGTGAACTGCATTGGAATTCTGCTAAAACTCTGCCCTGCACGCTCTCTTTCCAGGCTCACAAGGACAACTGGACAAGAAGGAAGAACCCAATCAAAAAGAAAGAAAAAGAATTGTGGAGCAGGAGACAGGAAATAAATGCTGAAAGCACAGTAATTGGGAATCTTTATAATTTATTATGTGATATATTGCAAAGGTAAATCATGCAACAATCTCACACAGTGAATAAAAATTAAACTAACATAAGACATTAATAAATTTCCTAAAGTTATATTAAGTATTCTTCATGTGCCTTGTAATAAATAGTGTATTAAAATAACTTTTTTTTTTGGTGTTTGTAGTTCTTTTTAGGTTTACACCAGGTCCAGAACTGGGGCATCTAAGTTCATTGGAAGGATAAATTAAATAAAGTAATTACTATGTGTCACTTACCAAACGGTGATACATTTTGAAAGGCTGTATATATCAAATTCTGAAGCTCAATTACGTGTCATATACGAAAAGAAAAATTGTTGATTATCCACAACACTGTCTGATGCCTGGAGAACCATTTACTGCTACAACCTTTCACAGTTTCTATAACTACCTTTGCAACATGAGAGAACACAGATATGGCTTGTTACCCAATAAGCATGTACGGCCTCTCAAGAAAAGATCTTTCACTACTCATCTCGTAAAACGTGTGTCATTTGTGTGTCATAGAGTCACTGTCTAGTAGAGAAGCAGGACATCTTTCCAGTTTAATTTATTAAACTTAACTTTTACCATTCGTTCTTGAGTCATACTGATGTCTATGTTTAGCAGGTAGTCATTTTAACATTCTTAAACTCTGTTGGCCACAGTGAGTTGTTCAAAGGTGAGAACCATTTGGCTATGATATAAGAAAGAACTGAGCTTCATCGTGGCCAACCTATAGAGGCCACTGAAAACATTACTGCCAGTAGGCACATTATTAACCCATATCTCTCACTCCACAAGAAAAAAATGCTTTTCATACCAGATCGGTGCCAAAGCTATAATGTTACATGGAGTTGACCTAAGTTTCTACCTATTTCGATATGTTAACCACTTGGAAATTGTCAATAAAACTGGAGAATTTGCATCTAAAGTTGATTTCATTGTCATAAATAACAAAATATTTCAGATGTATGTTTATCTAGGTGACTACTTTGTTTTAGTTAAAGCATTTCATCCTTTCTTAGAAAATGTGCTCCAGAATATATGTGACTCGAAGTATTAGTTGACCAATATAGACATTTGTTTTTACTAACAGTTTCTCACTATGTACTGAGAAATAATTGGGAATCCATAACGCAAAACACAATGCTGTAGGATTATACCTCACTATTCTTGATAAATAACTGTTTCCTACTCAGATGGTTGTATTAATTTAAATGGAAGATATGGGGCCAAAAAGACAAAGGTGTTAACATGACTCCAACTGCCCAACGTTAAACAGTTTTAAACAAGGTTCAGGTTTCGTATACATGGATCTCAGCCTGTTTGGTCCCATGACAAACACACCATTAAACATCTTTTTTTAACCTTTTACTAAAGATACAGAAAAAGAAGGAAAAACAGTTCAAGCATTTGAAATGTAAAGTATTAAATAAGGCTTTCTTTCTAAAGACTCTCTGCAGCTAACGGGAAAGGGAACAATGGATGTTGTTGAAATGAAACCTCCCCTTGGCCTGACCGTCTCTCACTCCAGTCTATGCTACTCACTTATGTTGGTATAACAGCCTTGCTCAGGGGTGTGGAAAATCAGTGTAGTTACACCGGCTGAACTCCTGGTGTAGACAGCACTATGCTGATGAGAGGGATTCTCTACTCAACATAGTTACAGCCTCTCAGGGAGATGGAGAATCTGCACCAATGGTAGAAGCTCTCCTGTTTGCACAGGTCACATCTTCACTAAGCGCTACAGAAGCGCAGCTGCACCGGTGCAGCGCTGTAAGTGTAGACAAACCCTTAGCTGGTATTAAAGACGGTAATAACTGTCCTTTTGGAGAAAAGAGAAGACATTAGTTGAAACGAGCTGGAGCTGTTGTTATTGTTGCTGTTGTTAAAGTACAAAACAAGACAAACGCACACAAGAGGGAAGGGAAAAAGAACAGCAAAGAGAAAATACAGCTTCTGTCTCTGATCTTGACCTTCATTTGCAACCTCACTGCTGGAAAAACACACATAAAGCACACAGTCTAATCCCAGAGCTCAGTCTCCAATTCATTCCCAAACAACCCCTTAGCCCAAGCCCTGTGAGCCCAAATCAGCTAGCATGGGCCAGCCATAGGTTTTTAATTGCAGTATAGACATAGTCTACAAGCTTTAGGGATCCCTTAAACCTTAGTGAGCTTTTTAAGGTGTAATAATTGTAGAAACCAGTTAGGTATTGAACAGTGAATTGTTCTATTAAAAGATCCATCATTTTAGTACTGGTAGATAATTTTATTCTACACTGAGAAGACGATTTTGCAAAAATCATCACCTTGTGATAAGAATTTGTTAAATGGATTAACGAGGTTTGATTATCACAACTTGATACATCTTTAAATATTCATGTTAAATTCATAGGTTTAACTTTATGACTGTCATATAAACCATCTTGCTTTAGTTCTGTAACTCCTTATTTATTAATGTAACATTAATAAAGTGTATAAATTCAGGAATAGCTTCAGTTCTGTCATTGGCTAAACAAGGAGGAATCCAATCAACTTGTGAAGAATTTTGGTGTGGTTAATTTTAATTGTGATTTTCTATCTTATTCTTACGGCCTTTGGAAATAACCCCCTCTGAATACTGAAAGGGGTTTTTTTTTCTTGCTTTCTATGATCACACTTTGGAGGGGAAGGGAAGACTACCATGTGACCTTGAAAGGAGGATGTTTGTAGTGTTGTTGCTCCTGTGTTGGTCCCAGGACATTAGAGACACAAGGTGGATGAGGTAATATCTGTTATTGGACCAACTTCTGTTGGTGAAAGAGACAAGCTTTCAAGCTTACACAGACTTGAAGAAGAGCGCTGCATAAGCTTGAAAGCTTGTCTCTTTCACCAATAGAAATTGGTCCAATAACAGATATTACCTCACCCACCTTGTCTCATGAAAGGAGCCTGAAGTTCTCACAGCCACTTAGCTGCATAGCATTTTCTTTCTTGAACTTTTAAGGGGAACAAAAGTGGGACTTGACTTGGACCCCCCATCCCTCTAGTCCACTGCCTTCAAGCCTCCATTCACCTGTAGATTTCCCAGCCCTGTGGATCTCTTCTACAGGACCAGAACCCAATTCCTTAGTATGCTACATGCAAGGCCCCTGTGTCTTCTGGGATAAAGTTAACCTACAGCTGGCAAGCTGGTTTCTGCAGCATTCCAGTGCAGGGAAATTCAAAAAAAGGTTGAATAAATTAAATATGAAAATTAATATTACAGTAACCCCGTGTTTATTTTCAGAAATTAACTTATTTTATGATGGTTCTAAATTTTCAATTTGCCTTGGGTATTTGTACTGACAGTGAAAAACTGCATTTGTATGGGAGAGAGCTGGGTAAGGGAGTAGGAAGATATAAATCACTATATAAGTGCTAAGTATTTAAAATTTTTTAGTGCCGTGAACAAAAGTTTCCTAGTGAATATTTCATTTCAATTAAGTTTCTCTTTTTCTTGGCATTTGATGTTTCATTCCTATAGTACCTGATGTCTTTTCCTCTATTGAAATATACATGGGGATGTTACTTTTGTTTTAGTACATTTGCCTTATGATTTATTAATAAAAATAGGCGATTTGGAAAGCAAATAATTTAATATTAGGTGATAGTTCATTGTATGAAAACCAGTTACACAAATCCAAGGAAAGATTGAAGGAAGTGATATCTGTGTAGATGGGATTAAGGAAAAAAAATCTCAATATTTCAACACAGTAATTGCTGCTAATAAATCATCTTCAGAAGTAATTCAGAGCTTGTGCTTGCTTTCCCATCCCAACATGCCTTTCCAGTCCTCCAGAGCCGACTCATCACAGTTGGACTCGCTACCCTTCTTTACAGCTGGAGACTCTGTGGAGCAGCCATTATTTTGGTTGGAACGAGGCAGAGTGCAGGTGGCAATGGCATGCTGAATATTGGAAAGAAGATGTGTTTATCTCCTTTCTTACTCTGAAGAAGAGCTCGGGGTAAGCTCAAAAAACTCATCTCTCTCACCAGCAGAAGTTGGTCCAGTAAAAGATATTACCTCACCCACCTTGTGTCTCTAACTCTTCTATAGCAGTGTTCATCAGTAGAGCTCAAAGAACTTTACAGAGGAAAACAGCAGCATTTTCCCAGTTTTCACAAATGGGGAAACTGAGGCACAAAGCAGTACAGTGACTTGACCCAACATCACTGGCAAAGCCAGGAATAGAGTGCATGTCTCCTGAGTTCCAGTGCAGTGGTCTATTCACTTGGCCACACTGTCTAGCGCATCTGCAGTTGTGCTTTGAATTTAAAAAGCATCCTACTGCAAGGGAGAGGGGATTATAACTATCCTTATCCCTTTACACCAATTTTTTTCCTTTGACGTTCTCCCCAAAAGAAGCCTGAGGGAAGAAAACAAAAACCACACTGATAATCCATAGATCTGCCAAAAATGTAGGTTCAGAACCTTCCCCCACTTTTCCTCATCCTTCCAAACAGAAGTTCATTTTGTGTGTGTTTCTATCATGATTTACCACATTGGACAGAACAATACCTATAACGATGATTATTGACATGCCGTGGAAATACAGATCAATATGCCTTGAATGGAAGCAACTTGTTTACTAGCTAAGAGCAAGAAGATAGCATTCTAAAAATGGGAGACAGTATGATTATTAAAAAGCCAAACTAAAGGTAGATGGAAGAAGAGAAAACAACTTATTAAAGCCTCATTGTGTACTCTAAGATAGCAGTGACCCTCTGGAGAAAAAGAGGTAATTAATCCCTGTAGATTCAGCTAAATGGAACATCCATTACTTTCCCCACTGGTCATTGTTTTGTAACATAATGTTTGTGCAGATTTAAAAAAAAAAGTACATAAATTAGCAAGAAGGCAGGATGCCTTAGGGCCTGGTGTCAGAGACTTCCCCTCTAGAATACTGGTTTGGAACTAACCTTTGGACCAGATTTTTTTGTTCCAAAAACATACACTCCGTAAAGCCTGGTCCAGCTCCTGGTCAGAAGAAAGACTCCAATGGATTTCACTGGGAGATGGATGGGGATATTAATGAGGATGCTGGATACAAAAGTGATTTTCAGCTCAGGCCAAGAATTTGACATGATCCAAAGAGGGCTTGGATAGTTATACGGAGCAAGAATATCTGGAGTTATAATTAATTGTGATAAAAATGTTGGAAGGGATATTAAATGTTGTGCTTCAGGTCTTAAACCAGTCTCTAACTATTAGAGATTAGTATGAATCTTAAAGTGGGAAGCGGGGAGGGGAAGGAGGGAGATTATTCTCTCATCTGCCTGCTGCAGGGTTCTTACACGTTTCTCGGAAGCAGTAGGTCACTGGCTACTGCGCCACATGGACCTTGGGTCTGATCCAGCATGGCCATTCTTATGATCCTAGTGGTTCCTACTGGCCTGGCCAATAGCTGTGACATCATCATTAAAGGTTTAGCTTTACAGGTGGAGATTCCTGCCAGGTTCTTATGCATTTGTATTCCAGTTTCCCTGAAAATATTTCCTGAACTCACCGAGAGGCTAGTCCCAGGAGTGACCCAGCACACAGCTGGCCTACATAATCTGATAGCTAATCAACACTAAACACTAGTCTATTTCTCCTATTTCAATGGCCACAAAATACCAAAAAAAGCACGGAGAATTCCATTGCTCAAAGCTCACTCCGTTTCTCAGAATGAGCATGACACAGTGCGTGGGCGGCACTTGTGCTAAGTTAGCACGGAGGAGAACCAAGCCTGTTTCCTAAGTAACCACGAACATTATATAACTGTGTTTCACTAGTGATCTCCAAAGATGCAGGTCTCACTTTCCAGTCCTGGTTCTTGGGTGGGGGGGAGGAGTAAAGTTGCCATTCAGAGAAGAGTCCTAATGAAGCAGTCTCTCTTGCCTTCCCTCTCTGCACTCCATTATCTCTTTCTCCCTGCTGTGGTCATTCAAGGCCAGACGGAGCCTTTAGGCTCTGCCCTGTATACAGGATCTAAGATGGTGAGTAGCTGTGTCACCCCAAGAGGCATCCTGAGAAGGAACTGCGAGTCAGAGTCAACAGTTCCTCCCTTCTTGTGGGGGAAGGAATTTACTGATCCTGGGGGGAAAAAATGCTGCTCACTTCCCTCTCATGCCCAGCCAGCGAGGTGCGGAGTCAGGAGGAAAGTCCCTAGGCTCTGCCCTCACCCTCTCTGCCCCTCTCCGTCAAATGGCTTGCCAGAGGAGCAATGACTATGCAGGGTCTGTCACAGTGGACCCAGATCTGTACCCCTGGGTGCCCTAACACAGTGGCACAGGAGAGCGGGGGAGCCGTATTGGTGCTAATGACAATCTAGCCCTTCAAGAACATGTGCTTTTACCCTGGTGCTTTGCTGACAGATAAAGAATCTTTTACCTGCTGCAAGTGCCAGGGGTGGTGTCTGAAAACGCTCAGGGACTCGGATGCTGAGGTCTTAAATAAATGGCAGAAAGAGCAGCTAACTTTTCAAATACGGCTCTTTTGTGGGAGAAATGTGTAAAATGGCACAGAGGTGTGTTCTGGAACATTTATGAGGAAATGGGTCTCATTTCCTATTTATCCCCGATACTCACATGGCCTCCATGACTATAGCATCTGAGGGCTGTACAATCTTTAATGCATTTATCCTCAACACCCCTGTGAGGCAGCACTATTATCCCCATTGTATAGAGGGGAAACTGAGGCACTGAGAGGCCAAGTATCTTGCTCGAGGTTACAAAGTAAGTTTGTGGTAGAGCAGGGACTTGAACTCAGGTCTCATAAATCACAGGCTAGGGCCCTATCTGCTGGATCCTTCTTCCTCTCACTTCCTGCTTCACTCTCCAATGCCCACTTTCTGTCTCCCCTTTCCCACCACTCCTAACTTCCCTCTTCCTTCAGTACAAAAGTTCAACCAGCTGATTATTTAATGGCCATCACTTCTTCCTTTCTAGAAAACGTATATGATCCATTGACCTCACTGGGACAGCTACACAGCCAATGACAGTCCGTCTCCAAGACCAGGTCAACAGCTCGTACTACCTTGCTAAAACCAGAGGCCTAGACAGTGCTTTTCAGTGGTGGATTGGGATGGAGCTCAGGCTCTGAAGCCCAATCACCTGCTCCAGCCACAACATCTACCCGGCTATTTTTTAAGCAGGGTAGCACAAGCCCCGTCAGCCAGGGCCAGCTGACTCGGAGGCTCGTTGCCACAGGCTGTGTAGACGCACCCACTAACACTTCCATTGCGATTTAGTTTCCATTTCTGTATGGACACCAAACAATAGCAGCTTCTTTAAATTGGAAATTGAATGCTGCCCTGGAATCCTTCAGCATAACATGCCACTGAGTTATGTCTCCCAGTTCTACTGAAGGACAATACCATGGGAGCTACATTGCCCAGCACTAGAATTTTGATTGCATTTTATTTCTTCTGCATGCTCCCCCCTCCCCCAAAAAAGAACAAGACAAAAGGTTTTGTGCATAATAAAAAGCTGCCTGTCCTCTCCTGTTTTGCATGGTTTCACTGGTTTATATCGCCTCTGTTATTATGTATGAATAATGAAAGATCATGTAAGAGAACACGGACAAGGTGGATACTGCATTACCTTTTATTAGCACAGGGTGATGCTACCATATGCAAGCTTTCAGAATTTCCTTGTTTGTTTATTTTTTTGGTCCAAAAGCGGAGCCAACACCTTCTCAGAGTGCAGTGTTGGAGAATTAACCAATGGAAGGGCAATGAGTCGGAGTGCAAGTTACAACCCTGTAAAAGTCAGGGTGTGGGTTTTTGTTTGTTTGTTTTGCTGAAGAAATTTCCTACTTACTGGGGACAGCCTTTTTAAAATAAAATTCCTAATGAATATATTAATCACCTCCAGCTAATATTACCAATGTTATTTAACATCTCTGGATATTATTACCAATGTTATCATCATCAGTGGATATAATACTGCCCCTAGATGCATATCTTCAACCTGGGTTTATGGCATGCCTCCTCATCACACAATGCAAACAGCAATGAACTGGGAATCAAGAAAGACAGGTTGTAGTCCAGGCTCTGCTATCACCTAGCTGCTTGAATTCAGGCCAATCAACACTGATAACACCAGCAAAGTCAGTGGAAGTGGTAGATTATCTGCACCTCTGGAAATCAAACCATTAACCTTCCTGTTCTGGTCAGAGAGTGAGAAAGTGACTCCAAGCAGACCTGGTTCTTTTATAACTTCCAGTCTCCTCTGCCATGTGACCTCCCTGGTCAGTATCAAGGTTCCCTTCTTCTTACACACACACACACACACACACCCATCAGATGATCAAGGATCCTGCCAGATGATCTGCTGCTTGGTTACTATCCTCCTGGAATCCAGACTTGACAATCTGGTGTTACCTAGATTGTAGCTACCCAATTCTTCTGCTATGGCAAGGCCTACTCAATGGTTGATAGTCCTTAATGACCATTTCATTCAAGAGGCAGGCACCAGCCCTCTTTCTTTAACACAAGAAGTATAATACAAAACTTCAGCAAAATACATCTGTGACATTATCTGATTAAAATATGACCACGTAAATCATTGTTGCTACCACTGTTATATAAGTGCAACAAATCTTGAACAAAGTATGTCAAGTAAGGTGTCTATGGAAAGGTTATGATTCACTGAATATAATTATGCTATTTGTATGCATGTATCATTCTTGTGTCTGAAGTTATGAATATTAACTATGTACCTGTATTTCAAATGTTTGCTCCGGTGGTAGCACCCACAAGGTATTTAGCCAGCACATTGTGAAAGGACTATTCAAGTTGAATAGCCCATCAAAGAACACTTGACTCACAATGGACCATGAGAGATGCTTATCTACACTAAATGGACTTTCTTGTGATGGCCTCTACTATTACTAAGCAAAGCATGCATAGACATGTGACTTGTCCATGTGACTCCAAACACCGTCTGTTCCCTGTAATTTTCCACAGTGAGAACAATGGTTTCCCTTCACTTGACAGACATTATAAAAGGCCCTGGACCAGTGGCATAGCCAGGTGTAGTGAACAGGGGGAGCTATCACCAAAAAAAGGCGCCACTCGCTTCGGCGCTTTTACTCACCCGGCGGCGCTTTTACTGAAGGGGCGGCGCTCCGGGTCTTCGGCGGCAGTTCAGCGGTGGGTCCTTTGGTGCCGCCGAACAACTACGCGACTGCCCTGGACACATCTTCATTTTGCCTCTTTCCTGCTCAATCCTCTGGAGTGTGGAGTTATGCGAGCATTCTAACCAAAGGACTGAGGACCTTCCAATGATTTGGAAGCAACCAGAGACTTAAAAAGCCAGCAGTTTATTCCATCACTGCTACAATCCTGATCTAGGAACTTTGCAATGAATGTATGTATTTGATTCCTTTAAACCAATTTTAGCTCTCACCATTCTCTTTCTTTCTTTCTTTTTATAAATAAACATTTAGACTTTAAGTATCAAAGGGGTAGCTGTGTTAGTCTGGACCTGTAAAAGCAGCAAAGACGTTAGTCTATAAGGTGCCACAGGACTCTTTGCTGCTTTAGAGTTTAGATACTAAAGGATTGGCAACAGCATGGTTATTGGGTAAGATCTGAGTTGTATATTGACCTGGGTATGTGCCTGGTCCTTTGGGTTCAGAAGAATCCTTTTGTTTGATGAAATTGGTTTTAAATACCTACTCATCATTAAGTCTAGTGTCTGGGTGTTGAATCCATGACTAAAACCTAAGGAGGCTACATTTTTGACTTCTTGTTAGCCAGTGCCAGTGAGCCAGAAGTTTACTTTTGTTGTTGGTTTGGCATATCTCATGGAAGAATAACCACCAGTTTGGAGGTGTGTCTGTCCTTTTTTCCAGCAGCTTGTCCTGAATTTGGTATTCTCAGTCAGGACCCATGGAGGTATGGTGACCACATCCATAAGGCATAAACATATCTTCATAATATCAAACAGAATCCATATGTTGTATATACGACTCCCAAACTGCCCCAGGTTTTAATTTTCAAGTGCAACAGAACTGAGTGATCCTAAGAATCAGGCTGCTACCTGAGATGAATGCAGACCCATACTTTGGCCTACAGGTGCAGAGAGGAAAGTCTCAAGCAGCTATAGGGTGGACTCTGAAGAAAGGTTGTGCCCAGGAGAACTTTCTCTATTCTTGTTTTAAACTAGATGATTTCAGCTATGTTTGAACGGATGGCGGAGTAATTGCAGCAATTTTACGATGGTCTTGTTCCTCTCATAACACGGGATACGCCTCATTACTCTTTGGAGTGGGTTTTAGTGAGCTAGCATGCTAAGAAACATCAGAGTGAGCTTTCTGAGAAAAAGACTCTCATGAAGACAGGTCTATAACAAGCAACAGAGGGTCCTGTGGCACCTTTAAGACTATCAGATGTATTGGAGCATAAGCTTTCGTGGGTGAATACCCACTTCATCATTCTATAACGGTATTTGGGCCACTCTTTTCAGCGTAGCAGTATGTTACAGTGGCTCTGTCTTATCACTTCATTACAAATACATAATCCTGTCACATCGTATCTTCCCACATGCAGAGACTAACCACAACACACACGTTCCCAAGGCAGCGCTGTCTCTCTCTCACTCTCCACCTGCTTTCCCTGGTAGCTTGACTGTATGAAGGCAGCAGAAGATACTGCTCATGACTTCTTTAAAAGAGCCAGATCCAGGGGGGGCTGCTGTTCCACTACAAATGCCCTAGCCATCTTTGACACATTTTTAGATGCAATAAGAACGTAACTGTTTGTGGCAAGGACAATTTGACAAAAGGAATTATTTCCTGAGCTCTGCTGAGTTTCCAGTGAAGTATATGAGAAAGCATGATATCTTGGATCAGAACTTTTCCCTCTCAAATGTTCTTGACGCATCTTGATATAGCCTGAAATGATGAGATACACCGAATACTTGTTGCTGGGATGGAGGGATAACATAGGGATTTCCATACCACAGGAGACCAGCAGTCCATCTAATCCAGTGGCCAATACTAGAGGTCTCAAAGGAAGGTGCAAGAAATCCCATTGTGGACAATTATAAAATAATCTGCCTATAGGGAAGTTACTTTCTAACACCCCTAAAGATTGATTTATTCCTGACAACATGAGGGGTTATATGTCTTATATTAAATGGAATGCATTTTTATAACTATGGATATTTTAATTAGTCACATAAAGAACTGGGTTTTTTTTAAATTTACTAAGCATTGGGATTCATTGTGGCAATGAGTTCCGCAGGCTAATGATGCATTGTGTAAAACACCACTTCTTTTTAGCCATTTTGTATTGCTGCCTTTCAGTTTCATTACATTTCTTCCTGTCCTTTTATTATAAAAGTAAGTAAATCCATTTATTCATGTCTGAATATTGGTGGCATCATAGGAGAACTTCTGGATGCCGTCACAATCCGTTGCTAACTTCCAGCACTTAGCAGCTGACCTTCCAGTGATCTGCTGCACGTCATCCATCCATCCCCTCACTGGCTCTCCCCTACTGCAATGAGCCCTCCAACGTTGTTTCCATAGTAACTTTCTCAAAGTTATTTCCATCTCTACGACGAATGTGACCAAAGTACCTAAGTTTGTGTCTCTTGATTTCTGACATCAGGGTCTGCTTCTCTCCGATAATATTTCTAACTGCCATTTGGTGTTTTTCCCCCCTTTAATAATTATTTTTGATGCAGTCAGACTGCTAATTAAATATACAAAAATAAGTAAATAAAAGGTGTCCGACTAATACTCAGGTGGCTTTGACACAAGTTAAGCAAAAACTAGAATCACTGCCAACCCACCGGCAACTGCAACAAATCTATCCATCACCATAAAGATAATGCCTCCCCTCCCCAGAGCCCAAGTAAATAGATATTGCAGTGTTCCCTGAATGGCAACCTAGCCAAGCTATGTAGGAATGCTTCATTTAGCTTCTCAAACCCATTCATTATTCTGTACACTTCTGTCATCTCACCCTCATTCATCTTCCCTCTAGACAGTCCCAATCTTTTCGGTCCTTCTTTGTGCAGATGTCTTTTTCATGCCTCAAATCATTCTGTTGTCCATCGCTAGACCCCTTCTCTTTCTGCTATGACTTTGTACAGCTCGGGTGACTAGACTGAACATCCACGTGGAATCCCCAATCACTCGGCTACAGCACCTTCACCTCCCCTTTGTGGCACTGCAGGGCATGTGGCGGAACCAGGATGTGGCCCCTCTAAATTATCTATGTGCTGATCCCCTGTAGCCAACTGATAGGTTACAGAGGAAGTTGCATCCAGCCTTCCTTAGTTGCAGGGTGAGTTGACATTATTCAGGCTCCTGAGGGGAGGAGAAGTGAAGAAAGGAAGAAAAAATTAGGGTATTGTGGGAAGATTAATATTCTAGAGACTTTTAAGAGGGGCGATACAGAGCAAGGTACCCACATTCCCGGATACCTTAGCGCTTCCTGAGTCCTTTCCACATCTTCCCTCGGAAACTGACACACAAAACTTTCCTAAACTTCCAAGTAACTGTGCACTCGCCCTGTGCAAAGCGCCATAAACACCTTCAGACTATTTAACGGTTCATTTCCACGAGGGATGGTGCAGGGGGAAACATCATCAGCTGAAACAGAGACGCGGTCCAAACTTTAGCAGGCAGGTAATTTCTCCCAAACCGGTGCTCTGCTCCATCAACCAATATCTTCAGTGGCTGTTTAAATATGACAGTATTGATTTGGTGAGTGCTAATCCCCCAAGTGTCTTTTTCAATTGAATATCGCTTGGCAGCTCAGCAGTTCCTAGTCATTTATCAGCAGGGGAGGGCTTGGCAAATAATGGCTCTGGCGCGGCAGCAAGGTCGAAGATGTTGAATTATTCAGGAATTTATTTATTTAAAGCCAACATATTTCTGGAAATGCCCAGAGCTCCTATGAAGCAAGCCCACCCCCTCCTTTTACTCCCGCCACTCATGCCGCATCCGACTGCAAACCCACAGCAACTGTGGCATCTTTAAAGGATGAATGGGCTACGGTGTTTGTGGGGGGGTTACATCCCACTCGCTCCCCTGGCTCAGAGTGCACAGGCTGCTCACTTAATATATCCCCCTGTGAGCAAGCGAAGGAGGGAACGGGCAGATCCTGGTCTCCAAGCCCCACCCACTCATCAGTCAAATCAGCTGACTGGACACGGTGGGGACTGTAAGCTCTTCCATAAAAAGGAGTGAAGTAATTTATCCCTCAACACTGAGCAAGGACAAACTGAGGAGGGGTTGGGTGGATAGTGACTGAGTCATAGTTGGTTCTCTGGTTCGCTTATGGGTTGATGCAACTACACGCGGTCCCTTGCTCAGGGCAGGTTCCATCCTAGCGCTCAGTGGCTAGTCCCATGTAAATCAAACTATAGTCTGTCTGTCTACACAGGAAAGTTATTCCGGAATAAGGGAGGGTGTGAGTTTAAAACACTACATCAGAGGGGTAGGCGTGTTAGTCTGTATCCACAAAAACAATGAGGGGTCCGGTGGCACCTTAAAGACCAACAGATTTATTTGGGCATAAGTTTTCATGGGTAAAAAGCTTATGCATCTGAAGAAGTGGGTTTTTTACCCACGAAAGCCTATGGCCAAATAAATCTGTTAGTCTTTAAAGTGCCACCGGACTCCTCGTTGTTTTTAAAGCACTATAGTTATTCCAGAATAAGTGTCCACCCAAGGAACCAGTAACGTAACTGGGGGGGGGGAGCAGAGGGAAGCGGCCGCTCCCACTGAGCACATTCTCCAAAAGTGGCACCTTTTTAATTTTTTAAAGGGTGGAGCGACAAAATAACGCACGACCGTGGTTTAGATCCAAAGCCTTTTGACAACGTGGATAATGTGAACAAATTAGAACTTTTGGCAGACATGTACTCAGGTGTGATCGACAGTGAAACCGAAATTGTAGAAGAGTTTCTTTCATTTAAAGACATGTACAAAGCGATAATGAGCATTAGCGGTAGGGTAAAATCAAGTGTCGAGAAACTCACCCTCAACAGTGTACTGAAATTCATGATCACCAATGATATGTGTTCCATTTATCCTAACCTTTCAAGACTGTACCACATTTTTCTGACCTTGCCAATAAGTAGCGCAGTTGCGGAACGATCCTTTAGCCGGCTCAAACTTATAAAGTCCTACCTGCGCTCTACAATGGGTGAAGATAGATTGTCTGGGTTAGCTTTGCTCTCCATTGAAAGACAATTGGCTACTGAAGTTGATTAAAATAAAGTAATAGATAACTTTGCTAGAATGAAGCTTGGACAAAAGAGGCTGTTGTAGTTGCTTTATAGATTAACATATTGTTCTGATCTTATCTTTGAAATATAAAGTAAGTAAATAACAGGTGTTTTTATTATGTTTTGATTTTATATACAATATAAATAGATGTCATACTGTAAAACGGTTTTTATATTTTAAATGCAAAATAACACACGTACTTGTTGTAAAACAATATCATTGTGGTGTTTTTATTTTAAGTATCAAATAAAAATGTATAACGCATTTAAAAGTATGTAATTAATAATTTGATATGTCAGGTGGCTCCTTTTTTTATGTGTTTGCTCCCCCTCATGTTAGAACCTGGCTACGCCACTGCAAGGAACTATTCTGCCATAGGTATACTGGTCAATTTCTCCATGCAGACAAGCCGTAACTAATGGAGTAATATGCTACTCAGTATGATAAGACCCTCAGCATTTGGCCCATTGACTTTGCTGTATCTGCTCACACTTGTAAGCATACCAGGCTCTAAATGTTGACATGGATGGGAACTATTATGCCTATATTATGAATTCCTGGTTAATATTTCTTGAAAACTTATGCATAGCATGCAGAATAGCACAAGTGCAAATCCATGCAAATACCACCAAATCTTATTTTTCTATGCCTGCCTGGCCCCCTGAGATACAGGTTTGACCCCTGCTGTATTCCAGAGGCATGCCTCTTCAAACTGGGAGCCAGATGTAGATTTCTTCACATTCCATTCATTCCTTTTGTTGCCAAACGTTTCCAAGAGAGACCTAAAACCTTCTTTCATTGTGATGTCTTAGGAAAAAAGTGAATAAAGAATATTTTAGGCATTAATTTTAGTATCCAAATACCATAAGGCAAGATATTCAAGTGCACTGGAGCAGTGGAGCTGTCCCCCCACATTTCCTTCCTCAGCCCCCATCCCTGGGGTTGCCAGGAGTTGCTCAACCCACCCACTGCAATTTAGAGCAGCCCCAGGGCTGCTCTTAAAACTATGCTGACTGGAAGCAGCTCCCAAGGGGTTATTACATTTGAAGAGGTTGCTAAACCATAGCATGCTGTGGTCACTCCCCATCATGCGCTCAATACTCCCTACACTGATGAGGGGTATAATAGGAATGATATCATAGAGCTAACAGGCACTCTGCCCTAATCAGGGAGTTGCCTATGCTGGGGGAATCTTCAGGTGTCCATTTAAGGAAGCATTAAGTCCATTTTGTACCACAGGAGTGACATAGAGGGGAATTAGTGGAGCCAACCATCAGGCCTGTAATGTTTGAAAACCATTAGCAGGGGTAATCGTGATACATTTGGATTTTTTAAAAATGGACTCCATGACAGTTTTGCAGATGGCTCCGAGTTCTGTAATTCTTTCTGCGAGCTGACAAAAAAGCCATCCGTGAAGCATTCAAGCAGAACACGGAACTTTAAACTACTCTGTATGAGTTTGTGTAATGTAACAATGAATCAGTTTAATCAATCATCGGTGTTGTAGCTAGCAAAGAAAGCCAGTTTAGCCACTTATTTTGGTTCAGAAATGGCTCCCTGGCAACACTGCTGGGTTTTATATGGACTGGTTATTAGGAATTCTGTCAGCATGCGTGACACACTAGGATGATTTGCAGGGCTGGCTCACTCAGGCAAGCAGCTATTTAATTATATGCAACATCCAGCAGTCACTGGAAAAAGAGGGATTAAAAATCAGGTTTAGAAAGTTTTTCGATTTTTTTTTCAATTATTGTTTTTCATTCTTTTTTTGGCCAAAACTATTTGCCGAACTCTACCTGAATTCAAGGATTGTTTCAGTTGACCCAAAACTGTGAATAAATTATTTGTATGAAAAAAATTGCCCAGGTGTACTAATAACAGGCATTTGATGCCATTAGAAAAGAGAGATGTTCTACACTCCAGCGCTGGATGCTGCTTCTATCCCTAAGGGAGCCCACAGTATCTGACTTTACAACTACGATACTTCGGTGTGCAGAAAAGCTAAATTAGAGCAATTATTGAAGGTATCTAAAATGTGTAGTGAAACTCCACTGGCAGTCAGGGCCCATTAATTTCAAGACCACAGAACTGGCTGAAGAATCTTTGTCAGCTTTCCTAGAAAAAAGTTTTTAGTCATTGGAATAAAGGGGCAGATTTGGGTGTCTGTTACATGAGGTGTGTGTGTGTGTGTGTGTGTTTCAGTAGGTGTGTATGCGGGGGATACAGATTCTTCAGAGCATTAGAGGCTGCACCACCATCCACTCCATGGAAGGGGAGACCCCTGAAATTCCAATCCATAGCAGCGTGAAACAAGGCTATCCTCTCAGCCCCATTGTTTTCAACTTAGCCGTGGAGCTGCTCATTTGAACAATTTCCAGCAGACACGGCAGCTTCAACCAGCAGCAGGGTGACTATCTTGGCCGATGCAGATGATCTGGTCCTGATCTCAGATAACCTTGAGAGTCTCCAACAAATGCTCAGTGTCACCAGCCAGGCTGCCAACTGGATGAGACACCACTTCAATGCTAGAAAGGGTGTATCCCTACTTATTGATGGCAGTAGAAGGGACTCGGTCCAGGTGATGCCATTTAAGATACAGGTTGTCTTCCTTGAGTATGGGCAAGCATACAAACATCTCTGCACACTCATAGGTTTTTGTATCCAACAGATGCCTGAGGATACCATCGCAGAGATCCTATGGGATGTGGCCAAGATCGACTCCTTGCTACTGGCCTGATGGCCGAAGATCAATGCCTCAAACACCTTCCTGATTCCCTATATTTCATTTGTCCTGAGGGGATCTGCCATGGCAAAGGTATCTCTCAACAAGGTGGACAACACCATAAGGCAATTGGTGAAGAAGTGGATGTATCTTCCCTAGAGAGACAGTAATGAACTAGGGTACATCTTTCACAGGCAGGGCAATGCCAATGTCCCTCAAATAGGTGATCTGTGTGACGTTGGGGTGATCATTCACGCATTCTATCTTTTGATGTGCCTGGGCGCTATGGTGAGGAACATCGCAGTGAGTATTGTGTATGACACTGGCAGGAAGCAAATCATCAGGACCCCTTCCAGCCAAGATATAATCATGTACCCGAGTGGCTCTCTGGAAGGCGCATTTGGAAGAGACGGGGGAGACTTTGTGCTGGCAATGCTACGTGATGGTTGGAGAAGCGTATTGGCTGTCACTGGATGTGGTGTGAGGAATGTCAGGAGCCGGAAGTCCTGGTGCCACAAGTTAAGAACATTGAGCACACAATCATTACTCCGAGAGCAAGGACCAGGCAGGAGAGGACCCGGAGGAATACCATCCATTGGCAGTATGTAGAGAAAACCTGTGATTAAAGCCAGATCAGGGCAAGGCTTTTGAGGTGACATGCAAGTGGGATGCCAGAAACCACTTCCTTCCCAGGGGCAGCTTCACCCGATTTGCCAATTGAAGATTCATCCACAGGGCCCAGCTCAACTGTGTCCTGCCGAAAGGAGCCATCAATCACAGGAATCGGGACACGCGGTGCAGAAAGTGTGGCTTTGCCAATGAGATGCTACCCCCCGTTTTGTGTAGCTGCAAGCCCCATTCCAGAGCCTGGCAGCTGCGTCACAACGTTATCCAAGATCACTTAATCAAGGCCATTCCATTGCCTCTTCCCTGTAGGGAACGTTGCCATGAACTCCTCTGTCCCTGGAATGGACAATCAACTCCAATCAGACATTATCATTACTAATGAGGAACAGAAGAGGATCCTCATGGTGGACGTCACATTTCCTTTTGAGACCTGGACCCCAGCCTTTCGTGAAATCCGAGCTCGAAAGGTGGAGAAATACGCCCCTCTGGCCATGTCTTGAGAGCTAGGGCTTATGAGGTTCAAATACATGTGCTGATAATCGGAGCCCTGGGCACATGAGATCCCAGTAACAAGCAAATGTTACAGGAATGTGGAATTGGTCAGTGTTATGCCTAGTTGATGTGGTGACTCATGGTGTCAGACACCATCAGGTGGTCAAAGAACATTTATTTAGAACATATCACCTAACTAACAGGAGAAGTAAGCTAGAGTGCCAATGAGAAGCAAAGACAGGAAAGTAGCTGAAATATTTTTTCTAATGGATCATATTTATTTAGGGACAACTTACCCCAAATTCTAAATTACTGAGGGACAATATATATTCATTACTAAATTATTTATTTTTCGCAAGTTATTTCTAGTATAACTTTCCAAGGACACGGATATTTAAACTATACTGTTAAATTTTATTAACCCTAATTTGGGATGTTGCAGATTATGTAGTTTCTGTGGAAGAGACTGTCCAGCAGGCACTAGCAATGAGGTCCCCGCTGAGAGCTGAAATCACTGAGAGCTGAGGTGGAACCTCAAGAGACCGACGATGGCATGG
Source organism: Chrysemys picta bellii (assembly GCF_011386835.1). Lineage (NCBI taxonomy): Eukaryota > Metazoa > Chordata > Testudines > Emydidae > Chrysemys > Chrysemys picta. The sequence continues at coordinate 105,540,774 of NC_088798.1, forward strand.
TGGTGTGAAAGCATGGCACAACAAACAACAGTGGCCAGAGCGAGCAGTCAGAGAGACCGACCAGCAGAGCAGTGAGCAGCCGGAGGAACGAGCAAAGTGCCTTCTCCCCAGCCCCCAAGGTGGGAGATGAACTTGTGCAAAAGCACCGCTGAACTCTGGTCTCCATTGACCAAGGACAACAACTGTGACCGGGGTGCGGTAGAGGGAGAAGGGAGGAGCATGTTAAAAGAACATTTGTTTATTGGATTTTCACACTGCAAGATGAGAAACAAAGGCAAAGAACAATGCCCAATGTACTCTGGAGCGGGAGTTTTGCTCATGGGCATAAGTATTCGAATCATGATAGTGGTGTTTTCTCAAATTAACGCCAGGTTTCTTTCCCCTTTTTTATTAAAAGTTTTCTTTCCTAAACATAGACTCAGGGCTTGCGAGTGGGGAAGAGTTGCCTCTTAAAGGTGCTGAGGGGATGTTTAATTTCCCCAGATTACTGGGTTGGGGCTTAAGCCTGTTCTCTGTTATATGGTTAAGAGGGACCTTTGGATATTGAACCCAGCCCTGGTTGCTGCCGACTCCACCTGGCAGAAGGGTTACACAGAAATACTGCAACCGTAATTGGACAAAACTTTGGACTTTGCTAAGAGTGTCAGATTGCTCCAGCTATTGTGACTTTTGTGAACTGTATTCATTTTAAAATCCTTTTGCAAACCATTTTAGTTGTGTGAGCCTCCCACTATTCTGGCGATGGGGGACAAATACACTGTTGATAGGTAGCATGGACAGGGCATTGGCCCTTGGGCCATTCCATCATGTAACCCTGCTCAATCTCAGCACCGTCTACTACACGGCTGCTCTTGCTGTTGCCGGGGAACTGTTCTGGGAATGGTTGGATGGTTGCAAAAACCTCCAGGCTGAGCAATAGTGAGGGAGTGCAGTGTGTGCACCCAAAACAGGATGCACTGGGTGATTGCAGCTCGCGCTAATCCAATCAAGCTGGGGCAAGTTGCAGCAGTGTAATAGTGTGACGTAAGCCTTGCCTGCACTAGGCTTTCCCCCCTCCCTAAAACTTCTTACCATTGCTATCAGCAATTCAGCTCCACAGCGGTAGCAATGGTGAGAGTGCTAGCACAGGCAAGACACCAGCCATTTTAAGCAAGGACAGGGCAGTTAAAATGCCAGCAGCTGGCAGTGACTTGCCCACATCAGCTCTCTCACCATAGCCACCCTTGGTGGTAGCAAGGGTGGGAAATTTGGGGCAAAAAAAGCCCAGTGCAGGCACAACCGTAGACAAGTCTCTAGAGGTAATCCTTTCAGATGCGGGGTCGAGGCAGTTCGGGTGATCAGGGTGAAGAAGCCTACACCGTTACTGCTACCGCTTTCCTTCCCCTCTGCATAAAGAGTGCACTTTGCAGTTGAAGGCCATCAGTTTGGCACCTTCCAGCGGAACTTATTTTGCTTAAAAATGTAGATCCTGTTTGCTCGAGTGAACTCTCTAGTACGTGAAATGTGATCATTCTGTGGCCATCTGAAGCATTGCAGGGTCCCACTTGTTCAACCGCCACTCAACTGATTTAGCCTCGCCAATTTTTTTTTTTCAAAAGCACTAGGTTAGCTGTTGGATTGAGTTGGCCATCAAGTGCAATCAAGGCCTAACACTAGCTTTCAGGCGACTTTCTGTGGAAAACTTAAGCACGCCGTAGTATGGGAAGAAATGGAAATCAGTCTCGGTTGTTTGAGTGAGGGACAAATCATTTCTCTAACGATTCTCAAAGGAATCATTACGCATCCCCATTCAAATCTGTTCCTACAACTGGGTATGTTAGTTAACCCTTCAGGTGGCATAAAATTGGTATTCCCCAGAGGCAACACATTAACGAACTTTGAATTGAACAGCAAACGGACACTGACGTTTTTCAGAACAAGAGGGAATTAGCTTAGTCTATCTCCTTGGCAGTCCTGATCAGCCGATAAACTGTGCTTTTGGACCTTAGTTAACAACAAAGATCAAGCATAATTATAATTTTAGCTCAGTTGTTGCTGAATCGGTGACTGACCAGTGTGGACAGAGGGTTACACCTTATCACTGGTTGAAAAGCTTCTCTACGCCAGGGAGAGACCAAGGATTGGAGAAGTTATCCCAATGAGCCTGGTGGCTGAACACAGTTGAAAGTCCTCTGTGGACAGGACCTCACTCGAGAGACGTGAAAGCTCCCTAATGAGAACTGAGCTGCAGGGCTCAAGGAACTGGAACTGGGATCAATATATTTTTCCTGGGTGACTGTTCATTACAGGAAAACCAAGAAAAGAAGCCCTTGTGTGGTGTGAATGATCAGAGTCCAGTCCTTAGAAGGAAGTTGTCCATATGACCAAATAGAATGAAAGAATATAAAACCAGCCCAGTGCATCTGGAAGCAGTTTGGACAGTCTCCTCTAAGAACATAAACCAGAACTGGTGTAGAGATTAACTACCCTCTCTCTTCCAGAACATCGGTCCGTTCCTCCCAGGTCAGGGAGGCGAGACAGTGCCAAAACTGTGGGGATAAAGCATGCATGGCCATTTCCCGTACTGACCCGGTGATCTAGATCAAGCAGAGAGTTTCATTTGGTAAGGCTGGCAGCTTGCACGTCCATGAACGCTAACTTCACTTTATAAAGAAAGAAAATTGATCAGTGCAGATATTTGGGTGGGCGAGGTTCTGTGGCCTGCGTTGTGCAGGAGCTCAGACTAGATGATCACGATGGTCCCTTCTGACCTTAAAGTCTATGAGACTATTAGAAATATATAGAGATCTTCATGGAGAGTGCTGCCTCCACATCTGGCCTTGTACTAATAACATATACTATGACCAGCAGGATCCTGTATATAAAATTAATCCCCCCAGCCATATGTTGGGGTTTAGAATGTCAAAGAAGAAAGAACAGTTACGGTGATCCTTGAGAGTGGGTGCATTGCACTCTCTCTTCAATGGTTTGATATTAAAATATCTGTTATTCAGCTCTTCCAAATCCCTCCACTTCCAGTTTCATGGCCTTGAATAATCCTATTATTAGCTGCTCATTCATTTCCATCCCAGTTGCATAATGAAGAGAAGTGCAGCAATGTTTCATGGCTGCCTGGAGATGAAAATAAAAGTGCCTTTGAAAGTCATAGACAAAACAAACAACATTCTGGCCTGACACAGATCGGCAAAAATGCAGGAAATTGAAAGTTCAGCCAGACACTTGATGCTTGTCTCACATTATTGCAAAAGGGGGGGGAAAATGGCTGTGGGGCTTTGTGGCTCAGTGGGTTAATGCACTTACAGCTGTAGAGATATAGGTGCAGATTCTTATTTCACAGTGGTGGAAATCAGGAGTAACTCCATCATGATTAATGGAGTTACACCACCATTGTAAACCCAGCTTAATCAAAAGGAGAATCAGGTCCTTTGGTACACATTGTCCGACACTAAATCTGCTTCGCACCACTACAGCAGTTCAATGCAGAAATCTGTATTTCCTTTGTGTAAGGGAATTTGCACTGGTATACAGTCATTGTAGACCAAACCAGCTGTAGGAAAGAGCCAGACTAGCATCCGAAGAAGTGGGCTGTAGCCCACGAAAGCTTATGCTCTAATAAATTTGTTAGTCTCTAAGGTGCCACAAGTACTCCTGTTCTTTTTGCAGACTAGCCAAAGGCACACAGGAGTACCCCTACAACTGCAACAAAAACTGCAATCATCAGGACTGCATGTACGTTTCTACACTGGAGTATTACATGTAATTTAAAAGTCATTAAACCATTTTTTTCGGGGGGGGGGGGGAGAGCATGGGCTTGAATAGGGATTGGGAGTGGCTGGCTCACTACAAAAGCAATTTTCCCTCTCTTGGTATTGACACCTCCTCATCAATTATTGGGAGTGGACCACGTCCACCCTGACTGAATCGGCCTTGTCAACACTGGTTCTCCACTTGTAAGGTAACTCCCTTCTCTTCATGTACCATTGTACATATGCCTGTATCTGTAACTTGCATGCCATGCATCTGAAGTGGGGTTTTTACCCTCAAAAGCTTATGCCCAAATAAATCTGTTAGTCTTTAAGGTGCCACCGGACTGCTCAGTGTAGATCTAAGCTTTCATATATATTTTACTAATTTCATCCTTGCTAATTATGGTAATTGTCAAAGTCATTGATCATATTCAAAAATCATAATAATGTCTTTGGGGGTAATTTCTGTCCTCAGTCGTGCCTGCTGATTTCACTGGGGTTGTACACATGTAACTCTGGGCAGAATTTGGTCCTCCGAACGTAAGTTTCTCATGCAAAGGTTCCTTTCCCCTAAGTCAGCAGATCCCTAGCCCCTATTTCATTTGAGCCACAATCTTATCTCAAAGGCAATTTATGTCTCACCCCAAATCAAGGTTAAGGTCATGAGTCAACCCATCTGCATACCTACTTTTTCCAGCAGTGAAGTCATAAGGTTGAATTAGTGTCTCATCCTAGTTTTCATGACAAGAGACTGATATAAATGCAGGAGGATGGTTTCATTTCAGAATCAAATACAAGATGAAACATGTCGTATGTGTGTCAGGGAGGGGAGAGAACCCTGTTATTTAACCACTTTGTACCAACACGACTGCCACTTTGATAACAAAGATTCAATACTCCACGAGAATTGCAACCCTTTGGTCCTACCAATCCCTCCAGCTAGCAGCTCCATCCACGCCTCAGCACTGCTTCTCCCTCGCCTTCCCCATTGGCCTCTCCTTCCACAGCTGCTTGAAACATCTTTTTTTTTTTTTTTTTACATGTGGAAACATTTGGACAAAATACTTCAATTTTTTTTTGCAAATATTAGAAATTAAACAAAAAAAAAGTTTTCATTCACGTTTGAAATGTTGGCTTTTAAAACCTGGAAAAAAATCTGTTTTCGGTTTCCCTGTACTTTTTACTCCCCCTGCCTCACCCCTTGAAAAGGTGGGAAAAATAAATATAAGGAAAGATCTGAGGGGGAAAAAAAACAACAGGATTTTCCCCCCATTTTCTCTTTTTTTTTTAACTGCTCCCTTCCCTCCCTCCCCCCCCCCACTGGAAAATGTAGAAAACGCAAAAGGGAGTGAAAGTGGGAGAAGAAATCCAAAAAAATCCTTCCTCCCACTTTTTCTCCTGTTTACTCCCCCCCTTTTTTCCGGTGGGAACAATGGGAGGGCAGGGGAAAAAATTAAACAAAACAAGAACCCAAAACCCATTTTTTTCAGTTTTTGAAAACAAATGGAAATTTCAACATGCAGCAAAACAAAATGAAAATGTTTGTTTCAGGTGTTTTCTTCGAAAAATCAAATTGAAATCAAGCTTTGGGGGGAAACATTTAATTTTTACAAAATTGCATGTTTAAAGGAATATTTTTTTCATTCCAAAGGTGCTGACCAGCTCTATCCCACTGCCACTGTATCTACAACGCGCAGTCCTAGCTTCTCCCCTGCAACCGGAGTTCTGCATGAAGCTGCAACTGTCCTGGCTAGCACCCTTCTCATTGCCCTTATCTGGCTACCTGGCATCTCTGCCTCTCTTCCCCATCACCTGCATCCCTTGCTTCTGCTCCAGTACTAATCCCTGGTCCCAGACTAAAACTCTTTGTAACCTGTCCCTTTCATGCCTTCCCAATGCTCTGGTCCCCGACTCCTACCACTGATTCTCCCTTTTATCGGTCTCCTCAATAGAGTCCACCTGTAACCGGTCATTCATCCTCTGCTTGTGGATTACAACTCCCATTGGTGTAACCACCCCTTCTGCCCTCGAATTCCCACCCCTGCTTCTTCTCATCCTCACCACCCAAGGAACTAGGGAGTTGAATACTAAGTGCTGCAGTTAAAGCGTAGAAAACAGCTCTTTACCAGCAAAGTAATACTGTAGATCTTACATACATGTTTTCTTTTTGCAAGTTTCCCCAGAGGGAAAGTCTCTCTCCCTTTCATGTTGGTGCAGAAACTTTTAAACAATTTCTGCTTTGAAGAAAGTAAATGCATTATCTTGGGAAGGTATAAACCCCCAACTTCAACATGTTAGTCCACATTTTCTTCAAATTTCCTAACTCTGATACTACCACTCCCCACAAAACTGCCTCCCTTCTCCAGGGTTTATGGAATAATTTCCCAACTGATGCAGATTATTAAAACATGCATCTAGATGTGATAACACTGAAGTGACTGGCGGAGGGGTGGGAGGAATAAAGAATGTACATTACCAAGTTCTGCACTATGCAGCTGACCATTAGCTTCAAATACTGAATACACGTTGCATCTGAAATTAACCTCCATTCATACAAAATCCATTTTAGTTGGTTACATCATGTATGTCATCAATAGGATTAGAAAGGACATTTTTGTAGCCATGGGAACTGCTTTTGCTGAGCTATCGAGAGGCAGGGGAGATCTTTTTTCCCCCAATTAGTTAAAGAAAAAAAATCATTGTGAGTTTTTAAAACAATTTGGAGAACACAGAAGCAGCATCGCACTCTATCTGTGTGTGCTGAGTGAAGAATTTCAGCCTGTCCAGTCATTGACAAGCCAATCCAGAGTCTTTCTTAGGTCTAAATGTAGGCATGCTAAAGTAATCGCAATTGCAAGTAGAACTCAACTAGCATAGCAAGTAGGTCTGGGTATACATTTGAATATGGAAATATTTAAAATCAAACTGAATTTTGCTGAGGCACCTAAGTATTCCTCTGACCTTACACACAGTGATGGAGAATTTACCATGACCCTTAGTAAATTGTTCCAATGGTTAATTACTCTCACTATCAAATACACCTCTACCCCGATAATAACGCTGTCCTCGGGAGCCAAAAAATCTTACCGCTTTATAGGTGAAACTGCGTTATATCAGACTTGCTTTGATCTGTCAGAGTGCACAGCCCCGCCCCCCTGGAGCGCTGCTTTACTGCGTTATATCCAAATTCATGTTATATCGGGTCACATTATATCAGGGTAGAGGTGTATTATTATATTATTTGCAGTCCGAATTTGTCTAGCTTCAACTTCCAGCCATGGATCCAGACATGTTTAAAAGTATGCAGTGTATATTATAAAGATTGTTTAATCCTATTTGTATAAGGGCCTTGCCCCTCTTGTTTTTTTTCCTGAGTGATGTAACATCATCCACCTACTTCCATCACTAAGGTGAAATGAGATGATTTTTTCTCTCTTAAGGAATAAGTACTTAATGCTATGTTTTTTGCATGGAATGAACATTCAGTTGAAAAATCAAGCACGTGAGTTTTCTACTAGTGCAATATTAATGAGGCTACATTGCTCTTAGGTGGTTCTCTTCTGACCTTTCTTCCTAGTTAATCCAATCCTTTACATGGCGCTGTTTTTATTATTGAATCTCTACAATAACATCTATTAGGTTACTCAGTTAATGTGGAGGTGTTTGTCGTGTTAGCGTACTACAGCATCAAAATTGATAAGTCATTTTGTCCTACACATACATTCAGATGCTCAGCTGGTGCAAATCAGCATAGCTCCATTGAAGTCAATCAGCTGTTTACACCAACTGAGGATCCAGCCCTTAGAGTACCTGTGAGTTTGGGTGAGAAATGTTTCAAACCCAAACTTTTTATCTGAACTCCTCAACTTTGAGGACTTGGATTAGACAGACTCTGGATCCAAATAACCCTGGATTTGGTTTTGGTGGGTTTGCAAACCACAGTCCCCTCAGCTTTTAGCCATGTTGAAAGCATATACATTTAGCCCTTGGGGTGAAAATACTTGCATCTGAACTGATTTTGAGCACGTCCATCTTCTTCTGTCTCCATAAGTATTCTGGAGTCTTGTCCATGCTCGTCAGTAGCTCCCCAGCATAGCTGCGAAACTGCTAGCTCCCCCTGCTGACGTCTTTCTGGACACAATTTTAAACCTAGCAGAAGGACTTTTATTTATTTATTTATTTATTTATTGCAAGTGACAATCTTTCTGCAAGGCAAAGCACAACAGGTTCATTTGTGCAATGGCAACTAGGGCTGTCAAGTGATTAAAAAAATTAATCCCAGTTTTAATCACAAGGTTAAACAGTGCAATTAAACTCCTTTTACTGAGCTAGGTGGGCTCCCTTCAGCTGAGCGAGCCCTTGTTTGCAAGGGATTTTACCTCAGGGAGCCAGCATGCGGCGGGGAGGAGAGGCTGGTGCAGGGAAGCAGAGCTCGCCAGGCCCCTGTTCTCTATTGGGTACCTCCCGGAGCAAGGGGCCAGCCAGGGGCAACGGGGCACAGGACGTGAGAGAGGGCGGTCCCAGGAGCAAGGGGCTGGCTGTGGGCATTGGGGCACAGTGTGTGTGGAGGGTCAGTCCCTGGATTGAGGAGCCGGCTGGGGGCAATGGAACATGGCACAGGGGGGTGGACCCCAGAGAGACCTGCTGGAGGTGGGATGGGAGCCATTTCTTTCCTCTCCTCTCCCCGCCCTCCGGTGGCGGATTGGGTTACTGCGCCTGACCAGACACTATCCGTTGCCTCCACAGCGGGAGGTTCCCTCCCTGCCCAGAGGTATGCGATGAACATGTTAAATTTTTTTTCAGTTAATCACAGGCATTAACTGCGATTAATTGACAGCCCTAATGGGGATGGCAGCACTGCCCTGCCTCCCATTGGTTTTGGGAGGATAGATGCATTATCGATTGTGAAGCACTTTAAGATCTAGCCCATAAACCCATTTTTAGGCAGAAGCATTTGCTTTGCTTGGGCAATGTAGTGAACACGGCCCTTTTTTTGCTTAAGCCCTTTTGGTGTTCCATCACAGGCAATGTGGACGACCTGTGGAACCGGGTTGAAGCACATTATGGAATACGGCACAGCATGCTGGGGGTGTGTGTTTAGGCGCTCCACTCACTACACAGCCCACTTCAGGAACTATTTTGAGTAAAGCAGGTGTGGATAAAAGTGTTCCATCCTGCCCGTTTTTATGCCAATCAAAGGCAGCTTTCACAGGAGGGGGAAAAACCCCCTTCAAAAATGCTAATTTTGTCACAAAAATCTGTTCTCATTTGAAATATGATAAAGTTCCCCCATAAAGTCACAAAAATCCACTATGGCAAATCTGTGACATTTCATAATTTTTCCCAGGTATAGAATTTAATCTTTTTACATACATACAAACAAATCATAGTAGAGCAAAAATGGTTAGCTTGGGCTAAAAAAAAAAAAACTCTTTCCCTCTTATTAACTTCCAGACTAAAACTCTTATTAAAATTCTTTGGAAAACCAACTGAAAGAAAATTGTTCCCTCCCACAGGAATGAGTTCAGGACTTATTGTCTCTTGGAAATCCAGAGTGTGAAAAACAAGCAAGTAAACAATACATAGAAAAAGATGATCTCACCAATACTGAGTGCTGAACCTCTGCAAAATGACCTCACCTAAGATATTCAGTATTTTGTTCAGTTATAACAGAGGTGTTTTTAATCTCAGTAATGAAAAGAAACAGAGTTGAAAGGGCAAGAATATCAGGAAATTAGCAGTGAGATAGTGAATCAACAGCACAAAGCATCATGTGTGATCCTCATGGACTATGTTATACTCAGATTCTTCTCTGAAAAATTTCTCACCAACTCTCTTTCTCACCATTGCTTATACCTGGAATGTAGCAGAATGGTGGGGGAGCTGGCATAGATTGGCCACGTGCATATTAGCCACTGTGCCGTGTAACTCCTTTCCGAGCAAATCCTTCTTGTGGTATTCAGGAATCACACTGAGCTCAAGGGACTTGAAAGAGAGGCTCTTTATTCAATGACCATTTCCATCAGCTTCTGCATAACAGAACATGGGCTTCTGCAGCACCCTCCCAAGCCAGTTAAAGGTACAGTTCCCCACACCCTACATTAAACACTGGCCACCAGGTGATGTCTACCCACAAAAAAGTTTAGAAGAAAACAAAAGTTTTTATCAAAAACATTCTTCAAAATGTTTGCTTTTGTTAAATAAATAAAAAAAGCTAACATTTTGAGGGTGTTTCCAACAAATGAAATATTTCAAACTTTCTGCTGGTGAAAATTAAAAAAAAAAAAAAAGAAGTTTCACAATGAAAACCCTAATAATCTCATTGAAACATATGTCCTGCAGAAATGTTTTTTTTCCCCCAAAAGCAAATTTTTGTAGAAAAAAATCACTTCAAGTAAAGGATGTTGACCAGCTCGATCTACCACTGCTACCCACTGATGTTAGGTGACAGTGGGAAATATTTTCAGAAAAACAGCCTGTGTGTTCAATGTTTTGGATTCTGGCTTTCCTTTGCACCCTTATGATTTGCTTCTGATCTCACTAACCTCAGTTTTGCACCAATGTAGCTCCAGTGACTTCAGAGGAGTTACTGCTGATTTATACTGCTGTACGTGAGAAGAGATTCAGGCCCACTATGCTTATGGTAATAAGAATCTGAGTGTTTTAGGACACAGTTCTTTCAGAGGAACCAAGAACAAGAACTTTTCTGTTTAAAAATCAACTTCTCAGAGACGCTTTAATGTTCAATACAAATAAGAAGTTAATACCTTTTGCTATTCCACAGAATTAAAAGCGTATTTATTAAAATAAAAGCTATTTAATCAGTTATAGTTGTGCCAAATGCTCATTTCCTGAGAAAATCCCAAAGCCAAATTGCTTCTAAAGAGACCTTTAACCTTCAGCTCATTTATCAGAAGACAGGGCTCACACTGTTCATTTCACTCTATGCATCCGAAGAAGTGAGGTTTTAACTCACGAAAGCTTATGCCCAAATAAATCTGTTAGTCTTTAAGGTGCCACCAGACTCCTTGTTGTTACTGTTCATTTCAGGATTCAGGCTTATGCCAGCAGATAAATACAACAGCTGGTAATGGGATTCACATATTCAAATTACCTGGAATACAAAAAGGAACAGTATATCCTTTGTGCTCATGGGTTAGGTGTTCTCTGTGACAGGATCTGATGGACTTTAATCAACAGGGCAGTTGGCAAACGTGGCCAAAAGAAAAAAAAATCAAGTTGAGAAGAGATTGAGAAGATCCGATGAGAGTTTCTGGAAGTGTCCGATTAAAAACCCTTGCAATATGTGACTAAAGGGTGGTGGTTAGAGAACACAGTAGGGATATCTGTTGTAAATGGTTTACTATCAGAAAAGTTCACAAAAAATGCTGAATGCAAGTAAACTCATTTGGCGGATATTTGACCAAAGAGGGAAAAAAGCAAAACGGGAAAAATGTTTATGATTTTTAAAAACAATTTCCACCCACGCCCTCAAATTTTCATCCAGAGGTAGTTGACATTTTTCAAACTTTTCAAATTTTGAATGGAAATTTTGAATTCAGGTAAATAAATGGGGACATTTCCCACCTGCTTTCTTCCCCAGCCAGCTTTATTAATTTGCTAGAACACAGGAAGCAAACACAGAACGGGGGTGAACACAACTAATTTATATGAACACTAGAAAGAATATTCGTGGAAATATTTGTTTCCAGTATTCACCCAGATCAAGTTCCACTATCATTATGTCTAAACGGAGGGGGGGGGGGAAATACGGAAAAGTGAAAAACAGAAGGGTTTGAATATAAAAACGTAAGAATGGCCATAGTGGGTCAGACCAAAGGTCCATCTAGCCCAGTATCCTGTCTACCGACAGTGGCCAATGCCAGGTGCCCCGGAGGGAGTGAACCTAGCAGGTAATGATCAAGTGATATCTGGATTAAGTTAGTGTCTTCTGTAGAGTAGCTATCCTATACCTTTTGCAAATCTAGTGTTATAGAATTTTCTAACATTATTAATGTGGGTCTGAATCCAATAAGACATCTGTCCCAGCTACATCTTATTGGTCTTGTCTGCTCACATGGCTTCTCAGGAACTGCCCAAAAGCTTTGCTGAAAAATTAGAGGATACAAAAGTTTGTCCTTCAGAAGAACATGCACCTTTATAGTGAGTGAAAGGGCCATTAACTTCAGGTCAACTCCCTGGAGAGCATGACTGACTTGAATAGGGTGACCAGATCACCAAAGAAAAATATCGGGACGCGGGGGGGGGGGGGGGGGGCGTCGCGGGGGGGGGTGACGTGGGGGGCGTGGCGGGGGGCGGGGCCAAAAAAAAAAAAAAAAAACCTTCCTCCGCAAGTGCTGGAGGGAGGCCCGGGAGACTCAGGGGAAGCGCGGGGCCGGGGTGAATAAGAGTCCGGCCTGGTCCCGAGCAGGCAGGACTCAGTTGGGTGGTAGGGAGAGGAGGGGGGCGGCCCGCGGGGCCAGGCGGCGGCTGTTCTCCCCCCGGGGCAGCGGGACTCGGGAGCAGCCGCTGCTGCAGCTCCCACTGCCGCGGGGGAGGAAGCGGCCATGGGGCTCCGCGGCTGCAGCTCTGGCGCCTGCGAACCCCCCGAGCCGGGGCCTGCTGCGGGGACCCAGCAGCGCGTACGCTGCGCCCAGCCCCTGGCCAGCGTCTGGGCTGCCCAGCTGGTGCTATCGCGCGGCGGCCCCGGAGTGGGGGCAGCAGGCCCCAGCCCCCCCGTCCCGCAGGGGAACGAACGGGGCTGGGCGGCCGATGCCTCCACCCCGGGGCCACCGCGCGATAGCACCAGCTGGGCAGCCCAGACGTGCCTAGCCAGGGGCTGGGCCCAGCGTACGCGCTGCTGCAGGCCCCGGCTCGGGGGGTTCGGGGGCGCCAGAGCCGCCGAGCGCCATGGCCGCTTCCTCCCCCGTCGCCTGGCCCCGCGGGTCGCCCCCCTCCTCTCCCAACCACCCGAGTCCTGCCTGCACTGGGCCAGGCCGGACTGTTACTCACCCCGGCCCCGCGCTGCCTCTGAGTCTCCCGGGCCTCCCTCCAGCGCTTGTGGAGGGAGGGGGAATGGTGAGCCCGGGGAAGAGGCGGGGATTCGGGGAGGGAGCCAATCGGGGGAGGAGGGGGCGGAGTCGGGGCAGGGGGGGGGGGGCGCCAGCACTTCCGGGCTCGAGGCTCGGGGCATTTCCTTGTTTGTCCGGTTGTCCCGACCGCACGTCGGTCGGGACGCGGGACAAACAAGGAAATATCGGGACGGTCCCGATAAAATCGGGACGTCTGGTCACCCTAGACTTGAAAGATTTTATAAAGATAGCAATATCATAACTTCACATTTTCAAAAGCTCTAGAGTGAAATAATTGCTCAAAGTAGAAACACCTCTAGCAAAGGAAAGAGCTATCGTTTCACTTGTCTTAAAATGGGACAAAAACTAAAAATATCCAACAGCCAGTCTTCTTTCCTTACTAAACATTGCTTACTAAGTTGATAACCACAGAGTGAATAAAATTTTTACCTCTATCATGAACTGCGATCAACTTCTTCTTATTCTTTGTATGACCATAGTGCCTAAGAACCCTGGTTAAGGACCATAACCCCAGAGTGCTAGACATACAATGACAGACCCAGACCAGTGGGGTACAGGAGTCTGGTAGAGGGCAAATATACTGGTCACTGGATGAGTAGTTTTCTGTTCCCTGAGTGACTAGAGCAGGGGCTGCACTAGAGTAATCAGGAACCTGCTAGAACCAGTTAAGGCAGGTGGGTTAATTAGGACACCTGGAGCCAATTAAGAAGAAGCTGCTAGAATCAATTAAGGCAGGCTAATCAGGGCACCTGGGTTTTAAAAGGAGCTCACTTCAGTTTGTGGTGCGAGTGTGAGGAGCTGGGAGCAAGGAGCTGAGAGTGAGAGGGTGTGCTGCTGGTGGACTGAGGAGCACAAGCATTATCAGACACCAGGAGGAAGGTCCTGTGGTGAGAATAAGGAAGGTGTTTGGAGGAGGCCATGGGGAAGTAGCCCAGGGAGTTGTAGCTGTCATGCAGCTGTTACAGGAGGCACTATAGACAGCTGCAGTCCACAGGGCTCTGGGCTGGAACCTGGAGTAGAGGGTGGGCCCGGGTTCCCCCCCAAACCTCCCAATTGACCTGGACTGTGGGTTCTTCTGGAGGGGAAGGTCTCTGGGCTGTTCCCCAACCCACATGGTGAATCTCTGAGGCAAGAAACTCCGCCAATAAGCGCAGGACCCACCAAGATAGAGGAGGAACTTAGTCACAATTCACAGAACAAAAGGCTTGGTTTCTTTGCCAGTTAGAGAGACACCTGGAAGGGTTTTGTATATTTTATAGGAGGAGAGAGAAGATGACTACTCTATGGATGATGTGGGCTCCATCCTTAGATGCCAAAAAGGCTTCCACAAGGACTGATGATGGGATAATGATACCTCAGTGTAGAAATTGTTTTGGATTAAAATTCAGGAATATATAATTAAAACAATATATTTCCACTTGTGCAAGCAACTGGGGCTGGAGCCTGAATTTGTAATTGCAATAAACTAGAATCCCCACTGGTATTTTGCAGGATCTCCTATTTTTGATAGGGAACAATGTACTTTCCTTAATAAGAATGGCTGCCAGACTGCTAGGACCTTATTCTGATCTCACTTAATTGGGTGTAACTCCACTGAGCTCAGTGGTATTACACTCCTGGAAAACTAGTGTAAATGTGATCACGATCACATGCTTAACATTTTCTGGTTCACGTTGAAAATCTTAAATCCTGTATTTTGCTGTCTTGTGCAAGCTTTTTTTTTTCCCTCTGTTCAGGGAAAATGTCCACTTGCTGGGAATAGAAGGATCCTCTAGCTGCAAAATCACTTGAGTTTTTACAAGCAACACATGTCTTAAAGGACTTCAATTACCCACTGTATGCCTAATGGGAAAGCAGAGAGCTCCTGGGAAAACAGAGCGGAGAGTGTGACACAGACAGAATAGCAGCAACAGTTACTGATTGCCAGTTCAACTTTTTCCTTTTGTTTAATTGAGGAGTCACTTGCAGTATCTAGCCAAAGGGCCTTTCAGAAACTAGATCGTGCTTTGGGCTCCACCTGGTGGAAAGAAGAATAATTTTGATAACCTTGTAGAGCATGGGTGCCCAACCTTCCCAGGCTCAGGGCCACACACCTTGTTGCACAAAGGCCAAGGGGCCACAGCCTACACTCTCAGGCATGTTCTGCTAGACAAAGGGAGCAGAAACCACCCAACAGTCCCGTGCATGGGTATGTCCCCAGCTGGCACAGAACAGGCTTATGATGCACTTCAGTATATTACACAGCTCCTTGATGGTGAGGAGGGAGGAATGGCTCCATCTGCTGTGGCTGACCCCAGCTGGTGTATGGTCCCTGGGGGACTACAGCTAGCTTGTGCAAGTTAGAGCAGCCCTCAATGCTGGGGCAGAGAATCAGATTGTCGATCTCAGCTTCTCCTGTTCCTTGGAGCTGACCCGGGGGTGGGGGAAGCATTTTTTATTAGGCTGTACCCAAGGCTCAGGCACAGCCAGTCGAGCTCCTGCTTCGCACGCCATAGGAATCCCACAACAATACAGAAGTTGGTCCAATAAAAGTTGTTACTTCATCCACCTCATCTCCCACAACCTGGCAGACAATCCAGTAGCCGGAGCGGCTTTCTCCTCTGCAATGCAGCAGTTGGCCAGCAGGGGTGCTGCTGAACCGCTGCAGCACCAAAGGTAAGAGCAGTAGTCGAGTGCTTCTCTGGGGGTCCGTCCCCCGCACAGTGATGGGCCTGACAATCCCAGGGGGCAGCTCAGGGAGCGCATCTTCAGTTCATTCTCAAATGCACATTTCCTCTGATACACAGCCACCCTCCAGGGACACCGTTTGGACCTCCTTGTGCAGACTGAACGCCCAAGCCCATTACTTAGCCTAACGCGCCTCCCCATTTGCAGGGCAGAGGAGCGCAAAGCAGAGCCTCTGGGTGGTCGGGCCGATGAGGTAATGCCAGCTCTGGAGCCTGCTCTCCCCTTCTCCTGACATTGTGGAAGCCCCACTGATTATGCCCCGTGTGCTTCAGGGTCCTGGGGTTAGCAGCAGGTGATGGAGACAACTGTCCCCTGTGGCCTCATCAGCCGCCTCATCCCAACACAAGGGGAATTCACAGCGAGAGTTAATGCCCCACTTCCCTGAAGTGGGTTTATGGGACAGCTGTCAAACAAGGCACATAGGAGCCCTGCCACAACAAGAATCACTAAGTCTTCATGTGGATGGTCAAATTTCTGACCGAACTCAGAAGATTCCTAAGTCTCGCTGCCACAGGGACAATGTGGTGGATGCTCTGCAGGAGTAAAGTCCAGGCGTAACCTGCTCCACAGGGTGCCTTTCAGCAAGCTTGCCAGATAGAGAGAGAATTTCTTTGACAGACACCTGACCCACCATGTGCTGAACTTACCCTCGACCCATTCTGTACAGTATGGGCTACGGAGCAGCCGTCAGCTGACAATTGTCTTTGGCGACTACCAACCAAGGCAAGATCAGATGTTGTAAAAGGTTCTTGATCTGGTTTCCAGTCCCCTAGAGTAGCAAAATAACAACCTCACAACCTTCGAAGATGGTGATGATGGTGAGCATTTAAGGCAGATGTTCGATAAAGTAGGATTCCCCTTTGGGGACAATCCTTGTAAATGAAGGATACCCATGCAGTCATTCAGCTGTAGTAAGAATGCAGCCACCAGATGTCACAGTAGGCTAAGTTATTCAATGCCCAAGATTCAGATCACACAAACACAACTCCCCTTGTTTCAACCAGGTGTCTGAAGGCAATGCTGGGACCCTGTGTCTTGTTTTCTTTCAGTGATGAACACAAAAGGTGGGGAAGTTGGGTCAGCTTCTAGGCCGGTGGATATTTCAGTCCTGTGAGTCTCTAAAATACAGATTTTGATCTAAGCCTGATTAAGGGACCAACAAAAAGAGTCAAGTTAACTGACAGAAGAAGACAAAGACAGGACAAAATGGGATGTGGCCATAGTCTAGTAATTGACTATGCCAATGGGGAGTTACAGCAGGTACTTAGTGGCCTGTCTTGTGCAAATGCTTGATGGTTGTTTTGGGTGAGGGGACCCATTGCCCAAAAGCAGGAAAATTTGGCCAAAAAACCGAACCCATTCACAATCACACCTTTGTGGCCCTGGATCAATACCACCGCCACCTCTTGGAAATTCTTTAGGGCTTTATATTTTCAAAGTCTCTTGTCAATGTTAATAAAATAATTTTTACACCATCCCTCTAAGTGGGGTAAGCAAATATTATTGTCCCCATTTTACGAGTGGGGAAACTGAAACACAGAGAAAGAGCTGCCCAAGTCCACCCCACAAGAATCGTAGATGAGTTACTGAGATCACAGGCATCGCTCTTGGGTTCTGGCCTTATACTCTACGCGTGCAGCAATGCTTCCTAGTAGAGTTCCTGTCACATGCACTCCCATAAACACAACCAGGCATGCACCATCTCTCTTTCTGTTTCATAGCCGCCCCCTACCCTCACTCTTTAGTTAAAGGGGGAAACTCTGTACTGGGTGCATCAAAGAACTTGCAGCCCACAAGGAGGGGAATGATAGCAGCTTTAAGCTACCCTGGTACCTTCTCCACCCTGGGCACCTCCAGGAATGAGGTGGCACCCAACATAATTTAGACAGCCACGTGAGTCTGTCTGGGGCTGCCTGGGATCTCCGCGGTGCTGCATGCCTCAGCCCTACTCCTGAAGCCGTCCCTCCCTTCTCCATCCCCATCCCTGTCGGTCGGAAGGGGGTTCCCCAAAGGCAGTCTTACAGCTCATCTATACATTGCCTGCATTGGGGGAATTTACACTGGTCCAGCCCTTTTAGTTGGCATAAAGGGGCCAAAGCAAGGGCCAAAGGTGGTAAGGATCTCACTCCTACTTCCATTCACACTGGTGCTGAGGATTATGGCGGTTCACTTTCTGCTCTCAAGAAATGGTTTCTCCAGTAATGTACACACCAATGTCCTTATACCGTATATTTAAGTGATAAATAGAAATGTTTTAGCATCTCTCCCTTGTCAGGGTTGTCTTAGCTTGACCTGGACGTCCTTCTCTGTGTTAATTTGCTCCATTCTTTATAAGATGTTTAGAGATCTTATAAGTGATTTTTCTCCATTATTTCTGATTCTTTTGCTTGGGTTGAAACCTGTTAACAAGCAGGATGTCAGGCAAAGGGTCATTCGTTATTGTTGTTCATGCCCAATTATGCAAACGAGCAGTGGATTATCATTATAGACCTGTCCAGCTGTCATGTCGGATAATTTCTTCTTCTACTTTTTTGGGGACTTCAGTAATGATATTACCACGCAAGGAGAAACAGCCCTGGAACACTAACTGGTGCATTTTCTTACTGAAACCTCATTATTGTTAGACACTGACTTTTGGTCATTCCAGTAAATCATTATATTTGGGGTGGGATGGGAGATGGTGCCTTGCCTAACCCACTGACGGTAAATCTATTTCTAGTCTATGCTTACCATTTACCCAGACATTGTTTATGGCGAGTATGAGAGATGCTCCAATTTGGTCCAGATTTACAATCCATTCTATTAGCTCTTGTACACAAAATGTATATGAAATGTCAAAGGGTTTTTTCCCCAACCAAGTTTTTTCTTCCCCAGCCCCTCCCCAATTTCATAAAATCTCTCTTCCTTTTGAGCATCAGAGGACACTGCTCTTCGAAAATCTGGACCAGAAGGCTTGAAAAAAAGTCCTTGTAGAATCTGATCCTCACCTGCTGTATTCCGAAGTCAATGAAGTGGTGCCAAGAGGCACCAGTGAAGGGTCTGTGTCCTTTGAACTCCAAATCTGCACCTGCAATTTTGTTCACATATAGTTTTATGCCTGGAATCAGGGAGTCAGTCATGCACCTTCCCGGTTGGCAAGTGCACACTGGCGTGCTGAAATACAAGATTTCATCTTCATTTAAAATTTTAGGTGCCAATTTTGAATTTGGGTTAAATTCTCTTTTAAAATGCAGTGCACCTGGTGAACTAAATGTTACTGAAAGTACCAGTGTCACTTATTCAATGCACACAACCTCCTCCTTTTGTGGTTGGTTTTTGAATGCCGTTTACATTTACAGTGGAACCCCATTTATCTGATCTAATTGGGACCAGGTTCTCAGTCCTGGCCAGAAGGTCTCGGGCTGTCAGCCCTGGGCGGCTGGTGGTCTGGTTAATACAGAGAGCCGGATAATGGAGGTTCAGATAAACGAGGCTCTACTGTATTTCAATAAAGCATTGGCTTCAACTGATACTAGATAGATAGATATGGACTAAAGTTCAGCATTTAATTTTAATAATGGAAAAACATGGATAACATGGATTTCATGTTTTTTTATGAAAGATTTTTTTTATAAATCACTGAAAAGCAGGATCCCTGGTTATATCTACTCTCCCAGATGCAACAAGCTGCCTGGAGCTGCCTTCATCAATCCCAAAGGGTCACACTCACCACCATCACTCTTCATTCTGCAAGCATCCAATGAGGCACCATTCCCATCTTCAAAAGAAGTGTTTTCACTAGCCAGTCAGCTGCTGCCAACAGCTTCTACTTTGTCAGACGGGTACCAGTAATTCTGTCAGACGTATCTGTTGTAATCCCCAAGTGGCACCAGTTTTAATGGGATGTCAGCATACATCTGCCGCACAGGATTTCCCAAGATTGACCCAGCAATGACAGGTCTTTTGAGTGTGTTGATGCGTTGTGGTTTATGTTATCAGGAGACTATGACTTTTTCACCCCTTCTTGCTGGGAGTTCCCCCCTGCAACTGAGCAACATCACTTACCAATGGGAAATGATCACAGCTTGTTCTGAACTTTGACAGAAGTCATACAACATCTCACAACATTCAAGGAATGACTAGATGTTCTCTCTATACCTATCTGGATGGCCTCAGAGTTGACCAGTTCCTTCACTGGTCTTGCCTTTACTCCTAAAGTGGAGCCATCCTAGAGCATATACAATATGTCGTAGATATAATGCAGACTAGATGGTTTTTGGTGTATAATTCTATGTTAGAAGAAGCTTATTAGGGTTGTAAAGTCCAAAAGTTAGGAAACAACAGGATTAAGGTTGCCTGTATATCCTTAATTTGGCCTCCTTGTGTGTATGCATCATGATACATTCTGGAGTTACATGACCACATAGAATGTTTGCCACAGTGTGTTCTAGTAGACTTGAATCTTGGTCGACTACACTCTAGGTGAGTGCCCTGGGTTATTGGCTATTCTGAAGTTGGGTGGTCTCTCACACACACTCTTGGTTTTGTTTCTACCAATTGAAAAGAAATATCAAAACCTCCATTTTTTACAAAACTGAATTCTTGTTTTCCAGCCAACCGTAACTAGGACTACATTGGGTGTAGGAGTCACGGCACTGGGGTGTGTGTAATCCTGAGGCAGCCAGACCCACCAGCTGTCACGCTACTTTGCAGTATTGATCGTTGTCTCTGCACACAAGTATTTTGTCAGTGTCTGCACTTTCTGACACCTGGTGATTTTTTTCTGCTCTTCAGAGAAATCACAGGTGTCATATAATGGTTAGATGGATACTACAGCAATGGATGCTATAGTAAATTCTAACACAGACTGATCTTAATGGAGTGATGGTGAGATACACCAGATGAAGATCTGGCCTTTAGTTTCTAATCACCCAGTGGGGGTTTCTCCTGCTGCGTGACTGACAGATTCTCCAAGCCCATGACTTTCACTGCTAGAGGTAAGAATCCAAAAGCCATTAATACTTATCAACTCTTTAGCATCTTTCTTCCCTAATCTCTGTAACCCTTTCACATTGACCACAGAATGGTTTCTCCAAAATGAAGAAATCAATTTTTTTCTATAGGGATTGTTTTCTTGTGTATAAGGGACATGTGGGTGCTGGGGAAACATATGGCTAGGCCACTTTTGTGATCCCCTCCCTGGATGCATGTGCAGAGATAAAACCGCTGCCACAAACGGATTTTCTCTGCTGATTCATTCACAACATCATGCAGGCTCCTGACTGTAATTACTGTCTCATAATTATATCACTTGACTGGCACAAAGAGTGTGCTTGTATCTGATAGGGTAAAATAGTTCAATTAATTTTTAACAGAGGGAAACGCTGGTAAATGCTTGTCATAGCCCTACCAAAGACAAAGAAATCTGTTAATGTTAGATTATTGATTTCCTGCTCACTCCTGGCTTTATTAAATTGAATTCCTGCATTACAACCACCATTTTTCATGTAGTTCAGCGCTTCTAACCCAGTGCAGTACAGCGCAGGGGGAGGGGTAGCTCAGTGGTTTGAGCATTGGCCTGCTAAATCCAGGGTTGTAAGTTCAGTCCTTGAGGAGGCCACTTAGGAATCTGGGGCAAAATCAGTATTTGGTCCTGCTAGTGAAGGCAGGGGGCTGTATGACCTTCCAGTTCTAGGAGATAGGATATTTCCATATATTATTATAAAAAAGGCTTTAGTAGATATCAATTAAAGGGTAAGATGGACCTAATGGCAAGAGGTGCAAAGTGTGGGCCCCACTCCTGAGCTGGTGGAAATCAAACCAGATCTACTGAGGTCAGTGATTTACATCAGTGGAGGATTTGGACCTCTGTACTAATGGAAGTTGGTAGGTGAGAGTGGACACTGAATGGGTTGTTGCTATCTCTTTCTAGGCATTTCTTCTTCTTTACAAATCTAAACAGGTTGCTGCAAAATTAAAACTTATATGTGAGGCAAGGGAATCCTAGAGTGAAATAGAACATAAGTGCCTCAGAACTGTCTTTTAATGAACACAGTTCTCAATTTTCCAGCTCAATACTTTTCATCATCTGTTTTCCTTGGGTTTATTTCTACCAAGTTCTCAAGGGGAAAATCTCACATTGTGTGTCATGATGGTTCTTCCTTGAGTGACCTCAGTACTTCGTGTATTCTGTGCTTCCAGATAATTCAACACCCTCAGAAATCTCAAAGAAAGGTGGACGATGAACAAGGTTGGGGGTAAGTTAATTTCTTTGTCATCAGAAAACTTTCCATTGTGTTCCCATGGTTACAAGGCATTTCACTATACCAGAGTGGTAATCTGTCAAAATTTTACATAACAGATCTGAAAGAGCTTAATGAAGAATGGAGGATAAAGGTTAGAGGTTAAGAGTAGGAGCTAAATTTAGGGCCGAAGCGTCTGCTGTTTTAATATCCTATGAAATGTAAAACATGGCATTAAAATAGAGCTATTTTGAGATCATCAGCAATCATCGGCTCTCAGGGTGTACCTTCATCTTCACTGCAGAGTTTACCCAGGTTAGCCAAGCCTGGGTGGGAGCATCCATACTGCTATGTGATGCTCAAGTCATACCCATCAAGCTCTGGCACTGTAGTAACCCAGGTTAGGTGCAAGGATTTCTCATAGTCCCTAGCACTTCACTTGGTAGAAAGTCAGGCATATATGCCCCTCCCCCCCCACACACAAAGGATTGTGGGAAAGCACTGGAAGACTATCAGCACCCATGCTCTGCAATCCAGTTTACAGCCTGCATCCACACTGCAAAGGAGGTGGATTAAAGCCTGTGTTAAAGTGAAACCTGGGCTCTAGCCTGTATCCCAAGTTGGGCAAACAAGCCCAGGTTTGAAGCATATACAAACATGGGTAAAGGCTTGTGTGTGTGGACGTTAAGGGGGCTTGGGTAAAATCCAAGTAAGAGCTGAACTCGGCGGTGAAGACATCCCCTCAGCGCATGTTTGATTAATCATAGCTAGGATGCATGACTAGTGATGGAGAGACCTCAAAATATTCAGAGATGCTGTTTGATTAGGTGCCCAAAAGGTCTCATGAAAATATGTTTTCTAGATTCTCAGGATGTGATCTAAAACCCATTGAAGTCAATGGAAAGACGGTCACCGACTTCAATCGGCTTTGCATCAGGTCCTACAAAGGTGGGTAATTTAGGCAGCCATTACATCCACCTCTATGTGTGTACACCGCCCAGCACAATGATCTCGGAGAACTACTATAGGCAAGATTTCTAGGACTTCCTTTGTTCAGACAGCGCACAACAGCTTTTCAGTGTTCTGTCTATCCTAGGTACTTATTTGGCCCCCAGTAACATAGCACATTCTTACCTCACAGCGGTGGTGTGAGGATAAATACATTAGCGATTGTGAGGTGCTATTATCCCATCTTACAGAAAGGAACTGAGGCACAAGGAGACTAAGGGCTGGATTCACATGTAGGTGTCACTGGCATTCACAAAAGTCCCACTCAGCTGCTACCTAACCCTGCACGTGCCTAATGTCCCGAGCCACCTGTTTCTGCCAGTGAACATGCAGAAAGCTGCCTAGGTTCTGATGGCACTGAACAGTTCAGCACCTCACTCCTTCCTAGCTAGGTTTTGTCACATATGCCTCAAGCTCTGGGTGCAATTGGGCAGTGCATAAAGATAGGAGAAAAGGATTTTCAAAAAATTGTGAACCTCCACCAAAGGTTGGACTGAAGTTTGACATGGAAGTTAAAGGGGTTATGAGAGAGGCTTATCTAAGCTGCTTCTCCCAGTCCTTTCAAGTAGCAGAGCAATATGGTATGCAATTTTATGCTCACTGATAATAACTCCACACAACTATTTCCTTGGGGGGAAAGAATGACATATGGAAGGGTCAGCAACTTGCCGTGTTGCCAGATTGTGAACAAGCAGTTTGGGTCTGCCAGGAAGTTAGATTATGCATGTAGCCAATGGCACTAAAATAAACCACGGATGTGCTTTAGATCATGACAAATCTGGATTAATAAAAGGGTAAAGAGATCACTTGTATTGCAGCCTGCACTGGAATTTCTCCAAATAGAGAGGATAAGGCACAGTCTAATAGTATAGAGGAAAACAATTGCTTTCTCAGAAGTCCAAGAATAGAGAAATGGTTCAGAAACGAAAAGGGAAACCCATATTTATTCTAGCGAATGAATCAGCCTCCGGTGTCTGGCTTCATGTGTAGTATCTTCCTTTGTAATGCAAGCCCCTGAGTATATGCTCCACCGGCTCTGAAAAAAATAAACTGTCCTCTATCAGTCGGTTACACTTTCACTGGCATTACTATATTAGAGGCAAATCATACAGATGACATAATGTGACAGCTTAACATGGCTGGGCTCTGCTCTTCAGAGTGAACTCCGTGTTTCCATTATATTCTTCTTGGGCGAGTGGCATATGCTGTCTGCCCATATTTTTTGTTTCCATTATTTTAAGAGAAATTTCTTCTTCCTTGTGTATCTATGTCCCAGTATTAACAGACATTTCTAAGGGTTGTTAAAGATTCTGGTGCATGCGTAATATGATCAAAACATTGCAGATGCTCTATTAATATTAGCGTGTGCAAATATCCCCACATGCACTGGTTTTCCATAAAGGTAGAAAATGGCTAATGCTCACTCAGGTTATTTGTTAACCACATTGAATGTAGACACCTAGAAGCAGGAATTGCCCATGTGAAATCCAATAAGGTGATGAATATCTACAACATGATCTGGTCTGGTAGCTCTTCAAGAATTCTGTGCCACCTAGAAGTTAAAATAGGACATAAGGTTACAGTCACCTTTCTGTGTAACATAGGGTACCTAGAATTGAACCGTAATTCAGTAAAGGCCAGATTGTGGTGTGGACGGTAGGGTACTTTCTAGTGCCAGCTACCTGTACCACCGATAGCAGCCGGGGGAGGAATGCAGCCCCCATGGGGTTGCTGTCTCCAACCCACTATGCTGAGGGCAGAATAGGGTGTTATGTAGCTCCAGCCCCCAATGCCTCAGCTAGTCTTGCTCTGCCAGCATGCCAGGGGAAGTATGCTCTGTCAGGTGTAGGCCTCAAGGGGGAAACCAGGAGGCATATGGTCAGTCTGCCTTGCGGTCTGCTCTATGGGCAAGCCCAATAACGTGCCACTCTTTGCTTGAGGAAGAACCTCAAAAGCAGCAGAGCACCCCTCTTTTAGATGTGGTTAGGGCCTGGATTCAGCAAAGCTCGTAAGCACCTGCTTTCTGTCTTTTGCTGAATCAGGGTCTAGCTGACCAACACTGAATAGTCTCAGCTTTTTTGTATTACTTTCTACTTCATTATTTTTCTTTTTTTTTTCCCCATTGCAGTGTGTGCAACATGAAAAGTTGTTTGTTTGAAATGCAATTCTTATCCTTCCAGTATGGTTGACATGCATCTTTGGGTTCTTGATTCACTGACTCCTTTTACAGTGGATACTCGTTGCTGTCGACGTTGGTTGTCGAGATGATCAACTTCTCAATGATGACTCTAATGCTTAGTAAAACAATCAAAGACTTTGCAATCTGCTTTACCCATTTCTAGTGTGATAGGGAAGAAACTGGCAAGCACCTGACAGCAGCAAAAGGTAAACTTGAAATGAACTTTGGTTGAGTCTGTATTTACGAATCTATTCAGTACGATTATTGCATTGTGCATGACTGCTTGATGAATTATAAGACTGGGTTCCCAAACATGGTGGATGACTTTTGATAGTGTTCTGGTTGCTGGGAGTAGGACTGTATTTATTTGATATGTAATTTTATTTGTTGGGCCCATAAAGGCTACTTATAAACGAGAGAGAAAAGTCTAATATGAAGATACAGCGATAAACCTTTCCAGAAATGCAACAAAATTCAGGTCAGGCTGGTTTTTTTTTTTTGACTTTTAAAACATCTTGGTAATACCCTTAGTTGCTAGGCACAAATGCTATGGGATTGTGTTTGACAAATATGGTATTTGTTAACTCTTTAATTGCACTGTAATTATGATGATATAGCTGAAGGATAATTACATGTTTTTGCAGTAATGGTCATGTATTTGTGTGCATGTATTTATTGCATGCCTAATTTATGCATGCAGGTCTTAATCCTGCAGTCATTGAAGCTAATGGCCAAGCTGCTATTGAATATAGCGGTGCAAGATCAGGCCCTAAACTCCCAAAATGTGTGCACAAATCAGGTACTTGTACATTACACAGGAAGTCAGAGTGTTAGTTGTGGGGGTGAGGGTGGGGAGTGCCTTTAATTGTATGTGCTGTACAGACCCTGGCGCAAGGACAGTGCTAAAGAAATGCTAAACAATAGGAAGACTTTGTCCTTTGAAAGTTAAAGTTTCCCAAAGTGATCCTTCACCTCTTATTAAACTTGAACTAAAGAATGGGAGAGAAATTTGAACTGCATTTTTGAACCAACCTAACAGGATTGTCAGTACAGTCCGTGCTCTGGTACCAACTCAAAAGTAGTCTTCAGCCTTGTCCGGAAAATAAACAGGAAACAAACAAACAAACCAGAAAACGTTTTCCTGGTTCCGTCAAGCTAACATTTTTGCTGGGCGGTTGCCTAGAGTGTGTCAATGCCGATTTGCATATTGTTTGGGATCTGCAAGTTTCAGCACTAAAGCTAAAAGCAAGGGAAGCTTCCAGTGCATTTGAAGATTAATTTCACATAATCGGAGCAATGCTGAAGTCAACAAGCAGAATTTAATTACTACCCTGACAGCTGGGAGGCAATTAATCCCCTCAGACTTTCAAGAGCTATCCTGTTCCCCCCCCACACGCACACCAATCCCCTTTATCTCTTTCTCACTAATTAGAACCATGTTGCAGGGTGAAAGCTGGCCATGGTGCACATTACCACTTTGTCATCAAAACCACATCCGCCTCAAACTACTCACTGAGGCATCAGTGCCTTCACCAGCACAGACATCCAGGCCATCTCTGGATGGAATGAAACCATAGGCTGATGCTAACCTCTGTCTCGGTTTTGTGTACTGAATCTCACCATTTTCCCCCAGGCATCTACCTAAAGACGCATCACAGTTCGTTCATGGCAGGAACTGCTGCTTCACTTATAGGACCTTTCAGATTTCTAGGCTGAGTAATAAAAACATGCAGAACAGCTTTTCAAATATGTCTAAGTGAGTTGGGTGTCTAACTTACTTAGGAACTTTTGAAAATTTCACCCATGAGGTCCACTGCTCTGCACATTGGGGGTCATTTACATATGGGGAAAGTGCACGTGAAATACTCCCCAATCAGAATGGTAGCTATACACACTCACTTTACACAAGTGCAAACAGCTCCACAAGGTGGAAGCCAGTGAAATATCAGGGGGCCCCTAGTGTTTTTTCCTCTCAACTGGAATGGGTCTTCTTGTACAAATGGCTAGGTAGAGCTGAGCAAAATTCAAAATTTCTAACCTTTGAAAATACTGATTTTTTTCCCCAACACTTCTTTTCATCCCAAATTGGGACAAAAAGTTGAAATATCTTTTTTCCCTGCATGGAATGGAATATTTTTGGGGAAAAAAAACAGTTTGGAAACAGACGTTTCATTTTGACATTTTCTATCAAAATGAAACATTTCAACATTCCAAATCAAAATGGGTCATTTCATGTTGTTGAACTGACCCACAATGTTTCATTTCAAGTTGGTTCAAAATTAAACTGCATTTCGCCCCATTATGGCACATTGCCTCATGGGAGTTGTCATTTGGGAGCCTGATGCCCCCAGTCTCCCTTATGGATCAGGCTGGCTGGCTGATATCTCCCATGGTGTACTATGCACCAAGATGAGAGGGGAAGTCCACATTGCATTGTGCGAGTAGTCCAATGGGAGAAAATTGAACCCTGAACTACAACTCCCATGAGGCAATGTACCAATAGGGAAATATAGTTTAATGTTTTTTTGAACTGATTAAAAAATGAAACATTTTGGGTCAGCTCAACAAAATGTAATATACTATTTTGGGTCAAACTTACCAAAAACAAAATGTTATTTCAATTTTTCCACTGTTATTTATATTTATATCAATTTCAATTTTGCATATATATCTATATATGCAAAATTGAAATTGTCCCACGGAAAATTTCAATTTTCAGGAAACTGTTTTCTGTGAAAATTCCTCACAAGCTCTGTTGGTAGGGACTTACTCCTAAATCGACATTTTTGCTTTGTTGAGATACCTTATGTAAACATCATTTTATATATTAAAGACAGAGAAAAGTAAAGACCATTCCAAAAATGGTTAAGATAAAGTACAATCGGCTTTCCTAGAGACCACTTGTGTGGGATCACGTGCACAAGGTCTGGATTCAAACACTGTTTTTCTTAAACACAAAAGGTCATGTCCTGCCTCCCTTCTGCGGCCCATTGGTGCTTGCTTGGATTTTGCAAAGGGGTGGCAAAGTTGAGTGTGGGAGAATTGATGGGTAGCACAGAGCTGCAACGTCAGCTCTCTGCTACCCACCTCACAACCTACAGTCTAGGGGCTGTGTTGGGGCCATAGAGGAGTGGCCAGAGCTGTGTGCCATCCTTGGTTACCCTCTTGGCTTTGCTGCAGAAGAACACTTGTAAGTCATTGCAGGCACAGCCCCACTGTGTGCAACCTTACTGCACTTAGCAGAGCTGAATTTAAGAACAGACTCTATTCCCAATAGCTTTTTCTGAACTTCTGGAATTCAGTGTGTGCTAACAATTAATGATTTGTCTGTAAATTAGAGTTGCAAATGGCAATTTCCTGTGGTAATGAAGTTATAGAGTGTCCTTTATGGTTTATTGGTGCACTAATAAACCACACTCAGCGTGCGATAAGGCCACATAGTTAAATTAAAGGCTTACTGATGCCTTATAAAACATTTTGCACAATATTACTTCAGTATTCTTTGGTGTTGTACCCCCGTATTACCAGGCTGATTTTGCACCATTCTCTTTAGATACAATTCTGACTATATATTTTCTCTATTTGTCTTCCCACATGTTGCATAAGTAATAGGCTCAGAGTTCCAAATCTAAATTTGGGATTTTTGTTAGTATTTGACCAGCTCTAAGTTCAGTTTACTTTTATAGAGTCTTATTTATCATGTACAAGTATCTAGAAAACCACCAGGTATTCAGGAAATGTTAGGAAATCCTGAAATTTCCACAGATTTTAGTGTAAAAGATCATTTGTCCTTCCCCCCAATACAAATACACACACACACACAGGAAATCCCTTATTTGTTAGGCATTATTTATTTGTCCTTTACTTACAAACTTTCAGACAGCCAATCAGGGAGAAGAAACAAAGCCATGTGCTTTACATGACTAATGCAAATAATGAAGAGATGATCAGATTTTCAGGGTGATTTTGCCCTGCTGAAAATTCTGATTTTTTGTTGAAAATTTTTTTCAACAAAAACTTGATGTTTTCAATGGAAAAACACTTTCTGTGAAAATTTAGGTTAGTCAAAAATCCAATTTTCCATCTAGAAACATTTTGGTTGGAAAGTTTTCTAATCAGCCTGAATGAATATCAAAACAGGAAATGCATGCAAGTTTGTGAAAAGCAACTGAGGGTCCTGTGGCACCTTTAAGACTAACAGAAGTATTGGGAGCATAAGCTTTCGTGGGTAAGAACCTCATCTGAAGAAGTGAGGTTCTTACCCACGAAAGCTTATGCTCCCAATGCTTCTGTTAGTCTTAAAGGTGCCACAGGATCCTCTGTTACTTTTTACAGATTCAGACTAACACGGCGACCCCTCTGATACATGCAAGTTTGTGAATAACCCATAGCCTGAAAAATTACATACCCCAAACAATTTGGCAAATACCAGGATGAATATATACAGTGAAAGCTAGAATTGGCTCACAAACAAAGGGGTTAAATTTGTAACAAATGTGAATTACAAAGAATAATCCAACCGGTACTAAATTTCTAGGCATTTTGGATGAAAACAGATCTTAGTTAAAGTTGAGTTTGAAAAGGATAAAATCTAAAGAGGCTGACAACTTGAGCTGTGCAAAATTTTCATCTCAGACCCGGCAACAACGTAAACTCTCTTTGTTTCAGTTTGATTTATTGAAGGGCTTTCAAAGGTTCCTGAACCTTTTAAATCTGGTCCATTGAGGACTTCATATCTAAAGCAGGTGATCTTCAGTGCTGTGACACGAGTTTGCATTGATCTGCCTTCTCAATACACCTGAGCTGGACAGACCTCATCTAGACATGAGACATACATTAGTCCTTAGTCTTTTAGCTGAGATGGCTATTGGTGCTAATGGATACCAACTGAGAGGAATTCCGTGTGCAATCTATTTTCATTAGAAAGCTGGGAAGGGAACTGAGATCACCACCTTGATTAGGCTGGCTTCTGACAGAGCTTTATTACAGCCTTGGCCACTTAATATTCCTCCTGTCCTGCAGGAAGGGAGTGAGTTTTGTTTGACAGGAACTCAGTGTTCAACAATGGAATTCACCCTGCAGGAGAACAGGCTATCTGATGAAATAATTCCAAGGATTTTTTAGAAAATGATGTTACCAATAAAGCATTAAAATATTTGTACCAACCTGGACTTCTGTCCCTCTGCAGGAAGCAAAGGCAACACACTCAATGGGAGTCATTTTCTCTCTTTCCTGTTTTCACTTTTCTATAGCCACTGTTTTTCTTCCCCACTCCCAATTCATAGTATTTACCACTAGGTCACCAGCCCCCCTTCCCCCCCCTTAAATTATGGAATGGGTTCATTCATAAAAGCAACACAGAAAACCACATCTTGGGGGTCTATATTTATTTCCCTTAAGTCTCATATAAGATCTGCTCAATATAAGATTTTTCTATGTATCAGGCTGAACCTGGGGATAACAGAGAAAACAATTCGTCCTTTCTTCTACCCTTTGTCTGTCTTGCCTAAAACATTCAGGAAAGAAGAGACTGTCTCTTATTAAAACTGGCGTGAGATTAAAATCAGGCCATGTGTGTTAGAATGATCAGAACATCATTATTTGTATGTTTTCCCCTGGGATAGCTGGAATGCTTGTGTAACTCATTGGTCAGTGTGTGTTACCCATCCACCTCTGTGTCTGATCCACAGACATTGTAATTCTGTTACAGGCACTAGTTAATATATGGGGCTCTCATGCTGTTGAGACTCACGCTTAGCTCTGGAGTCCCCCAGTTGAATTCCTGGTGTTGGCCAAAATGTTATCTATCACACTTATTTGTACTCTTTTTAATGTGAGGACTCATGGGGTCTCGTGACATTTTACATCTCACGCACACACATTTATTTAATGCAGCCATGATTGCTGATTCCAGGTTCCAGGAGAGGAGACATGAAGGAAAGAAATCCTTGCAGCACCCTTAAGACGCTATAAAGCCTCTTTATTTTGTAACCAATGAGAAGATATATCAGGTATATTCAAGATAGAGGTATGAAATAAGTATTGATTAATACTGTATAGCAAGGCCTAGAGATAGGCTGACAGGAGTTACTGCCTGGCCGATATTTGACTGGCCTGGCTGGCTTTTTTGTGGATTTGCTAGTTGCCAGAAAAAAAATTAATCTGCCCTTTTTTCTTTTATGTATGTCTAAAATTTGCATTATCATCACAATACATTGGGATATCTAATGTTAAAAGTCTGCGTCCAGCTAAAGACGTTGCAGTGTTCCCACTTCTGCAGTTTTAGTAAAAAAAAAAAATGATGTTATCAGTTATCTATGTGTGTTCTCTCTCTAAGTGGCTGTTGAAGTTGGGGGTGGGAGGTTGCGGAGTTGCCTTGTGCTTGGGGTTGTGTCGGGGGTTGGTTTTTTTTTTTTTTTTTTTTGCTTTTCAAAGGTGGTAGCCCCACTAGCCAATGAGTGACCCTATGTCACAAGATGAGACAGTTCCACTAATAGATAGGTTAATTGCCGATATTCAGGACATATCGATTGTATTGTACCAGATAAAGTCAGTTAGAATAGTTGGGGGATTTTTGCAAACATAGGATGTCAGCAATGTGCTAACCATGAGCTGTTATGGAGAGTGAGTGGTGTAAATATTAATAAGTATATGGGGAGCTAACAAGTTAGCCTATGAAAACGGGGCACCCCAAATTATAGCAAGGTGTGGAAGTATAGATCAGGAAAAGGGGTTGAAACCTTCAGAAATGTCTATGAACCTCAGCATAACACATTACAAAAGCTGTATGCCAGCCTGCATGCCTTGGGAGGCCCAGGGGCACCCACTGTTGACCGTGACAATGAGGATGAGGACGGGGAAGATAATGACTGACACTCAAAGGGTGTGAGTAATGCAAGGCCTGGACATTCTCTCTCCTTTGCTCTGTTGTGGCATTTGTGATACTGCTGATTGTGCTAATAAAGCCACTACAAATTCAGAAGGTCTTCTGCTAAGTGTGAGTCTCTCCCCTACATACACGGGCATCTTCACTGTCACACTAACTGTAATACGGAGGCTGATTAAGAGGCAGCTGCATCTTGCCAAAACACGTCATGTTCAACTGGGAAATCTACGTAACACCTAGCCAATAGATCAGGCAACACTTTAAAAGCGAAACTTTGAAGCATGGACAAGGCCACTCAGTGTTTACTCACAGAAGCCAGTTGTGGCTGTGGCCTCGGAAATGACAACGACGTGGGATCGTCTGTGACTCGGTGCACTAGGCTACGGCTGCACTGTGAGTCTTTTAGCGACACGGCTGTGCCGTTACAGCCGTGCTGCTAAAAGGCATGCAGTGTAGCTGCTGTTTGTCAGCAGGAGAGCGCTCTCCTGCTGACAAAAAATGTGTACCCCCCACGAGCAGCAGCGGCAGGAGTGCTCCTGCCGACAAAGCGCTGTTCACACCGGCGCTTTTCATTGGTAAAACTTTTGTCGTTCGGGGGGTGTTCAGAGCTTGGCTTTTTGCTGCCACCAAGGGAATCCAGTCTGATGTGGCTTTTTTTTTTTGCAATTTGCCCTCTTGAAACTGCAGAGAGACCAGAGACAAAACTCCCATTGGCTTCAATGGAGCAGGACGTTCCCGCCACGCTTCCCCCATAGGCCATTTAACAGACATCACCTGGCAGAAACGTTCATTCTTTTAAAGATGGGGGGGGGGGGTGGATTTGAACCTATGTCATAGCACTGAAAGGGTTCCCTCACCTCACCATTCTTCTAAGCCATCCAAGCTCTCCAGTTGTTCAGTCTGTTGGAACAATAATCTCACTTTCTCTGACCAGCTAGCACCAAGAGAACAAGACGCCTGATCTCACTCTCCCTACAGCTCATCTCCGAAGACAGAGATGTAAACACCAAAATAACATCGCAGGCATCCTTTCCCTTCACGTTAGCCCCCTGGCATGTTGTTCAGGCATGTCCAGTGGCTGAGCTGTGTGACAGCTCCCTTCAGAAAGGAGATGATGCCAGGCAGAATGGACCGTCCAGCTGGGTTGTCCCAGTGTCACGGTTGGGAAGGACAGGGACACCGGTTGTAATTATGTATTTGAATAAAACAGATTGGAATAAAATGAGGTGCCTGTAACTGGAGATTGGCCTAAGGCACAAAGGAGCGAGCTGGTTCTGAATGGTCCCCAACTGGGGTGTTTGAGGCCAGGATTTTTATTCATTATATATGTAACATAACGCCCCTGATGAGGGATTGAACCTGGAACTGCTGGATTTAAAAGCATGAGCCTGAGCTAAAGAACCAGATCACGAAGGATGGAAGCAGCTGTGGCCTCATAAACCTCTGGTTTGGCGACTGGAGGGGGACTAAGGGCCATACTGAGTTACTGCAGGTTGTGTATGGAGAAGGCACAGCTACAAAGTTTGGCTCCAAGTCTGGTTTGAAAATCTTGACCTGAAACTTGAGGGATGTTTGAAAAGTGGCTAGGGATATTGAGTGCCCTGATTTTGGGCTTGCCAACGTGAGAGGGGCAAGGTTTTCAGAAGGGCCGAGCCCTGCCCTCTGAGAATGACAGCCCCTTGACAGGGTCTCAGAGTGGACACCAAGAAATGGAGGTACCTAAAAATCACTCATCACTTTTGAAAATCTTGACCTTGAGGGAACCTGGATATAGGGCTTTAGGTCTGGCCCATTCCCACATGTCCCATGTTAATAAGGACTTCCCATGACACAGATTTATAAAGTTCACGGCCAGATGGGATCATTAGATCATCTAGAACAGCAGTTCTCAAACTGGGGGTCGGGATCTCAAAGTGGATCACAATCCCGTTTTAATGGGGTCACCAGGGCTGACCTTAGACTTGCTGGGGCCTGGGGCTGAAGCCCGGGGCCCAGGCCAATCCTGAAAGCCCGAGCCCCACCCCACGGGGCCGAAGCCTGGGGGCTCCTTGGCTGAGGCTGAAGTCCTTGGGCTTCGGCTTTAGCCCCCCCCCCCTCCAAGATGGCAGGGCTCAGGCGAGCTCAGGCTTCAGTCCCCCCTCCTGGAGTCATATAGTAATTTTTGTTATCAGAATGGGGTTGCAGTGCAATGAAGTTTGAGAACTCCTGATCTAGGAAATTTCAGCTTCACCTCCCTTAAAAAAAAAAAAAAAAACTTTTTGAAACAGCCCAAGGAATAGCCTTGCAGGAAAAGAGGCATCTTGGACTGGTTTATATGGGGATAACGGGGAGTTTGCTAAAACATGGAACTCAGATTGGAACAGTATTTCCAGTCCTGCTGCTTGCCTTTCATCTGTGGCAGGTTTACAGTCTAGTCCCACGTTTTCCCCAAGAGCTACAGACAACTGTTTTTCTGCTGTTCTTAGAGCCAGCTATGACTTTCCAGCAAAGGTAATTTAACCAGACACACATCTTCTAGAGATTTTAGTAGCAGAACTAGGTGTAGATTTATGACCTCATCTGCCAATGAAAGTGATAGCGCTGAGCAGTCTGAGTGGCTGCCAAATGATGGATAATCTAATCAGTACTCATTGTTTTTTGGGTTGCTTCTTTCCCATTCTTCTGGTAACAGTCTAATCGGGACACAGTAAACAATATATGTTTAACAGTGTGTTAGGTTCTAGGACACTGCATAAAAACACAGAGTAAATTCTACTGACTCATCCTGGAAACCAGACTAAATGGGTCTATTAGCCCCAACACAAGATAGAAAATGACTTGAGTGCCTATAGGAGGAATAACAGAGGAGTCCAGCAAGGAGAAATCCAAGAATCAGCCAAGCCCAGGAGCAAACTCCGTCAGGAACTGTGCTCTTACTGCTGTTTAAGTTAACAAGGGAACTGCAGGAAATTTAAGTTTGGACACTATCCTGTGTTAGGAACATGCTGCAAACCCCATCTGCTTATAGTGGACTAGGCTCTCAAGATAGGTTACAGCCCCTTTGTAGTAAGATGAGGCCCTGAAACATAAACCCTTATCAGAGGCCCAGTCTGAGGCCTGAACTAAAGTAATGGTCAAGACTTTGCCAACATAAAGCAAAGTTAAGCTCTGAGCCAGAGGCAGGCCCTGCTCACAGAAGCTGGCAAGGAAAGGGCTGATGCTGCAAGAAGATACATACCTAAAAGGTACTGAACACTAGGTATCAGAACGCTCCAATACTTGCACATTCCACACAGATACCAAGGAACAAGCTGACCTATCCCAATGACAGGGCCAAAAGAATAATATGATGGTTTAAACAAAACAACTCTATCCAACATATACAAGGTGAGAGGCAGCACCTTACTACATAGTGGGGTTGCACCTCAATTTGTCAGGAGTGATGTGTAACTCGTTTGTATCTGTGTCTAAGAATGCATCCCTGAGTGGATATCTTTGGCCAGCCTAGGGGGCAGTGGAAAGTCCCACCACTGACTGAGCTGAGTCCATTACCAGGGGGCACATATTCGTAGTATGTCCTCTAGAGTAAAGTTTAGGGGGAACTATTACTGTGTTTTGTTTGACAATAAACCTGGCCGACGTGCCTTCGTACCTTACTAGGGTCTGTGGTCATTGGGGGTTCTCTTGGGATCTGCTGTGTCAGCGATCTGCGCAGACCTGGGGCAGCACACAGAGGGAACACGCACACAGCCGACTGATATCAACATTGAACAGAGCAGAGTACCACACCGGTAGCATCTGACAACACCCCTTTGTGCCACTCAGGTGATGCAAAGGGTTTGATTGTCCAGCTGCAAACGGGAAGCAGAAAATTCCCATCAGAGGACTTCCCCTGGCTTGAGCTTCTGCCCCTCCCCCATCCCTTCTCACTGCAGAGGGTGTACTGGGGGCAGGGAGGGAGTATGATGATGTTCCATTAGGCTGAGGCTACCTCAGATGACACCCGGTCCACTATAGATCCTATGCTATAATGGCAGAATTTAGAGCTTCCCAAGAGCAGCTGTCAGTATTATGAGGACTCAGGATGGCCATGAGAATCAGGGACCCTTCACCCTCTCCCTGTGGAGAACTGGTGCAAGAGAGAATCTGCCCCCAGTGTGGCTTTCTGACCTCAGAGGAGGCTAGACAGTCTCATGGCTACATGGGTAAATCAACATCCCTTTCCCATGGCTAAAGCAGAGCAATTTGGAGGGATATTTTTGCCTCTCTCAGAGTTGTAATTGTTCCCACATTTTTTCTCTCACCTGAACTCCAGTTCCCTGAGTGACCCTGCAGGGTCCAAGGAGGGTGTAAAATGGAATATGAGAAAGATGCAGCTCAAAACAGTGGCCAGCCCCTTAAAAAAATCAGAAGTACTTTGTCACTTTCCAAGCTGTGAAAGCAGCTTGATATATATAACCTGCATCACCCTGGCAGAGTAACTGAGCTGTCCGAGGTGCTGGACTGAACCCAAGAATCATTTGAGCCATGTGGCATATTTAGACCTCTCTTAATGGTGCAAACAGACTTCATTCTTCCAGGAGGCCTCATTGTCAGCCCTTGTTAGCACCTAGGAGCTGTTGATTGATGCACAAACAGTCTGTCAGCAAGCATCGGTAAACAGGAACTTTAAGAAAGGAAAACATTGTGGAGATAAATCAATATTTTTCATATCATGAGTCATATGTGCTTATGCAGGTTCTTTTTGCCATGAGCAGAGATTCAATTATGTATAGTGGTTTTTTTTGTGGGGGGGGGGGGTACTTGTGTGTCCCTTGCCAACATTCAAAGGGAGGAGGAGGAGAGAGAGAGAGAGAATATCTTGGAAGTGACCTTTGTGTCTCCAAGCAACTGAGACTCTGATAATGACAGCTGGGCTAAGCTAAGATTGTAAATCAATTTTTGATTACCTTCGCCCATGAAAGTATTACTTCTTGAGCTAGTGGTAGTGATAAAATAGCTTAACAACTGGCCTGGACAAAGAAAGTGATTTTAATAGATGCAATGCTATCTTCTTCAAAGGGTGATAATAAGGTGATATCACTGGGCCTGTTGAGTGTGAGGGCATCTGCCTGCCTTGCAGTGATATACTCAGTCCTATCTGAATTTCTCCAAGGGTTAGAAATAACATGACCCTGCCCCTCATTGCATTCTGAACATCCCAATAGCTACATCTATGGGCCCTTTAGTCACGGTCGGTCTGTTCCTCTTGGAGCTGGACGTTTTAACCTTGTTGCTTATGAAGAGCCATGTTGGTATCTGAAAGAATGTTGATACCCTACTGATGATTCATTGCCCAAGCTGACACAAATCGATGGCAATTGCAGGTTAGTTCACTCCCACCATATGAAATTGCTTTATCAAAGCACAAACCAGTGCAGGAAAAAATGCCCTTTTATATATCTTCCTCCACCAAGTTCCTCCCAGTCAGATCTGAACTCCGAGTGTTAAGTATGCCTGAAGGTAATCACACACTGAGTGTGAAGTCAATGAAAGGAAGTACTGGACAATCCTGACTTGACTTTCAAATGTACTGAACATCTGCCGCATCCATGGACATCACTGGGATTTCTAAGGGATCAGCACTTCAAATAGCCACTGCTGAACATAGTCATGACACAAATAGCTTAGGTGAAAAAGTTGTTCTGAACTGAACAGATTCTAGCACTCCTGAGATCCGAAATGAGATTGCAGCGTTATCCTCTGCTGTGTATCACAGTGGTGCTGATAATACATAACTCAGAATTAGGCAGGGTTTGGGTGGCCTAGGGGCGGGGTGGGGCAGGTGGTACTGGGATGGAGCATTTCAAATCCTACTGAGGTTGGTAGCAACGCAAAATGCATGTTATACCCATATTTGCTGGGTATAATAGGTATGACCAATTTATCCATCTTTAATCTTATCTCATGTATATTTCTTGATGATTTTAAGGTGGTAGCTTCTGTTAATCTAACTCCAGGCCTACACTCTTTAATACATGATTGAGCTATTCATGTCAAGCTGTGATTGAAATGCTGGTTGTGTCTGCTCCCAGAAAGATGTTACTTAGATCTTTAACAACGCAAGAGAGTAGCTAATGGAAATATATGCAAGTACTTGTCCATCTATCTAATCTGACGTGTCAACATACTTATACAGCCCCGTCACCATAGCTTCCGAGTGCCTTTTGTTTAATTCAGCTCTAGCCCAGTGTTGAGAGGGTTAATCAGTACACTTGTGGAGGATTTGTTGTGCTGTACATCACAGTGACACTCTCTCTGGTGTTCTTCATAACCAGGAGGATAAGATCCGATGGGACCTCTCACCCTTCTTTGCCTACTCCCATATCATTGAAATTGAGGTTTCATTTGCTGTGCCTAGAAACCACTCCCATAGGGTATTGGTTAGATGGGTGACCACATGTTGCTACTGAGTCCACTGTAACTACTAACTTATATAAACAGACCTGTCTCTATGTCACTTTGCCCTCCCACCCCATTGGTCTCTTTATTCCTTTCTTGATAATGGTCTAAGGCCTTCCCCCACCCTACCAGACCTCAGAACCTACCATCCCTGACCTGCTCACCTTGTTCTTCCAGTCTTGGCCTCTCACCTGACATTCTGCAGCTAAGAACCACTCTCTCACTTTTGCTCAATCAGAGACATGCTGTGTGGCGAAGTCACTGAGGCAGTTCTTCTCTTTAGCTTGTGCCTGACTTTCTCTTTTGAGTGTTTGAGAGCCTTTGTAGGAAGGGGAATATAGATAAATTGCATGATACTGCACTGATGCACTCTCTTCATTCTTCCACGGAGTCTCTTATAACCACATACACATAATTCAGCAACCCCCCAAGGCTCTCTTCTCAGAACCCATTCATTCAAACTGTTCTTGATCTAATGTCCATTCTCACCTGGACATGTGTGTGCAGGGGCTTAAGACCTCAGAACTGGATTTGCATCCTAGAGTGCATCTTCTGATCCATCCAAGCAGTGACTCCGTGCTCAGAACATGGCTGGGTGATGCTGAAAGAAAAATGGACTGACAAGTGGAGTGTCTATTCAATTTTTCTTCTCTTTCTGGCCTCTTAATATTATGGAATGGGTGAATAGGACCCATTGACTGTAAAGGACAAGAGCAAGAGCAGAGACTGTGTGTATTAGCTCCAAGCACAGGAGTGATTCATCAAACCATTTTGTTTGAAGGTCAAACCCCAATTCATGCTTTTGCAATAGACTTAATCCCTATGGACCAGATGCTGGGAAGTGCAGAGCACCTGAAAGTTCCCTTGATGTCAATGGGACCTGAAGGTGCTCATTAGCTGCTCAGCACATTGCAATGGTGCATTGCAGACTTTGCATGTGGTCTTGTCGCATAATCAACTTCACAGAACTAATACCAGCAACCTGTTTGGGGAAAAAACCCTAATTCTTATCTTCAGTTCCCATAAATGCAATCAGAGATGAGTCTGTAGCTGTTAATGATGGAGGAACTTCATTAACCTGCTCTTTCTGTACTGAACTGCACCTTTTTGAAGTCTAAATCTGTTTGGTCTGCAAAATTGGCCAGAGATCTCATGAGAACCAGCTGTACTGTAAGATTTCTGGTAAGCCCAGCTTCCAGTCAAGCCTGAAGTACTGCCAGAGCCAGGGCTGGTGCAACCCATTAGGCGACCTAGGCAGTTGCCTAGGGCACTACAATTTGGGGGGCGGTGACCGCGGTGGTATTTCAGCGGTGGGACCTTCTGCTGCCTCTGTGGGGGGGCGGCATTTCGGTGAGGGACCTTCCGCCGCCTAGGGCGGCAGAAAAGCTGGCAGCACTCCTGGCCAGAGCAACCTGTTTCATGCCTGCAACCAGGAAATGCAGAGGCAAGTGAAAATGAGATGAAAAAAGGAGGACTTGTCCTCTGATCTGGCCCTGTTCACCTTTCCCTGTTGTCAATATAGGTCCCATGGGAGCAATGGTACCTCTGAACTCAGTGGGTAAGTCCCACGCTGGGATGCAATCAGTGCACTACTGGAGGGAGAAGGTGGTGAAGTCAGGGCTGGCTTTGGAGGCCTCCTAATCTTGTGATGGCAGGTCTGCGGATATTTTGGTGGATTGCCCACTTTTGCTGCCTGCAATGCTGATGCTGTTGATAGGGCATCGGAGAGTCTTTTTCAGGAGGCAGCTTTTAACTAGGTGCGGAGGTGGTGCTTCTGCTATGCGACATAATGCACTATCTGCGGGTTCCTTAGACACAGCTGATCCATGCCCATACATAGCAGGGGCAAGTCACAAGCAGGCAGTGGATGGAGTCAGAGTCTGGGGGAAGCAGGAACGAGGATGCTGTCCTGTCTCTGCTACAGTGCAGATGAGCAAACAGTGTTCTTTCCCCAGCTAGCTGGCCTGCCATTTTGGTTCAGAAGTTTCTGCACTCAGATAGGATAAAGAGAGGCCTTTTCCGCTAATGGGAACTACATATCCCAGAAGCCTTTGAGAACTGCCCTGAGGTTCTGTATTAATTGTTTTTGTGGATTCTGAGCCACATTCGTATCTATTGATAATGCTAAATTCTTGGCTGTCACCACCAAACAAAGATATCCTTTTGGACGAGGCCAATGAATCCCAGGATTGCTTTGACTTTCATTGTTGTGGATGGTTTTAGCAAGATCATCTCTGCTTCTTAAACAAGGACTCTTTAAAACTATTTTTCCACCATGTCATGTCTGGATCATGTACTGTTCCCAAACCCTGGAGGCTGCTGTTTGCATCTGAAGAAATACTCTGAAAATGAGTTTGACAGCCATGCAAAGGAAAGAAAAGTCACCCATGCAAAATGACAAAAGCAGTTTCTCCTCCCTTGGTTTTCACACCTGAACTGCTAGAAGAGTGCCTCATCCTCCCTGATTGAACTGACTTCGTTATGGGGAGGGATAGCTCAGTGGCTTGAGAATTGGCCTGCTAAACCCAGGGTTGTGAGCTCAATCCTTGAGGGGGCCATTTAGGGCAAAAATCTGTCTGGGGATTGGTCCTGCTTTGAGCAGGGGGTTGGACTAGATGACCTCCTGAGGTCCCTTCCAACCCTGATAGTCTATGATTTCCAGACTGATTCTGGCCTGCATATTTATACCTGCCTCTGGAAATTTCCACCACATGCATCTGATGAAGTGGGTATTCACCCACAAAAGCTTATGCTCCAATAGGTCTGTTAGTCTATAAGGTGCCACAGGACTCTTTGTTGCTTTTTGCTGCTCATTGAGGTTGATCTGTCAGGAGCTGGACTGACCTGATTGAGTATGATGATTACCTTTCCTCTCATGTGAACAATACTGAGCCCCAATCCAGTGCTGGAAAATGCTCTTGTGTTCCTGCAGCTGGAACACACATTTGCGAGTGGTTTTAGAGTGCCCTCTTCTCCTCTCTACCTACTGGCATGGAATTCTAACAAACGATCAAGTAATTAACACCAGCACTGACACTGTTTAATGCTTTTCTAATACCGGATATCTCAAAGTGCCTGAGTGCTTTACAAAACATAGACAATGTGACACCAATGACATGCAGCCACCTCTGGGGTAGATGGTATCTGCTAACTAGTGCATAGCTCACTGCACAACAATAGGGAAGGGGAAATTTTGGCAAGGAGAAGTGAAATGTGCCGTGGGATCTTTAAATGCCTATGGAGAACAGACGTGATCTAGTATTCTAACATCTTATTGAGAAGCCTCCCACACAGTAAACCACTTGGTACTTTGTTTATCTACTGCAAGGATATAGGACTGAGTCAACGCTGTCAGGATTTTTAGTACTGGAGGCTATTATAATCCTAACATAGATCTTCCAAGCCCTATTGTTCTCAACAGGAAATAATAGCTGGTATATTTCCTATATGGTACTAGCAAAGAAATGCTTTGGCTTTTAATCAGAATCTGAATGAAAGCCAGTCATCTTCCTTCTGACTCCTGATGTCTCGCATCTCCAGTTACAAAGGGGTAATTCACGATCCGAGGTATTTATACAGCATGTCAAACATGCTGAACTATCAGAGGTTATTCGGAGCCTAAAATATTTCTGAAGTGCAATGTGGAGGAGATAATATAAAGAAAGGAACTGACCCAGATCAATTAGAAGTTCTTCACTGAAAGCCATGAAGCAGTTTCATAACATGTTTTCCCTCTCTCTCTCTCTCTCTCTCTCTCTCTCACACACACACACACACACACACACACACAGTTATATGAAAACTGCAGTTTGCAACATTGCCTGCAGCTGCTTTTCTCAGCACAACAAAGTTACCCCCTTTAAAAAGGTAAAAGAAAAAAATTCCCAACCCATCATATCTCAAGCTGAATTTCCATGTTTTCTCCTCTAGATGACACTGTCTCTACTTGGAATCCAGAGCTGGAATACCAGGCGACATTCAACATTAGCAAAGTCATGTGGGAGAAAATTGCACAGCA
Source organism: Chrysemys picta bellii (assembly GCF_011386835.1). Taxonomy (NCBI): domain Eukaryota; kingdom Metazoa; phylum Chordata; order Testudines; family Emydidae; genus Chrysemys; species Chrysemys picta. Next base: position 105,583,071 of record NC_088798.1, read on the forward strand.
CCTGCATGCGCTATTCTTGTCTCCAGCCGTTTCCACACAATTCAGAGACTCACTTATTTGAGGACTAAAATTCTCTGAATCTCCGTGATCTCAATAAATAGAATTTAAGATGTGAGCAAAAATGCACAGATGTTATTTTTTAAAATAATCTTTTGATTTATCTAGCACCCTTTGCAAGTATCGTGGGGCTGAATTCTGCTCAGTGACTTACAACCCTGGGGCAAACCAAATGATTTAAATTAAGTTGCCGGGGGATGTAAGTCAATCTAAAACTGGACTAATGTTGCTTACAAGTTAGAAAAATAAAACAAACCCAAACTAGATGGTCACAGAAGAAGTGTCTTCCATTTAGATTTTAAAACAAAAAAAATCCATTCACTGGGTCTCTCTGTGGACATAGAATTCTACCAACAGAGGATCTGAAACTCAGGTCTGATTCTAACCTCACTGGAACTCATTTGATTTCACCAAAGTTACACCCACAAGAGTAAATAGGACCAGAATCAGGCTCCTGGTATGTGGAATATGCAAATGTTATGAATGGATTAATTAGCAATAAATCATGACACAAAAAACAGGATCTCACTGGGGAATAAACAAATGTACCTGCTTTTAATGAACATCTTACCAGTCAGCAACAGAACTTTAAAGCCTCTTTCTCTTTTCATGGGCAAGCAACTTAAGGGCCAAATTTTGTTCTCCATTTCACTGGTAACAGTAGAATTTGATCCACTGGATTTCAATGGAATTCCTCCAGGATAACAGAGAAAAATTTATACTTGGAAGATAGGGGGGCTAATTCAATGCACTTTAAAGGCATTGGGTGTCTTTCCACTGACATCAGTGGACTTTGGATGAACACTATGGTCTGGAATTGTCTGTAAAGATTGGAGGGAGTCATGACGCTGTTGAACAGTTGAAAAGTGAGCTAGTCAATCTGTGGATCTAAATTTCAGTGGTGGAAAGGATTAAACATTTGTAGACATACACCTGGATGGCTGCGATGGAGAAGCTTAGTCTTGGAGAAGACTCCCAGGTGACGTGTTGCATTACTAGAAAATACAAGAAAATTCCTCCGTTTCTCATGTGTGTATGTGGGGGGCGGGAGGTGCACGAGGGGGAGGGTGGTATTTGTTGCTCATTCCCTCCTGTGTGCTGCCACTTCTGCATTGCAGTGTCATAAGGCCAATATCAGCCCAGGTGTCTACAAAGTGCTCATAATTTTGCTCTGTGTAATGAACAAACACACTTTCCCTCCCTGAAATGGAACTAATGTGGCTTTATTTACCTAGATACACATGTTGCAGATGTTTGAATTTTGTTCAGTTATCACAGTCAGAGTAACCAGGCCAGTTTAGTTTCTAGCTTTTGTCCATGCAGGCAGAATTCTGAGTGGTTACAGCAGGTTTTTTTTTTAAACTGGGTGCAATGGGGTTTGGGTTGCAGGAGAGGGGAGAGCAGGAGTTACTTAAGAGTGAGGTCTAATGAAAGTGCGTGCAATAGTCTTCACAGCAAAGTGTGAGAAGACCTATAGCTTAAGCCACTGAAAACTGGACTAGACCGAGCACCTGAGCCTTCCCTCTGGGAACAGTCTTGCAGCCACAGTGTCTTTCCATGATTCTGGGAAAGAAAAAAAATTTAGAAAGAAAGTGGCAGAGGATAAAAGAGGAAGACTCAGTTGAAACTCACTCAACCGTCTTCAGGAGAAGCTTTGTCTCTCTAAACTGAAGCTTTGGGGAAAGGCCAAAGAGCTGTCTCTTCCCACAAAGAACTGAACATTGAGGGGAGCAGCCTAGGGAAATATTGGAAATGGTTAAGCTGCCTCTGCGAGTCCTGTGGTGACTATTCCTGCCCGAACAAACACAAACTCAAGAGCAAATGCTGCCCATGGTTATACATATGATGCACAACTGAATGCAGAATTTGTCACCTTGGGTCAAATTCATCCCTGATGTGTCTTCTTTGCTGTCACTGGCATCACCCCAGGGATGGATTTGGTCCCTACGTATCTCTCTCATAGGAATAAAAATACGCTCCTTCCTTTCTTTTCAATGGTTGATGTATTCCTTCCTTTTCTCAAGGTTTTTATTATCGCAAATTATGTCCTTTCAAATTCCCTGGTTTGAAGGTGAGTAATAAGCCTGCAGTCTCTCCTATCAGCATGCTACCCACCCCTATAAATACTTTTGACTATCTTGCATGTGTCAAAGAAGTGCTGGCTCTTATCCCATTACCATACATCCTCTCAGTCTCCAGATGGATTCACAGGAGCATCCACAATTCTACAGTAACTTGGAAGAGAAAAACATCAGCATTACATTCTGAAGACATTCTCTTCCCCTTGGGGGAGGGGATATTGTGGGTGTGTGAGTAAAACAACAAGGTTGTCCCTTCACTTCTCTCCCCACAAGTTATTTTTTGAAGCTGCCGTGTGTACTGCCAGGTCTGGATTCACAATGCATTGCTGCATCTGCAGTAAGGAAGGGGTTTGGGAGAAGTTGCAGGAGAATCTGGGGCGACAGTCTCTTGCAAGCCCCCTGTGACACTGCACCCCATAATCTTCACAGGGATATTATTATATGATATGATTACGGCATAATTATGATGCATTTTGTACAAGACAGGCCATGTGAGGTGTCTTTGGAAAAGTTATGATTTGCTGAATATGATTATCCTATTTGTATGCATGTATCATTTTTGTATCTAAAGTTAGGAATATTGACTATGTATCTGTATTTCAATCGTGCTTACTCTGGGTGACACCCACAACTAGTCTTTCTGGTACAACTATGAAGAAGCCAGACAGTGCTGATGGCCCATTAGCAAAGACAATGGACCCTGAAAGAATGTAACCTTCCTGTGAAGTTTTGGCCAGCCTGTAAGCAATGGCTGCTATGACTCTACATGGACATGTGACTAGGCCACATGATTCTGGACTCCATCTTGGGATGTCGGTTCCCAGACTGTTTTCTGGAAAAATACTAAGTTTTGAAACAAAGGGTTCCCGCCATATGCTAAAGCTATATAAGGGAGGGAGTGACATCATCTGGGGTTCTTCACTCCCCACACAAGACGACTGCTGGAAAGACCTGAGGAACAAAGACTGAACTGGGGGAAGTGCTGGACCCAGGCTAAAGGGATTTCCAGCCTGTGTATGAAGACCTGAGAAACCCAAGCTGTAAAGCTAATGCAGCTTGTGCCTTAAGAATCTACAAGTCTGCCTGTGACATCAGTTAGGGTGAGAATCTGCTATTCGTATCCAATCTATCTAGTATATTAACCTTAAACAAAACACAACCTATTTGCTAGGTAATCTGCTTTGATCTGTTTGCTCTCACTTATAGTCACTTAAAATCTATCATTTGTAGTTAATAAACTTGTTTTGCTTTATCTGAACCAGTGAGCTTGGAGTGAAGTGTGTGGGAATCTTAGCTCAGAGGGGCTGTTGCATATTCCTCTCCACATTGATGGGGAGGCGAACTGGACAATCAATTCATACTGGTTGGGGTTTGGACCAGGGCAGGATGGTACCGCTCTGGGATCCTAGGCTGGTCAGGGAGTCTGCATGTAACTGCAGCTTTGTGTTGTCCCTACCTGTGTGTATGCTGGGTGGAAGTGTAAGACCAGGAGTGTGTCTGCAGCTTGTCACAGCAGCACAATGTGAGAGGGAGCCAAGGCTGGTGAGGCAAAGAGCTCAGCGTACCCCGGTTCCAAGTGGCGCCCTGTGGGGAACCCGTCATACCCCTGTCAAAATTCTGCCCTTAGCTTGCAGTTCACATAAACCAGCTCTCACGGGTCCTAGTCACCTCAGCAATTGGTCCCCTTGCTTTACAATATAAATACAGGAAACAAATAGTTTCCTGCTGTATTTGCTGGTAATGAGACAGATCAGCTTGAGGTTTCTTCTAAGTATTTCAGTTCTGTCTCTGCACCAACCTAATAGTTCCCTCTTTGGTGAAGTTGACATGTTGGCCTGGGGACACTCAAGGTCTCTTCCATCAGCACCCTTGTGGTCTTGAAAGCAGGGCTTTGGAGCTGTGCTCCAGCTCCGCTCCAGCTCCAGGCAAAAACCTGCAGCTCCACTGCTCCACGCTCCAGCTCCGGGCTCTGCTCCAAAGCCCTGCTTGAAAGCATTTAACTCCGAATTCTGCGCAGAAGACTTATTAAAATGTTTGATCCATCTGTTCTGGGAGGCTCAGTAAAGCTACAGCCAGTATCTTTCCCTTCTGGATTCCTGCCACACCAGACTGTTGGACCAAAGCTTTTAATTTCAGAAATCCATAGAAATGGTGTCTCGATCCTACAGCGAAGGGCAGGCACCTACAGCTGTCACCTGTGTATTCAACCAGAGGAAACCAGTTTGGCAGATTGGCTTACTTGGGCTTTTACAGAACAGACTGGGCAATAAGGTGCTGGGCCAATACTACCATGTGGTACCCAAAAGGGCAAGGAAAACTTGCCCTTACTTAAATGCTGTTGCTCTTAATTGCACAGGACATCTGACGCTTCATTTCCCATAATGTCTCCCCTTTTCTCCTTTAATTACGAGAGATTCCTAGCAAGATGCTTCCAGAGAGCCAACAAGTGGAATGAGTCTGCTCTGTGTGTGCTTGAAGTCTCTCCCTGTGAAGAGAGAGTGTGTCTGCATATGAGAGAGAGATGAAAGTGAGGTGGCTGGAGGCCTGGAGAGGTTTATTACTTTGGATGGGGATCTGATTCTGGACCTCAACTTAATGACACATCCATCTCCAGTCTCCATTTAAACATCTCTTTGTCTGAATCTGAGGTCCCAGTTGAGCTCATTATGGAGCTAGTCCAGAGTCATCTTCACAATTGCTGCTGTTAATTGTTGAATGTCAAAGAAAAAAAAAGGCTCTGAGTGCTGTACAGGTAATAAATAGACAGTCCCTTGCCTTGAGGACCTCACCGCTTAATGGGCAGACAGAGGAGATAAAGCTCTGAGCTGGAGTGCTCTGTAAGACAGGGGTGAGTCGGACAAGAGATGAATAAGGCTTAAGCAACACAGCTCACACAGAGCTGCCAAAGATCGGAACTCATGGATGATACAATGATAGCCCAAAACACAGGCATCATGGTGCCTCTGACCCAATCCAGATAATCAGAAAGCTACATGCAGGTGACTGTGCCTGGCACTCAAATCTCCTATTGTCCAATTAGTCTCTGGACAATGATGTGATTGGCTCTGTTTACCTTGAATCTCCTCCACTGCCCCTGCCTTCATGAGTCACCATTGTGTCCTTTCATTCTCTCCTCTGTGTGGTACTGCCTACTCATCCTGCCTATTGCTGGGTTATACTCAGGAAAGCTAATGGTGTGCCAATATATAAAAAGAACTACAATTGCCCAGGTCATCCTGTTTACCCAATCGGTCTGACATTGATTCTGGGCAAGATAATGGAGTGGCTGATTCGGTACTCAAAGAATAAAAGGAGGGTAATATAATTAATGCCGATCAACATGAGTTTATGGAAAATAGTTTGACAAGATCTAACGTGATATCTTTTTTGATGAGATTACAAGTGTGGTTGACAAAGGAATAGTGTTGATGTAACATACTTAGACTTCTGTAAGATATTTGACTTGGTACATTTTGATTTAAAACAAATAGTTGACCAGTTTTTAAATCCATGTAATGTGTGCCCTGTTAATTTTATATCATTCTGATAGGTCTCAACATGTAATTGTAAAAGGGCAATCACCAAGCCGGTAATGTTTCAAGTGGAGTCCCTCAGGGATCAATTCTTGGATCTACGCTATTTAGCACTTCTGCCAATGACCTGGAAGAAAACATAAAATCATCACTAATGAGGTTTGCAAATGACACAAAAATTGGGGGAATGCTAAATACTGAAGAGGGCAGGTCACTGATACAGATCATTTGGTCAGCTGGATGCAAGCAAACAATATGTGTTTTAATATGACTAAATATTACAACTAATATTAATAAGGCTAGAAACAAAAAATGTAGGCTGGATGAACTCTGTGCTGGGAAGTAGTGACTCTGAAAAAGATTTTGAAGTTATGGTGGATAATCAGTTGAACATGAGCTCCCAATGCGACAGTGTGGCCAAAAGGGTAAGTGCAATCCTTGGATACATTAACAATCCTGGGCCCAGCCTGGTAGGGATTACGAGGACTCTGACAGACAGGAGAGTGCAAGGGGAGCCCGCCAGGGCAGGGAGGCCTCTTGGTAAAGGGAGTGGGAGCGAGGATTCAGATCTTTTCGCTAGCCCACTTCACCAGGGTAGTGCAGAAACCAGGAAAGTTCCCCACAATAGCGGGACCATTCCCCCACTTACACTAAGACCATCAACTTATTTCATAAAGGCCGCAAGACAGCAAAGAAGAGGCTGCCAACCTGAGCAAGATACAAGTAAGAACACAGATGTGAAAGTCTCTGTATCCTCTTCCCACTGAGATAGCCAGTCTCTCTTACTTGCGATGTATCAAACTGTGATGCTTCATCTCAAGGATAAACAGCAAACCAGAACACCTTTGAGAAACCCGTCTGGACATTGTAAACCCATTGAAGCATCTTTCAGAGAGGAAGCTTAACACAACAAGACTTCACATGATTGTCCCAGATGATGCAACTGGCTGATCCTGTTTAAAGTCCTGATTGCAAGGAGTGAAAAATGCTTATTGCTCTAACAGGCCGGATAGAGGAGTTCATCTCCTTGATGATGGTGGAATTTGCTCCCCTAACTGGACTTTGGAAATTATTGACACATTAAGGAAAATACTGTCTTGTTCAATTGTATTTCTCTCCCAGAAAGTGTCAGTGTGTAGTTGTTCTCTGTGGAATTTAGGACAAGAGACACCCCCCCGTACCCCCATTTGTGTGTGTTTATTGTTGTCTAAATGAGAGCAAGGAAGAATCCCAATACTGCTGTGGAAATTGAGACAATATTTAAGTATTCTATCTTTAAATGGGGACTTAATATTACAGTTCAAGCATATACACAGAGACAGAGGCTTCTGATGCCTGAGATATATTTGTTTGTTTTGTTTTAGGGGGAAAAGAATGGTATGTTTTACAGATACAGCTATTAACGATCAAGATTGCCCAAAGGCAGCAGCAGATTCATTTAAAATGCAAATGAACTTCCACAGCATTCAGTTATTTAGATTCGACAGGCTTCTGTTATGTGAAACCAGTGGAGATTTTACACGGCATAGCTATATAGCTAACAACATTTCCTGCTTGGTTTAGTTGTGACCAATTGGGAACGTTCACCCTTGGGGTCTGAGAGCTTCTGTCCACACTGTTGCTGTTGTGTCATACAAGAGGCTAATTAATAGGGACTGTGATGGGCTGGGCTCACTGGCACCATAGCCTAGTGGTTAGGTCACTTGGTTCTCCACTTGCCACACCTCCGGTGTTTCTCACTGGCAATTAGTACTCCTATTACAGTCCACCTTCGACCCTCCAGCCAGGTCACCAATTTAGTCCAGCCCCTCTCCACATTAACAGAATCCCAGGGACTCTGTACATTGGAGAGGGCCTTCGGTCCATCTATTGCCACATTTGGGTGGCCCATCCCAGCTGCAGTTTTCAGTGTCTCGGCCCCCTCCTTAACAAGGTGACCCACAATCTTGGGCATCCTGAGAAAGTCACAACAGGATCAGCTCCCTGTGAAATACCACCTAATGTTATAAGTAGCAAGAATGCATACGTGCATAGCCTTGGTCCGGGAAGAAAGTTATGCTCATTGGTAATTCAAGAGAATAGCCTACCAGTTACAGATCAGAATATACCTATAAATGCTATGGGACAGACCAAATACTATACCCTGTATGTATGTAAAAGACGGAGATATTTACACAAGCTCCATGACTATATTTGGTCTAGAGAGGGAGGTCTAAGCAGGCACTAGGATATGCTGGACAGCTGGCCTACATTTATAATTGGCACCTGATGCTGCAGTGGCTACAGGACTTGATCATAGGAGATTCGGAGCACCTTGAGAGTGTTATCTCCCAATGTAGAACACCACTGGCTTCCACGGAGATTCTCCTGACCTACACTGGTGTGATGGACAGCAGAAACAGGTCCCCGGGACTTTAATGGGGCCCAGCACATTATAAGATGGGACTCCCAGTGAGATTGGTCATCATAATGGCAGAGCAGGTTCACACAGACGATGTGTGGACACAGAGAAGAGGAGATAAAGGTAAGTAAGCAGAACGGGTTCTTCTCACCAGCCTCATTCACTTGTTTGGAGGTTTCTGGTTCACAAAGTGAAACAGGGTCCCCCCCACTCCTTTCACAGAAAAGGGAAAATAAATGTATGTTTGATGGAAATTGAACTTGTAGTGTGGAACCTGACAATTACTCCTGCTGGAATGGGAATGAAGAGATCGCTCCTCTACACAGCCAGAGATGGTTAAATGTTACCTGCCAGTCTTCCAGGCAGAGCCAGTCATCCATTTGTCAGCCCTAATAACAATAATTTCCTTGTCAGCACACTGGCCTTTGAAACCAATAGAACCAGATATAACAGCCTTTCAGCCGGTTTCCGATAGACCGGAATCTCTGATTCACAGACTCAGCTAGTGAGATTGGAGCAAGGAGCTTTCTTTGAACCCACCAACTGAGGTATCCAGCGTGCGGAGAGATGGGGGAGGGGGGGTTCACATTCAATCTTGGTTCCCCAGTGGGGATACACAAGATTTTGACCTACATTTGCGTAAGTGAGTGGTGATTTTGGGCACCTCCAGATGCCCATCCTCAGATTCCCTTAAAGGGGCCTGATTTTCACAAGGTAGCTGCTCCGCCCTAATGTTGGGCATGGAAAAATGGAGGCACTTGAAATCGCTACTTGCTTTTGAATATGTAGGCCTTCATCTGTGGGTGATGTGTATAATTGTCCTCACAGAGTTACTAGAGAGAGAGAGAGAGAGAGAGACTGTGGATGGCCTCTGGCCACAGCTGCAGCAGAAATGCAATATCTGCTCACTTTCCTGCTTATTTGCTTTAAGAGTAGGGCCCGAGCCGCAATGTTTCTGGATTCGAACATTCCCTACATTTCTCAGAAAGCAAAGTCTGGGTTTGTTACTGATCCTCATTTAATGCATTATCCCCATTTCTATGGGGCCCAAGTTCAGATCTGGCATTTAATATCCCCAATGTTCAGGAGATGTTTGGTTCAGGTTTGTCATGGTTATATTGGTTTTAAGCTAAATTTGTTTATTTTCAGTAACCCTAATTCTGAGAGGCAGGACTGCCCAGAGGTTAGAGAACTAGCCTAGAACTCAAAACACCTAAGTTCCGTTCTCAACTCCACGACAGATTCCTCTGTGACTTTGGGCAATTCTCTTAGCCCCATGTACCTCAGTTGCCTCTCTATAAAATGGGGATAATATCACTACCCTACCTCACAGGGGCATGTGAGGGTAAATACATTAAAGATGGTTAGGTGCTTGGATCCTATTGTGATAGGGGCCAGGTAGATAATTTCCCCAGTTTCCGATAGAAGAATTGGACACATCTAGTATTTGCTGTGCATTCCAGAAGGGGGAAGCTCTCATATCTCATGACGTTTAAGATGCATTTTTCCATGAGCTGAGATTGCTGAGGGACGACTCCTGCTTACGTTGCTCTATCGTACCATTGCTATAGTTCTTGCCATTGGGCGTTCCAGCCACACTAATGTGGGATTCATTTAATTAGTTAGATGGTCGCTAGAACTATAGTAGTGAAAACTTGTTCACGTCATAAAATAATCACACCATTTAGCAAGATTGGAGAAAAGGATGGGTTGCAGGTGTCAGAGAGAGAGAAATGGGCAGAGGAGGTGTCCTGGACAGAAAAGCCAGTAGCAAAAGGAGAGATTAGGGCCCTGACATCAGTTAGAAAGACACTGGGCCTTATATCTGCAAGATCCCCTGTTCAGTGAGATGGAAGCTTGGAGACAGAGAACGGGAGAGGTGACCTTGAAGAGAAAAATGCTGAGTTTAAAGTGTTTTGCTTCGGGAGCCAACCTGGGCAGTTCACCCAAAGGGGCTGACAATGTCTGATTATATCAGCCTTGTGAAATTCAGCTTGCCTACTTCCCCGAGGTAAGAACTCTTTTTGACAGGTGAGCAAAACATTTTTTTTCCATGAGGATCATCATCATCCTGGTAAAGTGGCTGAGCAAATTTTGTGCATAGGCAGGGAAATGTTCTTGACAATTTTTTAAGGTTGGAGTGTGTGTGTGTGTGTGTGTGTGTGTGTGTTCCACAAGATGAAATCATAGATCTATTTCGTGACAGAACATATTTTATTACACAATGAATAATTTTTTTAATGGTTAAAGAACTCTAAAATATTTCTCTACTATCCTTTTTTGTTGTTGTTAAGATGCTAAACTTTTTACGATGTCTGAAAAACATTTCAAGATTAATCCTTCTACCCAAAAGGCTGGTCGCTTTTTAATAAAAATTGTTTATATGCATCCAAAGGTCTAGAATGACACAGTTCAACAAATCAAAAGTAAGAGAAATAATAAAGAAGAGTATAATTTCTGTTTCTGTATCAACCCATTTCCTCAATATATTATGGGTTGCATTCTATCCCTTCATTAAGAGTTGCATGCTCCTGTTACACATAACCAAGGAGGTAGGTGGAAGACATTTTCACGTGTCTGAAAAAGGAATCCTGATTTGCATGTAATTAAACTAACATAGAAAAAACCTAAGATGTGGCTCTCCCATCAGTCTTCCAAACACTTATGCAAAAGGAACTCAGTCTGTCATCCTAAATGAAAAAAGACTGAGTTTTTTTTATTATTTTTTTTTTTAAGATAAATCTTTTCCTGGAATGCAGCCCGACCGTTAGAAAAAAATAAGAAAACGCAAGATGAGTTAGAAAAATAAGTTTGCTTTTCTTATGGTGAAAGTTTTTGAGGGCAGGAGAGAAAGGCGTTTGCTTTTGATATTTACTAATATATTGTTAAGCTAGGTGCATTGCCTTGGCAAGGTCTACGACTTGGGCTGACTTTTTAAGAGGTCTATGATGAATGTAGATCCTGAAGATAGATATGTTGCTTTCCCTCCCCTCTTCATTCTAACCTACTTTACTGATTTCCTGTATTACAATCAATCTGGTATTTTGAAAAAAAATAAAGAAACTATAAACAAAATTAGAAAGCTGGTAGGGACTGGGCAAGTTTTATTGGATGGAGGGTGGTGTTAAAGTTTATTGGAACTACACCAGCGCCCATTCAATGATAAATGATTTACTCTTAACAAGGCCTCCTGATCAAAAGACAGAATTCTGAACCTTATATAATTCTATCTATCTAAGCACAGTACATTTATTGTTCATTATGGAAAAAAAAAGTAAAGGGTATGTCAATCCTGCCTGTAGCAACAGATATTATCTCCCAACACTGGCCTTGGGACTGAGTGTGTCATTGTCAATGTTTGATATCTTTGCTTTCCTGACTTCTTCTGTGAAACAAAATGTAATATAACAAGCGCTTAGGAACAATGATTGTGGTAAAACAGAATATGTGAAAAATGGTAACAAGCTTAAAAAGAAGTGAGTGTTAACAAAAGCTGTGCATAACTTTCAAAATGAAACTCTAAATCCAGGCCAAAACTCACCCAGTTCCAGAGTTTATTGTGAAGCACAAATATGGCCCGTCTTCACTGAAAAGTTTCCTGAATTTAAACTTGGCCAAGTCTCGCAGACCCAGAAGTAATTCGCGTCTCTTGATACTGATGAGCTTATTAACAATTGCTTTCCTCTAACCTCTCGTCTAGGACAAGGGTATCATACTGGACTACATATAATGGAAAAATGGGAGCAACAGAAAGATCATGCCACGGCTCGAACCAACATCCCAGGTTCACCCACCCTGCTTGGAAATAAGTGTCTGCAACGTGGCAGAGTCTGTTGTGCTAGAATAGGCCTCATCAGTGGCCCCATAGATAACTTGAAATAGACAATCCATGAAAGAATCCTTGACTCTGAGAGATCACCGATGATGATTACTGAGAAAATGGTTACAAGGCAACTTTAGTATCATCTGAACAATTCAGATCTCCTTGAATCCTATCAATTTGGTTTTCCACCTGAATATGGAGTGGAGACTCCACAGTCCCTGTTAGATGGTCCCTCCTCCTAGCAATGAAGAATCAGATGACTGTGCTGGTTCTTTCTGCATCCTCTCATATTCATAGGATTAAGTTAATTTGACAGAGCAGGAAGGATGGCCAGAAGTTAAAGGCACTGAACTGGGGCTCAGGAGAATTGGGTTCAGTCCCTGGTTCTGTCACAATGTCCCTGTATGACCTAGAGAAAACCAGCCTCTCCTCAATTAATGTTTGTAAAGGGGGCTTACAGCTTCCGATGAAAAGTGCTGTCGATATATAATTATAATGACATGTAGAGCCAAGTTCTGCTCACATTTGTCTTTGCACAATTCCAGTGAAGTCACGGGTTTCCAGAGAATACAAATCAACCCCCTGCATTTGGTCCCTTGATTAAACTTCTTGGAGGAGTGTTTTAATGAACACATTTTGTATTTTCTTTTTCTGTTCAGGTTGAATGCTCTAAATTAGTCTTTACTGTAGCATTATTGAGCGTCACCAGATGGCACTATTATAAATAGTCTTGCAAATTCTGTTTATTTAGGCAGCTAAATCCTGGAAACAGGCTTATTGTTAGTTGCAACGCAGTTCCTTTTGTAAAGCTGTACTTAGAAAAAGTAAAGAAGTTTGTTGAGTGAAATAAATTTCTTAGGTTCAGAGCAACTGCCCACAGATTATACTCACCGAAGCAAGCAAAAACATTACAGGGTGACAATAAAATCAGTTATATTCAATAATCAACTTTTATTGTTCCCTTTTGCTTCACTTCCTTTGTAACCCAGCTTTGCTAGAATATATGGACAAGTCCTAGAGCCCTTACTCACACAGGGCACAAATCCAATTGATTTCAATGACTGTTTTGCTTTAATAAGGACAACGTACAAACTGAATTAGGGTTTTAGGTCCACAGTGCATTTAACCTGCTGCCCCACTGCTGGCTATATTATCTTTAGGCTTGGAAGGATTTGATTTTTATCAGCAAATGTCAGTAAACATCAATTTCACCATGCACATACAAACCAACAAAAAGTATTTCCATTGATAATCATCAAAATGTCCAGATAGGCCAAGAAAGAAAACTGCTGTTTGAGAACGGAGTCCCACCTTAACGGGTATAAACATGTTGTAATGCCAGCATTAGTGGAGCTGGAGCAGGGGCTCCATTTAGTAGCTTTAATTTTTTGAATCTCAACACTGACTGTCATTAAATAATTGTCTGAGCCCCCTTCCCCCATACTTTCCACCAACAGTGAAAATTTAAATTGATAAAAACCTAAAAGAAAAATACTTAAACATCAATATTATCTATCAAGATGATAAAAAAAATGGATTCTGCCAGGCCTAATTATATTGCTATTGCTTCTCAACTCTTCTAGTTGGAAGAAACGGTTTGCTCTGCATATGAAAACTGGAGGGGTTGATTTCCAAGTAGGTTAAGCACAAGGTGCAAACAAAAGTGCATTTTTTTCTCTTCGACTATTATTGTAATTTACACTGTAAGTGAGAAGTAGCTTCACTGAGGAACCAGTTCTTTACAAAAGAAACCAAAGTTGTGCCTGGAAGCTGATTAAAAAAAAAAAAAAAACAAAACAAAACACAGATTTAGCCCTTTATCAAGGACTGGGTCTTAGTTAAAGCTCATCCCTTTTATTTAAAGATTTCAACCAGGGTATCCTACTGACTCCTCTAGGACCACAGCCTTTAATTTTCAACCAAGCCAGAGCCCCCGGTTTCAAATTTACCCTTCTCCTCTCCTTTTCCTTTAAACCCAAATCTCCAACAGCCATACAATATTGCTGTAAAATCCTTTAAATCATCTACACGCTATTTCATACCCCATCACTCCAGCCGAGCTGGCACGTTTTTAATGGCTTAATGAAAAAAATCCCTTTCCGTGGAGGTTCAGCTATGCAAAATACCTTCCCGTCTCTGGATGTCCATTGCCTGATTGCAGCTATAGATCATAGGCCTCAAGGAAATGAGCCCTCTTCCGAGGAGCTGCTTTCTGCTGGTGCCGTGGCTAACCTTTAAAATCTTCCAAACGATACTCAGCAGCATGTAATAGGCACTTAGTGCTTCCTCATTTCCATTCAAAGCCTGAAACATGTATTTATATATTACCTTATGGAAAGCGAAATCCTGCCAAGGTGTTGTCTGCGGTTATCTATCAGAATAGATGAAGTGCACAGACATAGGGATCGGTGGTGATGGGACCGGTGCACCGCTGTATCTGACACTTGTCATTAAGCAAAGCTTCCCAGCAGACTGAAAAGGTCCATTGAGTAATAATAATTACATTGCACCTGCCCCGGCTCGGGCTTTACAGCTTTACCAAACGATAACTCTTGTCTCGGATTTGTCTCAGGTACTGACTTTATTTGCTGGGGGTCTGAGCAAGCGAAAATTAGAGACCATTTAATAGGAGGCTATTTACTGTGTCAGCATCGGGAGGAAAGCAAATAGCGGTTTCCCTTTCCTCCAGACCCAGTGTGGCTTGCTCTCTCCCCTAAGGAAAGATAAGCAATGATTACCGGATGCTCTGTTACCTGCAGTGCTTGCTTTAGCTTTTTATACAGTCTACTCTGTTTCTCAACAGCTCCAGCTGAGTTCGAAGAGTTATCTGCATCCATTCATGGTGATCCTTATGCTTTCGCCTTCTCTCACTGTCTTGGCCCTGAGACACCTGACTTAGTACTAGGTGTATTGTAGCTTGCTGAGTGAGGGGTACTGAGTCTTTCAGAGCTAGATAATTTGCCTTGTCTTGGGGAGCTGTACAGAGAATAGTATGGAATCAAACTCAGCTAACAATGGAGTTGGTTAGGTTAGCTCACCCCATATACTGCTCATGTGTGTTCTCCTCCTCTTTCTGCCGCTCCTCCCTGCTGAGCCTTTCCTCTCCACAGGGACCTGTTCATGTCTGAAACATGTCCTGATAGAAACCAGCAGATTTGGTACCAATAAGGATCTAAAGCTTTTCTGAACTGTCCAAACTTCAAGCTTGGCCTAGAAATCTCAAAGTTTTTCATAAGATACTTGAAATGTCTGTTCCTAGTGAGAAATGGGAAGTGAAAAAGATTTTACTGGAACGCTTTAAGACACAGTTCAATTTACCGCGAGAAATGGGTTAAGTTTCAGGCGCAGGGGAGGGGATGTTTCTTATTCTTGCCCCAGAGGTCCCTAGTTTTAATTCATTTCTGAAGAGAGCAGAGAAATAAATTGTAATGTCGTCATTAAAATTCTATACCACAAGTTAAATCCTATCTGGCCACTTTCTCCCGGTGATGAATCTTTCTCAGTGTCAGTCACACCTCATTACGCTGGGCATCACACCTTATGGGAGTGACATGACAAATACGAGAGACTCAAATAGAACAAAACAAGTAACGTCAACCCAAAACATTTTTAAAAACATAAGATCCACATTTATCGAAACTGGGCAAATGTGGTGTAAATGTTCAGGTTGTGTTTTTTTAGTTTTAACGAAATGCCTGTTATATGTAGTGAAGATAGAGGCATTTGCTGTGTGTTATTGGTGTGTTACTGGTCACCTAAGTCACATGGAATTATTTCTGCACCCTCATTGGATAGCTGAAACTTTTTAAAAAGGACCATCACAAAGACCAAATAATGGATATGACACAGGGTGGGATGGTCCTTTAAGGAGTTGGGCTCAGCTATCTGTCAGGTAATGGGTCTGATTTCTTTTCTTGGTACTCCTAGGGAGGTGGTACACCTAGGGAGGTGGTGGGGTCTCCTTCCTTGGAGGTTTTTAAGGCCCAGCTTGACAAAACCCTGGCTGGGATGATTTAGCTGGGAATTGGTCCTGCTTTGAGCAGGGGGTTGGACTAGATGACCTCTTGAGGTCCCTTCCAACTCTGATATTCTATGATTCTAGGATACTCACACAAGCATACATCAGCAAAGGCACTGGTTCCCTACAACTGGACTGGAGAGAAATGAACCCCAGCCCAGATGCTTACAGATTAACTGCAAAACACAAAGATAACAAACCATTCTTAAACGCAGAGACCACCATAGCAGACAACGGACTCCGCACAGCTACTGCAAACGTTACACCTGCATCAGGGTAGGATGCCCCTTTCAGGGAGTTTGGCTCATCTGCCTGCCAGGTGATGGGTCTGAGGACACAGATCAGGTGATAGGAAGCCAGAAGGCCACCTATTGCCAACAAAAGCAGCTCAGTTGAAAGTGAGACCTGCCTGGAGCAGGTAGGCTCTTGCAGAAGACCCTGAGTCAGGAGGAAAGGACCTGGTTTGTGCATTGGATTTATGTTGAACTGTTTGATTTGGAGAAATAAAACTCAGCCCTGAAGAAAAGGGACTGAAATCATCCTGCCACTGATGCACTGGCCAATGAGTTGGCTCACCAGCATAGAGGATAGCAACTCCTCTTGTTCAAGCAGCCTGGTTTGCATGCAAACATGGGCATTCGTATGAAAACCAGCTGTTCTCCACTCTTCTGCGCAAGCAAAAATGTCTTCCGATGAATATTCATAAACAGTGAACAAAAGGGGGTCCAAACATGGAGGCTGCGAAGAGCAGTTTGGAATTTGAAGGAACTGCTCAGAAACACTCCGTTCAATACAGCATGACCGACAGATGCTAGGGTGATGTAATGCTGCAACTCAACACAAACATGTTCAGGGCTTCTTGGAATGCAAAGCCAGACTTCTACCCATGAAGCTACACATTCATCCTGATGTATTCCCATAAGAAAGCACTATACAATCTGATTTAATAGCCACATGTTGCAAAGGCAGTTCTGTTTGGTACTGGCCAGAAAAATGGGTTATAAGCGGAATGCAACCCCCAGCTCCAAATCACAGTTTGTCAGACTACTCCTGAAATCTCTGGGGAACCCAGAAATGCAATCGGTCACTGATCACTTAAATATCTTCCATCCCCCCTCTATACCGCCCACATACACCCAAACCCTGCAAAATGTCTCAACTGCCTTTGTGTTTAGGTTCTCTGCCTTTTCCTCTTAAAATCCTGTTGCCTCGGAACTGGTGAGTGCGTGAAATCTGACCTGTCCTCCAGTCAATCATCGCATTAACACATCTGTATGACTGAAATAATCGCTTTTGTCTACTAAAGCTACCGATTCCTGTTGCCAGGCAACACAGTCCAGAGGCAACTAAACAAAGGAACGAGTGTGTGAGTGAGGGGGAGAAATCTGTGTGTCTGAGCACCAGCTGAAAGTGGAGAAATTCTGTTGCTTGTGCTGTACTCAGAGCAGTAATTGGGGGGAGGTTTGGCATGCACACACTGTTCCCACTATTGATAACAATTCTTGCCAACATCAATGGCTTTCACGCCGAGAACTGTGGGTTCTGGCCATTTATTATTGATTTGTTTCAATATTACTGAAAAGCTCCTGTAGCACTGCAGAGAACTGCAGAGCAGGGGGTGGGGATGGCTTTTCGAGAGGTTATATCCATCAGAGGAGCATGGCAAACAAAGCCACCCTAAGGAATACATCGCAAAGTTTCAGAGAACAACCAGGGTGGTTAATCCACTACATAGTTATGCAAGAGATTCAGGTTTGATACCCAGTCTTGGTATCTCATGGCAGCACATTCAGCCCCACTTAGGTGACCAAATAAAAAGGTGTTGGCAGGGTTCCATGGAAGCTCCATCCAGTTCTCTTCAGTGAGAAGTTCGGTGGCCATCGCATAGAGACCCTGGGAAGGTTCTATTTAGTAGACAAATTTCAAAATCCCATCCTTGGATCTTTACGGAATCGTAGAGAGTCCGGCAAAAAAGTAAATATATATTTGTCAGATAATTTATGTGGGGGAAAATGTGGAGATTTCTTGAATAAATCATTCAGTGACTATTATTCAACCAGCATTCCCTGAAGGAGAATCCAACTGGGTAAAGAATCATCTCAGTAACGTCTTGTATCATAAAGCGTCTTTGATATTTTCTTTGAAGCCATTTGGACTGTATTTAGAACAGCAACCGTATGCAACACAATGTTGGGGAGATTTTACATCCTGCATTCATATTAATGTAACCGTCACTTGATGATTCAGATGACATGTGCTGTGCCATGGTCCTGATTGTGTGTTTCTCTTACTGGCATCTCTTAGTCTTCCGCTGTATTTGGGATGCCTCTTGATCTGTCACCAGCCTTTACTGGCACTGTTCCCAGAGACAGTTTTACATTTCTCATATTAAACAAAGTGTGCAAAATGGCACACTTGATTCAATGCCCGCAAAGATACAATTGCAGCTGGATGAGAATCTGTACATCAGCTGTTTCTCTTTCGCTTTCCTTATTAGTGATTCAATTTTGCTTGTTTTATAGCCTGGAAAGCTAAGTAAATAAGGCCATAATCCTGCAAGCACACACCTGGAAGAAGCAATTTATCTCCTTTATATAGCAAACATCTACAAACTACAGAGGGAATACCTAAGGCACATGGAAGGTCAGAGATAAGGTGTTCAGACTGAGGGGTTTCCCTGACTCCCTAGCAGGGGCTAGGAGACTGGTTTTGCAGCCTGTGTGTGTTAGAAGCAGAGAAAGTTTGGAGAAACATTTTGAGTGTGACTGAGAGGAAGCCAATAAACAGAGCTACTTGGGTGGCAAACATAGGATTTCTCAGCAAGACAAATGCCTGCTGCTGTGCGTCTCTCCACACAGCAGAGATACAGGACTCTGTGTCCATTCTTTGTAAATTAAGGTCATACCAAGGAATATACCTGAATCATATAATCGGTTTCTCATTGTAACCAAAACAACCCTGCAAGGCCCTGAAGATAGGATACCACTGCTCAGGCCAAAGGAGCAACAATATGTAAATTGGATGGTCTTTGGTGCACTAACCGTATTGTACATGGTGACATTCAATTTCAAATTGCATAAGCTTTCAGGAAATGTGGAGAAAATGCCATCCCTTGAAAAGCCACTGGACAGATACTGTACTTTGAAACTTTTTAGCTCCCATACCACTAGGCTGCTTTCATGAAGATACAGCCCACATTATGCCCCCAACACTAGTCAACAGGCAAGCAAGGAGTAGCTGGTGCTTTGATGGACGCCTAGCTCCACGCCAATCCCAATGGCAAATTTTCTCTGCAATTATTGTTATGTTAATATCCAGTACGGTGGCCTGGTAAGTAAAGAATCTCAGGAGACTGACATCTTCCTCCCAGACCTGACGAAGAGCTCTGTGTACGCTCGAAAGCTTGTCTCTTTCACCAACAGAAGTTGGTCTAATAAAAGATATGACCTCACCTGCCTTGTCTCTCCAATATCCTGGGATCGACACGGCTACAACAAGGCTACCTGTCTTTAATACAGACACCCATAACTTTGAAGGACTTCAATAGGAATAGATGGAATGAATGCAACAGCTCTGTATCTCAGTAACTGTTGGTATGAATTTGCTCTTTGAAACATTTACAAATCTTTTAAAACTATTTAATAGAGCAACTCCGTTCCTTATCAATCCTATATGGTCTTCCCGCAGCCTTCAAAGAAACCCGTGCAGTCATTTGAAGTCATGTGCCTTTTAGTCTTGTTATAATAATGTTGTAGTTATTTGTTAGCATGAAATGCCTCTCCACTCCAAAGGGGATCTTGGCTGCAATATGTCATTTAATCTTTCAATGAATATATTCCCTTGAATAACAGTATATTGTTTGACAGTTCCTAAATGCTTGAGGGCTTCTAAACATCAAAGAAGCAGAGTATACACATTATTATCTGAAGATTCATTTAGCAATTCAGGATAACGGCCACATTATGAACAACAAAGTATATTTTTTAAGGCTGGATGGTCAGAAGTCTGAATACGAATGTTTGATATCTGCCTATTCAACCTCCCACTGGGATACATTAGAAAGGGACATTTGTGCCCTCATCTTATTTATGTATTTATTTATTTAATTGGGCGGGGGGAGGGGGTGAGAGTAGGGGGAAGGGAAACTACTTGCTACTGAGAGATATTAAATAAATAGGCACTGATTTTCTTCGCAATTTTTGGAAGGAACATGGTCCCAGATCCTCAAATGTTTTTAGGATCCTAATTTCCATTTTAATCAACAGAAATACCTAAATACCTTTGAGTGTCTGGGCCATGGTCCTTTGTTATTGTAGCATTCAATCTGATTAAAAGATGGGCTTCCAAACTTTGGCTGCATCCCTTTAAAATGTCAGCGTGTTTGCAATAGCTTGCAACTGGGACTAAAACAGGGGAATTGCCACCTTGACATTTGGCAATAAAGCCCACAAGTTCCACTCCTATGGTTGAGGGCATCATCAGAATCTGTCCTTCAGAGAAGTCACATTCTTGTATTACCTCTAACCTATTCTTGTTGGGTGCAATTATGATTCTCGTTGGTTATTTCTATTGCAGTCATCCCTAAGCCTAGGGAGGTTGTGGAATCTCCATCTCTGGAGATATTTAAGAATAGGTTAGATAAATGTCTGTCTATCAGGGATGGTCTAGACAGTATTTGGTCCTGCCATGCGGGCAGGGGACTGGACTCGATGATCTCTCGAGGTCCCTTCCAGTCCTAGAATCTATGAATCTAAGAGCCCCAGCCAGACTTCAAGACCCCATTGTGCTCGGAACTGCACTGACACAGAACAAAGATAGATTGGAATCTCTGTGGGGTAGGGTCTAAATACAGAGCATGCACAAGGAACTAATGAGTTGATTACTAACAGCATCGTAGTGGCCACAGCACACCAGCTGCCTAGCCATGACAGATGGCTGTTTTAATAGGGAGAAATTCACCCCTCTGCATAGAGCCCCCACAAGAATTAAGCTCCTCTTGGAGTCCCAATTAACAGCAGTGGAAGTGAAGTTTCCCTCCTTGTGTCTACACACACACACCCCTACCTCTTTGTCTGTCTCTCTCTCTCTCTCTCTCACACACATGCATGCTCTTTCACACCCCCATCCACACCCACGCAAGGAGAAAGCTCTCACATGCACAGCTCTCTCTGAAAATCCTCCTCCATAAAAAGCACCAATTATTTGCTAGTCTTGCCAGGGGAGTGCATCCCTCAGTCCTCTCGCACCCAAATGCTCTCTGTGCTGAAGGCAACCCGGAGTCACTGCTGGACATGAAAGGCACAATCTTTCATTTAGTATTGGCTGAAAAAAATATCTAAACAAGAGCTACTAGCAAAGCAGAGAGAGAGAGAGAGACTATGTGCCTGCAGGGAAGGGAGCTGAAAGAGTGTGGGAGGAATATTGATTCAAAACTCACAGGAGCTCTATTTTTCATAGGAATAATAATAAGGAAAGAATAAGATGGTGTAATTAGGGCTAGAAATCACCATGATGGCTGGGTGCTTGTCTGCTCTTTCCACTAGAAGTAAAATAAATAATTGGGACCGAATGGCTCACCGTGGGAGACAGGATTAACGTTTTCAAAAGCACCAAGTGACCTGGGAGCTGAAGTCCCATTTTCAGAAATGTAAGATCCAGATATTTAAAGGTATTTAGGTGCTGCTTTGCTCAATGTTGCAAGACCTAAGTGATTTAGGAGTTTAACCTTTGCTGAAAGTCAATAGAACTTAGAAGCCTAGGTTTCATTTTCAAAAGTGATGTAGGCTCTTAGGAGCCTAAGTCACATAGGTCTTGCAATGCTGAGCAAAGTAACATCTAAATACCTCTAAAAATCATCGCCTAAGTACCTTAGTTGCTTTTGGAAAATGTATCTACATTGTTCCTATTATTAGGTCCATCATCGGTAACATCACCACTGCTAGCTGGCTATAAGATTTTAATGTATGTCCATTGCTGGTTGGGGTTTGGAAAAAAATCTTAGTATCTTAGTCCAGTTCTTATCAGTAAGCAAATATCCATATCACAAATGGCACCATCAAAATCAGCTTCCTTGTCAGGAATTCATGTAGGAGGCGAGGAATTGAACTATCATGGAAATGAGCACCATGAGGCACCTGGTAAGGAAATGTCTCTACCTTCCCCAGAGGGCCAGCACCAATATCATCTATATTTCTTACAGGAAGGTGATGCCAATGTGCCTTGGATGGGCGACTTGTGTGACGTGGCGGTGATCACCCATGCCTTCCGCCTCCTGACATGCCCGGACCTGACTATGAGGAGCATCACGGATGGCACCCTATGGGACGTGGTCAGGAAATGCATCGCCAGGGTCCCCTCTGAGTAGGACATCGCCACTTACCTCAGCAGCTCCCTGGAGGCTGAGTTGGGGAAAAGTTGGGGAGACCTGTCCTCTCTCTGGTCCCATGCCCGCAACACCTCGAGATGTCTAGGAAAGAGGATCGGCTGCTTCTGGAAGTGGTGCGAAGAGCGCCAGGAACTGGGAGTACTGGTGCCACACAAAGACCCCGGACCACACCATCATCACCCCAATTGCCAGAACGATGCTGGAAAGGACCCTGAAAGACTCCATCCACTGCCACTACGCCGAGAACCTCAGGCGGAAGCCAGACCAGAGCAAGGTGTTCTAGGTGACCAGCAAGTGGGATGCCAGCAACCACTTCCTCCCCGGGGGCAGCTTCACCAGGTTCGTCGACTGGCGGTTCATCCACCGGGCCCAACTCAACTGCGTTCCCCTCAACGGAGCCATCCGCCATGGCAACCGGGACAAGCGCTGCAGGAAGTGTGGCTACCCCAATGAGACCTTGCCCCATGTCCTGTGTGGTTGCCACCACCACTCCGGAGCCTGATGGCACAGCCACAACACTATCCAGAACCGGCTGGTGAAAGCCAACCCACCGTCCCTGGGGAAGATCACCGTCAACTTCACCATCCCTGGAACAGACAGCCGACTGCAACCCGACATCATCGTGACCGACGTGGAAAAGAAGGTCTTCATGGTGGACATCACGGTGCCATTCAAAAACAGGTCCCCAGCCTTCCATGAGGACCGAGCTTGGAAGGTGTTGAAATACACCCCACTGGCCGACATCCTGAGAGCCCAGGGCTACAAGGTCCAGATCTATGCTCTGGTCGTGGGAGCCCTGGGCACGTGGGACCCCCACAACGAGCTGGTGCTGAGAGCATGTGGAGTCGGCCGATGCTACGCCTGGCTCATGAGACAGCTCATGGTGTCCGACACCATCAGGTGGTCCAGAGACATCTACATGGAACACATCATGGGACTCTGTCAGTACTAGGACGAGCAATCGAGAATGCCGCTCAGGGAAATAACCCACTTCCTTTCCTGACGAACCAAGGGACGCACCCCACCCATGTACCTATTCACTACACCAACACTGACTTGTTGTGAGCACTACAGGTTGTGAGTTAAAGAAGCAAAATACACTCTATGGGTGGCATACCCGAAATCACTTATTCACTGATGCTTTAAAAACTCCCGCACCTCAATCTGGGTCTATGCTGGTTATGTGCTATATATGTATCTTGTGAACCTTGTAACTGATACTTGAAATCCCACATAACTCAAGCCTGACCCCAGATGTACAGTACCTTCCTTCTTAACTTGTGTAAATTTGATTTTAAACATTAGCTTTTATAAAAAAAATGTTAATCTGCTCGCCCTTACACGTAGGTTCCCAACACAGCTAATGATGGATGCTCACTATTTTCATGACAAATCCAACTCCATTTTGCAGACCCAAGAGGTCCAGATAAAATGTAGACAAGCATCTCAGCTTCTGATGTTAGGATTTTCCAGAGCAATGGAAGGGTATGTTTTTAATACATCAAAATATATCAGTAAATACACATAATTAAATTAAATAAATAACTGGACTTTAATTTGGTCCCAAGCCTTTTGAGGTTCAACCCATCCCTCACCACTTTGTCACTCCCAGCCATTAATTGAATATGAGCCAAATTCTTTACACTGGAGCAGACCTGATGGAGTATACTGACACAATGGGATTGCACCCTCCTAACAGAGGAGCATCTGATCACTTCAGTGGAGTTAAACACAAAGGAAGAAACATACTACACAGAACTTGTCGTGTACTATAAAAGCTCTTGCATTGTGGTAGCAGCATAGGTTATTAGCTGTCTAAGTACTAATGTCATGGGAGTAATTAGGTGCATCAAAGTGACATTAAATAACCTTACAAGTAACTGCACAGACAAAGTTATGCTCAACATTTGAAGGCACAGAAACAAAAAATCTGTGCTTGAAAATCTGGTCGTACCTATTTATGTGCACAGCTAGGAACAATTCCATGGTTTTAGGTATATTTTAATGCCTCCTCATTGTTTTCTTATAGAAACACAAAGCAAATGGCACTATGTGGCTGTGTCACCTTAAAAAAGACAAGAGTAGATTTTCATATTAAAAAGAACAGGTTCCAACCCACATGTCTATTACAAATTGAGTTCAGGAGGGGACTAGCCCCTGAAAATGACTATAGGGTCAACTCCTCTAGCTCCCTGGATGGTATAACTTTACCAGTCATCTGAGTTCATTCAGTGTCCGCACACATGGCTGTCATGAATCCGGATTTCTTTCTTGCTATTTCATATCCCCTGTGGAAAATTATTTTCATTTTAAATCTTCATAGTTTTCTTAAATAAGGGCATCAGTCTGCATGAAAGAATATCTTTGACTTGGAGTTCACTATGTCAGTTTCTAAAGCCCGTGAGTAACTGACATCATAGTCCGAATCATGTGTCATTTTACTCTTCCCTGGAGACTGCTGTGAAGAAAATGCACTATTCTCATCAAGCTAAGGGGGCTGCAACCTTGGTGACGCCATAGGTGGAGGCTGCTGCCGTCACCTTTGGTCACATGATCCAAATCCATCAGCTTTAGTGACATGGGTCCAAATCTTACTAGGTCGCAGAAGACAACCTTCTTGGGATCTTAGCCTCCGTGGCTGTTTTAATCACAAAGACAATGCAGAATCGCATACGATCGACAGTCTCTGCTCGGGAGGGACCCCGAACGGGTCTACCAGGGCAAGTTTCAGGTCAGGATTGAGAAGTTCTAGCACAGCTGTATGTGAGTATACTGCAGATGAAGCGTCAGGTCTGAAATAAGATATACTGGTCTGGCGCAATAATCTAAACCATTTCAGATTAGGGCTGAGGTATATACTGGAAGGAGTGATACTATCTATGCTGGGATCAGTAGAGGAGCTTTATCTAAAAGCCTTCTGCTTTCAGTGGAAGATGTCTAGCGGCCAAATTTCTCTATGAGGGGTTATCACATTCCGGGATGCAGTGCCGACTAGTGAGGGGTTGTGTCACACCTGCCCCGCAACCTTGGGTGCCACACAATGCTTTGCTTCTCTAGCTCACAACCTGAACTGCTCACAAACATCATGCAGGTCACACCCTGAGTGTCTGTGTGTAGCTGCAGCCTGCCAGCAACACTCCAGTCACACACTGGCTTCCACCACCCTTGGTTACCACTTGCAGAGTGACCCCAGTCCTTTCCTGGACAGTTGAGATATTAAAGCTCCGTTGCTCCTGTAAGGGGTCAATATGCAATAGTTTGCTACTTTAACTGGAGTCAAACAATTCCGTTTAAACTCAACACTGGTATAGTTCTCATTAAAAAATAAAACACATTTATTTAACTACAAAGAGAGAGGTTTTATGTGAGTGCAAGGATAAGGCATTGAAGTGAGAAATGGTTACAAGAGAAATAAAACCCTTTCTAGTAACTAAAACATATGCTAGACTTGTTTCAAAGTAAAATCCTTACTCCATGGTCCCAGCAACAGGGATGATCAAATGCTCAGGTCAGAACCCCTCCCAAAGCCCAAAGGCCAGTTCCTTTGTTTTCTTAGAAGAAAGAAAGAAAGATCGATCGATCCCTGGGGTGTTTTTCAAAAAAGTGAACAGAATGTTGGGACTCATTAAGAAACAGATAAATAAGAAGACAGAAAATATCATATTGCCTCTATATAAATCCATGGTACACCCACATCTTGAATACTGCATGCAGGTTGCCCCATCTCAAAAAAGATATATTGGAATTGGAAAAGGTTCAGAAAAGGGCAACAAAAATGATAGGGGTATGGAACAGCTTCTGTATGAGGAGAGATTAATAAGACTGGGACTTTTGAGCTTGGAAAAGAGATGACTAAGGGGGCATATGATAGAAGTTTATAAAATCATGACTGGTGTGGAGAAAGTAAATAAGGAAGTGTTATTTACTCCTTCTCATAACACACGAACTAGGGGTCACCAAATGAAATTAATAGGCAGCAGGTTTAAAACAAATAAAAGGAAGTATTTTTTCACATAACACACAGTCAACCTGTGGAACTCCTTGCCAAAGGATGTCATGAAGGCCAAGACTGTGACAGGGTTCATAAAAGAACTAGATAACTTCATGAAGGATAGGTCCATCAATGGCTATTAGCCAGGATGGGCAGGGATGGTGTCCCTAGCCTCTGTTTGCCAGAAGCTGGGAATGAGCAACAGGGGATGGATCACTTGATGATTACCTATTCTGTTCATTCCCTCTGGGGCACCTGGCATTGGCCTAGGGTGACCAGATGTCCTGTTTTTATAGGGACAGTCCCAATATTTGGGCCTTTTTCTTATGTAGGCGCCTATTACCCCCCACCCCCATCCCGATTTTTCACACTTGCTGTCTGGTCACCCTACATTGGCCACTGTCGGAAGACCAGATACTGGGCTAGATGGACCTTTGGTCTGACCCAGTATGGCCATTCTTATCTTATTAGAGGCATCAGCTTATCCTTTATCCCCTCAAGTCATATTTTGTACAAAAATCATTATAATATTGCGTGACACTACAGGGGTGTATTCGGTCACAGGGATCCATCAGTCTGGAATTCACTTCCCACATTCATCCCATTGTGCATGGATTTGAAGATGTCCTGGGTACATTGCAAGGATGACCCTTTTTCTGGCATTTAGGTTGAAGGAGATAGGAGTCTGCTATCTCATTTGGGTGATTTCCCTGTTAATGGGCGAGGTGGGTCTGGTTTTAATGGGCAAGTCATTTGTATGGAGGTTTATCCTTATGTTTTCTATATTTTAAATAATTGTGAAAGAGCTTAGAACTTGACACAGGGGTTTATCAGATAAGTCCAAAACCAATAAAGACATGATATTAATGTAAGAGAGAGGCCGCATGCCAGGGGAAGCATGCACAGTGTTTGGCCTGTCCTAGACAGCGCTCTTCACTTCCATGAACACAAAAGAATAGCATCAAAACACCAGTTGCAAAAGGTCTGAATTGTACCCAAGCTGTTTTTAAAAAAAGAACTCAATGCCCAGGAATGAAATCTGTTTTACCAGCAAGTTTGGCTCCTGCCGTATCATCGGTGAAATATGATGGGCTCTTTTGCAGGTCAGACTAGATGGTGCTTTCTGGCCTTAAATCTCTGCGTGCAAACTCCTTCTATTCATACATCTCCATATCACCTCATCCTCAGATAAAAGGGGCAGTTTGGGCTACATGATTTATTAATTGTATTACAATAACCTCAAAAGGGCCATAACTGAGATTGGGTCCTGTTACAGACTGGGTAAAAGACAGTCCCTGCTCAATGAGTGTACAAGGACTAGAGTATCTAGCTGATCCAGGAACTTAATGCACATCATGCGAGTCCCAAGTCCATTACCTGAACTATAAGCCCAACTTATTTCTGTACTTTCCAGAAGCATTCCTGAGACAAGCTGCAAAACAGTAAAGGTTTCGCGCTTTGAAGATCACCTTGAGGTGAATCCATTGGCTTTGCTTAAGCATTCCCTATTTATTGTCCATTCCAGCAAGGGTTTAAGTATTAATCAATTAATCATTTCTGAAGTTTAATCAAGTGCAGGAGCTGTAATCAATCGGCAACCCAATGGAACACAAGGATGTTTGCTTGACTGCCCGCCTACCGCCTCGAATCTTAATTAGCAATTATCTCTGCTGGGTGACCCCTTGATCCTGCACAGTTTAGCTGAAGAATAAATATATCCAAGTGGTAATTTCACCTTTTGCCTCCGTCATTTGGTATTATTCTGAGTGTTTAAATAAATTCCCAGCCTCTGCAGAGCTTGCAAGATGGGCAAATCTTTAGTTAAACCTGCAATTACTGTAATGAGAAAATATAATGAAGTTATCCTTAGGGCAGGGGAGAACCATGAAAAATCTTTCCCCCCGCCCCACTCTAAACCTTCTCTCTCTCTCACCCACAGACTGAGAACGTTGGCATTTAACTACAGCCTCTCTCAGCTTTCTGCAGTGAAATGGGTTGCAGGGAGAACCAAGGGGTTGGAATTAATGTAAAGGCTTCTTGGGGTAACCTGGAGCCTGATAACATCGGGAAGCCACACCTTAGCTGCAGGGTCATGTGTTGTCATATCCACAACAAGAGGCACGGGGCTGATAACTGGACAATGCATTCTACCAGCCTACTTGGGCATTACACATTCATTTTATTAATTACCCAGGTTTCACTACTCCATTTCTGCCACTTCTGCAGCACTTCTGAGTGTCCATTGACAAAGGGGATCTAGGAAGAGCTAGAACGTTTTTCTGACAGAGACCATGTGGCATCATGTTCAATCCTGTGGACTCATGCAGTGATTTGGCTATTTAAAAAGTGGCATAAGAAATGAGGAAGCAAATGTTCAAACCCACCAATGGATTCTATTCCCTTTACACCCTGCCCTTTCTAAGGGGAGTTAAGTGCCTCTTAAAAGTCATTGACTGCTCTCAACTCCCACTCTGCACCTTCCTCTGCTACTCACTTCAAGAGATATGCCAGCCGTTCTGGGGCTCTGACAATCAAGCACCATCAGTTTCTTACTCAGTGACCTGGTGTGATGGGGTGTATTCCCCACACTGGCCCTGAGAGGGTAAATTAGGCCTAATGAACTAATTAAGCAATAAGGGAGAGAGGTAGGCTACAAGAAGGCCACTAATTAGAAGCTGGCTCAGCTGAACAGGAACTGGAGGGACCTGTTTAAAGCCTGGGAGCTGAGCGCAGAAGGGGGCAGTGAAGAAGACAGGCTGTAGTTACTCCTGGACAGGAGGGAGTTGGGAGGCTGGTGTACCTAGAAAGGGTGGGAGCCAGTTATGTAGGAAGAAGTCCAGGGAAACAGCTGCAAAGGCTGACAGTACAGGCCTTGGCTGTATGTTATGGGATCCCTGGCATAGGTGCTGGAACTGCGGGTGCTACTGCACCCCCTGGCTTGAAGTGGTTTCCATTATATGCAGGGTTTACAGTTTGGTTCAATGGCTCTCAGCGCCCCCATTATACAAACTGTTCCAGCACCCCTGGGCTGGAACTCAGAATAGAGAGTGGGCCTAGGTTCCCCTACCAGCCACTGGGTAGTGGCACAGGGCATTGGAGACATCAGCCAGACAGCTGGTCTGGAAGGACTGCGATTTCCCCAGAAGGGGAGGAAACTTAATGACCTGGCCGGAGGGTCAAGCCATGGACTGGAAGCTGACCCTCCAAGAGCGAGAGGCTGCAGACCAGGAGAAGATGACGAATAGAGACACTGCTGAGTAGGACGCAGCATCTGGCAGAGCTAAACTCCAGGACGGCCAGGAGGCAGTGCCTCGAGCGGTGAGGGAACCCCATCACACCTGGATAAATAAACTAAACTAAAAGATTCTGCAAATGGAATTTAACTGACAGTCTTGTTGAGGTTAAGCCAGACTAGAATTCATGTCCGTCTTCCATAGACGCATAGGATCTGTCGTGAAGACACGAGGCTAACAGGGATGTGGAATAAAATGGTGCTTTCCGACACATTTTTACCAGAACCGGAAGGAATAATTCAAACAAACAGACAGCAGTTTCAGGAATGTCTCCTCTTGGTTTTTAAAAGCTGGATTTGAAGCCAGTCTTGCTAAGTTTGCAAAATTGACTTTCTCCCTGTCCATCAGCCATTATGGAAGATGAGGCCAAGTCTGCTTATGCATACAGGGCAGTGGAAGGGGACTGCATCGGCAGAGGTGTTTGAAGATAAATAGCAGTAATACTGTGGCTGTATAAAGCTGTCATCAGTAATATTCCCATTGGGCAAGTGAATAAAATATTTGCTTTAAACAGTGCAATATTCCCGGGAGAAGGACCCTAAATTATTCCTTGGGATAGCTTGCTGTTACAGAGGCATGATGGATGTCCACGCATTAAAGATGCCAGCTCCGGCCATTGGAAGTGTCGGTACAGACGAAGTATTTTGATGAAGTGCGGCAGTTCAGGCATATATATTGAAAAATGTATCGGCTCGAGAGGCGGAGAGTCTCGGCGGAACTCTCACCTGGTTCTCGCTCTTTGTATTTTTTGCAATGTAATGACGGGGAGCAAAACAATCATGGGAGGCAGAACAAGATTTTCACCACAACACTCAAAGCCCCAGATTCAAATATGCTGGGGGAAAAGCCTCATGCAAATGGCACGGTTCCATCTACTTGAATGGGGCTATATCAGTTTGTACCAGCAGAGGATCAGACTAAGGGGCTGTCAGTGGACACCCAAATCCTGCATCTGGCTGCAAACAAGCACCCGGGAGACAATGTAACCCTTTAAGTGGGAGATGTGTCCATCCTATTTAGCACAATGGGGTCCTGGTCCATGAATGAGGCTCCCAAGTATACTGCAGTACAAATAATTAACCAAAACAACAATATTTGAGCATAGGGCTCCCTCAGTTGAATGGGTGAAGATGGTTCCTCCTTCTCTTTTCCTAGGGTTGTGTTATCCTAGGACTGGTTCCTCCTTCTCCTTTCCTAGACTTATTATTTGTTATCAAACTGGATTTTGTTCTTTTGAATTGGCTGTTGCTGGTCACTTCTCATTTGCTTCAGAAATTACTGACGCTCTAAAGCAGGGATGGGGAAGGCCTGCTGATTTGCACTGCCCAGGGAATGGAGAACAACAACAGTGCAAAGGTCAAAGCAGCCGAGCTTGCTAATTCCTGTAGTCTCTGAAAGGATTGCAAGGGTCAGGCAGGGCATTTTCTTCTAATAACGTTTTGAACAAGAACAGGAAAAATGGCCAAGCATACCACAAATTAATAATCAGGACAATGAGTGTAAGGAGGTTATTGAAATAGCAAAAACTGACTGCACTCAGGAAGAGAAGGAAAGGAAAATCTAATGAGCAGGGCTGCCTTTTTAGGGATGCATTTTCTGACTTCCATAGGCAGACATGCACTTCATTTGGTTAGCTACAGAATAAGTGAAATAGAGGAGAGAAAACTAGGACCCAATCCTAGTGCCTGGGGAAGCTTTGCCTCTGACTTCATTGGGGCCTTTGGGACCTACATTTTTTCATGAAAAGAGAAGGTAAATTTACACTGAAGAAATGCTGAGAAATTCAGGCTAGAGATTCCAACTGACTTTGCCGCACTGTGGAAATCTCATCAGTTCCAGAGTCCCAGGGAGATGTCTTTGGGGACCACTGATATGGGTGCTGCCTGATTGGCTCATCTGATATGAATAACATAACCAGTCAAGAGAGCCAGGGCTGAACCTGCCTTCATGCACTTAATGGAACACCCCCAAAAGTAGAGGACAATTGCACAGAAGGATATGCATGACGGGGGCTATGTTGTGGATAGAGGAATTTGATGGATTGGGACATGTTTGAGTTCATTGATTAGGAGTTGGAAGATGAAGCCGGGAGGAAAGAGGAATGTTAATACTGAGTTGAAAGGAGAGGGGCAAACACAGGAGTATCCCAACAGTACTTTTAGCTGTGGGCTAAAATGGCTCCTTGCCATTTTACTAGAGTTGAGGCAGCCAATTCTATTTCAACTAGGCCTGAGCCGAGGTTATATAGGAGAAAGGGCTGCTGCTTTTCCCACGAGGCCCCTCAGATCTTTTACTAAGCTTGCTTTTAAAATGGTTATGTCAAGTGAAAACTCTAATGATAATAGCAAAACCTTCTTCCATCTACATCTCTAATGAAATGGCTTCTGCATCCCTAGAGGGAGAAAGGAGAATTGGTTCCCGCTCTCAATTATTTTTCCAGTCTATTAAATTGTCTAAACTCCGGCTTCTCGAAAATAAATAAATAAAATAAAACCAGATAGAACGAAAGAAATAGAAGCCTCTGCTTATCTCCTCTGGTACCATTGTTCACCGTACCCAGGAGACATGTTTAGCATCGTGGCTTTATGACCATAAGAGAAAACAAAGATACAGCAAGAAAGCTTGCAAATATAAAGCCCCATTGTGCACAGAATGGATCCCCCAGCTTTTTTACAACAGCCATTCACTAAATAGGTAGTGGGCTCCTTCACACAGCAAAGATAGGCATTAAGGAATGCTGAGAGTGGGAGGAGGAAGAGGGATTTAGGACCCAGAGCATGGTCGTCTTTTAACACTCCTGTTTTTCCTACTAATTAGTCGCGAAACCAGCTTGTTCTTAATATATAGTAATGTAAATTAATTAATGCCCTTACTTTTGGGTGTACCCTCAATGATATCAGAGTGCCATCTCATAGTAGGATTTGGCTTTGAAATGCTGGCACTTATGTCAGAAGGAAAGGAACACGTCTGGTATCCTAGGTCTAGCCCGGAGGGCTACTTAGGACAAAGAGCACATGTTTTTGTTTTTTGCTTGTCCAGCACCTAGCACAATTGTTGTATGTCATGGCATTAACACAGAGAGGTTAGATAAAAAACAAATAGTCTTGCTGGAAGGTTGCAAAGTAACAACTTTATTTCTTAGAATTTAGAACAACGCACAAGAACAAAGACAAACCAGACTGCCCCTACAACAGAGAGGACGCCTTACTCTAGACTAGCTCGCTGGTGACTGACTGCCGCTAGGGCGGGGCCCAGACTGTAGACTTCCCTCCCTAACAGAGCCCCATAGGCATGAAAAAACCCTGAGCATTTGAAGTGACGGTTTAGCATTTCAACAGATCACAACACTGGGGTCCTAGTTCATGGCTGGGGCTCATAGGTGCTACCACAATACAAATAATTAATAATAATTACAAGGGAATTTAATAAAGAGTCTAGTGGAGTGGAGACCTCAGCTGTACTCCTGGCTCTAGCACTGTTCTGATGTGTGATTTCAGGCAAGTCACTTCACATGTCCCTGTGTCTCTATTTTTCCTCCATGTATAAAATGGGACTAATAATACTAGCTAACCTCCTTTCATCATGTGTTTTGACATCTATGCATGAAAAGTGCTATATCAGAGCTAAGTATTATTGTTGGTTAATTAATGTACTTTTTGCATGGTTACAAGTCCCAGGATTGGGGGGGATAGCTCAGTGGTTTGAGCATTGGCCTGCTAAACCCAGGGTTGTGAGTTCAATCCTTGAGGGGGCCACTTGGGGATCTGGGGCAAAATCAGTACTTGGTCCTG
This sequence comes from Chrysemys picta bellii, assembly GCF_011386835.1. Lineage (NCBI taxonomy): Eukaryota > Metazoa > Chordata > Testudines > Emydidae > Chrysemys > Chrysemys picta. The sequence goes on from NC_088798.1 coordinate 105,616,444, forward strand.
CTAGTGAAGGCAGGGGGCTGGACTCAATGACCTTTCAAGGTCCCTTCCAGTTCTAGGAGATGGGATATCTCCAATTTTTAATTTGCTGGTCCTCGAGCAGAAGAAAGAGGAACGCAGCATTAGAGAAGCAGAAAGGGTAACCTGGAAAGTCAGCCACAGGCGCTGCATGGTAACGTTTATTCTTTGGTATTTTAGTGAGGAACATTGATCTGGACACGGTAGCAGTTCTGTGCTCTGGAGCATACAGCACATTATCAGGCAGTGTAACCAAGAGCCAAAACTGATGTAACTTTCTATTAGGACAAAAATAAATACGCACCTCCTTTAAAATGGGAGGAAATATGGATTCACATGGTCAAGTTCAATGGCATGGGGGCTACCCCGGTACAAAGGGTTCCCATACCACAGCTCCTAAGCTATCTTCCTACTCAACATATGGGGGTGTGGCCAGGGATAATGGGCGTGGCCACAAGCTGTAGGAACTGGGCTGGCACAGAAACAGCTGCAGGATCAGGATGAGGGCCTAAATGTCTCCTTTTGGCCTCCACCTTCCCTGCTGTGGCTAGTCCTCCCTGGACTCACCATTCGAGCAGATTGACAGCTATGCTGCTCTGTTCTGTCACCCCCACGTCCTTCCCTTCTTGCTGCAGCTTTCAAGCTGCCCTGTGTACCAGACTCTCCCAGGCTATTCGCAGGCCAGCTCTGGCTCAGAGCCTGCACAGCGGCTCGTTGCCAGCTCCATCAAGTGCTGAAACGAGGAGATTGGAAAATCATATTTTGAGGGCTCTGGCCCACGGGTTGGCAAATCAGATTATCTTTTCATAGCTTCGGAATAAAATACTGCATGCAGCTTGCAAAGTGAATAATGCCGAAATAAGCAGACTCTTTTTAATCAATCATTTCACTGAGTAGGGCTACGCTTTATCTTCCAAGTGCTGAGGGGAAGGGAGGAGGGGAGAAAGAAATGCAGATGGGCACAATTTCTTCTGTGTTTCCCCTTCCCTCCCTACATAATTTTGTTGCTGGTGGTGTTACTCATCACAAGAATCCATGCTGGGGGGGAGAAGAGGGTGGAACCATATCAACGTATCTTTCCCAGCATTCACAAACTGAGTTTCACCTGCATGGTAAACCCTGTTCAGAGGGGTGGGGGGGTTCCACTCTGTGTGGAGAGCAGGACCATGATCTGTCAATATGGCTACAGAGATGCCTATGGGCTCAGTCCTGCTCTAATTGATGTTAATAGGAATGATCGCCATGGACCCCAATGAGAGCAGGATCGGGCACATGGGGAAATGGCCAGCCGAATCCATCCTGGGAACCACCTCCCCAGCAGGACACGTGGTCAGAGGAAAGGGGGGAAGGGCCTGCCTACTGGGCAGCTAACGTTCACGTTGCAGCTAGCAGCAAAGTGCATCCTGCTCTCCCCACCGTTCCCCCATCCTTATCCCAGGCCATCCTGGCAGGTGACCCACCAGCCATCAACTCTGCTGTGCCTCACGGCACTGACCGCAGCCTGGGCTAAATTTAACTCGCTATGTTTCTAGCTTACTCCAGTGAAGAGAGCGAGCACTGGGGACGGCAACGCACAGCCGCTGTGTCAAATAGGGTACGAAGTCTGTACTGCTGAAATATTAATTGTGGCTATTTCGGAGCATCAGCCTGGGGATGTGCAGCCAGCGTCACTGTGGACAATTCACTCATTTGAGCAGGTGGAAAAAAAGTCGATTGTAAGTCCTTAGGAGAGGGACCGTCTTTCTGTTGTGTTTGTGCAGTGCATCCCGTCTATGTCTAGGATCCATAGGCACTAATACAAATAATAATAAGTGATGGGCACACTGATGCCTCTTCTGCTGAAAACAAGTTGTTACAGAGCAATGAGAGCCAATCAAACTCCTTGGGCCAGATTTTCAAACCAGCCTTTTCCCTTGTGGAGGGGAAATTTGAACAGGGATCCCCCAGCAGTTGCACATGCTGATTAGCTGATGGCTAGTATCACCGCATGTGCGAATGCAGGTGTTGCGTGATTAAATACAGGTTTTGCATGTGCAAATTGGTGCCAGTGGCGGTGGCCTGGTGGGTGGTTTGAAAAATGATCCCTTTAAGTTTAATCAGAACATTATTTCATAAAAACTCTGCTTACTATGATGCCACACCAACCACCAACTTCAAATGCAGTTTCTGGAGGGTTTTTGTCATAACATTAATACTTAGATGGTTACTGTGAAGATGGTTGACCTTTACTATTTGTATTACTGTAATGCCTGGAACTCCTCAGCATGGCTCAGGACCTCTTTGTGCTGGGTGTTGTACAACCACAGAACAAAGACCAACCCTGCCCCAATGAGCTTACAATCAAAGTACAAGACAAGAGACAACAGATAGACACAGATGGAGGAGTACAGCTTAAAAAGATAAACCTGGCCCTGCCTCAGCATGGGAGGCTACACTGGATGACCTCTTGAGGTCCCTTCCAGCCCTACATGTCTATAATTCTAGGACAGATCAGTGTGATAGGCAGTGCTCTACACGGCGTCTCAGTCCAAACTTCTCAGCAGCTTCAAAAACTGCCATTAAAAAAAAAACACCACCACCTTATCACCTACTCAGAATGTTTCTTTCCCAATAAACATAGATGCTGCCCTGGGCTGAGGTGCATAAAGGGTAGTATTCAGTCCTTGGGTAAGCACAGATTTAAGATCCAATACCTTGGGAATCATCGGGGCTAGAATTAGCACTAGAAGGTCCCCCTCCCCACCCCATGCTCCACACCCCCTTCCAATGCTTTGATCCCTGACACTATAGATCATGAGACATGGTACCTGAAAATGACATTATATCAGGACATTAGTATTTATGGGCAAGACATTTTCAGTGGTTTTCAGAGGGTATCTAAAAGGTATTGGCTGTAGCAGCGCCATCTGTTGACCAAGGTACTGGAACAAGATCAGGAGATTCCGGACTCTGCCACTGACCTGTGTATGACCTTGGGTCATTTCCCATCTCTGTGCCTCTGGTTTCTCCTACAACCCATTGTCTGCTTTGTCTATTTCGGCCATAAGAGCTTTGAGGCTAGGACTGTCTATACTGTGTGCATGTATCATGCCTAGAACAATGGGGTCCCAATCTTGACTAGGGCCTCTGGCTGTTATTGTGCTATACGTAATTATAATAATAATAATTAATAATAATTAACATCTTTGCTCACTGTCACACACAAGCTGCACCTATGAAGTTAAGCTCAGCGGAGTCAAATAACGGAACCAAAAATTGTGAGCATTTTCTCAACATTTATTTTCCATTTTTGTTGTCTGAACTTTTCATACCAACAACAGAGCTGGATGAAAAACAGGAAACAAAACAACATCTGCAAAAAACTCCAAACCCGCTTCTGTAACAAAGTTTGTGGACCTTTATTTTTCTGTTTTCCTTTGAAGTTACGAAACGTGAAGTATTTTGACCAACTGTTACGGCACCATGGCTTTAGAGGCAGAGGGATATGAAAAATAATACAAATCAGACTTCCTGAAACTCGCTCACCATCTGTTAATTTCAGTGGTGGAGACAGAATATACGATGTGGAGTAGGTTTTATTTTTCTACACACAACCAGCAAGCAGAGGGCTGGAAGGACAACCCAGTGGTGAGGGCTCAAGCCTGGAACTTGGGAGACCTGGGCTCAGGTCCAGACTGCCTGTGTGACCTTGGGTGAATCACTTTACCTCTCTCTGCCTCAGTTCCCTGTCTGTGAAATAGGGATAACAATACTGCCTTACCTCATAGGGGTATTTGGAGGATAAATACGCGAATGGTTCAGATGTTACAGTAATGGGACCCACAGAAGTACCAGAGAAAGCACGAGATACCTGCAGTCTGAATATTTTTTTTATTTTGATGAATAAAATCACATACCTCCTAACATTTCAAGTGACTAAAATGGGCTGCAGTGCCACTCATGTGTGGCCCATCCACCCATCTGTAGACGGACGGCAGTTGACAGGCCATACCTGAGTGATGCTGCAATTCCACGTACCAGGCTGCATCATCACTCGGTTGGGAGACCCTCTCAAATTGGAGGCCTGGGGCAAACTGCATTTCAACTGGGGCAGGGAGTTTTGGGGGTCAAAGTGGGACAAATATGTGACTCTTCAGGAGATATGGCAACAAGGACAGATATCAAAGAGAGAGCACAGTGTGGGGGTCACTTTTGTAATAGGCTGCAGCAAGTCTAAGAACAACATGGCTGCTGAGTACTGCACTCTGACAGGTTTAGAAATTGGAAGGTGCACTACACAGAAAAGGCATCACTGTTTCATATCTACACAGGCCACAGGGTGTGGTGGTATAGAGTAGATCTGGGTGAATAACTGCTTTTTTGGTTTTCTGGCAATTTTGAAAAATTGAAAAAAAATTGTTCCAAGTTGAATCAAAAACACCATTTTTCAATATGTTCAACAAATCGAAAAGTTAAAAAAACATTGTTTTGAGTTTTGTTTGACCCCAAAATGAAATGTTTCATTTCAGTTTTGAGTATTTAATACTCTTAAATTAAAAATTAAAAGGACATTTGTAAATGAAAAGTCACTTTGAAATAAAAAAAAACCCAAACCTTTCATTTCAAAAGTGTCAGAATGAAAGACAGATTTTTTCCTCTGTGCAGGGGAGGTTGCTTATTTTTTTATCAGAACAATTCAGGGAAATTGAAATGAATTTGCAAAAGGTTTTGATGTCATAGAAACTGCGCTTTTTGAGAAAAAAAGTAAGGGTCAAAACTTTTCACCCCACTCCAGTCTAGATGCTTTACTGGCGTTCATTTAGAATTGACTCCTAAGTCACCCATTGCTTGTGAATCATAGAATCATAGGACTGGAAGGGACCTTGCGAGGTCATCTAGTCCAGTCCCCTGCACTCATGGCAGGATTAAGTATTATCTAGACCATTCCTGACAGATGTTTGTCCAATCTGCTCTTAAAAATCCCCAATGATGGAGATTCCACAACCTCCCTAGGCAATTTATTCCAGTGCTTAACCACCCTGACAGGAAGTTTTTCCTAATGTCCAACCTGAACCTCCCTTGCTGCAATTTAAGCCTATTGCTTCTTGTCCTATCCTCAGAGGTTAACGAGAACAATTTACCTCCCTCATCTTAGTTTTCAAGTACATAAAAGATTGTTACAGTTATGTCCCCTCTCAGTCTTCTCTTCTCCAGACTAAACAAACCCAGTTTTTTTCAGTCTTCCCTCATAGGTCATGGTTTCTAGACCTTTAATCATTTTTGTTGCTCTTCTCTGGACTTTCTCCAGTTTGTCCACATCTTTCCTGAAATGTGGTGCTCGTAACTGGACACAATAGTCCATGAGGCCTAATCAGCATGGAAGAGAGTGGAGGAATTATTTCTTGTGTCCTGTTTACAACACTCCTGCTAATGCATCTCAGAATGTCGTTTGCTTTTTTTGCTACAGAATTACACAGCTGATTCATATTTAGCTTGTGATCCACTATGGCCCCCAGATCCTTTCTGCAGTACTCCTTCCTAGGCAGTCATTTTCCATTTCGTATGTGTGCAACTGATTGTTCCTTCCTAAGTGGAGTACTTTGCTTTTTTCCATATTGAATTTTATCCTATTTACTTCAGACCATTTCTCCAGGTTGCTCAGATCATTTTGAAATTTAATCCTATCCTCCAAAGCCCTTGCAACCCTGCCCAACTTGGTATCATCTGCAAACTTTATAAGTGTACACTCTATGCCATTATCTAAATCATTGATGAAGATATTGAATAGAACCGGAGACAGAACTGATCCCTGCGGGATCCCACTCGTTATGCCCTTCCAGCATGACTGTGAGCTACTGATAACTACTCTCTGGGAATGATTTTCCAATCAGTTTTGCACCCACTTTATAGTAGCTCCATCTGGGTTGCATTTCCCTAGTTTGCTTATGAGAAGGTCACGCGAGACAGTATCAAAAGCCTTACTAACGTCAAGATATACCACATCTACCACTTCCCCCCTATCCAAAAGGCTTGTTACCCGGTCAAAGAAAGCTATCAGGTTGGTTTGACATGATTTGAACAATGCAGACATCCCACACTAGCGTCAGTAACACCTTTAAACCACCTACTCCTTGGATACACTATATTGCATCTGCATGCCTTCCCACAATAAAGTACTGCACACTTTAAATGGCTCGGTACATGCCAAAAATTTCAAGGAACATTAGAATAAAATTAAAGAGAGACTCATAAAACTAGGTTACAACAAATGTACCCAGAAGGTATATTAAAAAGTTAAACATAGCTCGATGCTTTGAAAATCAAGCACCAAGGAATGCTAAGAACGTGTCATCCCTTGGCTTCATGTCACTTTTTAAAGGAATTTTGTAATTGAGTAATCAGCTTGCTCGTTGCCATGGCAGCTGCTCCCTGCCTGCTGCATTTAGCAGGCCTCCTCTAGCTTTGTCTCTGCCTCTGTAGCCACCCACCTAGGCTCTCTTCCACCTGGAATTCTGCCACTTCGGTTGTCACAGCCAGAGCCCAGGACTTGGCATCACGCAGGAGACTGTGGTAAATATAGGATAGGAAGAATAGGGTCTGAAGGAAGATTTTGTTCAGACTCTCTAGCTTCAACCCCACAAAGTTCTGTGGTTCAGGGCACGTTATTAATCATTTAATTAGGTGTGAATTTCAACCTTAGAGACAAACGGCTCAATTCTGATCTCACTTGAAGCCAAACATGATTGGTGTAAGGGGGTTACTCTTGATTGACACCTGGAGTGAAAGGAGAATCTGCCCTTTTAGCTACAGGATTGATACTGGAAAAGCTGTTTGTCAGGGGCCTTGTCATGGGGATTAAATTCAGTTCATGCTGATCAACACTTAGGCCTGTCACTGGACGCTGTACCTTCCCAGCTGTAGAACACTGACTCTGTGGAGGGAGGAGAGCAGAAATTAGGGGATTTAAGTTACTAAAATCCACAGGGAGGAGCAACTTCTTTCATCCAGAGCACGAACATTGCTGGTGTCATTTATTCCCACAGGGAATCATCACTATTTGAGTGAGGTTTCTGCAGTGAGAGGACCACGTTTCCCAGATGGAAAGGTGATCAAATCACCATTATGGTAGAAAATCACCCAGTAAATAAGAACCCAGTAACCTCCAGATAACCACTGCCTTGCTCCTAACCATTAGATCTTGGTCTTCATGTCATGCTAACAGGTAATGACCATTTCTTGCTGTCTCTGACATCAAAAAACTGGACTATAAAAAGGCTTATTTTTCTGCTCTTTCCCCAATTTTGACTGAAGCTGGAAGAAGCATCAGGGAGGGGGACTTCTCGCTCATGTGCATCACAGTGTGGAATAGGCAACAATGACGTCGGCTTCTTCAACTCCAGCTGAGAAGGGAGAAAAATTGTTATCTTTCCCCATCACATTGCCCATCTCCCATCCATATGATAGATCCTTTCTCATCAAGTCCAATTTTCTAATAGGAACCTTCATACATAACTATGGTGATAGACAGACATTTAGTGTCATGGTGTTGCTACGGATTAAGATTTGGCTGCCATCTGGGGTTCTTCAAATTTGAGGGACCAATTAGCCCACCTACAGTGAACTATGCCTTTATCCATCCCATGTACTACATACATACCCCAAATGTCAACCTAAGCATGACTTGAAGCTCTCCCATGGTATTTCATTCGCAGCCTGAGATTTCCAAGCTACCTGCAAATCACAGCACAATTAATGATTCCCTTTTCTCGCTAACAAAAATAAAGAACATTGTACCAATAACGAGGAAGCCCTAGCACGCTAACGTGCAGCTCGCCTTAGCATTGTTTCCCATTCGACATCACCATTGGGCAGGAAGGCTCTGGTGAGTTCACGTTTCTTCATGGTACTATTTCATGACTGACAGTTCGTCTTTGCCAGCAATGCCGGTTTGTAGGTACCCAAATGGGCAATATTTCAGCTCTAGTACTACACATCCAATTAAGATTTTACAGGTTGAGTCCTTGGGACTAGCTGAGTTTTGCTTCATGCAAATATGCTGTTAGCCACCCTTGAGACTGTGTAGGGGCCATTATGCCAGTTGGTATTACTGGAGCACAACATGCTCAAGTCATGCCTCCTTAAGCCCCAGCTCCTCTTCTCTCTTCCCTAGTGCATGACTTTGGCAGGGTAAGGGACAGTGGATGGCATAGGGCATGATCATGTGGCCTATACCCCAGAGGGGGATTCCTTTATGCTAGAGGAATTCCCCAAAATGTTTTGTTAGCTTGTTGTTTTTGGCTCCTTTGCTCCATGGGTGCATCTTCTCAGGATGTGGCTGTAGGTCCTTAGCTGCAAAATGCACATGTTCTTAACCGGGAATGAGATGTGTGTTTAGATATGCTTTGCTGTGGGCATAAAAATGTTCTTGATAAAATGTGCTTATACACTCAAACGGAGTTTAAAATCAACGGCTCGGGCTAGACTGACAGCTCTAGGAAACTAAATGATCTGTGTACAGATTAGCTATACCGTGGTCAGCATCACTGCCAGCATTCTCACGCTTATTCTATCCATGACCTCTTAGCTGACACTGCTAACCAGAGTGCCAATTGCATGGTAGATACAGGCCCGCTAACAGCTGGACTCGGTTTACATTGGCCACTGAGCAACCATCACATGGATTTTGCTCACTGTCAAACAAACAGCACAGAGGTCAGAAGTTAAATATCTGATTAACAGTCCTCTGAATGCCCAAATAAATAGGATATGCTGATCTAGAGTTATACTGAGTCCCTGAACTCCCAATAACTTCAGTAGTATTTGAGGATCCATAGTTTCTAGATCAGGCTCTTAGTAAGATCTAATTTTGCACAGTAGTATAGTCGTGAAGTTTGATAAATAAGGTCAGTATGAGTGACATATGAAATGACTGAGGCCTGGTCCCCACTAAGTCCCCAAATCGGACTAAGGTACGCAAATTCAGCTACGTTAATAACGTAGCTGAATTCGAAGTACCTTAGTCCAAACTTACCGCGGTCCAGACGCGGCAGGAAGTCTCCCCCCGTCGATGCCGCGTACTCCTCTCGGTGAGCTGGAGTACCGGCGCCGACTGTGAGCACTTCCGGGATCGATCCGGGATCGATTTATCGCGTCTTAACCAGACGCGATAAATCGATCCCAGAACATCGACGGCGTGCCGCCGGACCAGCCGGTAAGTGAAGACTAGGCCTGAGACACTAAAGTTTTCTCCCCTATATTTCTAATGATACCTGAAATTAATATAACTTTATTTTTTGCTTACTTATGTGTACTCCAGTCATGTCAGCATAGCTCTGGGAATTAGTGCTCGTTACTTAATTGCTGCTACAAAGCCAGCAGAGGGAACATAAAATAGTGTTTGGTAGATCCTACATAAACATCAGCTCCCTCCCAATTCTTTGATGACTAAGTGGTGCATTTCTAAAAGATATTTGGAAGCTAGCGACATCTGCCACGAGACTATCAGAATCCAATAGTAGGTCAAATCTTAGAGATTAACCTTTAAAAATCTGAACCAAATAATGTGCTGAAAAGAAAGGTGTAATTCCGTCTGTAAGAATTGCTCCTCTCCAAGTTTACCAACCTTTGCCATCCACTATGTAGCGTCTTTAGTTGAATGTGCCTTGTTCAAGTCTATCTTGCAAGTCGCAACAGCGATAGCAATTTTAATTAATCACTGTAAGGCTTATGTTGCATGAAGGAGACTCAGCCTCTTTGACCCATTAATTAAATTGTGGAATTGCCAGTTTCTTGAAAATGTTGAAGCAGCAGAAGATTAGACGACTGTAAGCTGTATTTGAAATGGAAATTGAGCTACAGTGGACTGCAGATGGGGAAGCAGGAGAAAAACGACATGTAAAAATGCCTTTAGCTCAATACCAAGACATTTGCTAAGCCAGAGCCAGTGTGGAGTATAAATTTTCAGTGAGAAAAAAACATCCAAATCCAGAATCAATGGGCCAGATCTTTAGGTGGTGTAGATTGGCCCAGCTCCCTTAACTACACTAGAGCTATGCCAACTTACACCAGCTATGGGTCTGATCCATAATCATTTAGCTATAGCTAAATTGTTTCCCATTGTCAAGGGATTATATTCTGGGATGTTCTTGCATAGACCTCCAGAACGGGCGTCCAAGTGATCAAGAGGTTACAACAAAGAAATTGGGTCATTTTGCCCTTGTTAGCTCCTACCTGAGAGCCAGCATAAATTCGGGCACATCACTTGACTGCCTTGTGCTACAATCTAACCTAGCTAAAGAAATGGGTATAAAAGCAGGATTCTTATGGTCATTCAGGTCCTCTCGGTGCTGAGCTGGAAAAGTAAATGTATTACTGAAAAACCAGTTGCTTACAGTGTTACATTCATCCATAAGGAAGAGCTGATTCCTTTAAGCTTATTGTTGGTTCCCAGAGAAGAAATCAGTAGAAGTGGTTAAAACTTTAGCAAAACCAGAATTTTTCCCTTATGGTAATATTCCTAGAGAGTTTAATAGAAACTGTTTCCTCCTGCCCCACATCTTCTAGAACAGGGATTGGCAACCTTTGGCATGTGGTTTGCCAAGGTAAGCACCCTGGCGGGCCGGGACGGTTTGTTTACCTACTGCGTAGGCAGGTTCGGTCGATCACGGCTCCCACTGGCCACAGTTCGCTGCTCCAGGCCAATGGGGGCGGTGGGAAGCAGCGGCCAGCACATCCCTCCTCCCGCGCTGCTTCCCGCAGCCCCCATTGGCCTGGAGTGGTGAACCGCGGCCAGTGGGAACCGCGATCTGCCGAACCTGCCTACGCAGTAGGTAAACAAACCAGCCCGGCCTACCAGGGTGCTTACCCTGGCGAGCCGCGTGCCAAAGGTTGCCGATCTCTGTTCTAGAACTTAATTCAATAATTTATGGCATTGTCATGGAATTCCATTCATACAACTTGAACTCTGACCGCTGAGTTAGATTAAGGTGCATTTCCTCTAGACATACATGTAGTGGGGGCATCTAAGTGTAACTTGTTCATGAAAATGTCTGAGGTGAGGGTGAGGAGCTGGCTTGATGCAATGCATGTGGGCATTGCAAGGGAGTGCAGACTGGAGCTGAGTAGTCTGGGAGTCTGTTTTGGTGATTTTGGGGCGGTAAGGCATGTAAATTCAGACTGGGGAGAATTTGGCTTATTCTATGATTTTCAGAAAATTCATGTGAGGAAACTTAGCAGCAAGTTAAATTAAGCTGTTTGGCTGGGAATTTGCCACATGTTTTAGACTGGGGAGTTAATCATCCCAAGCCCACTCTTAATAATTATGTATCAACAGAGGTAAGTTATTCACAAGGATATACATCAACATTGATATCTATCCCCCATTCGCCTTGTACATTCCCAAGTTACACATGCTTTCTGCCTCTCATGCCCCTCCAAAAATGACCCCCTTCTCCCCTGGTCCTTCCAAAAAACTCCAGCTGTCCGCACTGGCCAAAAACAAACAAAAAAAAACTGGGGACTTGCACCTCTAAGTATCTAATTTGCACCTGCAAGGAGGTAGATTTGAGATGCAAATACTCAGATTTCTAACCTCAATTCATTTGCAAAATCTGAATACACTGGAGAGACTGCCCCTTGGAAATCTGACCCCTATGGATGATTAAAGAATTATGGAATGAAGCTCTTTCAGATGTGATCAGACACTATATTTTTTTCTAATTTGCTCCCTTAGATAAGGCATTCCACCCCACCTCCCCCCATCCCCCAATTAATGATGTTGCTGGTAACTCACTCAGCCAATCATTGCAACTGTGAGAGTCTCAGGTCGCTATACCCTTAGCATGACTTTATTAGCAACCAGTACAAAAGCGTGTTTCCATGTCTAAGACTCCTTGACAGCATTAAGTCATCTACCATCCCACATATGTAGGCTGGGCTGATAGATGATTGCAAGTGCCTAGCACCGAGGAAAGAGTTTAATATACTGCCTCACTAAATAACTCAGTTCATTGCAAGAAGAGAGAATATGTGATAAATCAGCCTGTTGCCTGTATACCTCCTGGATACAATGGTGATGAGAGAGAGCTGCCTATATCCCCCGAATGCTATGGAGGATAGCCAGAGCAGACAGACAGATAATATACACGGTGCCTTATTATGAGAGAATCTCAACTCTGAGTAACACATGGTGTTATCCAATGATTTGCTTTACAGTTTCTCAGAATCCATAAGTAACAGAGGGACTCAGTACCTGTTTCCATTTGTCTGAGTTCAAATTTAAGCTTATTACTAAAAGGATCCACATTTTTATCTCCCACAAAAGTTTAACGGTGAGTGTGGTGTGGAAGACCAGGCTGCTCCTTTGGGCGCATGGATCTTTGTATTGCCTTGGGCATGGTAAACAGCAGCATTCCAAGCTAATAGCCAGCCTCTATGCTAGGAGAAGGGATGGGAACCAAAGTGTATCTACAGCAGCTTTGCACTTCTGGGATCCTGGACCAGCCCTGGAATCAGTACAGCCCCTGGTATAAATTACCACAGCCTCGTGGGGAGGGAGGGGGTCTCTAAATTACAGTGACCCTGCAATCCAGAGTATCAGAACTAGTTAATATATAAAATACCAGTAGATGGCACTCAAGAATATGTAGCACATTTCCTAGCTTAGTAGTGCATTCATCCAGCGGCGTCTTACATTGGCTCTTACCACCCAGTACACCCATATGCTGTGGGCTGCGTGGGGTGGGGAGAAGCAAAACTAACTTTACACTACATCACCCCTGAGCTTGGGGTTCTATTATTAAATCAATGAGAAGTCAGGAGATAGCCCAGCAAAGTCGAACATTTTGAGGAGCAATTAATTAATAGGTGATTGCATGGTAAGAAACTTTCTTCTACGGAAAGTCTATAATTCGCTATTAAATTCTAGAGGTTTGTAGAGAGCTACCTAGAGGAACCTACTTAAATTCTATCAAACCCTATTGATTTCAGTAATATAAAATTCCATAGATCTTTTCCCGATGGGTGATACTTTCAAAGTAATGATGCAAAATACGCTCCCATAGCTCCCCAATTGAGAGAGGAACAAAAATTAATTTTGACTGAAACCCTTTATTTTTTTTATTATTGTTTTGTTTTTCCTGGAGAATTTTGATCGTCCAAATGCTGCCCCTTCGCATACAGCTGCTTTTGTGATTTTTTAAAAAATGCATGGCCTCCTTTTGTGCTAACATCTGAGCGCTCATGGGAGAAGATTTATGGATCTGGAACCAAAATGTTTGCTGCCAAATGGGTTTCCCCTGAGTGAGGAATTACATCTCAGCAGGCCACCAGAAAATGTTGCATGAAAGGAAAGAAAGAAAAACACACTCATTTTTGAAAAAGACAAGCGATTGCATGCGTCTGTTATTTATTTCTGCAATTAGCAGCCAACTGCGCTCTGCATTTCGAGAGGATTAAGGTCTTCCTTCTCCCACTTTATAAAGCTTTGTTTGGTGGCAGTGCTGGGTAATAATAATAATAATAATAATACTTTATTTTATATTGCTCCTTTTGTCCCAAAGGATCAAAAGTGTTCTAAAAACGACAATAAAATTTCTTAAGTGACTACCCAAGAGACCATCAAAAGTAGGCCTAATAATAATAATATTTAACACCTATATAAGTTCTTTCCATGTTCAAATCTCTGCAAATCTTAACTAATAGCCTCACAATAGCCCTATGAAGTAGGTATTTGAAGATTATTATTCCTAATTTACAAGTAGGGGCCCACATTTTCAAATAATTAGTGGTTCTGCGTACCACACTCTGGCATCTTCCACTGACTTACTGGCACAAAGCAGCCATATACCTGGCAGTTCAGGGCAATGGAGGATTGTCCTGTCATGGAGGAGGTTCTCAGGGTGGGCACATTCACAGTTGCGACTCTTAAACCACCCCCACTGTGGAACACAAGACCAATCTACCTGGTCTCCGGTGCCAGAAGAGTGGCTTGGTGCTGGGAGCAACCTTCAGTTCAGTACAATGTCAGGGGAAAGAGTGCCAACTACTGAATTGCTAACCTTTCATTCTGTAGCCCTTTATGTTTTCCTTGGATGCCTCCTACCTTAGTACAGATTGATTTTGATGCAGCATACAGCTATTCTAATAATTAAGGGGAATATAATGGGATGTATGTATGTATTTAACCCCGTTGCCATCAAAGTCCAAGGTACTTTTGGACTAGCATGAAGCTAGAAGGCAAGGTGCCTGAAGAGCTTAAAATCTAACTATGCAACACAGAGACAAACGACAGCATGGCTGAAAATGGGGAAGATATTTGGGGAAGGGATCAGGCAAAGAAATGGCAGGTCTCTGGTTGACACCTTCTGTAGACATTGGAATCTATGGGGGAACATTCATTGGGGGAGTAGCATGCTGTAAGTAGTCATGAGATTTTTAGCGTGTCTTTGATAGAGAACAAAAAATATTATTCACTTTTTAAGTACATATAGCACTGTCTCTGCAGAAGCTTGGGTGTCCAACAGGACCTTCCATCATGAGGGTCATGAAAGCCCTTAGAGCAGCCATTTTGGATTTGTTCCTCAAAAGACTCCATTTTTAACAGCAGTTTTCATGCTTTACCAGCTTTGTTTGCAGTCGCACAGGGGAAGTTGAGTATTGCTTATCAATATCCGCATTGCCCATGTTCACGAACAGCTTTGCAACTGAAAATAGGTTCCCAAGAGCAAATCCAAAATGGTGGCCAGAACTTTGCACCTTCCTCAGAAGCCTTTTGAAACCATGTGCATATTCCTATGGGGCTGAAATATCTTTAAAGTGGCATCACCTTGTAATAAGAGACTCATAATTCCTCCTTAAAAATCAATTAGCAATTTGGCAGTAATTAAATAATAGCAACTTATCCACTTATCCTGATGTGTTAACAATTTTTCAATTAATGGTATTATCGCTGGGGCAATTAGCCATGCTGGGTGGAACAGAGACCAGAATAGGAAACATATGTTTAATTCTGACAGTAGAAATTTTAAAGACCAGTGCATGGGGTATATTAATAAAAACTTGGATCCTGGTTTTTACTGAAAACCAGCAGTTCTGCTAAAGACTGGATCCTTGGAAGGAAATCTAGTTTATTGATTAGGATAGGATGGTAACCATTAATAAGAATAGACTTAGAATAGCCTTGTATATGCAACTAGTCTCTTTCCAATATTCTTGCTCACTACTCATTTGAATCTTTGAATCTCTGTTCTCTTAATACACGTATTCTCGTTTTTATCTCAGTGCTGTAGGACTAAGTTGAATCCTCAGTTCAAACAAACAAGCTGTTGTGGATTCTCTTCCCTTTGGGAGCAGCAAACCCTGGTAATTTTGATGAGCATCCAGGGAGTGCTCAGAGGACTCAGGGGTTGAGGTGCACCTAGCAGTAGCCTGCACAGAGAGGGTGAGGTCTGTAGACACCCGGAAGGCAGTGCTTGGAAGAACCACAGCAGGCATAGACGAGACTGCTTCATGCTAAGGGCAGATAGTGGGGAGGTGCCTTAGAAGCCTCGTTACCCTTAGGGAGCATTACAGATGGCTTGGTGACAAAGCATCAGATTTGAAAAAAACAACTCACACTGCAACCATAGGTTTGACTCCTGGCAAGGCTGACTCAGCCCTTCATTCTCTGAGGCAGATGAGTTCTATGCTTGAGGTTTATGGACAATACCTTAAAAAAAAAAAAAGGTTCTAAAAATCACATGGATCCTTTTAGCTTGCCCGGACCCAAAACTCGATGAGACAAATCAGTATCTTCTCCCCGAGGTGTGCTGGCTTATCCTAGAAGAGGATCAAAAGTGTCTACAAGACTTAGGAGTCTAAGTTCCACTTTCAAAAAAGACTTAGGCATGTAGGAAGCTAAGTTTTACTGAAAGCCAATGGGGCTTAGGCTCCTAAGTGAAAATTTTACCCCTTGTCTTAGGGATGGGTAGAGTAGCTGTTGGATATACTAAGCTTGTAAAATACTTTTTGATGAAGTGTATTAATGGAAGATATTATTTTTCCTTTATTTTCATTAAGTTACTTTTATTCATTCTCTTTCACCGTTTCTCTCTTATTCATGTGCTTCAGGTCTAAGCCATGAAAAACTGTTCATTTTATATGAACTAACTACAACAAAATCCTGTTCAAACCCTGGGAATTTCCCTATAGACAGCTGCATATCCTTCTCTCACGGAGTTATTTATTTTTTTATTAGGTAGAAGTAAAAACAATGGGCAGATGAAAAGAAATGCACCCGGATACTACAAACCCTGTTTCGATCAAGCATCCAATCAGCTGTGAGACTTAACTATTACATTGCCCTTGGAATCATAGGAAAAATCACCTTTCCATAGACATTAGTGAAAGAGTAGGAATGTTATAAATCTACATATGAAGCCTTGATTTTCATTCTTCTCAGACGGGCTAATCGAATAATTAAAGTTGCTAACATACATAGGGTTTGCATGATGGTGTTGGTGTCACTAGGCATAGCTACCAGGTAACTCAGGAGAGTGGAAGGCCAAAAGTGCCGATGAAGCTCTTCTGCTCTGGGCCTACCTGAACCACAGTGACTCCATCTTGAGAACTTTCACCTACTTCTGTGCTAACGGCTTACGTACTGAAGCAGAAATGTAAGGGTCAGCTTTTCTAGCAGGCAGCTGCTGTAAACAGGCCTTGCAAGGCCAAAAGATAAGCAGACGAATGGGAATTTTTCTAATTGTAACTGCTACAGAAGGGAGGGGTGGGAGGGGTAAGAGGGAGTAACAGAACAAAGGCTTACACAGAAACAGCTTGGAATATAAAAGGGAAAATTTTATTTGTATTTGTTGCACTTGATTTGAGACATGCTGGTCTCCTAGTGCCATTTCAGAGCTCTGAAATAAACTTGGCTTGCTTTCTCCCCTCGGTATCTTTATTGGTGCCAAGCACACCGGGCAACGAACCCCTGTTTGCCATCTCGGGGCCCAGTTCTGGGCAGGCAACAATGGCCTTTGGGCAAGACCCTGCAGATTCATTACTTCTGTTTTTCCTGTGCTATTAGGCAGATTTTTTTATCGATTCATGCCTAACCCCGATAGAATATGGGTAAAAAATGTCAAAAGCTGTGTAGTTACCTAGTTTAAATTACATTTTCAAAAGAGACAGGCACTTAGCAGCCCCATTCTCATCGATTGCTGATTTTTAACTTAGCTACCGCGCCCCCCCCCCCCCCCCCAAAAAGGGTTTCTTACTAAGTTTCTTAGTCATAATACGTTGAATTATTTCTTCAGGACTCTGCCTCTGCTTTGTCTTCTTTATACCTTAGCTATTCCTCGTTTCTTTTGGTTTCAGGATTTTTTTGTATCGTACCTGTCATTTTTACCGATAGTAAGACAATGAAGAGGTTCATCACAATGTGTTTCTCTGTAAAGAGCACCAAGCTGAGTTCATTACGTTCCACATCTAAAAACAGCACATTTATTTTCCTCGGGAATGTATTTATTTATAAAACGGTGGATAATATGTTTCAACCTTCAGCAGAATTATTGGAGATCACAACATTCTGAAGCATTAAACTTGATCCCTGATGCACAGGACAGTCTGAATTTACAAATTTCTAGTTACTGATGAAACCTGGCGAAAAACGATGTTTTCCCAGTTCACAAAAATCCAACACTCTTTTTGTTCTCAGCTGGAAAGATAATTTTGCACAGGCAGAAAACGTGTTCTGCCTGATCATACTGTATTGCAGCAAAGTTCCTCTAACAGTAAATTTCCACAGAAGGTAAATGGGAATATTTTCATGCAAACAGAGATCCTGGTCCAGGAAGCACAAAATCACATGCTTAACTTCAAGCCTGTGAATCATGTAATTGAAGTCAATGGCACTAATCTTCCATGAACCTTCAGCCATGCAGCACATACTGCTACCATCTGAGTTATGGGTTAGGAGCAGGTGAAGGCAGTTTGCCTGGAGGAGAGTACCATGTGCTTGGTCCAAGATGTTATCAGGGAGAGCTTGGCCTAACCCAACTCTGTCTCTCCCCCCACCCTCCAGTCAATGTGGGGCTCCTTTCTGGGAGCATCCCAGGGGAGAGGGAACAGGCTACTTGGGCTGTGTGCTAGGTCTGAAGAGGTTAAGGATGGGGGAGCCAACCCCAGCTTTCTCTTTCCCTGGGAGCTTGGGAAGATCATGCCCCAAGACAGGATCATGGGGATGTGTGGGGGTCTGGTGTGTTGTCAGGGAAGAGGAAGCCCAGCCTAGCCTAGACTTCTCCTCCCAGTCCTGCTGCTACAACTGCTCTGGCGGCTCCCAGATATTCTCTGTGTGTGTTGTTGCTGCGCCTGCTGCTGCTTTCATGGTGCTGTGGGCCCATCGCTTTGGAATGTTTATGTTCAATTATTATTTTGGCAGGCTGCCCACATTTCCCTGAGAAATTCAAGCAAGAAAAGGAAAATGGCAATTGGTAACAGTTTATAACTCAGCTAAACGCAAAGAAAAGGCACCTATCCAACCCAAGGGGGCTTTCTCTCTGCTGAATTTCAAATAATGGAGGTGTTAGAGTGTCTCAAAAAGGGTCACAAATAACTTTTTAAAGTGTTAGGCAACCGAAACATAAATGTCACTACCAGCTCCCCCTGTAATACACACACATGCGTGCACAAGAAAAAACTTCTTGTGTTTCATTTTTATTTGTACTTTCTGAAGAATGGTTTATTTCCATGAAAAGGATCAACTCTCTCAAAATGAGGTACTAATACTGAGGCTGTAATGACACTGCTTATATACAGGGAGATATTTTATTTAGGAATAAAAATCTGGTTTCATTCTTGAACAGAAGAATTCATGACCAAAATGCCTAGTCCTATTTTAATTGTCCTTATGTCACGTTCAGGGCAACTGCACTTGTATCCCCCCTCTGTGGTCCCTTAAGGCATTCACTCTAAGCCCCTGGCTCCTCAGCTGTCACCTTTCTTGGGCAGAGACCTCTCTCTCCCCCCCTCCGGACTGGAGTTTTTCCAGACTGCACAGTTCCCTGCCTACACTGTGATATTCCTAGCAAACCAGACAGGCCAGCATCTGCACTTTGCTCTCTTCCCGGAAGCTATAAACAGGGTAATTGCCCACAGTTATAAGTTAACACACAGTTTTTTCTAAGCAAGCATGTTTATTCTTAAGGTGAAAGCATTACAAAGAAAACATTCAAAACAACAAAAGAACTAGACACATGCTAATAAACTTACTAGAGTTTACCCCCACAAAAACTCCAACAAGGGCTCTGGTCAGAGTCAGTTCTTCAAACCCCACAAAGGGTTTTTCTGTGGCTACAAGTTCAGAACAGCTTCCGCTCAGAACAAGCACACCCCCGCATAAATTAACCTTTCTTTTAGACAGCTTAGGCCTTTGATCTTCAGGTTCTGGGAACAGGTAATCGGTAAACAATAGCCCCCTGTTCCATACATAGCTTCAGAAGGCTGGACTTTTGTATAACCAGAGGTGGGAATGTACGTTCACCTCCCCCTAGAGATTCCCCGGGCAATCTGTTGCTCCAAAAGTGCATTCTTGTCAGGCCCATTATTGAATATAGTCCTCTGAAGTTCATGACACATCCCAGGGCTCACAATAGTACATAACCTTTGCATTAATATAATGGACTCCAAAGTTACTTAAACTTAAATCAAAAAGATTTTTCAAGGAAATTGCAGGAAATTACCACATCTGTCATACCTTGTTTTCCAATAGAAGTTATAAATAATGTGGGTAAATCATTGCCAGGCAATTTCCTAGTTTGTGAATGGCTCAGTGAATCTTTAAGGATGCATTCAAGTCCTAGGACAATTCCTTTCTTTATCTATATTTATTAATAAAATAACTATCCTGAGATTTACATGCTTATTGAATTACTTAAAATGTACAAATCATATAGGAATGACAGCTGAGAGAGAAAAGAAGGATAGAAAAGTAAAAAAAGAAGGAAAGAAGCTTCCACGGGAACATTAATATTTCTATTTTTTTTCTATTAGGATCTGCAAAAGTGCTTTTCCTAAGATCTTGAGAAAATAAAATACTTTTCTAAAAGCAATGTCCGATCTAATACGTAAGTATTGATCAGTTAGCAACTGCTTGATCAATACAGGAATCCTGGCATCACAGTACATTTACTAATGTTATTTTCTGTAAATAATCTACTGTATTTAGAGGCCTGATACCGTATACTTGTTTATATATTGAAACTAGGGTGAGGGAAAGACACAGCCTGCTCATTTCATGGGGAAATTAAAGTGCAAAATGCACAAAAGAGAATGCAGTGGGAGAGCTATTGTATTTTATATTGTGCTTCTCAAGGCAGCCTTATTTTACCTATTCTGCAAAATAGTTTACTCCCAAACTTTTTCATTGCAGGGGCGGGAGGGGATGTTATTAGCCTGCTTCCAAAACTGGAGAAAAAAAATTCTCTCTGTGGAGAAAAGGCCACCTGCCAGTTAGACACTTTGATAGGAGATAATGTGGCTCTTTTTCTTTCCTGGGAAATAATACATAATATAGCAGCAGCCTTTGGAAATCCCTCAATAATAGCATTGCATCATCCTGGTTGCTCTATTGTCAGAGCACTGTGGTTGCAAAATAAATAAAGCCTCTCTCAAAGTTACAGGGAAGTCTGACTATCTTTTTCCACTCCTAAGGAACAGCATGAAGCAAACTGATTGGAGATTGGACTAGATAATCTCAAGAGTCCCTTATGGCCTTAAAATCTTTTCCTAGTAAATCTTTCCCTTGCATAAATAAGTTACAGACGTTAGGCCCGTTTATAGCACACAGGGTCTTATCCAAAGCCCACCGACAGACTCCTGTTGATTTTAAAGGGCTTAGGATCAGGTTTATATTGAAGTCATCTATACACACACACAAATATCTACTGGAGGGATGTAATAGGTAAAGTAACACTTTTTTCTAGCTTATCAGAAGTTGGTGTGTTGGACACAGATGCTAACACACACAGATCTAATTATTTAATTCCTCTGTAACTCCATTGATGTCAATGGGGCTACACCAGGGATGAGTTTGTCCCATTGAACTTGGCACATGGACAATATGTACTCGCCTCGTTAATCCATAATGTAAAACAAGGCATCAAAGAGAAGCGGATGCTGAATTCACTCTCTATTTCTGCTCTTCCATTAGAAATTTCATTTGCAGCTGGGCCTTCTGCATAGGCTCTCTCATAAAAATCCCAGAGCAAAAACAGTGTTTGTGTTGTTGTGGTGATGAAAGTACGTATATTCTTCATTACCCAATGCCTCTCAAATTGCTTCCTGATGTTGGTAGCTCTGATGGGCTATTGTTCACAAAGCTGTTGCTGGGTTTAAACCATCTGCAAGGCTAGTATTGAGTGGAGATCACAATGTGATGCTGAAGTTGTTCTCCCGTAAAACAGTGTAAAGCAAGAAGCAAATATCTGCAGATACTGGCCATTTTAGACTCTGACCATCACGACAATCAACTATTGATCTAAGACTGTGAAAGAATTTAGTTTTTGTGGATGTGAGGAATTACTATACTACCAGGAAAGCAAGGCTGGACTGCTGGAAGTCCATAAGCAAGTTAAGCCAACGCAAATCTAACATTGCACCTCCAAACTGAATCAACCCTGATATCCCACTTCTGGGCTTCTTCTGAGCTAGGGTTGCCAGTTGAGCCAAAGTGCGCAGTGCGGTTAAGATGGGAGGAAGTTATCTACTGTGGAGGATACCACCCACCCACTTGAACGGGTGGAGAACTTGATGGAAGTGGTGGTGACTGGGACATCCCCAGCTGAAAGGGAGAGGAGAACACATGCTGGGACACCGGGGTAGCCCCTCCCCCTCAAGAGGCTCTATCCACCCACTGGCCACTGGTTGGTCCCTTGCTCTCCCCTTTCATTAATTTAAACCCTAGCCCAGGACACAAGGAACTTCTTTTTGCTCATACCCTAAAACAGGAAAGGAGCTAAAAGTGGTGTTATGGGAATGTGTGGATGAACTTCTGTGCCCCATAAGGGCAGTCAAAGCTTTCCTAGCTGAATAGAATCAGGAACAGGGCCTGCTAGTTGTAGTGCTGAGATGGCAGTTTCCTGACAAGATATCAGTTCATTGTGGAAGTGAAGAAAGCTTTGGTCTATTTCAGTCTCAACCCTGCTAACTCTGGTACACTCTTTCATGATTGGAGCAGTAACACAGGCAGTGTTGGAGGGTTGTGATTCTTGGAAGGTCTAGGCTATAGGGCATTGGAAATTGAATAGTTGCAGGACTTATGCCAACCTCAGGGGAGAGGTTACTGGGGTGGGTGACAAGTGTAACTAACCCTGATTGTTTCTGATTGGCTTTGTGGGCACTCTATAATACATTGAGTTCCAACAAGACAGCCAGGTGAGCCGATAATCACAGCTGGGCTTCAAGGATGAAGCTATATGCATTCAGTGGTTTGTTTGTCAGGAGAGGCACAATGTGGGATCAACTCAGACCTCAAGCTAGCAAACAGGAGCGGTGAACAGGAGTTTTGTGAGGGAGTTTAGAAGGGGAGTGGGAGTGTGAGGCACTAGATACACTTAACCATATTTTAAACTTCTTTAAACTTAAAGCACAAAACACCCCCGATAAAAACAAAACATGAACAAATGAACGAGCCGCAGAAGTAAAAGGAGAATGCAGGCAGAAGTCCAGCAACAGAGTGGGCCAGGAGTTCTGATATCAGGCAGTGTGGGTAGGCGGGATTGCAACCAAGCTAGTGGCTAGCACCCCTAGTGGCCAGTTTCCAGTGCAGTTAAAAGACTAAAGCAGACTGTTACAGGAAATAAAAGTCCTGGGATTTTGCTAATGAGCCTTGTGCTCATGATTTAGGGGGAGACCTTGTGGCCTTTTTCGGGCTAAGGTCCCCCCTGTTAGTAGCCTCTGTCCCCTTCACTGGAGTGTATATGTGTGCGAAAGGATTCAGAAGAGCCAGCCGAATCCTAGGGGTAGACCAAAGAGTTGACCCTGAGTTATGGGTTACATGGTAGGATCCCTGTAACCACTAGCACCACTTAAAATGCCTCATTTGTGAATACAAGTGACAGAGAAGGCAGGTAGAGCCCCTCCTGGTTTAAGTCTAATAAAGTTGCAACCTGCCACTTAAAATCCACCCCGCATCTGTCTTCATTCGCCACGACATGCAGAACATATAACACCTCCAATTTATTTTACTTGGGATTGGAACTCAGCTCTCCAGAGACAAAGAAAAATTATATTAGGATTTTAGATTGGCCACAAGACAACAACAAAGAAGCAACCCCCTTTTCTTCTAACACAAATTGGACCTTTTCAAAATATAATAGCATGAAGCCAGGTAGGGGAGCTGAGCAGCTGTCTGCATTCCACACTTCACAGACTTCAAACGAGTGAGTAGGATTTTAAAAGATTTCTTTTTTTTTTTTAAACAGGCGAGTATTTAATAACGATTGTAGGTTCACATACAAACAACAAAGGAATCTATAGTTTCCCAAGTCATATAAGTGACAGGTTAAATACTGGTTTTAATTTAGTGATCCTCTCTTTCCTAAGGAGCAGTTTTTAGCAAAGGGGAATAAATTAACAAGTCTTTTTTTTAAGTGACAATGATCAGAAGATGAGAAAGCAGAAACAAACATATACTCTAGGATCTCTGAGATATCCCCACTAACTCTGAGGCCATGAGAAAAAATGGAAAGTCACAGGAAAGAAGCTTCCAGAATAATCACCGGGTGTCAGTATATGTTAAATGATCACACATTTATGGCATATAGCAACTGTCATTCCCAATGGATCCCAATATGTAGTCCACCCTGAGGAACCAAGCACATTTCTTGGTTGACCAGTATTTGGTTATGTCCCTGGAAGGTTATACAGCTAAGTTGGTCTCCCAAGCCTACAGCACAGCCTGGCCATCAGAGCAGTTCAATCTCAGGTGAATTAGTTAAGGGCAGAGCTCTGTACCTGTTGCTCCATCTGTACCTCAAAGAGTGGTTATCAGTGGTTCACTGTCAAAGTCGGAGGGAGTATCTAGTGGGGTCTCACATGGGTCATTCTTGGGCCCGGTATGACTCTATTTTCATTATGACTTGGATAATGGAGTGGAGAGTATGCTAATAAAATAGGCAGATGACTCCTAGCTGGGAGGGGATGCAAGGACTTTGGAGGACAGGATTAGAATTCAAAGGGACCGTGAAAAATTGGAGAATTGGTCTGAAATCAACAAGCTGAAATTCAACAAAGACAAGTACAAAGAACTGCATTGAGGAAGGAAAAGTCAAAAGCACAACTACAAAATAGGGAATAACTGGCTAGGCGGTGGTCTTGCTAAAAAGAATCTGGGGATTATAGTAGATCACAAATTGATTATGAGTCAACAATGTGATTGAGTTGTGAAAATGGCTAATATCATTCTGGCATGTATTAATAGGAACGTCGTATGTGAGACATAGGAGATAACTGTCCTGCTCTGCTCAGCACTGGTGAGCTCTCAGTTGGAATACTGTGTCCAAATCTGGGCTCCAGAGTTTAGGAAAGATGTGGCCGAAGTGGAGCCAATCCAGGGGAGAGCAACAAAAATGATAGAAAACCTGGCCTACGAGGAAACTTTAAAAAACTGGGCGTGTTTAGTCTTGAGGAAAGAAGACTGAGGGGTGACCTAATAACACTCTTCAAATATATTAATGGTTCTTAAAAAGAAGATGGTGATCAATTGTTCTCCATGTCCACTGAAGGTAGGTCAAGAAGTAATGGGCTTAATCTGCAGCACTGTAGATTGGGGTTAAATATTAGGAAAATCTTTCTAACTATACAGGAGTTTAAGCTTTGCAATTGGTTTCCAAGGGAGATTGTGGAATCCCCGTCATTGGGGTTTCTAGATAAACAGGGATGGTCTAATTTTACTTGGTCCTGTCATAGCACAGGGGGCTAGACTTGACAACTTCTCCAGCCCGACCTTTCTATGATGCATGAATGAGTCACCAGTTCAAGACAGTTGTAAAGGACAGTTAAGGGGCCACACCAAAAACAAAACACAACAGCGTGCCCAGAAACTAGCAGCAGGGGGTCAAAGGGTTTGACTGGCTATTTTGACCAGGTGATGGTGTAGGGAGGTGGGAGAGAACACACAGAAAACTGAAAAAGATAAGCCTGAAAGAGCAGCTGAAAACATGGTGATTGACGAAGAAACCTGGGAAGAGATTTTTGGGTCAGGGCTCAGGCTGAAAAGCATGTTCTTGGTGCTGAGAGCAAAAGAAGCAGTTTACTGCTATTTGATTCCTTCTGCCGTCAGATGCTCAGGACTTTGTATACTTCATAAATTAACAAAACTGCAAAGAAATACCTAAACTATCGCCAATTTCTATTCCCAACTGGAACATCCACAGGGCCCCACTCTTTTACCACCTGCTTGGGTTGAAGAGAGACAATATCTTCAATTTACTCTGTTAACTCCATCCCCAACAGGAATTGTCTAAATAGCCATCTACAGACCTGTATCTATTGTATACGTTAATTACAATTTGGGGGCAACGGGCAACACTCAAGGATCAGGTCCCCATTGTGCTAAATGCTGCACAGACCGGCAGCTGAAAGACAGTTCCCTGCTCCAAAAAACGTACCATGTAGATTACATCAAAACAGAGCAGGCGAAGATGACAAACTAGCAAGAAGGGGATGATTAAAGGTCTTGAGAACATGACCTATGAAGGAAGGCTGAAAGAATTGGGTTTGTTTAGTTTGGAAAAGAGAAGACTGAGAGGGGACATGATAGCAGTTTTCAGGTATCTAAAAGGGTGTCATAAGGAGGAGGGAGAGAACTTGTTCACCTTAGCCTCTAAGGATAGAACCAGAAACAATGGGTTTAAACTGCAGCAAGGGAGGTCTAGGTTGGACATTAGGAAAAAGTTCCTAACTGTCAGGGTGGTTAAACACTGGAACAAATTGCCTAGGGAGGTTGTGGAATCTCCGTCTCTGGAGATATTTAAGAGTAGGTTAGATAAATGTCTATCAGGGATGGTCTAGACAGTATTTGGTCCTGCCATGCGGGCAGGGGACTGGACTCGATGACCTCTCGAGGTCCCTTCCAGTCCTATAATCTATGAATCTATGAAAAAATAAATGAACAGTAATGCAAGCATAGTACAATAAATGGAGATCTGTCTGTCCCCTGTCAAACCACCTGTTGTGCTTTGGAGATGACTATGGGAGAGATACCTATCTGTGGCTACTATATATCTCTGGTTCCTGTTACTAGGTTAGACTCCATAGCAATGGCTGTTCTCCTGGCCCTGTACTTGTCTCGCTCAGTTCCTCCAAACAGATTTTTCCCTCATTTCCACCAGTTCCTGCTAGAGGTGCTTGGTTGGAAACTCTCTAAGCTAAGCCGTTGAGCAAATAGCTTCACAACTGAGCAAGATGAAATCGCAGCAGTGAGGCACATCCTGCTGTGACTTCCTCAGTGACAGAATGGGTCTTGGGAAAAACAAACACAAGCTCCTGAGAAATCATTTGAATACCCTGACTGCAGGGAGGTAATGAAGTAGAAATGAGGCAGTATGTGCATCTCTGGTGGAAATCTCGCTGCACTGGCAGCGCCATAGGCGGCACGAAACAGCCCAAGTGATACCTGGGTAATATTGTTCAATTTGTGCAACAAGAAGCTGGATTGACAGCGCCAAGAAATTAAAAACCAATCAGCTTTATTGGGCTGTTGGTTCCAACACAATTAGCGCTCGCTTTTGACAGCATATGCTCATTCCCTGAACTCAGAGTCAGGTAAGATCTAATGTGAATGAGTGCCTGCAGCCTCGGGTAATCATTATGTTTGGCTAGACCCTGCAAAGTGTGTCATCAGCAGAAGGAGGCTGGTGCTCTGTGCTATGGGATTCTCAGTGGCAAAGCTCTTCTTTGAGCCAACAGGGGCTAACCAAAGAAGTGGTCTCCACGGGGTGAGAGGGAATTATGGTACATTGTTCATTAGTGCCATTCTGGCCAATAAAAGCAAAAGGACTGGTGCTTTGCCTCTCAGAAAAACAGTGACCACAATGCAAGATTTCAAAGATGAGGAGGGAAAAGCAAGGAAACATATAGGAATCCTGTTGCAAGCTACAAGATTTCTTTGAAGGTGAAACAGAAGGTACATATTTGGGAGCACTTCATAGTAGGTGAACATTAAAGTTGGGGACTAGATATCTTTCCAGATCTACATTTGCTCACTGACCCGTGTCTATAACGGGATGGACCAAACCCCCAGATCTCACCTCCATTGAACAATGAGAAAGTTCGTTGTACTACATCTCCTTATGTTGCAAGAGCAGCCTTTTGGACTCTAATCCAACCTACATATGTACTGGGATTTCTAATGTACTACTCACTGCAGTATCTAGGCCCCAGGCAGATTAGCAAGACAGGAAACTTCCGTTTCCATTCACCAGGGTGTGTGTGAACATTTTCATGGATTTGATTCAAATCCTCTGTTTTGTTTTAAGTTGGGGGCTGGATCAAATCCAAACCTTGTCTATTTAGATTCTAAGCTCTTCCGGTATAGATACAGCACCTAGTGTAATATTGCCTGTAGGCATTACTGAAATAAAAATAAACAAGCCAAGTTGCACCTATTTTCATGTTGAAACCCATAACTTCACCTGATTTTGATACAAACCCTATCTAACCTCACTTATCCTTACTACAAGCCAAGTAAGCAAAAGGTATTTTCTGTAAGGCATATGAACTTCTAACCAGCTAGTTAATAGTCTTTCCTTTGGGATCTAAACCTTTGCTTTAAATACCCTGACCAGTAAGTACCTGCATATGAAGAGACAGACAGACAGAGAATAGGTAATCTATTAGGGGTGTGTGAACGGCTTTTGTTTTTGGCTGGCCTGCAGATTTTTTTCTTGTACTCTTATATGCCCTGTATCCTGCAGATCTTTTTCTTCTACTCTCATACACCCTGTAGTACTTATAACACATAAAAATCCAGCCCTGTAGCAAGAAGAGTCCTGATAGAAGAGATGTTCAGCTTAGAAATAGTTTGCTCTTTCTTAATAGAAGTAAATAAATATTATATACATCATACTAAACTATGAACCACAGAAAACTAGGCTGTAATGGAAAAATGACATGACTTATTAAAAATACCTTATTTGTAAACTGTATATTTGCTACTTATACAAAACAAACAGTCAAAGAAACCTATGAAACTGCTCTACTAAAATGCCCTCCCTGAAGCTAATCACCCTTTAAAGGGAATGCAGCTGGTAACTGAAGCTTCTTATACCAAGAAATCTAGTGTGAACTTTGACCTTAAGCCTGTGGCCTATTGGGAAATGTAGTTTAGGAACTGGATTACCATTTTGTTGCAGGCATTGTTCTTTGTGGTTGGGTAAATTAAAGGACACATTTTTACTCTGGATTTTTTTGTGTTAACAGGTGCTGATGCTTTCAGTGATCTGTTAACAGCACATGAGTTAATTGGGAGCTTTTTTTAAAAAATGGAAAGAAAGGTTTTAATTCCCTGGGGTGGGGGATTATGGGTAATCTCCTCCCATAAATAGAACTGATTTAGCAATCTACAGGAAACTTATTTTAGAAGAATTTATAGATTATATGTAGGGTCATTAGGATAGCCTATTTCTAGTATTAGGTTCCAGGCTACAAGTGTTAATGCTCATTTGTATTATGATAGCATTCATGGAGGGAACTCTACTTCCATGGGGATGCTATTGTGCTAGGAACTCTAAAGAAACACAATCAGATAGTCCCTGATATGAAGAGCTTGTCAAAACAAGGAAAGTTTTGTAAATAGGGGGGTGGCTTATTTTGGTATTCTGGCCAGTTTTTCTTTTATTTATACAAAGAAGTGTTTTATCTCTGTTCTGGGAAATGCTCCTCAGTTTCAGATTTGTTGCAACTGTTTTCTGTAGAGCTACTTAATATCCACCTGATAGCGTCTCTACCCTGTAATGAATAGACTGTGATAGCATGCTAAGTTACCCTTATTGCTCAGACCTTCACTTTCTTATATAGTAAAAGCATCCTGTTCCTTCCCCCCAGGAACATAGACGTGCTCCAGGTCTCTGCCTCCCTAAAAGCGTAGGGCATTAACAGGATAACAAACCTTGTTGTTAGTTTTCTAGGCAAGGACCCTTTCCTATAATGTTGCCACTAACTACTCATCTTGTTCGTCCACGGGGGAGGTGGATTGGTGCCCTGCATAGCAGTATTCACCACACTGCAGAGTTCAATTACATTAACTTTACCCAAAATGATGTTGGTATAAGTGTTGTCATTGTGCAGAGTTCTCTTTCACTCTAACCAGAACCAAAGCGCTCCAATCTTTATTTGTATTAAGTGGCAAGTAGTTAAGTCTCAATCTGTTCTACTTCAACAAACTTGTGATCATTTTGAGCCTGGTTTGGGTGCAGCTGTGCAGTTGGGTAGGATGCAAAGAGGACAGACCTGGCTCCTGCGGGGACTAGCTAGACTCACTCTGGCTGTAAAGGATTGCAGTGTTGCATATCTGGGCACTCAGGGTAAAGGGTTGCATGGCTCAGGCACAATTCATCTCTGACTTTCCCCAGAGAGGGTGGTGGTGAATGATGCAATCTATTGGCCTGCAAAGAGGAAAGGCCTCCGAGCTCTAAATATCTGTATGGAGTTTGGTTTGACCCTTTTAAATCTCCCAAAGATTAGAAGTTAAAAAGAAATAAAGCCACATTTGTGTGGCCCCTAGAAACAATCAACTCTCCCCCGAGCAGACTGTATTGGGTTATGGAACCAACATAAGCTCTTCCCAGTGCAATGCTGGCATCCGTGTCAAAGCACAGGGTCGGCTATGATTTAATCCAGTTAACTGGTTGTGTTCAAGCAAAGGCAAAACCACAGCATGTAAATTTCAGCTCCGTTTGATTAAAATCTGAATGGCAGAGGAGACTCAATCCATTTCAAGATTCTAGATCAGCTTCATTAAAAACAATTAAAAGTAAAAAGAATACTAGGCAGGGCCGGCTCCAGGCATCAGCCGACCAAGCATGTGTTGAGGCGGCCCCTTGTAAGGGGCAGCCAATCTTGGGGTGGTGGGGGGGTGCTCAGGGTTTTTTTTTTTTTTTTTTTTTTTTTTTTTTTGGTTCAGCGGGGTAGCGCTTGAGGTTTTTTTTGTTGTTTTTGTTTCGGCCAGGTGGCGCTGGGGGTGGGTGGGTTGTTTTTGTTTTGGTGGCACGGGGCAGTGCTCAGGGGTGGGGTGTTTCAGCAGCACGGCGCTCGGGGGGGGGCTCAGCAGGGCGGGGCGGTGCTCGGGGGGGCTGTTGCGACACTCGGGGGGGTGTTACGGCAGGGCGGCGTGTGTGTGGGGGGGTGTTACGGTGGAGCGGCGCTCTTTTTTTTCACTTGGGGCGGCAAGAAAGTTAGAGCCGGCCCTGATATTAGGTCCATGATTATTCTGTAGAAAATTTAAACCTGATGCTAGAGATCTAAGTGAGGGAGGCAAAAAGACATCTACTAGATTGGTAACATTTTTCTCTCTCTCTTTTTTAACCTTTTCAAAGACTTTAACAGCTTATTATGATAGTCAGTCACTTATATGGTCTTGATTTTACAATGGAACTCAACTTAATGTGTCAGAAAAGCCAACCGAAATAGCTGAATAAATGTCAGCCATGTAGCTAACATACTAGTGACCGGGGAAGATGGTTTTTCACAAATAGGTCTTATAATGGATCTGTCGGCGTTTTTTTGGATCGGGGTGAATGTAGACAGTTGTGAGGCTTGTAAAAAGTAATCCCTGATCTCTGCAAGTCATAGATTCTGAATGGCTTCTGCAGCTACTATGGAGTGCATAAAGGGTCTCCAGAAAGATGTCGGATACATGCATCTTGGAGGATACTGAAAGCAGGGCTGGTGTTTCAGTTCATTACTTTCAAGCTTGCTAGTCTTCCTGCAGCAAGTCGTTACAATTTGCATTGGGGACTGAGTTAAACACTACCTAAATGTTCCCCAGAATATTCTCTCCAATGTTGAAATGAATTTGTTGCTGGCATAGGAGTCCCTTTTCAGCTTGTTCTTCGCTAACGTTCATGTGATTGTTTTGCTGACACACATGATTCTTGAAAATAAATTTTAAATGAGCATGCATGGTTATTGATGCTATAAATGAGTCTTCCTCTAGTATCGCTGGTGTCTCTTAAGTGTCGCACTCCAGATAGGCTTGGACAGCCCTGGAGTTGATGGGGAATGGCACATGGTGAATGTGGCTTCTCTTTTTTAATCTCTAAAAATCCAGGAAAAATTGAACACAGTACAGGGAATATTGGGAACTGGTCACACCAGCTTTTCAATTGGTTCAAGGATGAAACAGACGTATGACTCACCATATATTTGAGGGGGGGAGGGTGTATTATGGATAGCACACTCACCTGGAATTTAGATCATGTATTCCCAGCTCTGCAAAACTTGCCAAGCTACTTGTGCTCTGTGCCTCAGTTTCCCCATCTGTAAAGTAGAAACTTGCATTTACTCCACAGTGGTGTGGAGACATAGAGCCACACTTTCAAAAGAGGGCAGGCCCAGATTTTTCAAGTGCTCAGCATCGACAACTGGAACCAGATTTTCAGAAGTTCTCAGGATCCATTTAGGCACCTAAGAGAAGAAGGATGGTCCAGTTGTCAGGGTGCTGCTCGGGGCCTGGGTTTAATTCCCTGCTCTACTTTAGACTTCCTCTGTGATCTTGGGCTAGTCACTATGCATCAGTTCCCCATCTGTAAAATGGGTATAACAGCACTGGCCTGCCTCCAGGGGTATTGTGGAGACAAACACATTAAAGATTGTGAGGCATTCAGATACTATGTTAATGGGGGAACCATATAAACATCAGCAAGATGTTCCAGATTTCTAAGAGCTGAACATTCAACATGCCCCAAATGTGCAGAGCTCTTCTGAGAACCCGCTCTTCGTCTCCACTGTGGGTGCTTAATTGCTTAGTGTTGGTTTGTGTGCCTCACGTGAAAGGTGCATTGGCAGCACAAAGAGGTATTTTGTTACACAGCAGGTAGAATTTGACACAACACCAAAAGCCGAGGCAGGTCAAACAAGTCGCACGTTTTGAGATGCACTTGTCGCTACACTGGATGGCCACTCAGTGTCAGTGTTTATCTCTCACTGGTGTCAAGGATAGCTCAGCACATGAAACAAGGGGGGAATAGGCCCTTTAAAGAGTAGTTACAGTGTGATACTCTAAAGCCACGTCCTGCTCTTTGTCCCCAGGGGGAATAAATCGAATGGAGAAATGTCTATTTTCAAGTTCACTGCATTAAATGGAGAGAGGCCACCAAAGCACCACCCTCATCCAGTCTGCAATAGTGCATGCAAAAAAGTACAATGAGCATCAGAAATACTGTAGCTATAAATGCAGATTAGTATTTGGATATGAAAAGATAAAACTATTACTTATTCCCCATTTTTTCCCCAGGGGATGCATTCATTCTAGCAGCAGGGAAAGCAAATATAATTGCTTGGCTGTGTATATCAGACGAGGGCAAAGGATGGACGGCACAGGGGTCTGTCAGAATAATCTACCCTGCTGAAATGTACAGTTACAAGTATCATTGTGTTCCCATGCATGGGATGAGAGGTAATGTGTCTACACAGGTACTCATCAGACTTCAGCTTCAGTGCAGGATTTTCTGGCAACACTTTACACACAAGTCAGATCCCATTTATGAAGGCCTTGAGCAATAGTGTCTGCCTCTGTTAGTAGCACTCTGGTTTCTGGATCTTGAAGGCTAGAGGTTCAAGTCTTGAAGTGGGCTTCGCTTCCCCACTTGCACCACAGTGGACTATGTTTGAAGCAGGCCTTACTTCATTGGGAGGCTTCCTGTCCTTCCCTTGAGCACCCTGCACAGCACCTGGGAAAAGTCACAACCCTTGTAGGTATTAAACCAAAGTTTTTTCTGCCCATCATTGGTTGCTGTGCGGGTGGAAGTTCTGGAGTAAGAGTCTTCTGCCATATTCGGCAATAGCCCCAAAGTCTGGGTCATTATTTCAATGCTTAATTTAAAAAATGGAAGGGGAAAAAGGAAGGAAATGGAGAGAGTGGTTTTCCCAAGTTCCAATAACCATAAACAGTGCAGCAGAGCTGTCACATTTTCAAACGCCATAAATAATCTCACCGCTGCTAGAAGCTGCTTCGTAAATCGGAATGAATAACGTATGAAGCCGTGGTTGAAAGGGCTGCTGATTTTTCTTTCATCGCCTTGTTTGTTTGGTTTTGTTTTTGCACCTGCAGAATCTGTTGTTTGCTTTGCCAAATGAAAGGATTGGGCTCTGCTTTCTGGACCAGCTCTCAAAGGAGTAAAGGCTGCCAGCACTTCTGAGTGTACTGCCCTGGTGGACTTGCAAAGAAAAGAGCTCTTGTGTCTGTCTTCTGCTAAAGCTGGACCATTGAAAAGGCATTAGCAGAACGTCTCTCCCTTCAATGTTTGATAAGTAATTTGTACCTCCAAGAGTTGCTTGGCATTGCTTAATTCACAGCTTCACCAACTTCTCTGAAAGCAACTGTTTTTACTTTTAGATGTCGGATTTGTTTAGCTTGGTGTGATATTCTGTACGTCAGGGAAACATCCTAGACCCCCATGTTCATCCTTCTAATATGATTGTGTGGTGTCCAATGCAAAGTTTGTCATGTCGGGTGTCTTCGGAAGGCTCAAGATGCACTGAGCATTGTTATAGTGATGTTATCGGTTGTAATTTCATGTATATAGTTATGAGGCTGAAAATGTGTCTTCATGGCTTAAAACAGGCCCAGGCAAAACTCTCCAGGAGCAGAGGGGCAGTTCACACCTCATCAGAGCAGGTATGGGACAAACCCAGCCCCGCCTCACAGGAACAAAGGCCACTGGCCTGGGCAGCAACAAAGGATCTTTTAGACTCTTGAGTGAGTCACCCCCCTTCATTTGGTCAGTTCGGGACTGCGATGAGATAATGCTCACGTGACTCGGGGGGGAGGGCAAAGCCAAGAGGGAAGAAAGAACATGATAAAAGGGAGAGACGATTGCCATGCTCTTCCTCTCTCTTCCACCTCCATCTACAGACATCACCACCAACAAGCGACTGAAGCACTGATCAAAGGGGAGAGCCTGGCTGAAGGGCAATCAGACAGCCTGTTGTAAGAAGCATTTAAGTTTGTAAGGGCACTGAAATGTTAAAATCAGCTTAAAAGCAAAACGCACTCTATTTCATTTGACCAAATCTGACTTCTTGTGCTTTGGCTTAGATTTTAAGTGATTATATCTTTGTAGTTAATACATTTGTTTGTTTATTCTACCTGAAGCAGTGCATTTGGTTTGAACCATGTCAGAGACTCCCCTTGGGATAACAAGCCTGGTACATATCAATTTCCTTGTTAAATTGACTAACTCATATAAGCTTGCTGCATCCAGCAGGCATTACTGGACACTGCAAGATGGAGGTTCCTAGGGTTGTGTCTGGGACCGGAGATATTGGCTAGTGTCATTCGGTTGCACAATCCAAGGAGAAGCTTACATGCCAGAGACTGTGCGTGAACAGCCCAGGAGTGGGGGTTCTCACAGCAGAGCAGGGTAAGGCTGGCTCCCAGAGTCAACAATTGGGTTGACCTAGCAGATCGCCGGTCCAGATAACACCAGGGGAACGTCCCACTTGGATGTTCTCCCTCCCCTCCTTTTAACATTGATTTTTCAAGATACCAATATATTTTATTTTAATCGTTTACTTATCTCTTTGCTTCTGCACACATTTCTACCAATGACGAGCCCTCTAGAATAACATGCTAACATTAGCTGTGGATTTTTCAGAGGCTGTTCATCCGTCAGAAATAACTTGAGCATTGGTATCTCTGTCTCTTCTAGTAAAATAGCCCTCCCCCCAAAAATACATTTGTCTTGCTCTTTGCTTCCCGTTTCATACATTCATAGATTTTGAGGGCAGAAGGGACAATTAGATCATCCCCTGTAATACCACAGGCCAGAGAATTTCTATCCATTACCCCAATAGCATGTGTTTGACTAACATATATCTTCCAGAAAGGCATCCAGTCTTGAGCTGAAGACTAAAGCTGGGTGGAATTTTCAGATGAACAGTTTATTTAATGAAAAATGCGGTTTGGGTCATCTCAAAACGATTTGTGAATGTGACGCTAATTTCAGCCAGTCAGAGGAGGAGGTGGAGGGGTGGTGATATCACCAGGCCCCAACTATCACTGTGGCTAGGGTACTTACTGGATCTGTGGGGGACCCCTGTTTGTATCCCAACTGTGGAATAGACTTTTTTGATTCACCAAAAAATTTTCAGATTTGATTTGACCTGAATCAATTTTTTGTGGCTTTTTTTGTTTGTTTGTTTTGCTTTGTTAGTTTGGAACTGCCAACAAACAAAAGATCAGTTATTTGCCTGGCTCTAACCAAGAGATGGAGAACCTATTGCTTCCCTTGTTAGCTTGTTCCAATGGTAAATCACCCTTCCTGGCAGAATGTGTACCTGATTTCTAATTGGAATTTGTCTGGGTTTAACTTCCAGCCATTGGTTCTTGTTATATCTTTCTCTGCTGGATTAAAGAGACCTTTAGTACCTGTTTTTTCTCCCCATGAAGATACTTTATGTACCATAATCAAGTTATGTCTTGATTGTCTTTTTGATAAGTTAAACCGCTCTGCTTCTGCCGCTAAATGTATAGATAATATTTGGGATATGATTATATCCTTGTAAGTACCAGCCCATATGGGAAAAAAGCAAATGACTTTACATCAATCTGAATCCTTCCCGCATCATCAGACATCATTTGGGGCATGAACGAGCCTCCACTATCCCTATCTATCCGGACTGAGCTTTGCTTGTCCTCTATTATGTCCCATAAAAACTACTAAAACAGGGACATTTTATGGGGAAAAATTCTCTTCATTGGCCCCTTCTGCAAGTTCCTCCAGCTTCCCAATAGCATGTCTGCCATTGTAGATGCTCTGGTTTCATGGTTAGGAGCATGCAGTATCAGATTTAATGAAAGCATATATCTCCAGATTACTCCAGATCTATTTTAAAGTTTAGCTGGTGTGGGTTCAGAATCTCTGTATATCTGGGACAGTCTCACAAGCTCTCTCACTGGAAACACGTGACATTTGATTTGGCTACTTATTATATTATTATTATATGTTATTGCACGGCAGATCTGACTGCAAAGGTAATACATTCTGGAGAATGTGTCACCTTCCATGAAATTTTTATATTATTGTACAGATGCCATCGGCCTTGATAGGTGCTTTTTTAAAAGAAAGAAAGAAGTAAAGAAGGATGAAAACTGTAATCCAGTATCCTCCACTGATAACATTTGTTTGGGTTGGGGGGGAAAATTAACTACAGTCCTCTTCTAGTGTTTTACATTCCATGTAGTGCGATCAGATACCTGCTGGAAGTGTAACCATAAAAGAATAGTGTTACAGGGGGTTCTAAGCCTCCAAGCTGTATACAGTCTCTCTGGAAGTGTCCCCTTTATTGTGCTAAGCCCTAGACCACCACTCTTTCTGAGGGCAAGCCCTTTGGCTCCATCACCCGGAGACTGGGCCCTCTGGATTCCATCCCCTTGTTTTTCACTATGAATCATAGAATCATAGAATATCAGGGTTGGAAGGGATCTCAGGAGGTCATCTAGTCCAGCCCCCTGCTCAAAGCAGGACCAATTCCCAACTAAATCATCCCAGCCAGGGCTTTGCCAAGCCTGACCTTAAAAACCTCTAAGGAAGGAGATTCCACCTCCTCCCTAGGTAACCCATTCCAGTGCTTCACCATCCTCCTAGTGAAAAAGTTTTTCCTAATATCCACCTAAACCTCCCCCACTGCAACTTGAGACCATTACTCCTTGTTCTGTCATCTGGTACCACTGAGAACAGTCTAGATCCATCCTGTTTGGAACCCCCTTTCAGGTAGTTGAAAGCAGCTATCAAATCCACCCTCATTCTTCTCTTCTGCAGACTAAACAATCCCAGTTCCCTCAGCCTCTCCTCATAAGTCATGTGCTCCAGCCCCCTAATCATTTTTGTTGCCCTCTGCTGGACTCTTTCCAATTTTTCCACATCCTTCTTGTAGTGTGGGGCCCAAAACTGGACACAGTACTCCAGATGAGGCCTCACCAATATGGCTCTCCAGTGGGGCCAAATGAGGTTAGATTCCTGGTAGAGACTTTAGCCCTTTAGGGAGCAATGCAACGGCGGGAATTTGCAGTGACGCAGACTTTTCAGAACCAGCCAGCATGCACTAGTCAATTGGAATACAGAATTTAAGGGTCCAGGTTAGTATGCAAAAAATAATGGAGAGCACATGTTGGCAGAATAACCTGCCCTTCTTTTCCAAAGCCTCCTGGATTTCATCTTTCTCGGCTCTGGGCCGCTGTTCTAATATATCAGTCTCCCCAAATCTAGTCCCAAGTCCCTTTGTTTCACATTGCCCTCATGCTGTGTTCACAAGTTCTGCTTCCCTTGGCTCCCAGTCATTAAAAGTTAATGACTGGTCCTGTTGTTCGCCATTGTATTTCCCAGGCAACCTGATTCATATGTTGTGGATTGTACATTCAACAATCAACACCGCATCCCTTGTTTCCCTGTCCCAGAGGAGAAACTAACTCCTTCCTCCTCCCAGTGGGTAGCAATACAAAGTGAGTGAGTAAACCGAATCACACTTTCTTCATAAACTATTACAACTATTTCCACATTCTCCACAATTGGTGACTTCTTATAATACCAGACCTAAATCTATTTCATGAGGAACCGGGATCGTTAACTGGAAATGAAAATTGACTAGACATGGTGATACACTTTAGCATAATATAATAAATTGTAATTTACGAAGCACGTCTCCTGTGCCTGTTGCAATAGTTTAGCATTTTATATTGCAGTAGCGCCTAAAGCTAGGACCTCCATTGTGTTAAGTGCTATACAAACACACAGTAAATGGCAGCCCAGGTCCCAAAATGCTTTATAAGTATAGCAAACATGAATGGGTATCGTAAAACGTGTCTCTCCCTGATATAAATCACTGGAGTAAAAATTGGCTGGGGTGTTGTTGTTGTTTTTTAAATAAGCCTATTAAGTCGTGTCTATAGGCTTCACGATCTCTTTATGAAAATGTTTAGCTTCCATCTGGAGAATTCTGGACCCGATCCAAAGTCCCTTAAGTTAATGGGAGTCTCTTCAAAGGATTTTGGATCAAGTTCTAGGTGCAGAAATCAGAAGAAAATTGTCACAACGCTGAGTTGAGGATACTGCTGAACTTCAGGGTTGGGTGTTTTTTAAAAAAAACAAAACAAAAACGTTATTACTAGTATCCATTTCTATGGTGCATCTTGTGGTTAATGCATGTCCTTGTCTCCACCGATATCTGACTCTCCATTGCATATACAGTACCAGTGGTTTAGGAGAGGCCGCTGGACAATTTATTAATTTCCCCAGCTCCAAAATGCCATGTCATCAATTCAACTTGACATTCATTCGGACATTGATGCTTCACCCAAGCAGGTAACAACAATACTTTTATCAGCAGAAAAAGGATGAGTTGGAAGAAATACCCCACTTCCCCAGGCAGAGAAGAGCTAGCAGATGCATTCATGGAAGTTACAATTCCAGGCTTTGAAATGGGCGGTTATTGGACACGTGAGGGGAAGACCCATGGATCATATAAAGGGAAAAGATTTACAATACTTATCTGTGGATTCGTAAGTGGCATCTACACCCCCACCTAGCAGAAGAAGATCTGTAACAGAGCACGCCCCCATTGAGACAAACCTCCCATTACAGTCAAAAGGGGTCTGCGTACAAGTAGTGCAGAACAGGATACCAGATACAACAGCGACTGTTACTGCAAGACTGGCAATTTACCATTTCTTGCCCATCTCTCTGAGTTCCTCTTTGGTCTCTCCATTGGGGGCTGTACAATGGTCCCTTTTGGGTTTCATTGAGCTTCTCCAGCAAAGAGCAAATTATTAGTGACATCACGCAGTCAATCCCTGAAACTTTGACACTTGTACGCATGCTGTAATTAAGAATATATCTGCCAAGACTCTGGGAATGGAGAGAGTGAACAGGCAGGACTCAGTGAAGAGGGATGCACATGTTGACCTGCGGGCTCCTCACACACCATGCACTGGAACTTTCTGGCATCCCCCACTACATTGACTTTCTCCCTCCCAGAGTCCTGGACTTGCTGTGGCCCTGAACCTCCTGGTCTGTTCTCCAGTATTCCAGCTAATGGGGATGTCTGTTTCATATTCCTGGTATAAAATGCAGGATGTTCATCTAAGACAGGTGGGTTGGGGGGTGGGGAATCAACAGTATTCCACTTTGCATAAAATTAATGATTTGGAATTTAAGCGAATGCCTTCTGTGCACAATTTCATTATTGGAAATGCGATCTCGATTGAAATAGAGCCCGTAGTGCCCCTGTAAATGAGTAAACATTCTATTATGATGTAATGCATTGTAAGAACCTCAATAAAATCAGATCTTTCACCTCAATTGCCTGATTCAGGGTGGTTCCTGTAACCTAGCAGCCCTGCAAATCTACTGCCAGTAAACTTCATGTTAAAGAAATGCCCTTAGGACACCCACCGCTCAAAGTATGAGGCAGGTTTGTTTCAGTCTGCAGAAAGTTTCGGTTATTTATGGGACTAAAGGTGGGAGAAAATAATGAAATTTACTTATGTGGTTAGGAAAAATACCATTAAATTTAACATTGTCTTGCTTTTTTCCATTATTCCATTTAAAAAATTAATGTTCCATTTAAAGCAGGTTTTTTTTAATTGAAAACTTAACAAAAATACCCACCATGATTTACTCAAAAGAACCCGAATGACAAACTTTCTTTTCTTTTTTAATTTAAAAGGATACAGCCAAGATTTGTAGGACTGCAGATTTTTCTTACTTTGTGTCTTTTTTTGGAAGGTCCATGTAATTATATACGTGGTGCATATTTTTTTTTTTTTAAATCCTGTATTCCAGTACTTTCCAATACTCCCCCTCTGCACATAACATGTGACTATATCAATATATCTCTGAAATGCTAAGGGTGTGTCTACACTGCCCATGATACAGCACGGCCACGGGAGTGCTGTGACGTGGGCAGTGTAGTCACGCTTTATCGGTGGGGGAGAGTTCTCCCGGTGAATAAAAAATAACCACCGTGAACGAGCAGTGGTAGCATTATTGCTTAGAGTGTGGTTCCCGGCGATAAAGCGCTGTCTATACTGGTGCTTTTCCGCACTAAAACTTTTGTCGTTCGGGGGTATTTTTTCACACCCCTGAACCACTTAAAGTTTTAGTGCTGAAAGTGGCAGTGTAGACACAGCCTAAGTGCATTATATGTGTACGTTGAGTTGATACCCAGGAAACTGGAGAGGCATTCAATACATTTATTCATCACATGCCCGTGTAATGTATCAAAAACTGGCATGTTTGCAATTTATCATACTACATCATATTAATCAACATAAAGACATGAGAATGGCCTTACTGGGTCAGACCAAAGGTCCATCTAGCCCAGTATCCTGTCTTCCGACAGTGGCCAGTGCCAGGTGCCCCAGAGGGAATGAACAGAACAGGGAATCATCAAGTGATCCATCCCCTGTCGCTCATTCACAGCTTCTGGCAAACAGCGGCTAGGGACACCATTCCTGCTCATCCTAGCTAATAGCCATTGATGAACCTATGAATTTATCTAGTTCTTTTTTGAATCCTATTATGGTCTTGGCCTTCACAGCATCCTCTGGCAAAGAGTTCCACAGGTTGACTGTGCGTTGTGTGAAGAAGTACTTCCTTTTATTTGTTTTAAACCTGCTGCCTATTAATGTCATTTGGTGACCCCTAGTTCTTGTGGATGTAAACCTCATGGGCTAGTAATATTCCAGTTAATGGTGATGTGTGTAATCTTTGAAGATAGCCCAAAATCATATTGACACCTTTTATCATCACCTTGTATTCCCTGTATATACTGTAGCCAATACAATGTGTATGTATGGGAGAAAAACACCTCTGAGTGCCCTGCTAATCAAGTGGGGTGCTCAGATACTTGCTTAGTGAGGGGATCTATTTAAGTACATGGATAAACTGCAATATGCATGTCTGCAGTGGTGTACTGTATCCATTCCAGGAATCTAGAGGCAAAGGTGACTAACCAGGAGCTGTCAGCTTGAGATCCCAAACAGCTTCTGACCTGAAGGAACGACCGTGGTGGAATGGATGCTGTTGCTGAAAAGGGATTGCAATACAGAGAGCTCCTTCTCTCTATTAGTGATGGGAATTAACCTTAAAAAGGTCAGAGATTCGCAAGTGAAAAGCTCCAAAAGTTTTGGATGCCCATATTTAGCCTTCCATAAATTACCCAAACTGAGTGCAGATCTCCTGACAGCAACCTGCTGCTTTTCTCTCTGCTGCGGCTTGTCTCCTTTTCTCGCGTGGCGGGGCAGAGGCCTGTGAAAATGTAGAATCAATTTTAAAAATCCATACTTTGTTGAACTTCAGGAAGATTTCCAGCTGAAGCTCAGACAGCTCTTCTTTGATCCAGGCTCTGTCACCTATCCCTTGACCTCACCGCTTGAATGTGAGACGAGAGTTTCTTCCTGGGAGTATATCAGTGTTCAAAGAAAATGATTGTTTAGGGAGGGTCAATGGGCTCGTGATTAAGGCAGTGAAATGGGACTCAGGCACCTTCGTTCAATTCCCTGCTCCGATACAGCCTTCCTGGACGACCTCGGACAAGTCATTTAGAGCTAGATTTTGAAAAACATTTAGGCCCCTAAAGAGGCAATAGGAGCCCAGTGGGATTTTCAAAAGCGTCTAGGCATCTAACTCATACTCCCTGTGCCTCCATCCCCCACCTGTAAAATGGGGTAATGCTTCCCTACCTCACAGAGCATTGGAGGATAAACACATGGATTGTGAGGTGCTCAGATGCTACTTAAGTACAAAGATAAACATTTTAGTCAGGTGCTCATGCATTCTCTCTAGCACACATCCGTACTTGTATAGCCCTGTCTCACTCACAGCAGTGACCCTCTGATATTTTGTTTCCCTCTCTGTGCAAGAAACATGTATGCTCATGAGAACGCATTGTAGTTTGATATTAAGCATCTTGGGCTGGCATTCTGATGTGGTCGTTTCATAAGTTCTAACTACACGGTAAAGAGAGACTTCAAAGTCCAATTTTAACTGTTCCTCGCAACAGGACTTTCTTTCCCGCTTTAACTTACTTATGCTTTTGCCATCACATTTCCCAAACTCCTGTTGGAAAAGGACCACCGCATTGCATTTTAAAACTCAATTTCTCAATGTTCCTAAAATGCCATGAATGAACTACCTAGACTGAAGCACGAATGACTAGAAACGTCTACGCTTCTTTCTCCCTCCTTCTGCAATGAAGGGAATTATTAATGTTTTACACTTTAAAATATTAATGTTCCACATTTAGCAACTGGCTATTTGTTGGTACCCAAATATTGGCCAAGTGACTGTTGCTGCTCTAGTTGTTCAGTCCTAAACTTGAGATGCCTTAGAAGGGCCTGAGTTTCATAAAGTTTTGAGCAAACCCCTCCCCCACACCCTCCCCGACATTAAGGAGTTTTGTGTGTGGCTCCCCAAAATTAAAAATATTATTAAAGATATATATGAATAACAAGAATATACAGGGTATATTTTAAAAAAAAGTTTTGGAAGTTATGCTTCAGGGCATGAGGTCACCTCTAACTATTAGGGGTCAGGAGGAAACTTTCTCAGAGGGAAGATCCCATTAGTGTTTACTGCAGGGTTTCTTGCATCTTCCTATATAGCACCAAGTATTGGTCACAGTGGGAGACAAGATACTGGGCTAGGCTGGGAAGGCACTTCCTACATGCCTGTGCTTCAGTAAATGACAATAAAAGAAACAAAGAGAAAATACAGACCGTAGATGATATACTGAATCCCAGGAGTTGCAAAATTATTTTTGAAAATTACTTTCTAGCATTATTAGGAAAGGTGTCTTTTTATTTATTTTTTTCCTGCTATACTGACAAAAGATTTTCATTTCTGCACAACTCACCCAAACCTCAAAATGGGCCCAGGTCCTGAATAAAGCGATCACATATATCTTTGTACAGGTTTCCTTGCCTGGATAAAGCCACCTACAGATTGTGTAATGCATCTAAATTGCCACATGTCTGGTAGATCAGTTCTTGCTCACAACTAAGAGAGGAGAGAGGGTTTTAAATATATAAGATGCATAAGACAAGTGTTGGTAGTTGGAGCCACACAGATTTGCTCAATTTCCAAGACAAGTGATAGAGGATGACAATAATAGAAATTTTTGTGTTATTTTAATGTGATGCTTTCATAATGCACTTTTCATTTCCAATATCCCCAATATTCTGACATTGGAGAATAGGCTAGATGCATCTCGCTGCTCTTATCCCAGTCTCAGAGGGTATGTACAGTCTGAACAGAGTGTGTTGATATCTGTCTCCTGTCCACAACGCAGCTGCTTTCCCAGTTAATTATTTTGACTGCTACTGCGCCAGAGAATTCTCCCTCTAACCACAAGGTTTGCATCCAAATGAGGAAGGATGACCAAAAAAAGAGACAGTTACACAATAAAACCAAGCTACATTAAGGACCTGATTTGCGGGGGGGGGGGGGGGGGAGCCTCTAATTTTGCATCCACCATTCCCATAGCTGTTTAGGCGATATGGTTCCCATGATGTTAATTGCTTAGTTTCATAGGTACATACTCTACATCTGGAGAACAAAACGGTTTAGTTGACGTTTATGGCAAAAGTTCAAGTTTTCTTATTTTCT
Organism: Chrysemys picta bellii; assembly: GCF_011386835.1. Taxonomy (NCBI): domain Eukaryota; kingdom Metazoa; phylum Chordata; order Testudines; family Emydidae; genus Chrysemys; species Chrysemys picta. The sequence goes on from NC_088798.1 coordinate 105,660,297, forward strand.
ATCTAAAGCAGTTCCTCCTCTTTTAGCTTATGCTATGTGCATAGTTGCTGCCGTAAAGACATAAAGGATGTCAAGATCTCTCTCTCTCTCTCTCTCTCTCTCACACTCACACACACACAAGAATTTTAAGTCACATTTCATTGCAGCTCTCATTATGAAGCGCTGACAGATTTTTCCAAGGCCTGCTTTAAAGTGATCCATATTATACATTGCCATTGATGTACCCTTTTGGAGTTGTCACCCCTTGACAGGGTCTTTAAAAAGTGGGTTTTCAAAACAGATGCTTCTAGCCCATCCCTCCCACTCCCGCCCAGTGACTGCAACTGTGCACAGCACCTTGGCCTTGTCTAACCGTACCCAGTCACTCGTGACAGGCCGCCATTTTTCAGAGAACATCTCAGCTGCTCTGGAGGAAAAAATGCAGCTTCTTAAGACGATACTAGCAAAACTTAATCAGAGCGAATGAGCCTCAGAGGAGCCGTCTTAAGGCTTAATTTTTATTTCTTTTGTTCTAGCTAGACTTTGACAGGATTTACTCTTGTTAGCTGTAATACAACAAGTAAGGGTAACAATACAATAGAGTCCACTTAAACCAAATTCAGGGAAGAAATGTATTCAAAAGAACGTTTTCAGAATGAAACCAAAGCAGGTGGATTATTGGCATAGATACCTCTTCTGCAAATATCTCATTGGATGTGAAGCCAGCTACATAAACCATTTTAGCTTTAAAGATATGTTGCTGGACAGTAAAAGACTGGGGCATAAAACCCACTGGAATATGTGTAACCAAATTTTCAACTGGCCTACACATATGCGCACACAACATTTTATAGTCATGTCCATTTGCTTATGATAAAGTTAACACTGGTGTGGGCGGGGCCAGCTCCAGTATTTTTGCTGCCCCAAGCAGTGGGAGGGAAAAAAAAAAAAAAAACTCAATCGGCGGCACTTCGGAGGCGGCTCTACCCCGCCACTTCATTCCTTGGAGGCAATTCGGTCCTGCCCTCCGAGAGGGACGGAGGGACTTGCCGCCGATGAGCCAGATGTGCCGCCCCAGGCACCTGCTTGCTGCGCTGGTGCCTGGAGCCGGCCCTGGGTGTGGGAAATCGCACCTGCAAATGTAGGTTTCTGTGCACACAGATTGCGATGCCTGCAGATTTTGCAGCTATGTTTTCAGAAGTCAGTTGAAAATGTGATGCGTCATGCCCTGCTAAACTACTACACAAAAACGGAGGGCCAACGTTTTCATAAAGGTGAGGCAGACAAAATACACCTAAACTGCTTCAACAAAATCTACATAAAACTTCTTTGAAACTTCACAATCAGCTGGTAAGGGACTTACGCTACCCCTTACTCACTGCTAGGTGAAATTCACTCCTGTGCAGAGCTCCAGTAATAAGCATTATGCATTTCTGAAATCACACACTGATGGCCCATTCTTCACTAAATTAATGTAACTGGTTATTACCCCAACCCCAAACCTACATCTTTTTGTAGTGTTTAGAGTGTAAGCCCTCTGGAACGAGGACTGTGTTATCTGGTACAGTGCTCCACACAATGGGAACTTTGGGCTTTATCATAAACTAAATTAGAATGCAGAAGACAACTGGTAAGGGTGGCAAAATACTGCACACCTAGAAGGAGAAACTTAAATAGTTTTCTTTTTAATTTAGTACAATTTGGTCAGGCTTGGGGATTGAAGTCATCTACTTTCCTACCAAACAGGCAACATAGAAGATTCCCCTACCTCAGTTCTGACATGGAAGGAAATCTCTCTCAATGGGGAACCAGCTGAATTCCGATGTTCATTCAGTCCTTGGCCTCTCAGTGGTGGCTAACATCTAAGGTGCTGGTTGTGGTGATGATTTCGGTAATGGGGACACATGGTCTCTGTGGAATTGACCTAGGAATTGGAAAGAGACCACCAGTTCGTTTCAGAGGCCACCAACAAACCCTTAGATAGCGGTAACGACATTTGCTGGTATCAGGCTAGGAGAAATTCCAGCCACTGACACAGAAGTGAAAGGGTTTGTATTTCATCGCCCATCTCCTGAGCCATCGAGCTCTGCAATGCACAATTTCTAAAGTTGTCCCTGCAGTAGCAATGACTGCTCTGAAGGAGTGAGAGGAAGCTGGACCTTTGAGAAGGCAGGAGCTAAATACAGAATATAGGCATAAGGCCACATTGCTAATTTAATTGTGCTAATTTATTTCCTGAGATCTATTAGAGATACTGGAAGGGCATATGCAAGAGGAGGCAATCCAGAAGGTGGCTATGAATGCGGCAGTAAAACAGATGGAGAATTTGAGAGATTCAAAAGTGGATGGGAAGGAGGGGAAAAAAACTTTAAAAAATTGTCCGACTTTGCTTCAAACCCTAATGTTCCGGGCGGGAGGATGTCTGTCTGTAACCCACTGGTTCAGTGTGGTATGTGTACCTCTCTGTGCCCATGGTACAGAAGATCTGGGTCTGTGACCATGCTTAGCTGGAGACCCCAGATCTTCAGCTCAGTCTGTAGAGATTCATGCATTTAGCTCTGGAGGTCCCCAAGTCTATCCCAAGTATCCGCCAAGATAGCAGTTATCGCACATCCACAGAATCCTAAAGACAACAAAGGTTATTTTACAGAGTTATTTGCTTGAAGAGAAATGTGTGCATAGCCCACTCCCCTTCTATGGCAAACACTTTAACTCTCCACTTCTTCCAAAGATGCATTTGTTTGCTTTTAATTAAGACATTTTATAAACATTGGTTTTGTAAACATTGTTCTGCAAATATTGGATTGCAATAACGGCTTGCGTTCCCATCTGTATATGTGAAGGGGTGTGTACATCAATAGCTGTAGATCGATGCTATCTTTATTTTTTCACATGGAATCCTTTAAAGATGCATCATTACAAGTCTGAGTGCTTTGTATGTCTGTGTAGGTGTGGCTTTTGTTTGGTGGTTTGTTTTGGCATGCTAGCGGCTTCTCACCAGGAGAAATGTTCCCTTTTACATTGCCTTTGCATTTCAGAATCAGTCCACTCTAACTTCCCTCATCCCCATGGAGTAAAAGGGGGAAAGTCCTTTTCTGTGCAAAAATTTCAGGCCATCAGATCCTGTTCCCAGTGATCAAAGCAGCTCTTTTCATTTTCATCCTGGATGTGTTATATTTCTCTGTGGACTGTCAGTCTTGATTCCATAATTGCCAAATGGCGGTGGAGAGCAGCACCTCTTCTGTTCAGATGTAGCCTTGGTCTTTTGTTTTGTTTTGTTTTTAGGGTTATTTATTTGGGGGCATGATACTCCACAGTCTTCTCAAATAAAGATTGCGTCCCTCTGTCTTTTTTGTCAGAAGGAGCTGGAATGAACTCCCTTGGCATGATGATCTTTTCCTCCTTCATTACCCACACATTGATTTGAAGGGTTCAAGGGAGGCTTGAAACCTTCTGATAAATGGGGATTTCAGATGCATGGGAGAATCCAGCCAGCAAAAGTCACCATACTCAAACTCGCTAACCCTAAAGTGTGGTAAAAATAATGAACCCTGGTTAGCTTTGCAGACCTTGGAGGACTTACACATCTCTGTAAGCTTCAGCAAAATTCCTGCTGGTAGGCCCAGAAGCAGCCAAAGCAGGGGTTGCTACTCTATGAGGAGGGGGTAAAATGAGGCCCAACTGGGGCCTTGCCTCTCCTCAGCACCCACCTGAATCCAGAATTGTGTAGGGGTGACCCCCACATGCATCCTAGGGGCTCTAGGATGCAGGTGGTGCCTGCCCTTTCCCCTTCCTTCCCATGTAGCCTTGAGAGGAAAACTTCAGGGGGGAGCCAGACAGAGAAACCAGCCAGTATGGCCAAAGCATGGACCTTATCATAGATTCATACAAATGTAGGGCTGGAAGGGAAGGGACCTGGGGAAGTCATCAAGTCCAGCTCCCTGCACTGACCTAGACCATCCCTGACAGGAATTTGTCCAATCTGTTCTTAAAAACCTCCAATGATGGGAATTCAATAACTTCCATTGGAAGCTTATTCCACAGCTTAACTATCTTTACAGTTAGAAAGTTTTTCCTCATATCTACTCTAAATCTCTCTTGCTGGGGATTAAACCCATTACTTCTTGTCCTACCTTCTGCAGACATGGAGAACAATTGGTCACCATCCTCTTTTTAACATCCCTTCGTATATTTGAAGTTCCCCCTTCAGTCTTCTTTTCTCAAGACTAAGCATGTCAGTATTTTTAACCTTTCCTCATAGGTCAGGTTTCATAAACCTTATCATTTTTGTTGCCCTTCTGTGAACTCTCTCCAATTGGGTCACATCTTTCCTGAAGTGTGGTGCCCAAAATTGGACATAGTACTCCAACTGAGGCCTCACCAGGGCCAAGCAGAGCAGAACAATTACCTCCTGTCTTGTACATACAATGCTCTTGTTAATACACCCCAGAATATTAGTATTTTTTGCAACTGCATCACATTGTTGACTCATATTCAATTTGTGATCCACCAGAATCTTTTCAACAGTACTACCACCTAGCCAGTTATTCCCCGTTTTTGAAGATGTGCATTTGATTTTCCTTCCTAAATAAAATACTTTGCACTTGTCTTTATTGAGTTTGATCTTGTTGTTGATTTCAGATCAATTCTCCAATTTCAAAAGTCCTTTTGAATTCTAATCCTATTCACCAAAGTGCTTGCCACCCATCCCAGTTTGGTGTAATCTGCAAATTTTATAAGTATACTCCCCATTCTATCATCCAAGTGATTAATGAAAATATTGAATAGTTCCAGACCCAAGACTGGCCCCTGTGCGACCCCACTAGATATGCTGTCCCAGTTTGACAGCAAACCATCAATATCTACCATTTGGGGCAGAGTCTTTCACCAAAATGTGCACCCAGATTATAGTAACTTCATCTAGACTCTGCGTTTGCCTCCTTTGCTTATGAGGATGCCATGTGAGACTGTCAAAAACCTTAGTAAAATCAAGATCTATCACATCTACTGCTTCCCCTCTATCCACCAGGCTAGTAATCCTGTCAAAGAAGGAAATTAGATTGGTTTGACATAGTTTGTCCTTGATAAATACATGCTAGCTATCTGTGCCAGAGGATAACCCTATTATCCTCCTAGGTGCTTACAAACGGATTGTTTAATAATTTGTTCCAGTATCTTTTCAGGTGTCAGAATTAGGTTGACTGGTCTTTAAACCCAAGTCCTCTTTGTTCCCCTTTTTAAAGATAAGTACTATGTTTGACCTTCTCCATTCCTCCGGACAAAGAACTTTCTAGAGTTTTGATTGGACTTTCTCTATCCTGTGCTGATTGACAGTTTGCTTCAAACCCTCTCCCCCAGGTTATGTCTACACAGGGATAAAAGCCCTGCGGCATGGCCCAGGGCAGCTGACTCAGGCCTGCAGAGCTCGGACGGCGGGGCTGAAAAATTGCTGTGTAGATGTTGGAGAATCCCAGGGCTTGAGCTGTCGCCTGAGCCTGAACGTCTATCCTGAAATTTTTCAACCCCACAGTCTGAGCCCTATGAACCTGGGTAGGCTGACCCGACCCAATTTTTATACCCGTGTAGACATCCCTCAGACTCCTCACCTCAGCTTCACTTTGCAGCTGTCCCCCTTACCTTCTTCACCCCGCCCCACTTCCCATCCCTTTTATTCTATTTAGCTTATCTCCTCCTAACTACCCTTCCCCACCTTCCAAAAACGCGGAACTAAGATATTTGCTGCCATCATATTGTTCACTCTCCTCGTATATTTTACCCCTTCCCTACTCTGCGTCTGTCTTGTCTACTTAGATTGTAAGCTGTTTGCGAGAGGACTGTGTTACTCTGTGCAGGGCCTAGCACTACGGGGCCCCATTCTTGGTTGGCCAGTAGGCACTATTGTAATAAACATGATTAATAATAATACTCACTGGAATTTGGTTAATGGGGTTGTATTGTGCTTTAAAAAAACTATGAAGACCCAGACCTAGAACTGGCCAAATGCTGCAAAAAAAAAAAAAAAAAAAAAAAGTGTTAGTGACCATTCATTTGAATTCTGAACAGCTGTTTGACTCAACTTTTGCTGAGGCTTGGAAGGATTAGATCTTTATCAGCAAATGTCAGTAAACATCTATTTCACTGGACATACAAACCGACAAAAAACTTCCATCAATAATAATTGAAATTCACAGGTAGGCAAAGCAAGACAAATGCCTCTGGAGAACTAAATTGTAAGGATATTTAGTTTGTATATTTTGATATGTGGTATTGACAAATTTGTGATTTAACAGTAATAAAACGTTAACTTTTTGAATCTCAATGTCTACTGACATTAAATAATTCTCTCCCCCACAGTTTTCCACAACTGTGGACATTTAAATAGATTAAAAACAAAAAAATTCTTAAAGCCCATAATTTTGCACAGCTGTTAAAATTTAAATTGAATTGAAAAAAAGCTTTAAAACAAACATCAATATCTGTCAAAATAATAAATAAAAATAGAATTCTGACAAACCAACTATGTTTTGGTCCTTTTTAATTTCTACCTCTGCTTGCAATATTCTTGTAAAAGAGATTTTTGTTAACCCTGATTGGATTGGATGCTATTTCTACAAACACATGTATTTCTTATTTTTCATCATTCAGTATTAATTGTTCTCATAGTTATATAGGCTTCAGTCATATGCTCAGGGAACAAAAAGACTGCCATGGGACTCCTATGAGTAGTGAATAGTCAAAAAGTATCGAACTCTGAGAATGAAAATTCGGTAAATAGCATGGAGTAGTGGAAGGGCACTAGCATAGAATCATGAGATCTGAGTTCTGGTTCTGTGACTGACTTGACCTTTGGCAAGTCACTTCTTCTGTTTTACTTCCCTCTGTCTTGTCTATTTAGATTCATATGCTTTGGGGGAAGGGAATCTCTTCCTTAAGCTGTTCACGTATGTACAGTGCCTTGCGGATTGGGGCCCTCAGGTGGTAATGGAACATGAACCATTATTTAACAAACATGAAAAAACAAACACTGCCGAAATCTGGTTGGGTTCGAGAGTGACTAACGACAAAACATAGTAATATTTGCAGTGAGTAATTTGACGTCTCACACACCAGCTTGACTGACGGGAGTTTTCAGACGGTTTGGAATGAACTCATTTAGGAAAGTGCTTTATTTCAATAAATACAATTCTTCATGGGCAAGTGTCACTTTATAATAGGAAAATAAACCAACGCAATTAACATCTGTGACACTTTGGGGGTTCACCCAGGCCAGTAAAGATTGTGTCACCACCTGCCCTGAAACCCTGAGTGTCTCTTCCAGAACCATGACCAGACCCTGGCTTCCACCGGCCTGGTTATTCTTTGCAGTGTGACACCAACAGCCCTTCTAGTCTCGAGTGTCTCCATACTCATCTCCCCTACACGGTCCAGGCCCTCTCACTGGACCCTCACAGAAGCTACGTTTGCTGCCTCCAAAGGGACACAGTACACACACCAGCCTGCTAGATTAGCTGAGGCTTTTACCCTTTTAGTTTAATATACAGCACTGAGATGGTTTTGTAAAAGTAAAACAAGTTTATTAACAATGCAACCTCGATTTAAGTGATTCCAAGTTGAAGGAACAGGGATAGACGTGATTACACAAACAAGTAAAAATACACTTTCAAGACTAAAATAGAACTTACCAAATCTGAGACTTTTGTTCAAAGTAAGTCTCTTACACCAGTTATTCTTCCTGCAGTCTTTAGCCAGGCTCCAACACAAAGTTCAAAGCGCTTGGTTTCTGTGTCTCCTCAGGTGAAGGAAAACCTAAAGTCCCTTTCCAGTTCTGTATAGTCCCCCCAAGGTTCATTGGCCTGGTGTCAAGAGCCAGAAAGGTCCCCTGGGTGATTCAGTTTCTTGTCTCCTCTAGGGAGGGTGACATGATCAAAGTGTCCCTCCCTGATGAGTTTCCATGTGATGTTTCCTGCTGCAGTTTCATAATGCAAATGAAGTCTTCCCCCTGTCTGTGAGCTGGTTGCTTTATTTACTCCTGCTATATCCCCATTGTCCATGGTTCACAAGGCAGACGGGGCATCCACAACCCTTTGTCTAAGAGAAACTTATTTAACAACTTTTCCTGAGTCATTTCCCTGGTTTAAACACATTTTAGTCACATTTCTAGCACATCTGTATAGTCCTTTGCATGTTAACTGTACATACATCATGCAAGAATATTAATGATCAGTGCGTTACTAGTTTCCCAATGATGTATTACAAGACACCTATTTAAATAAGATCATGACAAACTGGTCAGGCCAGCTGAGATTGATTGCCACAAAACAGGGAGCCCCTGGCCCTCTGGCAGTGGGGTGCTCTGAGGGTCACATCATCATTAACAGCTCATCATTCTTCTCCTGTGTGACAGAAAGGAGCACAATTCCATCATCTTCTCCCACATACTACCCACTGCCTGGCCTCACTTCCTCTTGCCCTAGAAGGGAAGTGGCTTTTGCAGAAAACAATCTGTTGACAACTTAAAGGTAAAATCCCACTAATTGGGTAGAAAGTTTGTTAGATGATCAGAGCCAAATTCTGCTCTTCGTTATACTTTTGCAGCCCCCGCTGAAGACAACAGGGAGAATTTGGCTCCAGCTATGTGACTACCCAGTTAATTGGACACCTTGTGCAAATGCAGTTTGAATCCATATTCCCTTGCCACCACCTAGGGTAATTTAATCTAAAGTTTTAGACCCGCTTTGAATATTGCATGTGGCACTGTGCACTCAGTCTAATGAAAGACATTCAGGTTCTGGAGAAGATACAGGCAACAGGGCTCACAGGAGAAAAGAAAAAAAAATCTATGACCTTTTCTTACAGTCTTCTGAAAATTAAGATGTTTAATTCTTGAAAAACTGTCACTCAGTGCTGGGGACTGATCACCATTCTCTGTGCTGGATATTAAACACTGTAGGAAAAACTGGAGTGAGTTTGACACATGGACTTGATTAGAAGTTGGGGGAAGGACTGGTTTAGGCAGATATACTGGGAAAGGCGTTGGGAAGCATTAATATGTTTACATGTTTTGGATGATTTTAATAGCAAATAACATTCCCCAAGTGTACCCTGCTGAAAGCAGAGTCCCCTTCCAAAAACGCAGACAAATTGAGCTTCTGGACTTACGGCTCTATATTCCGTATGCATCTTTGTGAGGTTGGAGACAGGATCATTGATTATACAGCACCTGCTTGATTTATGTAAAAATAACTGCTCCACAGCTGTGTGTGTTCAGGGGCCGTGGCGAGAGAAACTGACTTTGTCAGTCATGGATTGGCCTCCCTGTCTCCAGTTTTTTATAAAAACAACTTAATTTAATGGTTTTAACACCGTGTGATGGGAGTGCCAGAGCATGGTCAGTTACGGTGTCCTTCCCACAGCTTCGTGTTACGACTCTAATAACTGCAAAGAGCTGTAAATATGCTGGAAAAAGAATTATTTCCCAACTAGCATGTTAGCACTTGTTAATCTGACTGCTCAACTCCATTAGGTTGATTGGGTTAGAGCAGCGAGAGGGCTCACTTACAGAAAGGAAAAAAAAATCAACGTATCCTGTCGTAGGGCTGTAGCAACATCAGGCCATCACCAGCCAGATCTAGTGAGGACTAGCTGTAGATTTGAAGCTGCCAGCCTTTCTTCTAATCAACAGAGTATCTTCCATTGTACTTAGATTGTAAGACCTTTGGGGGCAGGAGCCATCTTTTCCTGTGTGCATGTAACCAACAAGCGTTGCACTGCAGCATTTGACTGTTTGGTCCACAGACAGGGAGAGAAGCAGTGGGGAGGAGACCTGGATTTTAGCTGGAATACTCCTCATCTCTGCACATGGGCATAGGGCAGGGCAGTTCAGCTAGAAGGTCCCAGAAACATCCAGAACTAGGGAGTGGCAGTTACTAGGCATGCTCAATAGCTGTTTCAGAAGCTGCATAGGAAGATTCTTTGGTGAGGAAACCCACCTGGCAGGTCACATCCAGTCATCCTCCAAGACCTGAGCCAGAGTGCAGGGGCTGAAAGGTTATAAATACAGGTATTAAAGACAGCCCTGTGGACACAGTGGCTGATCTATGCAGGACCAAGAGATGAAATGTGTCTGCTGGCAGGACTAGGTTCCAATCCCCGTACCACTTTGGATACAGACTACAGATTTCTGTTTCTCCAGCAGTGGTTAATCAGTCAACTATTAACCCAGAGGCTGGAATGCTGGTAGCTGTGGCGATCCACTGACGTGTGTGTGTGTGTGTGTGTGTGTGTGTGTGTGTGTACTAACGTACAGAAGTTAAATGTTACATACATTGGAACCTTTCATTTTAATATAACAGCAACAAAATGGGGAGGTCTATCTAAGGAACACCTAAAGATTTACTGTTGAATAGCTTTTATTTAAAGAATATTCATAGTATTCCAAATTCTATTTGCAATATTTGGTATGTATTAAATGTTTGTTTATTAAACTGTATGGTACTCTCTCTTCAGAGCTGCGGGGAGGGGGGATGGGACTATTAACATTTACTTATCAGGATTTTACATATAATAGCCCTGAGGTTTTAACTGTGTAATTCTTTCCGAAAAGTCCTGAAAAGACAGAAATCTGGCCTGGTTTACAGCCAAGTGGTGAGCTGAGATTCAGGAAGACATGAGCATAATAATTATACAGACTACTTCCTCAGCATCTCTCTAACTCATTTCAGGCACACCGTGTAATGCAATGGGGCCCTGATCCCTGACTGTGGCCTCTGAGTGCTACTGTAGTATAAAGAATTACTATTCGTGGGGAAAGGCTTGTTTTCCCCACAATATGAATATCAATCATTTGGTTTCTTATAAGGAATTTTAACATCTTTTGTGGACTGAGTGGCTTAAGCATCATGTGTCCATAAGCAAATATTCAGGGGATGATTGGGGGTGCTTTACATAGTCAAGCAGATATTTTGGTAGCCTGTGCTATCACTTGCCCATGAATGGGATGTCCTTTCCAATCTTGGATGTTCCATAGGCAGTAATGCTTGGGCACACATCATGGAGTAGTGCAGTGGTTCTCAAACTGTGAGACCCCAAAGTCTGTTTTAATGGGGTTTCCAGAGCTAGCGTTAGACTCGCTGCGCCCCGGGGCTGAAGCCCAAGCCCCACCGCCTGGGCTGAAGCTAAAGCCCGAGGGCTTCGGCCCTGGGTGGCAGGGCTCAGGTTATAGGCCTCCAGCCCAGGGCTGAAGCCCTTGGTCTTTGGCTTTGACCCCGCCCCCGGCCAGGGCGGCAGGGCTCGGGATTTGGCTTTGGCCCTGGCCCCCACTCCCACCTGGGGTGGCGGGGCTCAGGCTTCAGTCCCTGCTCCTGGGTCATGTAGTAATTTTTGTTGTCAGAAGGAGGGTTATGGTGCAATGAAGTTTGAGAACCCCTGGAGTAGTGCAATGATTTCAATGTTAATATTGTGCTACTATATGTTACGCTGTGAAGTATCAGAAGTATTTACCAGGGCCTGAACAGTAATTATTTAATAGGGATTAACTCTCTTGCCCGTCTGCCCTCTGGTATTGTTCGGGCACCATCAGATGTCACTTACGTCATGAGCAAGACTCCACCATCCCTGTCTATGCTGCGCTGCTGTTTGCACATCTACTACATCCCATACGTTCTCTCTCTCTGGGCAGTGTTTGACAGAGGGATTCTTTTGGTCAGTCCCTCTGGTGTGTTCCTCTAGCTGCCCGGTAGCATGCCTGCGATGGTACATGCTTAACTTCATTTTTAACACGTCCCCGATATTTCCTCTCTGGGTAACGTTACAAATAAGGAGTTGGTGAACTCTCTGAAACTGCAGTTATGATGAATGCATTCCATTTAATACCCAATATTTTTTCTGAGTCATTTGCTTTTAAAGTCATTTAGACATTTGTCTAGGTGTTGGATTTCAAGCTTTTACCTCCATATATGAAGATAGAAATAACACTTGAATTGAAGAACTGTAGTTTCGATAATTCAAAAATCTACAACGTAAAGACCAAATATTGTTTAAGATGGTAAATGCAACTGTTATCTTGCCAATTCAGGACATAATTTCCTTCTGGGTTTCCCCACTGCCTTGTGCATTACAGCCAAGGTATGCAAATTGACTCACCTCTTGTATTCTTTTGCTTTCTAAAATAATGCTTAAGTTGGGAGTTGCTGGGGTTCTCAAAAGATAGGGTTAATAATCAGCTATGGAAAAAAAACAATTTCTTACAATGTTGGACAGTCTTTTGATCTTTACATAAGAACGGCCATACTGGGTCAGACCAATGGTCCATCTAGCCCAGTATCCTGTCTTCTGATAGTGGCCCATGCTAGGTGCCCCAGAGGGAATGAACAGAACAGATAATCATCAAGTGATCCATAACCCTGTCGCCCATTTCCATCTTCTGGCAGACAGAGGCTAGGGACACTTCAGAGCATGGTTTTGCATCCCTGCCCATCCTGGCTAATAGCCATTGATGGTCCTATCTTCCATGAACTTATCTAATTCTTTTACTTGCATGTTAGCTGAGCTCTCACTTAGAAGAGGTATGTTGTCAGCAACATCAAGATTTTCTAGAGTACTGGTTTGAGCCATTCAATGCCTGTGTATCCATCTACACGTTTTTCTCCTAATAAAGTCAAGAGTAGTGCAAACAGCAGAGATGAGAGAATGCATCAGTTTTTGACAGTGTCTATCCTGAACCGTTCACTCAAGTCTGCATTTACTTTAACTGTGCATGCTGCACCTTGATATAAATACTTGACAATGTTCATTATTTCTACGGGCATATCATAACACTTCAAGATGTTCCAGGGTGAATCACAATGCAGCCTTCTCATAGCCCTTCTATAATTATTGATAGCTATTTTATTTTAACGATTGTTGCCATCAGTTCACCCTCAGTTTGAATCCTGAGGATTCTGCCAGTTCTACACACTGAGGAGCAGGAAAAATGATATAATGTGGGTGGAAAGAAGCAACTTATCATTGTCACATGAAACACAGTTACCTGTAGGAATAGGAATTAATGGCCACTCTAAGCATGGGAAGAAGTTAAAGCCAGGAACGCCCTAGGGTTCAGAACTGACCAGTGCTGTTGAATATGTCCATAGATTAAGTACCTGAAAGAGCTGATAAAAATGTGCTGATAACTCAGAATTATTTAGGTTAGTCAAGCATATGTGAGAAACTCTGACAAAACTTGGTAAGTTTCGTCTGCCAACATGTCGCTCAGCTAAGATAGCTGCAAAGCAATGCATATTGGAAGGGATCATTAAAAACGCTAATTCACACAGACATTCAGAATTATTGACCGCAAGGAAAAGATCCAGGAGTTAAGATAGGGAGCTCATAAGACATCTGGCCAATAGGCTATAATGTTCAACAAGGGAACTACTGTAAAACATTAGGCTGCATGATAAAAGGAACAGGGAATATTCTAACACAATTGTACAAATCAGGGGCACACTTAAATAACCTTGGAGCACCATGGCCACTTCCTGTCTGTTGGGCACCCACTCATGGCGAGAGTTGCCTCTGTGGCCAGTCTTCCTCCATTTCCCCTTCACCCAGGCCTCTTTAGGTACGTCCAATTAATCACCCGTGGATGGCCTATACCAGCTAACTTGGGCTCAAAGGTTCAGGCTGCAGCAGAAGTACCAACTTTGTGATTTTCCCGGGGGTGCTGGACCCCTGCTCCACTCCAGGCCCCATCCCCACTCCACCCCTTCCCCCTAAGGCTCTACCCTCACCCCTTTCTGCCCCTGCCCCTGCCCCGTTCTGCCTGTGCCCCACCTCTTCCTGCCCCTGCTCCACCCCTGACCTGCCTTTTCCCATCCCATTCCGCCCCTTCCCCCTGCCTCTTTCTGCCCCTCCCCCAAGTGCCTCCTGCATGCCGCTGAACAGCTGAATGCAGCATGAAGGAGGCACTGGGAGGGAGGGGAGGAGCTGATTGGTGGGGCCTACCAGGGGGCAAGACTCTGGGAGGCACTAGGGGAGTGGGGGAGGAGCTGATCCACGTGGCTACCAGTGGGTGCTGACCACCCACTATTTTTCCCCCATGGATGCACCAGCCCCGGAGCACCCATGGAGTGAGTGCCTATGGGCTGCGGGACTGTTTAACTGCAGTGTAGAAGTTCCAACTCGGGCTGCAGCCAGAGCTCCGGGACCCTCCCACCTCGCAGGGTCCTAGAGCCCAGGCTCTAGGACCCTGAGCCCAGACGTCTAAACTGCAATTAATCAGCCCTGCAGCCCGAGTCAGCTGGCATGGGTCAGCCGTGGGTTTTTACTGGCGGTGTGGACATACCCTTTAAGAACTCACTCAGTCTCCTGTGACCTGCTAACCTCAAATCCTTTAACTTACTCTTCCCCAGCTGTCCTCAGGCTGACAACATAGCCAAAAAACAGAAGAGTTCCAAACAAAATACAAAGCTTTCCGCTCATCCTCCTTTCTTTAACTTCCACTCACAGGCTTTCTCCAGCGAGGGCTCTGCAGGGGACAGACTTGCTCCAGATAGCTGCCCCTTCCACCAGCCCCAGCTCCACACCCCCTCCTTTTTCCTCTCCTTCCGCAGCGTCTTGCCTCTGGAAGTCTCTGCTACTCTCTGGACACCACCCCTCCCTACAGCTTCTTGCTGCCTGTTGTACTGGAATCGCCTGATTCCTCTTAGGTGGGACTCATCTCATGGAGGATGGGTCCAAAAAATGGCTATTAGCCAAGATGGGCAGGGACGGTGTCCCTAGCCTGCTTGCCAGTAGCTGGGAATGGGCGACAGGGGATGGATCACTTTGTGATTATCTCTTCTGTTCATTCCCTGTGGGGCATTGGCCAGTGTCGGAAAACCAGATACTGGGCTAGATGGACCTTTGGTCTGACCTAGAAAGGCCGTTCTTATGTGCTTACCTTGCAATCAGGCTCTCCAACCCATGATGGGCTAGTCACCTTTACATACCAGCCTCACTCCCCCAGGGCAAGGTGTACCTGCAAAATAAATTATTCCCCCCTTCTTTAAAAAAAAAAAAAAACTATGTCACCATCCCCGTGAAGACACAGTCTGGGTCTGTAGGGTTTCCAGCTCCTCCACGATTTTGTTTACCATGATAAGCAAGCGATCTCACTCCTCAGCAGCTTCCTGGCATTGGTCAATTAGCTGCTCCCATTTGCCCTGAGAAGAAGCTTGGCTAATCATGCATCCCTTGTTATCCCAGAGGTCACTGTCTGGGTGCCCACCACCTCCCCCCTAGGCACTGTCTGGGTTCCAACAGGAACCCCCTGAGTATGGTCTGGATGGAATCCTAGTTCCTCCCTCTTAGGGGAAATCCAAGCAAGGCCCATCTCGCAAACCAGTACCTTCTCCCCAGGACTCCCTTCCACCTGGGGCAAACCCAGTTCTAACACATCCTCAGCTTTCTTTGTTGTGTCCCTTTCATGTGCTAAGCCCGAAGCGTCTCCCTCCTTTACAGAGTGGGTCAAAGCCTCCTCCTTTACCGATACAGAATGTTCATCAATTCCTGTTAGCAAACCGTATACTGCACCTGCATTTTCTAGGCTGCCTGGGGGGCTATGCCTCGCTCCTGGCACAAACGATTCCTCTTTACTATCCTCAGTTTGTCGCTTCCCCCACTCGTGGTACCAGTCCATGAGAGGACAAGACTTCTGTTTATGTCCTCTTCTCCTGCACAGACAACAAAACTCCAGGGGTCCTGTCCCAGCCGCATTCCTTGCTACCTCGTAGCTGTCACTGGCTGCATGATTGAACCGCCTGGGCCCCCAGCATCTCCAGCTCCCCTTCGAACCGACTCATCATAATTAGGAGGCAATCCTTCTCTTCTGCAATGTCCCAACGCTCCTCCTGCATCAACACATTCTCATTAACAGTTGCTTGCAAAGCCTGTTCTGAAGCCACTAGCTTCCCCTGAAGCCTCTTTGCTTCTGCCACTTCTTCCCACACAGTCTCTTCCTCCAGGCGCTGAGTGCCCACCCTGGATTGTTCCATCCTTGTATTTGTCCCTATTTCAGCCTGCTTCACCTCTGTGCCAACCATTTTTGTCCTTCAGCTCTCTGCAGCACCCTACCAGGTGTGCTGGTTGAGCATCTGCTAGGTCCATAGCCCTCACCACCACTTCCACCTTGCCTGCCTCATGGATATTTGTGCCACAAGTCGCATTCTCCTTTCTTTCTACCTTCGTGGGCGCCCCCACTCCCGCCCGCTCCTGCATATTACTCACTCACTCCTTTTATCTTCTTCTGAAACACAAGGCATAGACCGATCCAAGTTTTCCATTGACTTTAGTGGGAGTTCTGGGTGTACAAAGAATGCAGGAAGAAGAACAGGAGGACTTGTGGCACCTTAGAGACTAACAAATTTATTAGAGCATAAGCTTTCGTGGACTACAGCCCACTTCTTCGGATGCATATAGAATGGAACATATATTGAGGAGATATATATACACACACAGACAGAGAGCATAAACAGGTGGGAGTTGTCTTACCCTGTTCTTCTTCTTCTTTTTGCGGATACAGACTAACACGGCTGCTACTCTGAAAAGAATGCAGGGCCTCATGTGACTTTTCTCCCATTAAGATTTCCCCAGGATTCCCAAGCACTTTTGTTCTGGTAAATGTATCACATCTTATGCGTGGGAGGCCCCGATTGGCTGCTGAGAAAGTTAGTCATATTCCTCCTGATGGAATGTTCCACCATGACAGCACTATTGGGGGAGCATCTTCTCCTTCAAATAAATACCGCCATCCATTATTAATGAAAACAAACACAGACATCACTAAATACCAAAAAGAAAGGGAGATAAGGTGGGTGAGGTAATATCTTTTATTGGACCAACTTCTGTTGGTGAGAGAGGCAAGCTTTCAACCCACACAGAACTCTTCTTCAGTACCTTTCCCAAACCTGAAGAGCAGTTCTGTGTGTCTCGAAAGTTTGTCTCTCTCACCAACAGACGCTGGTCCCATAAAAGATGTCTCTAATATGCTAGGACTGACGTGGCTGCATATAAAAAGAAAGGGACTCAGTTTCATTTTGTGTTTTTTGTCCTCATGGGGCTCATTAAATAACAAACTTACTCCATAACATATACCCCTAATAATAGCAATAATCGCTCCTATTTTATGCAATGCCTATATATCTCTGGCATGCTAGGAGCTTCACAAGACAGTGGAATAAGCAAATTTAAGACTACAATTCATGCAAGATTAAAAATAGAGACAATTAGAACTAATTCAAAACACAAAATCAATGTGCCACTAACTGAGCCATGGGAATAAAAAAATATAAAGTATAATACTAATGAGATAAAGAATTTTTTTTTTCACTTGCTGAAGATTCAAAGCCAGACTCATTGGTGATGTGCAAGTTGGTGCATGTTAGAATCCATTTGTCTTACTTACCCCACTTAATTAACTTGTAAATGAATGGAATGAAGTGTAAGACGCTGTAATGTGTGTGCTAAGGAGCTGAAAGTTAATGTAGGGAATGGAGTTTGCTTTGATTTAGATTTTACACCTTCCTCTTAGTTCCTTTTCTTATCCCCTTTTCATGTGAGTTACAGCAACTTGGCTTTACTCTGCCTAAGTGGGTAAAATTGAGATGTTATATGTAAGGGGATGAACACAAGTTACCTGTTAAGTGGATGTGAGTTTAAGGACTAGATTATGAAACCTTTATGCATATTTGTGAATACTCACTCACACAACCCGTGCCTTCAAGGGTGAATAAGGATTGTACAATCTACCCCTAAAAAATCAGTCTAAGGGCATGCAATCTGGGTTAACATACACTTGGAAAGAGTCAGAAGATGTAAGATATACCAGCGTGGGTTCCCTCTAAACTTCTTAGACACAGAGGGCCAGATTAAGACAAAATGTATAAGTGGTGTCAGTTAGAACCCCTTGCACTCAGACTCCCCATGACCTACATATTCCAGCTCTACCCATGTGTACAGGAGTCAAAATGGTTTTACTCGCACTCCAACCAAATGGAAGGAGGTATAAGAATGTGAAAGTTCAAGTAGCCCCCATCCTGCTTCAATATGCACCTCCCTACGTCTTCTCGAGGGTGGTCCTTAACAAATATATAACTACTTCAGCTTGAAGTCAATTGAGCACCACCAACTTATGCTAGCCAGGAAGCTTACTTGTTACTTGTCCTGCAGACCTGTGAAGCTCACATTAGGGCAGATCATCACCAAGACAAGAGTGACTGTCCTGTCACTAGCAACATCTTCCAGATGGACTCTGTGTACTCAGCACCTTCCCGTTCCTGAGCCCCAGGTCAGAGACCCACCCAGAAACTGGTGCTTGAGATGCTCCTGAGTTTTAATAGACATGTCTAGATAACCTGTGCTAGAAGCGGAGAGGTTTGCTTTATTTTTCAAACCAAATTGATGGATGGTGACCTCTCAGTAGCATTGGGAGGATCTGCAATTAGTTTTATGGAATGGTTTCATAAGAAACACAAAGCCCATAGCTGTAATTTGTAGACAATTAGCTTCCTTCTGCTGAAAGTTGATGATAACTGCAGGCGTGCTTTAGACTGCCTTTATAATAAAGAAGAAAGGAAGTTTCTGAAAGGGTTTTACTGTCATAATTCATTGAAATGAACTTTTATCTTGGATAGATAACATAGCTATTTAAGCTGGTTTATTTGCTTGTTTGCAATGAGCGTGAATGCTCCTATTTCCATATTTAATTGCTTCTACAGAGTGTCATGTTACTAATCAATGTTAGATTCTTTCCTGGACCCTTCCTACTAATTCATAGTCATCCATTAGAAAAAACAAAAAAATCAGCTATTTGTGAGACTCCAGACTATAAAATGAGGACATAATTTTCAATTAGCAATGCAGTAATATTATCTCAAGAGGTCAAGGCTATACAAAATATTTATTGATGAATTTCTGTTCTGTTTTAGAGCCTAATCCATTCAAATCTATGGGCTTGGATCAGGTCCTCAGGCTGCAAAACCGAGTAGGGTTTGTTTTTTTTCTGGCTTTGTGTGCCAGTTTATATCTCCAAGACCCAGTGATGTGGAATGGAGAGAATTGACTGTACTCGTCTATATGTTCACTGATTGGTTTTGACTGATCTGTGAATTTGGGAAAGTTATGGTATTCCATGCAGCTGTGCAACTGGAATACAACCGAGCAATATTTCCATCAGTATAAATAAGCCATTTCTTCCAAGAGATTTGAGGTCTAATCCTGCAATTTGTATGCAGGCAAAACACCCACTAAAGTCTCCAGGTGTTCTGCTTATGAAAGACCACAAGTTGTACCAACTACTGCGTCTCAGCTACAGATTCCAGAAGTGGGCCCAGAATAAAGAGAAGGTGCCAAAGGTAGACCCAAAAGAAAAGGAAATATCAGCACGTCAAAAAGTCCAACAACCTGTTACGCAGCAGCTGACACTATATCTCATACTTGTTATCTTCATACCCTGAATTACTGGGGATATTTGCATTTAACAAAATCTTTATTTATTTCTTTAAGATTTCATCTTCTCCTACCCCTTATTTCTGACCTGAATTCAATAATTGTCTCTTTGTTGACATCACAGTCCTTTTACTGGTGCTGTCATAGTGAAATCTGGTCCAAATCCATCCCTCTGCTGCCACTGAAATATACTTCTAGGTGGAGCAAGGCAACTCAAATCTGGGAGGTGCCATCTTCTCCCATTAGGTTCATTGGTGCATGTCCTTGTGCATGTTCCAGTTGGAAACTATCTTGGTTTCCTACTTTTCCACCATTGATATAGTATCTGGCTTGAACAGAGATTTCCTGTAGGCCTCCAAATCACACAGGGTTCCATGTTCTAAAATACCTGAAGTCTGCCAGCTCATTTATTCTCAATCAGCAACGCTGTATATTCAGTGTCTTAGCCAGTTCATTTAGATTTAACAAAATGGGTACTGCGTATTTATCCAATGTCAATTGATTGCAAAAAGAGCACCGAGTGGAGGTTTAATGAGCATGTAAGTGATAAGTTCAATTACCCTATAATGATTTGGAAATTACATGAGCTGCACATTTTGTGATTGTGTCCTTATAGCAAACACACAAAACTTGTGAGGAAATTTTAGCTATTTAATGAACAGTTTTAAAAGCCTATTCTGGGTTTAATCAGATATCAATTAGTTGGAAAAAGGAAATCTTAAATTAACATTTATTAACCATGTTAATTGACAGCAGCCTTAGTAGTTAGTACACTGCAGCATAGAAGTCCATTTTCACAACGATGTGCAATGCGGCTCATTGCTCCACTTCGACATCTGTGAAAAATTCAATTATTCCCCTACACTTAATGTATTCAATACATTGCTAATTATGCAGGCATCTCTTAAATAAGTGGGCATTAAATATGTATCAGATTTACACTATCTCCAGAACATTTTTTCAGCCTTATTATGTACCCTTTGAAACTGGCGCTGCTATTTAATTAGCAGATAACAAGGTGGATTATTAAATTTGAAACGTAGCCATTTTGGCAGCATTTAATGTGTTACTCTTTATGATGGTTGCTATGCAAAGGGATAATATTTAGGACCATGGCCACAACAGGATACCTTTTCAGAAATATTATTTTATATTTACCTAAATTTTATGGAAACCAAAGTAACCGAGGACTGTCCATTTGTAAGGACTTTGTGAAATTTGAAACCAAGAGAGCCCATTAGATCTTTTGTTTTAATACTCCCAAAGATGGCTTGGAGATTGGCAGAAAGTTATTCCTCGTTGTCTTGTGTCACTTGTATATTTAAATTGCTAAACCCTAGGGTCAACTGGCTCTCTTTGTAGATTTCTACCATCATTGTACAACATTTTGATATTCTTGATCCATGTTAAATATTTTAATTAGCTATTTAAAAAAAAATAAGTGAGAGTATGTTTATCCATATCAGAACAAAGGAAAAATGAATATTGAACCCATTCTCTCTTCACCAGCGACAGAGCACTTATTTACTCTCTGACATGACTAGACCCTGCTCAGTCGGGCACCAGAAAGCATTCACACTGGTCTCAGCCAAGCTCTTAAGAAGAGCAATCTAAAGGTGCCTCCTAAACCCATGTTCTGGTGATACAGATGATCGGGCACAGGCTGCACGCCCACCTCGCAGGGTTCTAGACCTTGGGCTCTAGCCTGAGCAGGAACATCTACACCAGTGTTTCTCAAACTGGGGTCGCCGCTTGTGTAGGGAAAGCCCTTGGTGGGCCGGGCTGGTTTGTTTACCTGCCCCCTCCGCAGGTCCGGCCGATCGCAGCTCCCATTGGCCCGGAGCAGCGAACCGCGGCCAGTGGGAGCCGCGATTGGCCAGACCTGTGGATGGGGCAGGTAAACAAACCGGCCCGGCCTGCCAGGGGCTTTCCCTACACAAGCGGCGATCCCAGTTTGAGAAATACTGATCTACACGGCAATTAAACTGCCCCTTTGCACCAGCCCAAATCAACTGACATGGGCCATCCATGGATGTCTAATTGCAGTGTAGACATGCCCTCTGGGTTCTGGGCTCCTGCCTGAGCTCTCATAAGCCTTTATTAGGCTTAGGTGCTCCTTAACCAATTAACTTCCACCCTGCTAGTCAGCCAATTAGCTATCTATAGGTGGGTCTGGGTTGGCTCATTCTCCTTAGCAGAGTCTGTCACAGGGAGGTTGAGTGCCTGACCCCGAGAAGGCCAGCCCCTTTGACTGTTCCTAATCCCAGTTGTGGCTCTAGGCATTGCTGTAGTGCAAGCCATAAATAGTAATAAGCTATTGATGCATCACATTGATAGCAAAATTAAGTACATTTTAACTCGAAGAAAGCTGCAGCCAACCCCGAGGTTCCTTCTTCCCATAATTCCCACTGCAACGCATACAGCTGTCCCTCTTGAAATACAGTTGTTAAATAGTTCGGAGTGATACAATGGCTAAACTCTCAGTGCACACCTGGAATCCTGGGATACAGATTCAGGTGATGTCTGTTTTATATGCATTTCTGATGCTACAAGGTCACTTTTGGCTGCACCTGGGATGGCAAATTTCAAAGCCATACGTGATCACTGGTGGTAGCCAGGGTGGAAGCTTTAGGGGACAGAGAGCTCAGAGGCTCTATAAGCCTGTTATCTAACTTGGTTCTCAGTAGGGTTACTTGATAGGTGATAAAACACTCCTTGTTTACATTTTAACTTCCACTATTACTTTCAAAGATGGTTCATTACAACTACAAAGTTAGCTGGCAGAGATAAGACCTTTAAGTCGACTACACATCCGAAATAAAAGGTTGTTTTACTAATTTGGCTTATCTGACTCATATAAGATGCGAGCAGGAATAATAATAATTACATTAAGAACAATCTTTGGTTTATTTTTCCATATACCTGATGGGGAGAAAATTTACATAATGGTTCAAAACCTATGGGAAACTGATCCAAGTATTAGGACAACAGAAGTAAATAGGAAAATTCAGACAGGACTTGCCTCACACACCAGGAAATAAGTATGGAATAAATTGCCAGGGAAGCCAATCTAAGCAGAGCCCTTTCCACATGTGACCCACCCATTGATCAGAGCACTGACAGATTCTAAAATGGTGACGTGGACCTTTGGGGCAGGGATCATGTCTTCATAGGTGTGTTTGTATTACCCCCAATTCAGCGGGGCCGGGAAGAGCCCTGCGTGCCACTGTTCTCTGCCTGTGGCATATAATAGTTTAAACTCCTGTGGGCTGTAATATTTTGATCTAATTTCAGTTGTTGGATTTAGGGTCCATGTGCTGGGTGGTGTTTCATAGATTCATAGATTCATAGATTCTAGGACTGGAAGGGACCTCGAGAGGTCATCGAGTCCAGTCCCCTGCCCGCATGGCAGGACCAAATACCGTCTAGACCATCCCTGATAGACATTTATCTAACCTAATGGTTGATGGCCTGTGATGTACAGGAGATCAGACTGGATAATCTGGTGGTCCCTTCTGGCTGTGAACAATGACTCTGACCCTGAGACTTGTTTGTGGAGTATCCAGATGTATTTCAAAGCAGGCGGGTGGTGTTGAGATGAACCAGAAGGCATGATGGGCCAAATAGCATTTTCCTGCTGGCCCCCAACATTCCTTATCTTCTCAACATACAGTAGAAGTGACAGCAACTACCCAGTCCAGGGGCTTTTTGAAAGATTTTAATCCCTCCTCTACAGAATACCCTTCTCCCCTTGCTTTAACTCTCTGGGCTGAGCTCCATGAGAAGTGCAATCAGAGATCCTCCTTCCCCTGCCACTTCTGCATTATTAAAATGCACTGCCTGTAGCACGGCGGTGCCTGCCTTAATCTGACAAAGGCATCCGGCCTCAGGACAATTCAGAAGGGTGCCTCCAAAGCCCAGACAGTAGATCATTAGTGAAAGCAAGAAGAAGCAGAGACAGATTTGTGAGCCGGGCTTTAACAAGCTGCAACCACCACACAGTGATTCAGGATGAGGCAGAAATTAGTCAGGCTGGGTGGCAAAAAGACACGTTTTTGTTTAAAAACCAAACAAATGAAAACAAAACTCACACCCCTCCCTCAATGATCTTCTATAATGATGATCCATAGTCATTGAATGTGGCTTCCCTTCACCATCAAAGCACCAATTACAATCTGGTCTTGGGGCCAAAGAGCAACAAGCAACTGGATAAGATCCACTAAACCAGTATTTGAAATGCACCTGGCTTTCAAGATCACAACATTCTCTTCAGGGAAAAACTGGAAAGTGAGTTTCTCCCCTCGAGGGAGAAAAGTTCTCCCCAGAGGAATGAGTCTCAGCAGCTAATGCTCTGTGGATCAAATCCACCCTGGGCTGCCTGTCTCCAGCAAAGATTAGAAGCAGAAGAACTAACTTGTCAACAGAAAGCTTTCCTTGCTGTATTTACAGACCATCTGGGAGCAAGAAGTAGTAGAAATCTTGAGTGAAATAATGATACTTGACAATTGTTACTGCTTTTCATCATCATCACAATTGTGCAAACAATATCTCGTTCATCCTCCCCACCTGCCCTGTGATATAGATAAGGATTAATCCCATTTCCCTGGTGAGGAGACTGAGGCACAAAGAATTTGTCCAAATCTCAGATGCATCTTTTTGCAGACTAGGCGTATCTGGAGCTAAATGACTTGCCCAAGGCCAGCCAATGAGACAGCTGGAGTTAGAATGCAGAAGTTGGTGGGCTGAAGTCCTGTCATAATTCTCTAAGGTAACTATTATTGAGAGATTCCCAGCCCGTTTCTACAGACTAAAGATGGTGCAGATAATTTGCGGCAGCATCGGAACTTGTTCAAACATCTCGTCTTCCATGATTCTTTCATCACTACTTTAATTTACTTTCTTTACTTTGCACATCCATGAAATGGCTCTTCTGTGACTGCAGGTCCCACTCAGCTAAGATATCCCAGCATTCACTGCACCGATGATAGGGGCAGCCTCCGTCATTAGCACTGGGGCAGGGAATTTGTCTTTGGGGAAAGGGTAAATGTATTGATATTTAACACTGGAAATGTTAGCAAATCAATGATGTGACTAAAAAGGAGTTGACCTTAAGCCACTTCCTCCCAATTCCCCACAAGTAGACAACCGTCCTCAACATTCATGGATCACAAGCAGCACTGAGGTCAGTAACGTGTTGTCTGCAGGAACATCCAAGCCTAGTGGAACCCCCTGCCAAGTTGAGGTAGCTGCATTGCTACACAGTAAAGAAAGGAAGAATCAGGTCACTAAGGGCCAAACCTCACCTGGCCTCCATGGGTGCGAAGAGCTCAATATACGACAGAATCAGCGTGATTCCCTATTTAGAGGGGCGGGATATGGGGAGGTCGTGCATCCACTGATCAGAGTGGAGCCCAGTTCTTCAGGGGCTCCCTGAAAGTTATTCAACGCTGCACCATTAGGTGGGCCATCAGCAGTGGAGATCAACCCTGGGACCTCTGGCTCTCAAACTCGACTGCCTGAGTTAAAAGACCTACCTCTGTTGGCAGCCACGTCTGTAGCGGGCTCATCAACCTCTGTGCGACCCAGCCACCACTGTAGAGGGACAGAGCCCCACACTGAGTGAGTGTGGGTTTCAGGTACAGGTGCCACTGTGCACTTAGAGAGGCCCTTGAACTGTCGAAGCATACAGCTTCCCTCCACATGGACCTGGAGTGGCAGTAGGCTACTGGCACTAGACACAGAATTTACTGCCTAAGAGCCTCGTCCTGCACCAGTGAGGTCAATGGGAGCTCGGTCACCGCAGTGAGTGGGAGCAGGACTGCGCTCCAGGCCCCATTAGGCAGCCTGCGTTGCTGCAAATCGCTACATTGAAGAGGTTTAATTGTCTCCCTTTTGTAGTGCTCTGCATTGGAGCGGACTGTCTTCCTAGCTTGCAGCCTCGCAGGTGTGTGAGAGGGACTCTGAGGGCAGGAAGCAAACGCCTCTGCTGATGGGGAGCTGAGTAATAGTTTCTGCGACTTCCACGTCTGACCTTTTGAGAATTGTGTGATTATTTAAAATCAATATATCTATACGACAACCCATAATTTCTGGCAATGATCTGACAGCGTTCCAAGGGAATACTGCCTCCTCGTACAGCGCTGGTTATAGAATCCAAAGTAGAAGCATCAAAGCTCATTTTTCTTTCCTGTCACTCACTCAGTAATGAAAGGAGGCTGAAACCTAACAATGGAGGATTATTATCACCGCTGATTTTTTTATTTATTTTTTACACTTTGAACCACGTTGCATTTTGATGAAGTGGCTCGTGTGTGCCTTTGTGTGTCGATATCACTGCTCTCAACGGGGATGTGCAGAAATGGTTAGTATGTAAGTTCTTTCTATCAACTGAGCTGGTGGAGTGCTAATTCAGTGTTACAAGGCTAGGATTTAAATACAGGGGAAAGGCAGCATGGCCACAATCGGTGCTATTGATTTTTGGTTTTGATTTTTTTCCCCCCTTTAAAGCAGAAAGTGGCAGGTTACTAGGCAGAGGAGTAGCATGAGAGAGGAGGGGGGAAAGAGAGAAGGGACAAGGAACCGAGGAGGAGGAATTAAAGAAGGGCACCTGGGATCTGTAGAAGAGGGAGATGCAGGGAGGAGGGCTAGTGAAAGAGAGAGGAGGGAATGCTGAAGAGGGACTCTGAAGGAAATAAGGCTGGAACAAATGTGGGGGCAGCAGAGAAGGGAGAAGCAGCTATCAAGGAATATCAGGGTTGGAAGGGACCTCAGGAGGTCATCTAGTCCAACCCCCTGCTCAAAGCAGGACCAATCCCCAACTAAACCAAGCTGCACAAGAGGTAGCTACAAAGAGATGGGCCAAGGTGGAGCGAGGCTGAGAACAGAAACAGAACAACTTCTTACCAAATGTGTCATCTCAGCTCTAAACCCTGCCTTCTCTCCTTGTAATGCTGCCTGCTCTACTGAACTGACGTTCCATGCCCCTCTCAGCCCCATGAGGCACAGTGTTGCCTTTGCACTGGGACTGCCAGTCATCAACCTTAATTTATCAGTCTGATTATTGCTACTTATCATTTTGTTGCTGCCCTTCCCTAGTAAAGCTACTCCAGCACTTGTATTCTTTAGCCACTTTATCTTCCAAGAAGTAACAAAGAGAAGAGCCAGGATTCCAGGGACAGTGCAGTGCATGTTATCACAGAGAATCTTAGTGCAGAGGAAAATAGGCTTGTTAACTAATATAACTAATGAAAGAGATCTTGGAGTCATTGTGGCTAGTTCTCTGAAAACATCCACTCAATGTGCAGCGGCAGTCAAAAAAGCAAACAGAACGTTGGGCATCATTAAGAAAGGGATAGATAAGGCAGAAAATATCATACTGCCTCTATATAAATCCATGGTACGCTCACATCTCGAATACTGCGTGCAGATCTGGTCACCCCATCTCAAAAAAGATATATTGGAATTGGAAAAGGTTCAGAAAAGGGCAACAAAAATGATTAGGGGTGTGGAACAGCTTCTGTATGAGGAGAGATTAAAGACTGGGACTTTTCAGCTTGGAAAAGAGATGACTAAGGGGGGATATGATAGAGGTCTATAAAATCATGACTTTGTGGAGGAAGTAAATAAGTGTTATTTACTCCTTCTCATAATACAAGAAGTAGGAGTCACCAAATGAAATTAATAGGCAGCAGGTTTGAAACAAACAAAAGGAAGTATTTTTTCACACAATACACAGTCAACCTGTGCAACTCCTTGCCAGAAGGCCAAAACTATAACAGGGTTCAAAAAAGAACTAGATAAGTTCATGGAGGATAGGTCCATCAATGGCTACTAGCCAGGATGGGCAGGGATGGTGTCCCCAGCCTCTGTTTGTCAGAAGCTGGGAATGGGCAACAGGGGATGGATCACTTGATGATTCCCTGTTCTGTTCATTCCCTCTATAGCACTTGGAATTGGCCACTGTCGGAAGACCAGATACTGGGCTAGATGGGGACCTTTGGTCTGACCCAGTATGGCCATTCTTATGTTCTTATCCTGCAAGATAAAAACAGCATCATATTATCTAAACTTACATCTGTGGTACACGCTCTCCCCTTTGGGGATATTTCTGCTGAAAGGTGAACAAAGGCCTGGGTAAGTCAGGAAGAGAAGGAACCTTATTCGAGAGGAGTTAGAAATAGGAGAGGGAAGAGATGGGAAGGCTGATTCATCACTCTCAATTCTCGGAATAGAGTTACTAAATTTGCAAATTCCACGTCATTGTTCCCCCCTACACACACACACTTGGCTGGAAACAGCTGTTCGCTCTGCCACACTTGGCACCTGATTTTACCATGAAAAACTGACTGTCCTTGGAAGGATGCTAACATTTCCTTGAGCTTGTTCATAAGAGGTTTGCAGAAAAGAAAGTGTCACTATTATCAGGAGATCTAATCCTGAAAGCTGGTGGCTTCTACCACTCGTAGCATGGGCAAGGGCAAGAACCGATACTTTTGCCACCTTAATCACGATATTTTAATTTCCCGGTGTCCACTCTCTGCAAATATTCTAGCAATCTAGTTTATTGGCAGGAATATTCATGGCAACAGGTCATTTTAAGCATATGTTGGTGTATATTTTGAAGAATGTACATTTGTAATCATGAGTATTCCCATTGGAAACTGTCTCTGAGTTACCCTAATTGAGTGAGGGAACAGAAACACTTTGATGACCTAGGTGTGACCTAGATGACCAATCAAAACAACTTGTATTTGGAGTATCGAATATTTGCCACCAACCTGTGTCTGAATGAACTAATGACCAAGAATTACAGCCAGAAAGTTACAGCCAGTTCCATTAATGAACAGAAAGATGTGAAAGCAATCGGTAAGGTATTCTTTAAAAATTCTTTGCTCAACCCCAATAATGAAATCAGTGACAATTGTTTGACTGTTCCACTCATACTGACTTTATTGATGAATCCTGCCTTGTTGCCGAGCATCTGATCTAGTTATGATGTCTCGTGCATAGGAAAAGATGGAGGGTTAGCAATGGTAGACTCATGTGTGTCCCTAAGACTCCTGGGGTCATCCCATGATTTTGTGCTGCTGCAATCTGAACTGTGCTAGGATTCTTTCCCAGAGAATTGCAGGAGAACTTGTCTGGCATTTGGGGCAAAGTGTAGGAAATACAGGAAAGCATGGGAGGATGATCATCAATCGAGTCCTCACTGCAAAGTGGGCAGCTTAGCAGCCCAAATGGAAGTGGCAGCCAAGCTCTAGCCCACGTCCCCAGCTGTGCCAGCTGGTCTGGGTATAAAGTACCACCTGTCTCAGGTGAGACGGTTTTGTGTGTGGATGGGAGGGGCTATGGGGCAACACCCAAATGAGAACTTGAGTTAACTATGCAGTGAAGACAATATCCTAAGAGACACAATCTGTCCATTTGTGGGTAAATGGAGCCCTGTCTCCAGTCAACCTGGCACTTTTCACTAGTATGCAAAAACACTGGGAATGAGCAGGGCCGCCCAGAGGATTCAGGGGGCCTGGGGTCTTCAGGGCACTTTGGCGGTGGGTCCTGGGGCGGAAGGACCCCCCACCGCGGGTCTTCAGGGCACTTTGGTAGCAGGTCCCAGAGCGGAAGGACCCCCCCCCCCGCCACTGAATTGCCGCCGAAGACCCGCAGCAGAAGAAGCTCCGGGGGCCTGGACCCCACGAGAGTTTTCCGAGTGAAGGACCCTGAAAAACTCTCGGGGGGGGCCCCTGCAAATTGCCCCACTTGCCCCCCCCCCGGGCAGCCCTGGGAATGAGTCTCCTATCTTACACTGTCTGTAAGCTGGAGTAATTCCATGGAAGGCTTAAAAAAAGATATTGACAAATTGGAAGGGGTTCAGAAAAGAGCTAAAGAAATTTTTTGAGGTCTGGAAAACGAGCCTAACAGAGATGAAAGAAATCCAGTCCAAGAGAAGTTGAGGTGAATTGACCGCAGGGTATCAGCACCTATATCAGATAGGATTTCTGATAGCAGAGAGTTCTATAATCAAGCAGACAAAGGCATCACCAGATCCAGTGGCTGGAAGCTGAAACAAGCCAAATTCATACTAGAACTAAGGCGTGTTTTAACAGTGAGGCTAGTTCATCAGTGGAACAACTTTCCTACAGATGTGGTGGATTTCTCTTTCAATCAGGAGTGCATGACTTTAAGAGATACAATCTCACTCAATAAGAAGTTATGGTTTTGATGCAGGAATTCTATAGCCTATGTTATGCAGGAGTTCAAACTAGATGATCATAATGGCCTTAATCTATGAATGAAAGTCAGTTCAGTTTTGTCTGAGTTTAAAACCAGAATAGGAGATCCAGGCCTATTTTTGCACTGATTCTTACGTGTTATGGCAGAACTTTCCAATTCACAGCAAGGAAATCACCAAGCCACTCTCACTCATTGTCAAGGTCCTCTGTGTTGAGGTATACTCAATATATTCAGAGAGCAACAGCAAACTGGGAGCTCTTTCTCCCTGGGAGCTAAGATCAGTGATTCATCCATGATTCTGTTTTATAATGTACAATATAGGAATACTCACCTCTCTCCAAGCTTCCCTTCCTATGAATTATAGGTTACCTCATTAATAGCTTTACAAGAGCTCTCTAATTCAAAATACAAGTAACCTCTGTGCGTCATGCACATTTATGATGAACCACAGTTATTTCATAATTCAAAGTGCAATTCCTCTGTTCTCTCTCTCTCTCTCTCCCCCTATCTGGCAATGCTAAAATTGACTTATCTGTTGGTCAAGAAGCAGGTCCATTGCTTGGAAGCTTCTCTATTACCCCTGAAGCATCACATATATTTTTATCTCAGTAATAGTTCTGGTTTGTGTTACAAGATTGTGAGACAATGCTGAGTGATACCAATACTGTCCAATATAAATTATGAATGAGATCCCATATAATGCAAACAGAGCTAACTCCTGAGGGCACTGCATGTGTTTATAATAAAGCACTAGAATGTGAAAGAACAAATTGAAGTTGATTTGATTAAAATTAAGACTCCTTTCCTCCCCATCAGAGTGTACTGGTTACGTTAAAAATGGAACAATGACACAGCTGCAATGGAACAATATCCGAGAAATGACTGTTGGCACTTACTGTAGGCAAAATTATAAGATTAGGGTTGCTAATCCAGTTCGGTGATCCAACTGGCTGCATAGGCAAAAATGCTTCATATCATGAATTGGAAAGGAACACATTTACATTTCCTCCATTTGGATAAGTAAAATAATGGTGCAAATACAGTAATGACAATAGAGCTCAGTTCTTGTATAGAACTTTTCATCTGTAGCTTTCCAAGACATTGGAAAAAGGGCTTAAGTACATGTGTAACTTGAAGCATGTGAACAATCCCATTATAGTTGTCGAGGCCCTGATTCAGGAAGGCGCTTAAGCATATTCCTGACTTTAATCACATGAATTGTCCCATTGTGGGATTACTCGTGTGCTTAAAATTAATCACATGCTTAAGTATTTTGCTGGATTGGAGGCCAATTGCTTTAAAAAGGAAGGTAAGTCCTGTTATTCCCACTTTTACAGATGTAGAAACTATGGGGCAAAGAATGAGTTACCCCCACGTCCAATGGTAGGTTAGTGACAGAGCCAAGAATGAAGTCCTGATCCGTAGTTATAGTCTCCTGACCTGGGGAAATTCTGAAGGCTCCAGTTCAGCAAAGCATTTACGTACATGATTAAGACCCACTGACCTCAAAATGCTTTATATTAAACATGTGCTTAAGTGCTTTGCTGAATAGGATGGACTTAAGCACATGCTTAAAGTGAAGTATACACCTAAGTGCGTTGCCAAACCAGGGCCAGAGACAAGAAAAAATACTGGTACAACGAATAGGACAAAAAGCCCCTCCACCTCACTAGTTCATCAAAGGCCATTTTAAATGACCACAATCTGGCCTGCACTTTGCAATGA
Organism: Chrysemys picta bellii; assembly: GCF_011386835.1. Taxonomy (NCBI): domain Eukaryota; kingdom Metazoa; phylum Chordata; order Testudines; family Emydidae; genus Chrysemys; species Chrysemys picta. The sequence continues at coordinate 105,691,695 of NC_088798.1, forward strand.
CGGCTGATGTATGGAATAAAATGGTTTAATCTGCTTGTAGGCTTTAGGTGACTGCACAGATACCAGTTGGGACCGATTCTGAAAGAGCTGAACAATTCTTGTGAAGTCGATTGTCATGGATGGGCTGCTCACCAGATCAGGCCCATTGTGCAGAACAGCATAAGGACAGACTACTCTTGAAGAATATGCAGATGTACAGAACTGGCTGGAAAACTTTCAAGGGAACAGTTTTCTGTCGGAAAATGGAGTTTCATCAAAATCAAAATGTTTAATAGGAATGTGTCAATTCCCACACACTTCAATGGGGAAAAGTCAAAATTATGTTGATAAGGTAAATCGGGGTAGTCAGTTTTCTTTGTCAAGCTCCAAATTTCATGGTCAAGGTACAGTCAAGGTCCAGACTCCATAAAAAAAAAAAATAATAAAACAAATAAGTAAATAAAAATATTTTGGGGTCCGTTCAAAAGCATGCGGTGGTCTGGATTTGGCCCACAGACCACCTACTGACAATCCCTGAGGTAAATCATTTTGTTTCAACTGTATCATTTTAATTAATTTTCTTTCAAACTTACGTCATCAAAATATTAATTTTAATATTGTATTGTTTTTAATCTATTGTTTTAATGTTGTCTATATAATATTCGGACAGTATTGAAACAAAATATTTTGATGGTTCCAAAACACAATTTCTAAATTTATGTTCGGCTCAAAATTTTTAAAATTTTGGCTTTTTATTCCATTTTGAATGAAAACAAATTTCAAAATATCACAATTTGGTGCAGAAAGGGAATTACAGTTTTCAGTTGGCTCTACTCCTGTGGTTCTGTGCATATATTAATAAGGAATGATCTTTAAAACCAGCCTGTGTGACTCAGTAGCAGGGATTGCATTCTCTATTACATTCAATGTTCATATAAAACTTCTATAGACTGGATTTCAATATCTATGAAAATCTGTACGTCCTCCAGAGCAATTTCTTTAGCAACGTATAAGATCTATCCCTATTAAGCTCTGTATGAATTTTTCCATAAGGGGGAAAAATAACATTTCAAATGACAAGTCTATTGTAACCTTCATTTTAGTATTTTTTTTCACCGTAGGTTTTTTTTTCTTCTTCAAAAAACCTTCATCCTATTTTAATGAGTGATGGAATTGAGAAAAGCACAGCACTTTAGCAATGTACGTTCGCATAGAAACATGCCAGCTAAGAACCCATTAATTACACCCGTTATAACACACGAAGATTAAAAATGGCTTAGGAATAAAGCAGAGTTGGTGACAGTATAGCGATACATATATAATTTTCTTTTGGCTTAAGCTTGATGCTTTGAATTGTGAATTTTTTTATTTAATGATCTCCAGATGGATATTAACTTTCTTTGCTCCACTGTTTATTGCTGGTTCACCTGTACTCAAATGGGAACGCGTGGTGCTTTGATTAATGTCCAGTTTCTCTAATTTCATGGCAGCCTCTTTCCCTATCTTTGGCTGAAATACAATGGTGATCTTTTTTTTCCCCCTACAGCAATATTTTTTGGTGACTCACAACAAATTTCCTGTGCCAAAAATAATCAGACACTATGGTTAACTTACAGTAATTTTCCTTTCTGTCACCAGTGGACACATGCTGAAAACGGTATTAAATCGGGACGTTAACTCTTTGTACACAGATACCGATAAGATGGGTGTGATGAGGAACAATCACCTCTTCTGAAAAAAGAACAGGAGAACTTGTGGCACCTTAGAGACTAACAAATTTATTAGAGCATAAGCTTTCGTGGGCTACTGCCCACTTCTTCGGATGCATAAAGAGTGGAACATATATTGAGGATATATATATATATATATATATATACACATACAGAGAGCATAAACAGGTGGGAGTTGTCTTACCAACTCTGAGAGGCCAATTAAGTAAGAGAAAAAAAATGTTTTGAAGTGATAATCAAGCTAGCCCAGTACAGACAGTTTGAATCTATCTCCCCTTGTAAGTATTCTCACACTTCTTATCAATGTTTGTAATGGCTCAGCCATTCCCAGTCCTTATTCAATCCTGAGTTGATTGTATCTCGTTTGCATATCAATTCCAGCTCAGCAGTCTCTCCTTGGAGTCTGTTTTTGAAGTTTTTCTGTTGTTACAAGGATAGGTTCCTGGGTCAGTGTTTTTGTTCTGTGATGTGCCCAACGGGGCAAATACTCACCAGCAACCACACATCACTGAACAAAAACACTGACCCAGGAACCTATCCTTGTAACAAAGCCCGATGCCAACTCTGTCCACATATCTATTCAAGTGACATCATCATAGGACCTAATCACATCAGCCATACCATCAGGGGCTCGTTCACCTGCACATCTACCAATGTGATATATGCCATCATGTGCCAGCAGTGCCCCTCTGCCATGTACATTGGCCAAACCGGACAGTCTCTACACAAAAGAATTAATGGACACAGATCTGACATCAGGAATCATAATACTCAAAAACCAGTGGGAGAACACTTTAACCTGTCTGGCCATTCAATGACAGACCTGCGGGTAGCTATCTTACAACAGAAAAACTTCAAAAACAGACTCCAAGGAGAGACTGCTGAGCTGGAATTGATATGCAAACGAGATACAATCAACTCAGGATTGAATAAGGACTGGGAATGGCTGAGCCATTACAAACATTGATAAGAAGTGTGAGAATACTTACAAGGGGAGATAGATTCAAACTGTCTCTACTGGGCTAGCTTGATTATCACTTCAAAAAAAAATTTCTCTTACTTAATTGGCCTGTCAGAGTTGGTAAGACAACTCCCACCTGTTCATGCTCTCTGTATGTGTGTATATATATCTCCTCACTATATGTTCCACTCTTTATGCATCCGAAGAAGTGGGCAGTAGCCCACGAAAGCTTATGCTCAAATAAATGTGTTAGTCTCTAAGGTGCCACAAGTACTCCTGTTCTTTTTGCGGATACAGACTAACACGGCTGCTACTCTGACACCTCTTCTGAGTTCCTCCTGTCCATTGGATGCAATCCTGCACTCTTTCCTTGTTCTATACCCTGTGACCAGCACGTCAGTCTTGGTCTGGGACCTCTGGGTGTTACCATAATGTATTCAAGATTAATAGCAAACCAATTCCAATGTATACCTTGCAAACAAGTACATTGCTCATAAAGAAGTGTAAAAAAGATGCAATTTTCCATTAGCTATTCAAAAAATGGTTCCTTTTTTCACAGAAATATGAAACTTGTTCATGACGTATTCCAAGATTTTTGAGTAGCTTTCAAGTTGCGAGACAAAACTTTAACTTTGTTTTGGAGTGAGGGCACAAGGAATGGACCATTTCTGCTCGTTTAAATGAATGGTGCATGTTTTGAATTTTGTAGTGTTCATAATTCACTGGAAACATTTTGCTCAGTCCTACTTGACAACAGCTGGTGTGAAAGTTCGGCAGAATTCTTCAAAAGGGAAGCCCAACTGTTCCCAACTCCACTGTCTGATGTCAAATGCTCTCATTGGTCTAAGTTTTTACACCACCCATATCTCCCTGGTTTCCCAGTACTTGCCTGCTGTTAGGGTGTGATGACATTTCTGAGCTTTCTTCCTGGGGAAATTCAACCCAAAGTAATTATTTTCTTGATGCAGGGAGTGAGATTATACTATATTAGGCAAAAGAGACATTTGGAGGGGTAAGGATGGAGATGTCTCTCCAAAAAACAAAAAATATGTCTCTTTTTTTCATGCCGGGATCTAAATTTGATGCATGGCTCTAAAGGCTAGAGCCAATTTAACGTTGACTTTGTGTATCCTGCAACTCCAAGTGGAGAAATTTGAAATTGTATGTCTTCGGCAAATCCTTATTATTATCTTCACTACTTGAGCTGCAATCAGAGCATAGAAAATTCAACTGTTAAGCTGAAAGTGGGTCATCTGACATCACAAGGGTTAATCAAAAGCTACCCATTCGTATCTCCAACCCACTCAATTAATGACAAAGGCTAAAGGAAAGAAGCAGAACTTCTTGAAGCCAAGGTTGCATAAACCTAACTGGTCATTCTACAAGCAGTAATGACCTTAGAATTAAAGAATTTCTGTTAACATAATTTAACAGTTTTGAGTGCTGTTGTTTTCTGCCTTCAATACTAGCTCTTCATTTTAAATGTTTCTGCTCCCCAATGTATACTCTGCTTCCCTAGGGCATTATTCATAAATAAAATGTACTTTTTCTCCCCTGGTTTTGTTTAGTTTTCAGACTCCTTTTGTATTGATTTGTTTCCAGGCTGTGTATCTGTTTCATTTGTTGCTCTACATGTGATACTTTTTGAATTTTATTTTACATTTATGACTCAAGGAAAAACTGGATTTCTTATAAAACAACAAACAAACAAACAAACAAATCTCATTCAGATCAGAGTTAATTTAATGAAACAAATTTAATTTTCTCTTCTTAAAGTGAGAAGTTATGGCAACAGATCTTTACTCAGCAGATCTTCTCCCCATGTTTATTGAGTCATCTGTGCAAAATTACTGACAGAAATGTTTTGATCCCGGTAAACCCGCTGAGACATGTAGCTCTGGGAGAGGAAGCTGGATTTTTCCGGCTTGAGCATCATCAACAGAGCTACTCACTAAAAAGACTCAGTTGTGCCACCTTGACTCACATTCATTAGTACCTTGCTGCACATAGAACACACTGATTTCAGTGCGAGCACTCCTGTAATAAGGTAGAGCTGACCGGAGATGACAGTTCCATTTCACAGAAACTTTTGAGGTTTCAAAATTGGTTTTCTTTCCACATTGGAACAAAACCAAAACCTTTTGAATGTTTTCAAGAAAATGGAGTTGTCAGAATGTCCATTTTCTAAGCAAAAGCCCTGAGGCTTTTCCATGGGGAAGTGGTGTCAAAATGTCCAAGTGTCAGGGAAAGGGCGTTTGGCTGGGAGGTGGATGACACAGGCTCAAGCCCTCGCTTTGCTTGAGTCAGGGCAGAGTTTTTTATGCCACATCACCGCGAATCAGGCAGAATGGGGAATGGCCCTTTGTCTTCCACTTCCCTAGCTAGTGCGCTAACCACCAGACTCCACAGGGGATTAAAATGGCTGCTTCCCTCCCCCTCTCTGCCCGGACCCCAAAAAAATCCAATTAAGTCTTCACTGAAATGTCTCCACAAAACGCTTTGACCAAACAACATTTTTCAGGGAAATTTCATTTATTCAAAGTTGTTCCAGCCAGCTCCATAATAAACTGCTAGTCCCTGGGCTAGAGTCTCAGCGAGTGTAAGTTTGTGTAGCTCCGGTTGAGAATCTGGCCTACAGGGAGTAATGGTCGCACATTTGGGCCCTAAACCCCAGCAGCTGAGTGTAGGAGCTGGGGAACATGATGGGGGCCAAAAGAAGAGGGGGAGGGGGAAATCTTCCCTTCAGGCTGTGGAGTGGGAGTGGGGAAGCCTCTGTAGTCCATGGAGGAGACTAGAAGGTCTGGGTAGTAGTGGATTCTCTGGCCCAGTCAGCCTGCCCAAGGAGATGCTGCACATGGAGACCCCAGAAGCACTTGTGAGCTGTGCTGTGCCGAACTCTAGTGCAGCATTCAATAGCATGACCACTGCAGCCCTGATTCTTGTTATGTTGGGGTCCTGTCGCTGATGGGGCAAGGCGAGCCTTCAGGTCTCTGCTACTTCTGGGTGATACATGGGTGAGCAAGATCCCATCTCAGCTTTCATACTCAATTTGTGTTGATAGCACCAGCAGGTTAGAAAAATGAGCTGGCTGAGTTTATTGTAAACGGGGAACGCTTTAGATGGACATTGCTTTCACATCCAGAAAACCCTGAACCACCCCTATCCTGGTGCTATTTTTATAATAAGAATTATAAAAACCAACCAACTAAAGGTTTGGGAAAGGGATCCCCCAAACGTTTCTGCTTTGGGGCATAAGCCAACCCCTAACGAATGGGAGTTAAGAGGAGACTTTGCCTGGGGGCAGGTTCTCCCATAACTGCTACTGCACAATTTTGTGCACCTTCCTCTGAAGCAACTGGTACTATCCACTGCTGTGGACCAGATACTGCACTAAACAGATCACCGGTCTCAACCAATCTGGCAATTCCTACCGTTAAAGTCATTTTTCAGGGTATAACCCTTGTGCGTGAAGCTAGTGCTTTGTGTATGACTTAGGCGCTGGCCAGAGCTCGGGAGTGTGCAAACTTAACCATGCACCTTTGCTAAACCTGCTCTTCCAGTCTTGGGTCCCTATATGCATTTGGCAGTGAGCACTGATCCTGACCGCCACCTCCTGACTTTGGACAGCCAGTATTGCTGAATGCTTGACATTTCAGACCTGCCTCACTGTTACTCCTTCTATCCTGGGACACCCGTGGAGCTCAGCCCATGCACCTTGTTTCTGACCTTCAGCTCTCCTGCTTTTCTAATCGTGAACAGGCAATGCCCATTGTGCTAAACTGGGGAGTGATTGGGGCTGATGAATGGGGATTAGGATGAGCAGCACTTAGGCAGGAAAAGACCAATTTTCCAAACTGTGCAGTAGTCATGTATTAGGGCTCACTTTAGCCTCCAAAAATACTTGCTCTGATGCAATGAAAAAAAATCAAATCAAATCAAATAGGTTTTGAAAAATGGTTCTTGAGTCCCAGGTGGCAAGTCGGGTGGCAGGATTTTTAATTTTTCTTTTACTGCTCTATTAGACCTTTAATCCTACAGATAAATAAGAAACCCTCATTGCTTTGCAAGGTGTGGCCAAGACAAAGGGAATGTCCCCAGCTGTCTGTTAAGAAGCCGGTGCTTCACAGGGTCATTGGCTAATGCAAAATGTATCAGTATGGAGGAATTAAGAAATTACAGCATAGAAGAAAAATGATCAGAAATCAGGATTCCCTCTCTCTCTCACTCTCTCTCATATGAGCAATTTTTACAGCTAATATTGAGCATCCAAGCTCTGTATCACAACAGATTAATGTCACTTGAATGATGCTCCCCTGAAAACGTAAGAGCCCAGGGCCCAGTGTTAGCACAATAAACAAGTTGTTTGAACGGTGCTGCTTGAGAGTGGGAATAAATCTGCCAGTGCGGGCTGACAACAGGCGAGGTGAGTGCCAAGCCCTGAGCCGTCCACAGCCATTTGCCGAGCAGAGGGCAACGTCAGGGCACTGCTGAGAAAAGGAGGCAACTCGAGACAAAAGGGGCTTTAATGCTGCATGGCTGGAGGCAGGAAGGAGTCACCCCTGTTTGCAAGGGGAGGGTGCCAGAGCAGAGCAAATATGTGAAGTGTTTTAGATACTAATGTGTGAGTGCAAAATTAAATGTCTTTAAACATCAGTCAGGAGGGTTAAATAAATAATAGCTACTGACAGGAGCGGCGCCAGGGTTTTTGGTGCCCTAGGCGGGGGTCCTTCCGCACTCCCGGTCGTCGTCGGCAATTCTGCGGCGGGAGGGTCCTTCCGCGCTCCTGGTCTTCGGAGCACTTCGGCGGCAGGTCCCGGAGCGAGTGAAGGACCCGCCGCAGAATTGCTGCCGAAGACCAAATCCTGGCAACCGCCTAGGTCACCTAAATGGAAGCGCCGGCCCTGGCTACCGAGCAGGCCACTGGTTGAACCAACAAAGCCGAGATAGCAAAGTGACGTAGGCGTTTTTACAAATCTCCCTCATCAAGACTCCTTTGCGGGCTAGGCACAAGGAGGCGAATAGCAGCTTAGGGGGAGGTAGTCAAAGCACATATGGCAGTTAGGTGCCTAACTCCCAAAGTCATTGGTCATATTTCCATTGACACCAGTGGGAGCAGGATCGGATGACAACAAGTTATGGACAGATCGGTGCCCTTTATTTCCAGTGTTACAGCTAGGGAAGAGGGTCAAGATCTGGTTTAAAATACTCTGAAATGCCCTAATCCTGCTTCTCTGCTCCATTGCCCTGAGGGATTGGTATGTCTACACTGCAACTGGGAGGGAGCCTGACAGATTTGCACCAGTGGGGGCTCAAGCGAGCGTGCTAAACATAACAATGTAGCTGTTCCGGCTCAGACTGGAGCTGGCGCTCTCAAGCCTAGGGGCTCGGGTGGGTTTGAGAACCTGAGCGCCTGCCTGTGCTGCTACCTCTGCCTTGCTATTTTTAGTACGTCTGCTATGGCAAGTCAGTCTACCCAGGCTGGGAGACTCACTCCTGGTGGCAGTGTAGACATAACCTAAAATCCCAAATTGGCTGCCCACATTCCTATAGGAGTTACATGTGTGCAGTCCGAGATCACCAACCACCGATCAGAGCTCCCGAACACAGAGCGAATTTGATTACTGGCCAGCCCAGGCGGACACACTGTGCAGTGAAAAACAAAATCCACCAACAATATTCATGGAGTATATTTGAATAACACAGTTGTTTGAGGAAATTGCAATCCACATACAGAAAGGGAGGTTTTAAATCACTGAGTAAATTATTTGCTCAGTTCTAATACATAGGGACATTGCAAAAAATTGTCTTATTCCTCCAATGCTAAGCGATGATGGTGTTGGACACTACTTAGAGATTTTTTTTAAAAAGTGCATTAATTCTGGTTAAATAAGTAACTGGGGAATTTTTCAGGCCAGTCTTATTGACAGGAGAATCCATGATGAGTGTCCCTTGAAACCACTACCATCTCAAGATGTAAATCCATAATAATTCCATATATATATGTCAAGACAGTATATTGTTTTTAAACAGCTATAATAATAGTTCCAATGTGCCAATGAAAACATTTTATGAACAAAAATGACTGCATTCTTAATAACATACTGAATCAATTTTACAGTCAATACTTTATGGGTGAGTTTTTAACCCCCTGAAAATGGTAGTTTATAGCAAATTATAACCGACACATTTGAAAGCACATTGATCTTCTGATTATTGTCCTTGTTAACTACACCTCACAGCACCGTTAGGAGGCCAGTAAGTTCTATCAGTGGTATTTTATAGGTGAGGAAATTGGGATACAGACCGGTTATGCCACTTTCTCATAGTCCTGCTAAACCTTGGACCATCTACACCGAAAAATAGCCCAAGTGTACTGCTGTGCCCCTCATCTCCTCACACCCTATCCCCTTTGCACTATGTCACCCTCATTCCTCCTCTGATTGTCGCATCATTCGGGCAGGTACTGTCTCATTCTGTGTCTTCTGTGAAGTGCCCAGCGTGCTCATGGGTGCTAGAATACAAGCTCTAGTTTGAAACGGGGTTCATCAGCCATTTTTTGGACACTAGCTCTGGTGCTAGTCATTTGCTCAATTAAATTGCTTCAATACACGATGACCCTGGACATATTGTCTTTCTGTACCTTTGAGCAGTACAAGTTAGATATAGGGCAATATATCAAAATATAGAAGAATAACCTTGCAAAATAGCTTATGATTGCCCAATCAGATACGATTCTTTGTAGCCAGTAATCAAGACCATCACAGCTGGCATTCCCAGAATCTGTATTTTAAATTTGCAAGCCAGAAGTGTTTTGAATACTTTCTCCATCCAGAATGCAGACAATCTCACGTGAAACACTGGATCACAACTAACGTCAGGCACAATCCAGGCCTACAGAACTCAATGGAAAGACTCCCAAAATTGACTTCAGCTAGCTGGATCAGCCCCATACAGCGCTCAGATCGCGAAACTAGGTACTCACAGAGAACTCTTTGCTATCAAATCATAGTTACAGAAATCTCATCAAAGAAGTTGTCTGATGTTTTAAAATAAATGAATTCAAGGAAACCGCAGTCTGCTCACAGACGTGCAGTGAGCAGAAAAAGAGTCTAAATCAGTCAGAAAATGATTCATTGTGAGTTATTTGTTCAGCTCCAATTCACAGTAACAAAAGGGTTTATTCTTCCTTCCATACATGCACATCTCTTCCATTAACAGTAACAAGGGGTATCCACGACCAGTGAATAAATACTTCCACTTAGATCTCTTTATAAGCCTCTTTCTTACATACATTTAACCTAATCTGTGTTATATGCAGTTCCACCCACTGTTGTTAAGAGAATACCCCATTGGCTTTCCCAAGATGCTGAAAAATCTGTACTGTGCATGAATTAATGGCATAAATTTTAACAGTAATATTTTCAGCTTGGTAAATATTGGGGATGTGGGGACGGGGGGGAATAGAAAAGTCAGTTCTTTCAGTTCTGAGGTTAAGCGTAGCTGGACTCTAACTGGAGTTAACTTTGTGTAATTTACATCTTTTGTAGCATCTCTTTCTCCTTTCACCACCTCTTGATTTGCTTTGACTTACAAACTTTCTTAGACTCTCTCTTTTATGAATATATCACTTTCAGCTTTCCATATCAACACTCTGGATTGATCCCTTTGAGCTTGTTCCTACATGTTTGCATAGTTTCTCAGGAGAGAATTGGGTAGATCTGTGCTCAGTCTTCTTTCTGGTCTCGGCATATTTATAGGAAAATCCGTGATCTGCTACAAGTGATCTTGCAAATTCTGAGGCCTGCCAATTTACCACTTACTGGTTTATCGCCGTTGCTCTCATTTATCTCAACGCTGGTTTCCCTGTATCTGTGAGGAAAAGTATTTTGAAGTATTGTAGATTAATAATTAAAGGTCTGCTTGAAATCCTTCCATTACATATTCCTTCGTTGTCTCTCTCTCTTTCTCGCCATCTCCATTTTACGTCCCTTCTGGCAGCCCCATCCCAAAGGTAGAGTGGAATTGATTCAGAAGAGAGATTGATGATAAATACTAGATTTGGTTTATGTAAACAATACCAATCTTTGGTCTCAAGTATCCGAGGGGTCGCCGTGTTAGTCTGAATCTGTAAAAAGCAACAGAGGGTCCTGTGGCACCTTTGAGACTAACAGAAGTATTGGGAGCAAGTGAGGTTCTTACCCACGAAAGCTTATGCTCCCAATACTTCTGTTAGTCTCAAAGGTGCCACAGGACCCTCTGTTGCTTTTTAATCTTTGGTCTGTTATTTTCTCTTCACAGGTTTATAACTAAGCAAGTAGAGAAGAAAGGCTTCACACTCAGTCACCTCCGGCTAGCCCTTCCTTACTGAAAGCTGGGTTCCAAAAGTTCCATATGGAGGGAATGGAAGCAAAACTGCATGCATAAATAAACAGCAGACACAATAAGGACAACGTCAGCTCTGCATTAGAAGAGGGCTGATCAAGAGCAAGTAGCAGGTTGGTAATAAAGACACAGAACCTCTCCGATTTCAAATACATCCCAGTGGCACCTGTAATAATTTGATTATTGCAGTGGATCAAAATGAGCAAATGCAGGGGATTCAAATGAAAAAGTTCAGAAGCTTGTGTGTGTGTGTTGGAGTTGAGCACATATTGGCAGTTTGAGTTTTCATGTTTTGTGCAAACCTTGCTTCTGGTATTCTGTGTTTTCAGACTCCTTGGGTGAATCCTGCCCTCATTTAAGTCAATGGCAAAACTCCCATTGGTTTCAATGGGGCCAGAAACTCACCCTTTGAGTTTTCTAGTTTGCTCAAACCCAGAAACCCAATACAAACCTCAAAGTTCAGAGGTCATGGCATGCATTTAACACTCTAATTATTTTATTTATACACTACACAACTGTGACACTTTTCGGGGTTACCCAAGGTGCCTGGGGTGAATCAGAACCACCTACTCAGAGCACGAGGGAGCCCTAACTGGGTCCACCAGGGAAACCTCTCCCTAGCCACCGGCTGCTGGAAATACAGGGACTTCACTCCTGTCTCCAAGAGCCCCACTCTGTCCCATTGCAGGCTATCTCAATCAGCACACCCCACCTTGTTACACTCGAATGCCCAGTCCCTTATCTTCTGGACACCCATAATGTACACTGATCTGCTACCTCAATGGAAGCAGTGCCCCCAGTTAATTGGTTTCCCCTCCGTTCAACACTTCCCTAAGCACATGGCACTCAGATGGGGCTACAGTAAAACCAGACTGAAGTTTATTTAACAGAGCTTGAGATAGAGATTGGAATAAGGCTTTGGAAACATACCGTTAGATGTATCTGTAGCCTATAGCCTGTATTTATTAACAAATTACTTGCCTGTCTAATAAGGTATTTCTCACCCAATGATCAGTCCTTGTCTAGTCCAGAAAGCTGGGAGCCATCTTTCATGAGAGACTCCTGCTTACAGTTATAATGGATAACATTTTGTGCCCTGTCTTCTTCCTTTATATAGTTACAGACTATTGTCTCTTAACCGAGGGGGTCCCTAGTCAGAGACATTTGGGGGGTTCTTTTGTTTCTGTAAATTGTTAGTCTGCATTGGGAAGGCCTGGGACTTGTGGACCCTGACGTCGTGTTCTTGAGTTGCCAGCAGCCGGTAGTTGGGGAGAGTTTCCCCTGGTGGCACAGACACGGCTCCCTTCCACTGTGAACAGTTGGTAAAGAGTCAACCCAGACACCTGCAAAGTGTCACAATCGCTCTAACACCACAGCGATGAGAGCCTAGTTTGACTGCAGCCGCTAGTCCCCTGCAGGCCATTACCCTGCCTTCCACAATGGATGATGAACCACACCCCCTATCCTTCGATAATAGCAGCCAACCCACATGCAAGGTGCTCTACAAACACATGGTAAGAGGGGCTCTTTGCACCGATGAGCTCACAATCTCATAGGCGGTGCGTGAGTCTTTCATTTGGAGAAGCTACTCCCAGGAGCTCCCTAGAAGTGTGGCTGCCACCAGCACCCAGACCGTGGCTTTGCCCCCACTCATCCTCTTCCCCCGAAGCCCTGCCCATGCTCTGCCTCTTCCTGCCCCTGCTCCGCTTCTTCCCCCAAGGCCCCACCCGCCGCTCGCTCCTCTCCCCTCCCTTCCCCACCGTCGCTCATCCGTAAGGCAGGAAAAAAGTGGGAGGGTATAGTGGAGACAGACCAGGGACAGGCAGAGCGAGGGTGGGGCGGGGCGGGAAGAGACCCAGCGGGACAGGGCCTTGGGGTGGAGTGAGAGTGAGGCCATGGGAGGAGGGGCAGCACATGGGTGGGGCCTTAGGGGAGGGGTGGGGCCATGGTACGGGCACTGATGCTCCTCCCCACTTCTAGGGAGCTTCTGGTGCTCCTGCTCCCAGGGTGCAAAGGCAGCAGGCTGGCATGCCTCCAAAGGGAAGTGGCCCACATCTGGCATTTGCCCCCGGCGTGGCCAGCCTTTTTAATTTTCATAAAGCCTTTCATACGCGCCACGCATGCACCATCTGCTTAGATAAGGCAAATGGTGGAGAAAGGACGTGTCAGCATCCCCCTTTTACAGATGAGGAAATGAGACACACAGGGATTCAGGGTCTGATCCGACATCCGTCAACGTCAAAGGGAGTCTGCCTATCAAGGGAAGGGTTATCCAGGGGTTGGGGCACCAGCCTGGGACTTGGGAAAGCAGGGTTCAAGTCCCTGTTCTGCCACAAACTTCCTGTGTAATTCTGGACAAGTCCCTTTTAGCCTCTCTGTAGCTCAGTTCCCCATCTACACCATGGGGAAAACAGCACGGCCCTACCTCCCGGGGGATTGAGGTGCTCAGATACGATGGTGATGGTGTCTGGATAAATACTGACGGCAGATTGATTTTTTTCCTGTGGGTCAATGGCCTGGGATAGAAAAAAGGTTCCCCAGCCCTGGTTTAGGGCCTTATCGAAAACCTTGAAATCTATCGCGGGCCACATACAAGTAAAAAGCAACTTAATTCAGGGTTTTTTTTAGAGAGAGAAATATATAATGTTCAACTCACCCTCCAGGGGGTCATGGAAGCTTGGGGCTTCCCTCCGCAGCGGGGCAAGCCGGTGCTTGCAGCTCCAGACCCCCAGTGGAGGGGTCAGGGTGGGGGGGGGCACCGAGACTCAGGGCTTCCCCCTGAGGTGGGGTGAGCCAGTACTCACAGCTCCAGCTCCGCGGCAGGCGCCGAGACTTGCCGCGGGCCAGATGAAATTAAGCAACGGGCTGGATCCGGTCTGCAAGCCATAGGTTTCCCACCTCTGCCCTAAACTCATTGAAGCAGGGACTGTCTTTTTGTTATATGTCTGTACAGAACCTAGCACATTGGGGCACATTATAGTGAATAATAAGTGTCTTGCCCAAGATCATACAGGACATTTGAGGCAGAGATTGGAATTGCAATTGTATCTCCTCTTTGTCCTAGCCCAGTGCCTTCAGCCACAAGCCCACACTCCCCAGAAAACCCATTGCTGTATTCCACTGAGTAAACACACCAGCCTCTGGCATGAGTCATTCTATAGGCATGATGATGGCCATGCCAGTGTCATATCTGACTTTCCTTTCCCCTCTCACTGCCTTCACAGTGTCAGTCCCTGCCCAGATGGTCCCTCCGTGTCAGAACACATGTGACATTTTCTTTTGCCTGAATCAGAAGCAGAAGCTGGGGATCTTGGCACAAAGTTCTGTTTCATAAAAAAATAAAATAAAAAAAAAACATTAAGGCAAACTCCAGCACAGAAATATTCTTTTCTTTTCTTTCTCGCTTTCTTTTTCTCTCGCTCCCTCTCTACCTCTTGTCTCTCTTCTCTATTGTTTCGTGTGACTGAAGGAATCGGGCTCAGGTGGGGACGGTGTGGGTGGCTCAGCAGAGACCATACTTTTACAAGTCTTTTATAAAGAATTGGAATCCATGAAAAACCCCAGCCAGTATTCACAGCATTTTAATGAGGGCCAGTGTTTGTTAAGCCTGGCACAGTGAGAACCTGAGCCTTATGATATGATTACTGATCTCTTCCTTTTACAAACAAACAAACAAACAAAAAGTAAACTATTATAAAACCCTTTCCCCCTTTCTCCTACTAATGTGGTCACCCACTAGCTTCTCTCTTACCTGGACATTCTTCAGTAATGTATTCGGGGTCCCCTATTCGCATATGATAACATTGCTTGCAATTACCTGGCAGGTTCTTCCCATGCTTATCTTTGCCTTCTAGGGTTGCCAGACCGCCTGGATTTCACTGGAAAGTGCCAGCTTTTGCATGTCTCTGTAAAAGATAATGGGCCAAATTCTGCTCTCGCTTATACTGGTGTCAATGTAGATGAATTCCATTGATTGCAGCAACAGACCTACACCAGTGGGAATGGAAGGAGCACTTGAAAATTTAATAATCTGGGGGAACGGGCAGAGGGGGGAAGAGACACTCCTTTCTTTGGCCCATCGTCAGATGACAACACAACAATACAGCTCTTAGGACAATGGGCTCCTGGTCCATGACTAGGACTTCTATGTATTATGGTAATACAAATAGTACCCAATACCGCCCCCTCCACCCCCAGGAAAAATTGCAAAGACAGCAGCCAGAGTGATGTACCTATTTTGATTTACTTCCTATTCTGTTTTTATAGATGAAATAAAGCAATTCCATGGCTCACATTTGTCATAATTTTAAGGCAGGCTCCTTCTAGCTCCTTTCTTCCTCCCAATTATTCAAAAGTTTAAAAGTGTCTCCTGAGGCTCTGGTGGCTTGTGTGTGGTATTAGGGCTGTTTATTTTTTTATTCTATCCAAAAACAAATGTAACCTCCCCCCAAATTAATTGGTCATGTGACTGGGGAGTCTGCCTCCAGCAAAGCGGAAAGAAACTGTACATCCTGCTCACTAACACTCCAGCTTGGGAGAGTTGGAGGAGGCAGGCTTCAGAGCAAAGCAAAGTTTAAAAAAAAAAAAAAAGAGCAGTGGGAGTTGCTTGTCCACCAAGGGGAAAAGGGACTAAAATAACAATTGGGTGGTGAGACCGTTAATGCTGCAAACTGTACAGGTAGCAAAAGGTTAATACATTTCTACAGGCCCGTTCACCAAGCAGTGAGGAAGGAAAACCAGCATTTCTGATTCATTGGGGAGGCGTGGGGGTTGTGTGTGTGTGTGTGCTGAATCAAAAGGATGGACTGGCAGGAATGCAGTGTCTCTGCTGTGTGTAGCAGAAACACACAGGCTAGGAAAGGACCCATCTGTGGAATGCTTGCTGTGAGGAACCCTGTGAAAAAAAAAATCAGGCAGGGAAAAATACTGGTGGATGAATTTTAGCTTATCAGTCATGTCATACCAGAAAGTTGGAGGAGCAGGAGAGGAAACGTGTAAATTTGCCCCAATTCCAAAGCAATATCTTACCATAAACCTCAAAACTGAGTAAATGTACAGTGGTGTGATCTTGCACAGTGCTATCAAGATGTAATGCCATAGCATCAGATGCAATGCAGGCTGGCGAGTCATCCTGTAGTCCCTGTGGGAGGATGTGCTGCTCGCGCATCGGGCTCTTTTCCCGTACCACTGCTAAGCACCACTAACCTTGTTGCATCTCCTTTTATTTGTCAAGATGGTGGATGACCAAGCTAACTTTGAGAGGGCTCCTGCTTTGAATGCTGTGGGACAGTTCTGTTGAATGCCCTCTTGGATTATACAGGAGCACGGAGCTATGAATCAATACAATATGCATTTTTCTGGCTTTGAAATGAAAAGGGGAAACATCTGATTTTGACTCCAAAGTGAGGACTACAGAAGGTCCAGAGTGGCTTATTAGTTTCGGGCAGGGATTCTTGATTTTGATGTGTGAATTCCTGGGTTTAATTTCCAGAGAAAAACCTTCACACAGATGGAAAAATCAGTGGCACTCAAACACCTTGGTAATAGGCATGGAATAATCCCTGGAGGGGCAGTACAGTCCTAGCACAGCATTCATTCACAAGGTGTGAGTTTTCGTTCAGCATCCCTAAGAAGAGCTGCATACCCAATGTTTATCCAGACTTATTCCAAGCCTCGTGAGTCTAGAAGCTGGGCCAGAAAATATATGATCGCAGGGTTTTGTGGGATTCCATCAGATTGGTGCTTCCAGGCCAACCCCCCCCACCACCACCACCACCAAAAAAATCTAAAAAAACTTCTTCAGACCTCAGAAAAAAGTTGGATTTGGAATTTGCATGGAGGTTCTTGTTGGTTTCACATGTTATTCCAAGTCATTTACCAGCATTTAAATGACTAGAAGTGTAAGTTTTAAAAAGTGACAGTAACATATACAGGAGGAGAGGGAAAATTCATCCAACACTTATTAATTATAATCCTGGAAAGTTTGCTGTTCTGTTTGAAGAGACCCTTGAGATGGAAGCGAGAACTTCTCCCCTTCCGGCTTACATTTGGCATTCTTACTACCAGCTAATTATGTGAAGGAATTGTTCAAGAGATATTTATGGACAGATCTGTAATATGCAGTTGATTGCAACACAGCCATCTCCCTCCTATCATTACAAAAAAATAAAAGTTCCCAGTATGGCTCCATGCTCTGCTGGCAGCGAGTGACAATGCTGTCTACTGAAAATGAATGCTCAAAGAGACAAAGAAGTAAAACATTCAAAACTCCCAGCCTGACATCCTCCTGCTGGGTTACTTAAGGCAGTTCAGAGCCTTCTTGTGTTTTGTTTCCCCCCCACTCCAGTAGCATGTTTTGTCTCCCACAGAAGTCATGCCAGTTTCTGAGAACATAAATGGCACATTATGTTAGATTAATTGGCTAAGAAAACATCCACATGGGGTGGGGGGTGGGGGGAGGAAGCCTTGCTTGTCAGAAATGTCATTTTATCAACATGGAAAATCATAGAAGTGAGGAAAGGGAGGGATCCAGGTTATAAATGAAAACAAAGTGCTTGCCTGAAACTGCCAGCAGCAAAGGATGGGGGGGTTGGGGGGGGGGGGCGGGAAGGCATTTAACACACAGCTAATGTGCAATAACTGTCTGCAAAGCTAACAGCGCTAGGAAAGGCATTAGATTCTATCTCCCAAAGACTAGTCAAGTGACTGGTACCCATCTGCTAACGGGTACAATAAGCTCACAGCAGAAATAGGGTCCATCACGCAGGAAGGTGGGGAGCAGATTGCTGGAAAAAAAACTTACTTATAGGGAGCAGCAATGAAATTCTGCTTGGGAGTCAAAGATAGATGGTTGGACGGCTGTCTGGTCCTCCTCTTGAGCTCTGGCAAGCCCTATTTGTGGACAGCGGGAGGGAAGGAGGAAGCCATGGTATCAAAGCATAGTTTAGATCAGGTCCTCTCTGTACGGCACTGAGAGGCTGAACTGGCCCTTGACTTCCCCTGGGATTGGACAGCCCCAAACAGCTCAGTTGCAGCTGTGACCAACAGATACAGGATACAGCTGAGGACGGAGTCCTTTCGTCTCATTGGCTGCCGTATCATGGCAGTCTTCTCTGCCAAGTCTCAGGGATGGTTATAGTCGATCCAGGGTAAAAGCCTCACAGTGTTTTTGCAACCATCTCATGCACATGCCAGAGTAGCTCGTTGCTCTCTGATGCTGACTTGGCGACTTTTAATTTCTGCCTCATAACATCTCCTTGATTACTATAATTCTTTGTTTGCTGGGCTGCCTGCTAAGCCGATCCATTGTCTCCAGCTTATTCAGAATTCAGCGGTCTGCCATCTTGCTAGAGTTTATGAAGCCCAGTTTATTACTACTCTTCTGGGATCTTTACATTGGAGCTTGCTTTTAAATCCTGCCCAGCTTTGCAAAGGCACTCCATGAACTGGATGGATCTCCAGTGGGGAAGGCATTCCAGTCTGTTTCTCATTATCCGTTGTAATAGCAGAGGCCAGTTCCAAGGACCTCCCTCCAAACAGGAGACTTTTCTGAAGGAAAATCCTCTTTTGGGAATTGCACCTGATTATTTATAATAATAATATATGGAGATATACCTATCTCATAGAACTGGAAGGGACCCTGAAAGGTCATGGAGTCCAGCCCCCTGCCTTCACTAGCAGGACCAAGTACTGATTTTGCCCCAGATCCTTAAGTGGCCCTCTGAAGGATTGAACTCACCACCCTGGGTTTAGCAGGCCTGTTCTCTGCACAGCTAGGGAAGGATGCTCCAGCCAGGTACTAGCCTGGGACTTAGGCTCCACCACAGAGTTCTTGTCTGAACTCAGTAAGTCACTTAGTTTCTTTGTGCCCCCAGTCCCCAGCTGCAAACTGGGGACAAATCGGTTTTCCTTAGTTTGCAGGGATGTTGTGAGGCCAAAGAGATGAAATATTATGGGGTTGCACAGACAGTAAAGTGGTGGGGAACCATATAAGTAGCATAGGTTGATAATGGCAGCCATTTCCACCCGACCGACGTGCATATGTGCTTTCAGAAATGGAGTGTAGCTTCCTGCCATCTTCTCTGAGCTTCTAAGGGAACTCCCAGGAGTCCTAGCTCCCCACACTCTAGACAGGTGTTGTCCCCTTTTGTTAGGGAAGCTAGGATGTTGAGGACCCATGACCATGAAGATGCCTCCTGGGTCCCATACGATCCATACCATCCATCATTCAGTAATTTATAGACCACCGGTGTGGTCCTGAGAGGTGCTGAGCACTGGCAAAACTCATTGGGTGGCAGGTGCTGCTTCTCTCAGGCTTAAGCCCCATGCCCCAATGTGATGTAACACAACTTGCCTAACTCAGCAATACCAAGAACTGATGTTCCTTTTCAAGTGACAGCTCCTGTCTTGTTTTATCATGTCACTGTAACCCATCCCTAGGTGAAATTTTTTTATTTATTTATTTAAAGAGCAAACAAACACAGTGCTTGCAAACTGACATGGCAGGTTAACACATCTGTGGAACCGATTTTCTCTCTGTGCTGTTTGTCGACCATTTGTTTCTGTCAACTGGAGCATGAAGGACCAAAGGCGTCCACCGTGACTACCCTACGCTACACACCGACGGCTGGGCAAATAAAGATCATCTATCAGTCACTTCCCTTTGAGAGCACAAGCATTCAAGAAAAAACCTGCCAAGTGGAGAAATGGATTGAGTCAGGTGTCGTTAGCCACACACACCTACACGTACCTTGAACAAACACTGCTGTTTCACACACCAACTCACACATCTCACCCCAGGGGAGCTGAAACAATTTTACAGTGGGAGTGCTGAGAGCCATTCAACTAAACTGTAAACCTTAGTTCCAGCACCTATGCACCCCCCACACCCACTCTCACACACACAGCTTACAATGTGGCTGGGAGAGAAAGCAAAGGAGAAAAATGGTGTCTTCAGTTTTTTGCTCATGAATATCTAAAATGTAACCAAATTACAAGTGACTAATAGCTGGTGCCCCAGAGAGAACTGGACTTAGTTGAACTCCCTTTCGGTGAGAGTAAAAATACTTGAGTGAATGGGAAGTGTCTAGAAACAGATCTGGATGGCAGAGGTAGGCCCAGAGAAAGAGAAAGGTAGAGCAGAGGTGGAAAAAACAGAGTAAAATTAGAGCTGCCGGTGGGCAGAGCTTTGAATGACTGAAGAGTGCAATTCAGCCTGGTGAGCAATGTCAGGCCTGCTGCCCCCACACTGACGCACAGAAGATTTGGATTCGTTTCAGTCCAAGTGGGTCCTGGTGTCTTGGACTGAAGAAAAGCAAACAACGTATCCACATCAGCATGTCTGCCTAGCGCTCAACTTCCTCTCTGAGTGGAGAGTGGTTTACTTACCATGCGGTGAGAGTATCCCTGTCGTCAGAATCCACAAAAGCAGAATTTGCTACGCCTGCGAAAGAAAAGCACAGGAGTGTCAGTAGCAGAGAGAGCCGGTGTTGTGAAGGGTCTGTAGCCAAACACGGGGGCGGGGGAAGGGGCAGAAATGTCCTAGCTTCCTCGCCATTATCCTGTCCCCAGGCAGCTGCTTCATGAACATTTGAAGAAGAACGCAGCAAGACAAGTTCTGCCCGGACTGGAGCCAATGAGGATGTATGGTGTGTGCTAAGGGAGAATTTGCTACCAAATCTTTAACAGGCACCAGTGTTACCAGGAAACCACTGACGAGATGCTGATGCATTAGTGAATTTTGGTGGTGTTACTACGGCCTGTTATTCAGAGGCGCTGTGCACCCACAAATCCAGTTGAAGTCACCACCCTCCTCATAACAGTGAATGCTGGAGGAAAGAGAGGGGAACAGCACCACCTACTCCCCCAGCCCTTGAATTTGTCAGGATGAGATGAATATGGCAGGCTAACAAACTTCCATCCCCGAGACATCCAAAGGTGAAGCGCAGCCTGGTGGCTGGGGCTCATGTCAGAATGTTCATGCCATGTGGAACGCAGAGTTTTTGGAAATGACTTTAGCAAACCTTGAAGGGAGCAAACGCCAGATTTGAGAAAAAACAAATGGCCAGCCCCCCCCAGTATGCAGTGAAATCAGAATGTTTCGCATGGACTAGTAAACAACAAGCGAAGCCAGCAATCACAATGCAGAGGGGGAAGCGGCTGCCTGCCCACGTTACAGCAGAGGTGGGTTTGTACACACAATTACTGAAGCTTGATGTAATAAAATCAGGAAAAGGGGAGAAGAAGCCGCAATAAATTCCCAGACCATGCTGCAAAGACAGCAGAAATAGGGGGACGCGAATAGAGGGGATGAATAAGACAAACATCACATCTGGAAGTTCACAATGGTTTTGGTTGTTTCTAGAGTTCGTATATCCGGTCATTAGGGCTTCTTCCTCTAGGAAAAGGGGAAACAGTCACATAGAAATGCTTTATGTTTAATGTAGAGAGCATTCTGCCAGTACCTAGCAAATAACAACCATGATCATTATGATGGTAATATTTTTATCATTATTGCTTTATCTGTTGTGAAAATGCAGATTTATTATTACTCCAGTAGTGTCTAAAGGCCCAGCCAAGATCAGGGTTGTGCTAGGTGCTGTACAAACAGAGTAAGATAGAGTCCCTGCCCCAAAGAGTCCACAGTCTAACCAGGACATTGTCAGAACTGGAAGTAGAGCCCAAGTCTCCTAAGGGCTTGTCTTCACTATCTGCCTGGATCGGCGTAGGTAGAAATCGATCTCTCGGGGATCGAATTATCGCGTCTCGTCGGGACGCGACAATCGATCCCCGAATCGACACGCGTACTCCACCAGCGCAGGTAGGAGTAAGCGCCGTCGACGGGGAAGCCGCGGCGGTCGATTTGCCGCCGTCCTTACAGTGGGGTAAATCGGCTCGGATACGTCGAATTCAGCTACGCTATTCGTGTAGCTGAATTTGTGTATCTTAAATCGATTCCCCCCCCCCAGTGTAGACCTAGCCTTAGATCAAGTCCACTGCCCTTCAACTTTTTAAGGGAACAACCTCAAAGTAAGTTCTTATATGGCAACATCCTATAGAATGAATAGAGATGGAGCCAGTAAGGTTCCGTAAAAATTAGTTTAAAAACCAGTAGAATGTAATAGATAATTATATCCATTCTATAAGGTTTTTTGAACCCTTGCATTGAATTCTTCAGCAGGGATATAACTTGTCATTCAATGGTGTAGGATGTTTCAAAAAAGCTACAAGAAATTATCATTCCACTTGTAAACTGCATAGGATTTTTGCATAAGGTTGCAAATCTTGGAAAATTCTATTTACTTCAGTGGATTTATCCCAGGTAGACAATAGTATAAATCAAAGAAGTAGGGCTGGTCAAAACTTTTTTAGCAGCCCTACTGAAAAAATGGGGTTTAAGCAAAAATGTGAAACGTGTCAAAATCAATTTGTTTGATGACATTTCAAAATAATTAAATGAAAAATTTCTAAATTAAAAACACATAGTGGGAAAATTCCCACTTTCACTCAGTGTTTAACTTATCCTTTTCTTTACATTGGAAAATGGGGAAGAAAGATTAAAAAAGTCAGAAAGCGAGAGGAAAAATGCCACTTCCTCTAATTCACTTATTTCCTAGTGGAAAAGTGTGAAAAGTAACACTTTCCCTTCTGTTTGAAACTTTTTCAAATCTTATTTTTCACACTAATCCAATGGGAAAAAAAGAGGGGAAGTTTAAAAAAAAATTGAGAGAGAGGAAATGCCCTCCCCCGAAAATGCAAAATATTTGTTTAAAATGGAACATTTTTGTTTAAAAACTACAAAAATAAAAAATAAAACATTTTGATCCAAGCAAAAACCGATCATTATCTTTTGAAATAATTTGCAAACGTAAAGAGATAAATAAATCTTTGTAAATCATAAACCTTTGAAGAGCTGCATTTGACACCAAATAGGTACATTGCTAATAATATATCATACAAGTGCTGTATTTTAGAGACCGTTTCCCGTGCCCACCATACTCCAAGTCAATGTCCAAAGCTTGTCTCTCTCACCAACAGAAGTTGGTCCCATAAAAGATATCACCTCACCCACCTTGCCTCTCTAATACTCCAAATCAGACAGTCACAACAAAGCTTAATCATAAGGTCAACAAGATGCCCTGCCAAGACAATTTGGTACTCCATAAAGAAAAAAAGAAACTTCCCAATGTTCAGCTGTAACAAAACCCATTTTTACCGTGTCAGATGTTCTTCCCAGAACACAATTGTTGTTTTTTCCAAATCCCAATAACCCTTCAAATCTCTAGCAAGCACACAGGAGGAAAATAGGGAAGATCTGCCATTGTGAATTGTGACTCCAGCTTTCTCTCCTCTTTGCTTTGCTTATTTATGTCCCTGTCTGGATCAGCACAGAAGGCAGCCATAAAAAGCCCTTTTATTAAAAGGTTTTCTAAGCATTTAATCAAAGCTGCATTGATCAGATCCAGTGTTTGTGGAAATGTGTACACTGAAGAGACTTGACTGCACGTACAGAGTGACAGAATGTACAATTAATGACACCTCTGGCCTGCTCTGTATCCGTGGCAGTCAGGCAATGCAGTATCTGACAACAAAAGAGGTGTCAACTGTAGGACTATTTTTATAAAGAAAATGTGTGCTACCAGCTCAAAGTCTCCAATCATAAAGAGCCTTTTCTCTACCTTTGATTTTTATCGCCTATGGAAAGCAGCACATTCAATATGGGGCTCTCGCTAGTTAGTTAATTAGCCCCCATGTGCTGGGACACGGACTCTGCTGATTTTACCAGGGTGGGGCATGAATGGGATCAAAGTCCAGATGTGGGGAAAGGAGGAAGGGTTTAGCATATAGTGGGCAGACGGGGGCAGGGCCATTCTTAGGAGTTCTGGTGCCCTACGCACTATTATTAAACTGGCGCCCCTATGCCTGACTTGCTCTTAGCCACACAAAAATAATCCGTAATAACAAATAAAAAACTAAAATAAAAAAAATGGCTCTGATCTGATAAGAATGTTCTATTGCTAACAACATATTCGTGCTCAAAGCAGATCAATGGCAACGCAGTCCTGCTTTCGTGCTTGGCTCACCCCCAGCCTGCTGGTCCAACAGCTGCAGCAGAGGAGGTGATTGGTGGAAAGCCGTGGGACCCCACCCACCTCCTGGGGTTCAGAGTGGCAACAGCAGAGCAAACCCTCAGGTCAGGTCATGCCACTGGGGTCCGCCGCCGGCACCACGGTGAAGTGTGGCATCTTCGGGACGGGGGATGAATCGCTGCCACGCCCATCGGGCGAAAGACATGCTCCCTGGCCCAGCCCGTGTGGTCACTTGGAGAGGAGGCGCTCGGGCTGGCTGGCTGAGGAAGTGAGTCACTTCCTTGGCACTCAGCCAGCCCGAGCACCTGCACCCCACCCAGCCCCGCCGGGGGGGAGGCACTCCGCAAGGGGTCTGCACTCAATGCTGGGGGGGGTGGACTCCACTTTGCGGGGGTGGGGAGAAGAAGAAAGCATTACGCAGGCAGCAAAAGGATACCGCCAGAGTTGGCGCCGCCCACCTCACCTCACGGCGGCAGGGAGACAGTCACACAGGTGAGTTCCCCCGCCCCTTCCCACAGACCCCAGCAGTACCCTCCCTCAGAATGCACCGCGCCAGCGCATTCGGCTCTACG
The DNA here is from genome assembly GCF_011386835.1 of Chrysemys picta bellii. NCBI lineage: Eukaryota > Metazoa > Chordata > Testudines > Emydidae > Chrysemys > Chrysemys picta. The sequence continues at coordinate 105,716,407 of NC_088798.1, forward strand.
ACCCGCCCCCGCTCTTACCCGCTCGCTGTCCCATCCCAGCGGTGATGCCCCAAATGTAGTGATGCCCTACGCAGCCGCATATGTTGCGTAGGCCTAAGGACGGCCCTGGGCCGGGGATTGTCTTTCAGTCACTTTGTAGATTATATATGTCAAGGCATGAGGAATGACTCTCTAGCGCTGGCAATGGAGTTTTTAGCCCTATTCTGCTAGAAGTATAATTTTCATCGCGTTCTTGCTGTTTGAACTGAAGGGGGTTCAATATTTATATTTTTAGTATATTGTAATGTGTCTGCTGTGCAGTATCCCAAGAGCTTTAGCCTGGCGCAGTAGGGAGAAGCATGCTATTAAAAATCTATTATTACTATTTATTTTATGGTAACAGACATGGATTCTGACACTAGCCAGACTTGCCTCTTAGCAAACCCTTGAACTTCACACCGCACAAAAGGGCTTGATTTTGCTCTTGCAGATGCTGGTGTAAATCAGGAGTAATTCTGCTGAAGTCAATGGAACTATCCTGGGGTAAAAGAAAGCTGCTGTCCTAAAAAGCAGCAGGATCGGGGCCAAACTGTCACGGTGGTTGGTTGCAGACCGATAAAGTTCTTAGCATTTGCTATTGGGCGGCAATAAATCTCTCTCTAACAGATGCATAACACATGGCCGGCCAGAGCGCCAGGCTTAATCTTTCTGGGATTTAAGTGCATGTGAGGCCTATGGCAGGAAAGCGAGGCATACTGTGCCTCGGACTGACATGCGCTGGTAATGGGGAGACCTCGCAGAGCTCTTTCTTGTCCTATGTCTAGTTCTGGCTAGTGCTATTAATCACGCACTTTCATTCTCACCAAAGGCACTTTTGAAAAAGCTGAAAGAAAAATGTTTAAACCGAAGGCAGGAAGGAGGAGAACAGCCAAGAGCTATAGAGATGGGGTCAAGAATGTCCAACTGATTGGAAACCATTATGCCTCTGAAATGGTTGGGAAGAAAGGGCCCACAAAAAAATGAGACCCAGGTCTCCTTGTTGCAATATAGTAAGCAGCTGGGTGGTGATAATTCAGATATGACTAGTAAAGAGTTTGGATTTGCATTGTGTCACAGTCCCAGTATTTAGAAATGAAATCGGCTTGTGGGCATTTCTGAGGCTTTGAAAGGATGGTCCTTCACACTCAGGCATCAAATATCCATCCTGATGTGAGGAGATTCAGCTATGTCACTCCTCTCGTTAACATTAATTGGACTCACAAGATTAAGTTGCCAGGCAGATTTAACCCCTGAGATGCCCACAGGGCTGTGTTTGTCAGGACACACAAGTGAAGGAAATGCACCCTAGCAGTCATGTCACTGTATAGAGATGCTATGTGCCAAACTCATGAATGGTAATGTGATCAAAGGGCTTGATTTGTGATTGTGTTGCTCCAGTTTTATACTGTCGCAACTCCATTGATATCCATGGAGTTTCACTGGCATAAAACTGGAATAATTATGGTGAATCAGGCCCAAAGTTTGTAAAGGAAGAACAGAATCTTAGCTGATTTTGGAAGCTGAACAATGAGGGCAAAATTCTGCTCTTAATTACATCCCGGTAAATCTGGTTTAGTACCATGGAAGCCGGTGGAATTACTCCAGGTTTTATACAAATGTGAATCTGGACAAGAATCTCAATGTGGCTCTGGTATCCCGATGAATCTGTGAACATTTCACTGGAAATTATATGCAGTAAAGTCTAGCATAGGGGTCCGTTCTCTTCTCAACAGAGATGTGCATGCAACACCCATGAGCGGTCTGGAAAAAAGATTGCTTAAAGGATAAGGATAAAGTTCAGTTAACAGAAAATGTTCCTCACTCTGTAGTATTGTGGTTGCTGTGAGACAATGGTTCTGTTACCATGACTATTTCTGTGAAATTTCACAAGCTTCTAGCTTCTGGTAAACAACATCTCCACCAGCCAAGTTATTCATTTTTTAAAATCTATTTCTTTGCTAGCTTTGCAGAGGTTTTAAATTTTTGAGTCCGTTTTCTGTTCTGTGTGAAACTTTTTGCAATGCTCTTCTTTAAGATCTGGGGTAGAATTCATCCCCGTCAGAGGACCAGGGCGGAAGTGGTACATAAGGCTCATGCTGGCTCTCTGCAAAGGGGTGAGTTTCATCCCGAGTGAATAATGTTTTTTTTAATATTGTTACGAGTTGGATTCATTGCTGCTAGGGGTCAGGCATAGCTACCATCTTACATTCAAGATACATGTAAAGAAGTGCCTGAAAGAACAGCAGTGGCACCCAAAACACAAGCACATGAAAAAGCTTGAGTAGAAGTTGAACCGTGGAGGCCAACGGGTTTCAAATGCAGGGGCTAGGGTTTGGATTGGTGGATCTGGTTTTGGCGAGGTGTGTTTTAAGCCTTGGCTACACTTGCGAGTTAGTCCGCAATAAAGCAGCCCCGGGCGCACTAGCTCACTCCCTGTCCACACTGGCAAGGCACGTAGAGCGCTCTGACTCTGTGGCTACCGCGCTGCTGATACTCCACCTCGGCGAGTGGAATAACATTTGCTGCGCCCCCACTGGAGTGCCGCGGTGCCAGTGTGAACGAGGTGTTGCATTACTGCGCTCTGATCGGCCTCCGGAAACGTCCCATAATCCCCATAAGCCAAGTGGCCACTCTTGTCATTGTTTTGAATCGCCGCAGGCATGCAGAAATGCCCTTTGAAAACTCTGTTTCTGACAGCTGGCTGCTTGTCTGCTCCGGGACAAAGGAATGCTGCTTGCTTTGAGTGAGTGAGAGGGGGGGAGGGAGGTCTGCTGTTGCTGCTGCTGTTTGAACTTACAAGGGAGGGATAGCTCAGTGGTTTGAGCATTGGCCTGTTAAACCCAGAGTTGTGAGTTCAATCCTTGAGGGGGCCACTTAGGGATCTGGGGCAAAATCAGTACTTGGTCCTGCTAGTGAAGGCAGGGGGCTGGACTTGATGACCGGACCCTTCCAGTTCTAGAAGATAGAATATCTCCATTAATTTATTTTATTTATGCTGACACACTCTCAGCCTCCCCAAAACCCACTCTCTCTCCCCCCACATACACACAACACACTCCCTCCCACCCCCCGCATTTGAAAAGCACGTTGCAGCCACTTGTCCGCTGGGATAGCTACCACAATGGACTGCTCTTTGTGGTGTTGCAAGAGCTGCTAATGTGGCCACGCCAATGCGCTTCCAGCGGAGAGTGTAAACACTCAGCACCATTTTCCCGGCTGCGGTCTCTGAAGGCTGGTTTAACTCCCAGCGCTCTACAACTGCAAGTGTAGCCAAGCACTTAGAAAGACACATAGTAGATGCCAATGTAGTGAAATAAAGCCAAGTAGACAGTGCCAGAAGACGGGTAATATGGCCCCGAGAGAAAGCTCAGAGAAAAAGCTTGTTAGGTACAGAGTGATGGCTGGAAAGGCAGGGTTGGAATAGTGAACCCAGGAACTATTTCCTGTTCATTGTTTCCTATGACGTTGTGGGAAACAAAACTTTGTACACTCTCTGTAAATAAACAGGAGGAAAAATTGTTCAGAGTCAGGAATTTCTTTGATGCAAATCTAACTGGAACAACCTACAACCCCCCTAATTTGAGGGTATCTGCTCAGGTGAAAAAGGGGTAACAATACCATGAGGTTCATGAATGAAATAGTCAAATACCATTGCCCCACCTGGATTCCTCAGGTCTTTAACAAACTGGATGGTTAAGACCCGTACATGCTTTGGTTGGCTGGGTTTTTCTCACTCAATATTCTGCAAATTGGGCAGCGACTGGATTTAGTGACTGGATAGTGGAAGCTGAAAAGTTTGTGGATCATTTAGTAAGAGCATCAGGTTGACCAGGAGATACACAGAATTATGTTTGGCAGATATGGGTAGCAGAAATTTCACAACCTTGGGCTCCGGCCACATACAATAGGATAAAAGTGCTGACAGGGCTTCAGAGACTTTTTGCTGGAGGATTTAAACATTATGATAATTGCATGCTCCTCTGAGATTCTGGTTAGCTGCAAAGAACTGTTTAGGTCAGCTTTCGTTCCATCCCGTCTTTTGTATATAGGGAAAGGTAAACTGAATGTGTTTAGAAATAGCCTGGGAGCAGGGCCGGTGGAAGGATGTTTCGCGCCCTAGGCAAAACTTCCACATTGCGTGCCCCACCCCGTCCCCGAGCCCCCGCCCCGCGGCAGCTCCCCCCCTCCGCCCTGAGGCACCCCCCCCTGCGGCAGCTCCCCACCCTGAGCACACCCCCTGCCTTAGCGCACCCCTGCCCCGCCTCCTCCCTGAGCACGCCGTCGCTGCTTCACTTCTCCCGCCTCCCAGGCTAGCGGCGCCTAAGCTGTTTGGGGGGACAGGGGTGAGCTGGGGCGGGAAATTCCCCTGCATGCCGCCCCCCCCTCCTTTGCTGCAGGCGGCCCTCCCCGCGCTCCACTGCCCCAGCTCCCTCCGCCTAAATGCCGGCGGCAACCGGGGTAGCCGAAGATCCGGCCGCCGCGGTCGCTGCCGAAGAAAATGGTGCCCCCCAAATCCTAGCCCCCTAGGCGACCGCCTAGGTTGCCTAAAGGGTTGCACCGGCCCTGCCTGGGAGAGAGCTTTGGGATGTGTTCAAAAGCACCAGAGAGAAAAACCAGCTTGTTTGCTGAAGAGCGCGGAGTAGTGTCGTTGCCTGTAAAAGTGCTGTTATGGGGAACTCACTTTGATTCAGTTCCAAGAGCCTTTGTTCTGGGAGAGAACACTGCATGTGGCCCCAGCCTTTCATTCCCCACCATATGTTACATGCTTGTGACGCTCGCTCATCTTTGGGATTTCCACCAGCTTTGCTGAGGCCCTGTCCTTTTCTCCTCCAATATAAGTTGCGTCATTTGTTCCTTTGCTGTAAGAACTTGCCAAATGATCTGAGCATAGCTAAAAAGAAATTGACATCGCAATGCAAGATCAATTGCCTGATCCCATTTGCTTTTAATGTGGCCCCCGCTACACTGAGAGGAACCTGGAAAGGAACGTATACTTGGAAATAGAACTACATGAAATGGGAATCAGATGATGAATAACAAACTGCAGCTAAGCAAATGCTCTCTTGTTGCTGATCACAAAATCAGACCATAGGATGCCAGATTCACTCCAAGAGAAAACAGGATACTGGATAGACCAGACAAAAATATTACACCTGCCTATCTGTCACAAGAGTAATTCAACCTTGAAAACTGGCATGAAAATCTACCAGTCCAGGCACAAAATCTACTCACCGACTGTGAAAATATGATGATGAGACCATTATATTAATGATAATAAAATAATGAATATTTTACTTCCTCATCAAGAGAGATTGAGTGGAATTTTGTAAGGTTAAAATAAACAAAATCTATTTGTGTCAGTGAAGAAATTCTATTTGGGATTAACAGGGACAAATTTTTGTACTTCATTATTTACTTGGTGTCATAGTGCTGACTTTGTTACTAGCATATTGTGGTAAAATCAAAGATGGTGACACGGTGAAAGTGAAAGGAGTCACGGCCATTGACACACATCAGACACATGCTCCCGAATTGTAAAATGGCAGCCATGTAAGCACATTGGCCCAGTTTCCTTCATCATAACCAAGGAACTTGAGGTGAGAGTATGTGCGTGTGCAAAGATGACCTCTGCATTCTTCTGAACCTATGTCTGTTTGGTGCAGGCCCTCCCCACCTGCCTCATAGACGTACACGCAGAACCCTGTGGATCTGAATGCTTCATTAACATGATAGCAAGCAGGTTTTTATTTATTCAAAATCCAGAGAGAAAAATGTTATATTTTGAGAGGCAAATGAGAGGAAACTGAAGTTACCATGGCAGGTGGAGAGCAGCAGCTTGGACCAATGCTCTGGTGAAGAATGGGTTAAAATTGCACTTGATTTAGACCAACTGGGGCATAATATCCTGACGGACAAAGAAGGAGGAAGCTTCAATTATTGATTAATTTTCTTTTAACAAAGTATTTCTTCTGTGTCTCTGACAAGGTTCAGATTCAGCGGCCTGGAACCTTCAGACCTGAGTAGTCCATTAATCTTCCATCCTAGGGCTCACAAGGGATCCTGGTTCAATTCCAGCCCCGTCCAAAGGAGACCAGAAAAAAGAAATCTCTGTCATGGTGTGTTAACGCCCTCATGAATTACAGGGCTGAGGCTCTCTATTGCCAAAGGTGCGATGAACCATGGTGCACACGGGGTGAGATTCTATTCAAGTTTCTTGGAAGACACAGCACAGGAAGGGAAGGCAAAAGGAATGATAAGGCCTGCTCTAGCTCATGGCAGCCTGACCCTGCTGCCTATGGGCTACCCTGCGGGCCAAAATCACCAAAGAACAGCATATTTCCCATGTTTCCCCCTCTCATTCCTTACATGTTCCTCCCTGCCTCAGGCATGACCCTACACCAGGCTCTGGGGGATGGGGAGTGTAGGATCACAGACACCAGCCCCTACATTGTTCTCTGCATTGTGGGAATTCCCTCAGAAACTGTTCTGCCCCCTGAATGGCTTCTGTACACCACTGGAGCAGTGCAAAGGGACTGAAAAGGGCGAGAATTGGTCCCACAATGGTCTAACAGTACCAGACTTGTGTCCACCAGAAACCAGGCGGGGCTGGTTCGGCCCTGAGGGCTAAGAGGATGGGAGGCTAGAGAGCACACCTCCCATTTTCACTCTCCCCTCCTCACGTGGATGTTTGGCATCTTGTGCACCAATGCAACAAGGGTCTCCTGGGGAACCTCCTTGCATATGAGTTAAATTTATGTTGCAAAGAAATTACCCATTTTCCCTCACCGGACTGTGCAATATAACTACAAAGCAAGGCAGAGCAGAGAGAAAAATGAGAACACGTGAGCTGGCAGAAATGGTCTGTGTGAACCAGACATGAGCGTTTTATTTTCCACTCTGCTGACCAGTCAACTATGCCAGGTCTATAATAATTTCCATAAATGGAGCGCATTGCAGATGCAAAAAAGAGAGAGAAGACGCAAAAATCCTCCTAAATCTACTTCTGCAACACAGCAAACTCTGTGCAGGGGTGTAACTAGAATCTATTTATCACAGAAGAGGAGTGCCAGTATGGGATTTCCTGCTAACTATCAGTGCTGACAAAAATGTTCTCTCAGGAAGGCTGCAGTAGAAGCTACTTGGAATAATCCTTTAGCTGACACACTTGACCTGCGACAGTCCCAGGAAAATCTTCAGCTTGGAGTTTCTTGCCTGTACTAAATGGATTCTAGTTACATCTCTTGACTTGTTGGCAGGCGTCAGGGTATTTACCATCTGTTCAAATGCACATTGGCCATGGTAAACAGTCCGTGCTCTTCCCCATCCAGTGGACACGAAGAGGCAACTAATACACAGAGCACAGAAAAGGGTATCTCTGCATACAGCACAGAATTCTGAACACCAAACATAACATGCACCAACACGTTCAAGTGGGTAGCTGGCACAGGAGTGAACCTGTGGAAGGAACACCCTCCCAGGGTACCTATAGCAAAGGCCCAGCCAGGAAGGTATTAATGGTCAGGAGAAATTATAGTTTGCTTTGGCCAAAACTGCATTTCCCTCATGCAATGGGTCAAACTCATTTCCTTTAGCACAAGGAGGTGCAAACCATAATCTGTCCCATAGGAAAGTCAGGTGTGGTTACCTCTGCAGCCTCCCTTCACCTTACAATGTGCTTGGGCATGAAGGGGCAACTTGAAGTTCTTCTGGGAACTCTGTAGGGATCCCTTTGGTGGCAGCAGCAAGGAAATAGGCTGAACTAGGTTGATTTAGCTAAATCCTCTCTCTTTGGAGAACAGTGTTCTTTCAGGGATATTTTGGCATGGCGGAGGAAGATTGTGGCTGTCTCCTGCTACTGTAACCCCCTTCTGCATGGACTTTCCACTGCTGGAGCCCTGTATCAGGGTCTGTCCCATCTTTGCCAGCGAAGATATTCACACAGTTAGAAGCTGTCCCTTGCAAATAAGGGCAAGAGGAGAATAAAGCTTCCATAGAAGGTTGCTGCTAATAGGAGCTGGTTATCAACTGTATATTTTGTATACAATTAATGACTACATTCTGTGCCTCTGTGCATATTAGCGGAACAGCTCTGCAGTTTGGCTATAGAATGTATGGTGGGTCCGTCATCCATGGCACAGCGGATGATGATCACTGCTTCCCTCCCCTAGCCCCAGTGGGCCAGTGCATTCATTTTTAATTTTCTTGACCACTCTATTGGAAATCCCATTTCCTAGAGTTTTTAATTGTTTTGCACAATATTTTATTCATGGCCCCCCTACAGAAATCAGCTGTTAACCTTTTTATAAAAAAAAAATGAATTATTTAGTGTTTATTCATTATTTAGTTTGTAATTGGACAGGGCCATATCATTTATTCATGTTTTCTCTATCCCAACTCCCCCATCATGTTCTAATGTATCTTCTTTCTCTCTCTTTTCCCTTGTTGTGGCTGTGATCAGGGACCAGAGCTCGGCCAAAAACCTTCCCAGGAATAGTCCTCAGTTCAGGATAGCACGTAAGCATATGTTTAAATCCCTTTGAAGACAAAGTTAAGCAGGTGCTTAAGTGCTTTTCTGTTTTGAGGCCTTAATCAATTCACGTAGCGTCTGTAGCCGAGTTCACTTGCTGCAATATTCTAGCAAACAAGCTGACCAGCAGGAATGTTCAAGGAAGCACCACGTTTCAAGCCAATATTGTACAGTATTCATGGAAAGAGAAGTCTGACTTCATATCATCAGAATTTCTGTCAGAGCAATTCATCCAATCAGGGAACAGAAACATACCAGGTGTTGTATGGTATGTGTCCAGTTAAGTTTCACATATAATGAAGTGCTCTTGGACAAACTCCAGACCAATAATCATTGGGGATCAGAGAGCTGCAAACAGAAGTTCAAATATAGGAAGCACAGCTCCCACAGAGACAGCCCCCCCATCCTATGCCTGTCCTGAGGGAAGAGCATCCCTCCCCCACCACAATTTCCCCTGCTTTTTGGCTTTTGGGCTGGTGTGTCCCATTCACTGCTACAGACTAGGGACCGAGTGGCTAGGCAGCAGTTCTGCAGAAAAGGACCTAGGGGTTACAGTGGACGAGAAGCTGGATCTGAGTCAATAGTCTGCCCTTGTTGCCAAGAAGGCTAATGGCATTTTGGGCTGTATAAGTAGGAGCATTGCCAGCAGATCGAGGGATGTGATCATTCCCCTCTATTCGACATTGGTGAGGCCTCATCTGGAGTACGGTGTCCAGTTTTGGGCCCCACACTACAAGAAGGATGTGGAAAAATTGGAAAGAGTCCAGCGGAGGGCAACAAAAATGATTAGGGGGCTGGAGCACATGACTTATGAGGAGAGGCTGAGGGAACTGGGATTGTTTAGTCTGTAGAAGAAAAGAATGAGGGTGGATTTGATAGCTGCTTTCAACTACCTGAAAGGGGGTTCCAAACAGGATGGATCTAGACTGTTCTCAGTGGTACCAGATGACAGAACAAGGAGTAATGGTCTCAAGTTGCAGTGGGGGAGGTTTAGGTTGGATATTAGGAAAAACTTTTTCACTAGGAGGGTGGTGAAGCACTGGAATGGGTAACCTAGGGAGGTGGTGGAATCTCCTTCCTTAGAGGTTTTTAAGGTCAGGCTTGACAAAGCCCTGGCTGGAATGATTTAGTTGAGGATTGGTCCTGCTTTGAGCAGGGGATTGGACTAGATGACCTCCTGAGGTCCCTTCCAACCCTGATATTCTATGATTTTTATGATTCTATGGTGTGATGAAATTTGTTTCAGTCTGCTAAAACTCTTCAGAGCTGATGCAAACAGCAGCCGGAGGAAGCCGTTTGACATGTGAACAAGTTTTATTGGTTCTACCAAGCCCAGAAGCTATGCTACATATCATTGAGTGCCATATACTGGTACCTTAACCCAATCACTTACATATATGCAGCTATAGAGCACTCCTGTAACAATAACCAATGACTTCAACCATCTCCTGACCTCTGCTGTGCCCAGAGGCAATGCTGTTCACAAAAGAGAGGGTGGAACAGCTCAGTCCGTGGTACACAGGAGGAGCCCTTCAATCTGTGCCAACGTTTGTTGTTACTTACATGTTCTCATTGTAAAATTTCCCTTTAGATTCTTTTCTGATTCAACCCCTTTACGCACACCGAACTAACACACCAAATAGAAGAGGTTTAGGCAGCTAGAAAAGCTGCATTTCCTTTGGGTGATGGTGATAGGGCGACAGGATAAATCATGAAACCACTTTAGAAAGCTGGACGCAAAATGGACCTTGTTGATTGTCAGTGATGTCATATCAATGTTAATGGCTGGTATGGCCCCAGTCCAGCAAAACAGGTGCTTAGCTTTTAACCACATGAGCAATCCCAGTGAGTTCAACACTTCAGTGATTTCCTGGATCAGAGCCTGATCCCAAACCTATTGAAGTCAATGGGAATCAAACCACAAATGCACAGCTCACTCTTGTCTTGATGTTTCAGTGCAAATCACAGATCCAAGTAGGAATCCTAGACTGTGTATTTCATAGCAATTATTGCACGTCTCAGATGATTAATCACTTACCCTTCAGACTCCTGGTTTATTACACCATGTGAAGCTGAGGTGTGCCACTGCCGCCCACAGATGCACGGCATGTCATCTTACTGCTTAAATAAACGTTCTAATGACTTGTGTCAGGGCACTGTCAGATGGAGAGATGCTGTGTGTTATGTCTCTGGATAAAACTGAGTTTACAAAAGGGAATTAAGGGAGTCTTTTAATAATGAAACTTGAAAACAATATAAAACTTTATACCAAATGAAATTTGGAAACAAAAAAACAGGACCAATTTCTACAAAAATTCTCCCCTGCAGTTTATCATATTGAACCTGGTCTGGCCTCCCTAGTCACTTTTTGTGCTTCCCCCACCCAGTCCAAGCATAGTATTCCCTGCTCCTTTTAAAAACAATGGATTTGCCCTTTTCCAAATGAAGTTTGAATGAGGCCCCTAGGGATGGACATCTCACAGGAACAGCTGAGGTTGTGAGATTTCCACTATTCAAGGTCATCTATGAGATCAGCTGATTTTGCATGTCCCCCTTTTGGGGCTGACATCAGAACAGGCCCTCTGACGCAAACACTGCACAGTTACGTCCAAACCCTTGAACTAGGTTTCCAAACTCCAGTATAAACTGGATCACATCCAAGCATCTGATCTACTCCTCTGCATGTCTCTAAGAATGATCTTTCCCCAAATTCCTCAATACCATATAGAGTTTTGTTTTCTGCCCTCTGGATCTACCTTTTTCTATCATACCCTTTTGATTACCCTCAAACACTCCTAAAGGCTTGTCAAAGCTTTTCCCAGTCAGTGCTCAGAAAGAGAGGGCCTTGTGGTGAATACTTGCTCTAAGGACTGGTCTACACTAAGAATTTACATCAATATATCTACGTCTCTCAGGGATATGAAAAATCCACACCCCTGAGAGGCGTAGCTATGCCAACCTAATCCCCTGGGTAGACAGAGCTAGGTTAACAGAAATATTCTTCCATCGACCTACCTACTGCCTCTTGGGGAGGTGGATTACCTATGGCAATGGGAGAATCCCTGCCCGCAGTGTAGGTAGTGTCTACACTGTTCCGCTCTAGTGCTTTAAGCGTAGAAAAGCCCTTAGAAATTATTAGGGGTATGGAACGGCTGCCATATGAGGAGAGATTAATAAGACTGGGACTTTTCAGCTTGAAAAGAGATGACTAAAGGAGGGATATGATAGAGATCTATAAAATCATGACTGGTCTGGAGAAAGTAAATAAGGAAGTGCTATTTACTCCTTCTTATAACACAGGGATCAGCAACCTTTGGCACATCCCTCGGCCTGCGCTGCTTCCCTCAGCCCCCATTGTCCTGGAGCGGCGAACCACGTGCCAAAGGTTGCCAATCCCTGTTATAACACAAGAACTAGGGGTCACCAAATGAAATTAATAGGCAGCAGGTTTAAAACAAACAAAAAGAGGTATTTTTTCACATAACACAGTCAACCTGTGGAACTGCTTGCCAGAGGATGTTGTGAAGGCCAAAACTATAACAGGGTTAAAAAAAAGAACTAGATAAGTTAATGGAGGATAGGTCCATCAATGACTATTAGCCAGGATGGACAGGGATGGTGTCCCTAGCCTCTGTTTGCCAGAAGCTGGGAATGGGCGACAGGGGATGGATCACTTGATAATTACCTGTTCAGTTCATTCCCTCTGGGGCACCTGACATTGGCCAGTCTGAAGGCAGGATACTGGGCTAGATGGATCTTTGGTCTGACCCAGTATGGCCATTCTTATGTTTTTAGTATCTGTCATTGGAAACAAGACACATAAGGGCATCCTCTCTTAGCACCCTATCCTGTGAGGTGCTGAATGCCCTCATCTTCTTTTGAATTCATTGGAGCATGAAGGGGGCTCAGTAACCTACAATGTTGGGATCCTTTTAGAAGAACTGAAGTAGGACATGATTTTGTGCCCTATAATGAGGCTTGGCAGAGTTTGATTTTTATGTCTTCATAATTTCAATGGATAATATGGGTTTATTTTTAAACATTTTTTTCAATTTTTATTTATTTAAATTTTCTAGTTGTGCAAAATTATGACTTTTTAAGCATTTTAATTTTTTTAAATCCCCACAGATGTGGGACATTATGGGAGGGGGTCAGACAATAGGTTTTTAATGACAGTAGATAGTGAAATTCAAAAAGTCAACATTTTCTGACCATTAACTTGCACACGGTCATCATCACATGTCAGAATATACAAAGTAAATATCCTTAAATCAAACTCTAATAAGTTCTCAAGCAGCATTTTTCTTCCTTTGTCTATCTGTAAATTTCTATTATGATGGTTGAAAAAATATTTCCAGTGGTGTGTGCGTTGAAATCGATGTTTACCAATATTTTCCGACAAGAAATCCAATCCTTCCAAGAACTCGTGGAAATGAACTGTGGTCACTGAATTGTGGCATCACTATCTGAATTGGGCAGGAGGAGGAAATTGACCTTTAAAGCCGAGAGTTTCAGTTGAGTCACTTGCTTGCTGATGTTTGGTGGTGATGGGAGAGGAAATGCTGAAAAGAGTTCATTATAGTTTGAAGTGGCATCAGTAAACTTTACATGGTATTCCTACAGTGTGTCAGAACCTCACCGCTCCTGAGATGATGTACATGGAAAGGAAAGAAGCCAAACTATTCTAGATCCAGAAAGCACTCAATTGAGTTTCATGGTGATAATAAAAAAGCAAATGGGACAAGCATCACCTTAAGCATCTAGGACAGAGACTTAATGGCAGATATAGGACATCATTAGGTCTTTGAGACTTCAGCAAACTATTCTCCAAATTCTCTTCCTACAACTGCAAATGGAAATCTTGAGAGGCACTTCCCATTGCCAGGAAACACAATTCCATTTGGAGGCTGAATTTGCAACATGCGTGCATCTAATGAGCTTGAGTATCAGACAAGATACCTATTACCTCACACCACTGCTGCTCGGCAGCCAGGGGAAGCAATACCAACATAAGTGGTGAAATGCATCTATTTACCCCAGGGCTGTACAACAAATGCATGTTTTCATTTCCCCTTTGTCTCCCCAGCTGGGCAAGTGGTAGGGGAAATAATTTGCAACAGCTTGGGGAATGAGAAACTGGATATGGATTTGCTGTGTTTGTCACTCTGGAGTGTTAGTTTTCCACAGGTGTTCTCAAGACTCACATTGTGTTTGTATGAATGTCCATTGCCAAAAAAATTTCAGGGAGAAGTCGGAGTAGTTGAGGTCCTGCTTTTCCCAGTGAGTTTGCCCACCCCACCCCGCAATATTTCTGGGTCCCAGCTTTCAGGGGTCTCTCTTAGCAGAAATTAGAACTGGGTAAAATTTGTTGGATAAAATGCAGTTTCAGTTGACTGAAAATGAATATGGCACGAATAGTATAGGCCATTCAGAAACTGGCCAGTGGAAGAAGAGGCAGTGTGGGCTACTTTCTCTCTCTGATAACCTTCAGCCTGGTAGCTAGGGCACTCACCTTGGATGTAGGAAACCCGGATCCAAAACACCACTTCAGAACAGACCCAAAATGGACTTTTTTTTTTTTGATTAACCAAAATTTGGAAAAAATTCACATTCCGTTAGACTGCAGCCAAATTATGGTTTTGCTTTCTTGGAACTGCCACCACACTAAAAAGTCAATAATTCACCCAGCTGCGTTTGCTGACCTGATCTCTCCAAAGGGAGCCTTCTTAACTAAGACGGCGCACTTACAAACATGCCATGTCTGTGACAGTAATTCTGGTGCATGGTGATAGGAGCGTAGCACATGCAACTGGAGACGAACACATGAAATAAATACACTGGGCAGATGTACGAAAAATGTGTCATGCCACATCGTCACAGGGATGGGCTGTCTTCTCAAAATTCAAAGCCAACCCCTCCCCCACACTAACACAATTCAGGCAGCTGAAAAAGGGTACATGGCTACCTTCTTTGCATCTAGAACCACATACGAGCCCTAGTCACGGCCCAGGAGCAGAGCCAATGAAATAAACTGACTACAAGCTTTGCATCTGGGACTGTGCATGTGTGTGTACACCAGAAAGGAAAAGGTTTCAATGACCTGAAAATTCCCTTATGCTGAGGCCTGGATTCATCTTAGATGCTCCCACTTCCTTGGACTGAGAGAATCAACGACCCAGTGCTTTGATTATGATTAATATTATTTATATCACTATAGTACCTACGGGCCACAGGCATGGACCAAGACCCTGTTGTGTTAGGCGTTGTACAGACACAGAACAAAAAGAGAGCATCTGCCCCAGGGATGTTATAATTTTAATAAGACAAAAGACCACAGATGGATATGTACAGATAGGGGAGTAAAAGAAACAATATTGGTCCCCATGATAGGCTGTGAACTCAGCACATCAGCAGCCTCAACCAATGTTAGGTTTTGTGTTGGCATAACCACAAACGAGCATTTTAAGGAGGGTTTCGAAGGAGGATTATTAGGTCCTTTTGCAGCTGTTTACATGTCCCAAGCGTGAGGGGCAGCATGGGGAAAGCATGAAGGTGCTTGTTGGAAAATTTAGCAAGTGGGTGATGGAAGCTGGAGTCATGGACTGATCAGAGGTGGGAGTCAGCCTCTCAATAGTGAATGGGAAATGTTAGGTAAGGAGGGGATAGGCCATGAAAGGCCTTCAAAATGAAGACAGGTGGCTTATGTTTGATGTGATAGTAAAGGAGGAGCCAATAGAAGGATGCAAAGAGAGGGGTGACGTGGTCCAGAAGACAGGCTAGGAGAATGATCTTTGCAGCAGCATTCTGAATGGATAGAATCAGGGCGAGGTTGCATTTGTCAAGGCCAGCGAGAAGGATGCTGTATCAATCAAGAGGCAAGACGAGGAGTACCTGGACTAGAGCTTTAGCTGTGTAGATGGACTGGACAGGCTGTATCTTAGAGATATGCTGCAGAAAAAATCTCCAAGAGTCAGGCATAGTCTGAGTCTGATGAAGACGTCTTGATTGAAGATGATGCCCAAGTTGCAGGCCTGGGTGACAGTGGTCTTAGTGCACCAGTTTTTTGTAGGCATCACAGAAAAAGAGGGTTTTGAAGGGGGACAATTACTTAGTTTTGAGTGTCAAGTAGGATGATGGTGTTGTCCACAGTGATCGTGAAAGGAGCTAATGAGGATGGTTCATGTGGGGAAGATGGTCTGTACTGTTACTATATTCATCCAATCAGGGAACAAAATCATTTTCATCTGACTAGTGTGACACAGCACTTAAGGCCCTAATCCAACTCAGTACTTAATACTTAGGTGCTATGTGGGATCAGGACCACAGTGAATACACACAGCTAGCATAGTTAGTGTGCAGATCTATTTTCAGAGTAGCAGCCGTGTTAGTCTGTATCCGCAAAAAGAATAGGAGTACTTGTGGCACCTTAGAGACTAACAAATTTATTAGAGCATAAGCTTTCGTGGACTACAGCCCACTTCTTCGGATGCATATAGAATGGAACATATATTGAGGAGATATATATACACACATACAGAGAGCATAAACAGGTGGGAGTTGTCTAACCAACTCTGAGAGGCCAATTAAGTAAGAGGGGAAAAAAAAAAACTTTTGAAGTGATAATCAAGATAGCCCAGTACAGACAGTTTGATAAGAAGTGTGAGAATACTTACAAGGGGAGATAGATTCAATGTTTGTAATGGCTCAGCCATTCCCAGTCCTTATTCAATCCTTTGTTGATTGTGTCAAGTTTGCATATCAATTCCAGCTCAGCAGTCTCTCCTTGGAGTCTTGATTAACTTGATTATCACTTCAAAAGTTTTTTTTTTCCCTCTTACTTAATTGGCCTCTCAGAGTTGGTAAGACAACTCCCACCTGTTTATG
The DNA here is from genome assembly GCF_011386835.1 of Chrysemys picta bellii. Classification (NCBI taxonomy): domain Eukaryota; kingdom Metazoa; phylum Chordata; order Testudines; family Emydidae; genus Chrysemys; species Chrysemys picta. Next base: position 105,732,836 of record NC_088798.1, read on the forward strand.
CTCTCTGTATGTGTGTATATATATCTCCTCAATATATGTTCCATTCTATATGCATCCGAAGAAGTGGGCTGTAGTCCACGAAAGCTTATGCTCTAATAAATTTGTTAGTCTCTAAGGTGCCACAAGTACTCCTATTCTTTGTGCAGATCTAGGCGTTGGTTTGCATGAACCATTGGTCAAATGACTTCACATTATGAAGAAATTTGTAAAACTCAAGTCTGTTCACTGACAATTCTTGGCCAGAGAAGGCCAATGCTTGGTGAATAAGTGGTTCACTAGTTGCAGCAGCTTGGATTGTCTCTATCCTCTTACCCAATTCCCAATTAGGATACAAGGCAGAGTACATTAAATTCTGACCTTTACTACCAACAACCTCATGGGGTCATGTCTGTGGTTATGCATGTATTTAACTATTCTCTGTGTGTGATTACCTCACCCATTTTGTCTCTCTAATACTCTGGGACCAGCATGGCTACAATAAAACTGCACACGTGAATCTCCGGGTATCATAGATCCATTACTTCCCCAGGGCCACGGCAAATGGAAAGTTACACTGAAATCAATAGCTTTTGTACAGGGACTTGAGGAAGAGCAAGGGCGAAGTAGTGTCTTCAGCTTGCTCGAATCAATGTAATGCAGTATTCTCAACTGATCTCAAACATTCTTAATTGTGATTGGTTAATCCCATAACATGACTCGGTACACAATTAGCACTACAGAAGTCTCTAAACTTTGCATGTTTTGTTTTTTGTTTTAATTGGCAACCTAATCATGAAAACAAAAAGATAGGTTTGGTGACATTTTTGGCCAAATTTTTGGCCGGTGTAACGCTACTGAAACCAAAGCCATTGGAGTTAAAGCACTTGAGAATTTGGCCTTTTATTTTTAAAATGGTACGAGTTTGGGCCATATGCAATTTAGGGATTGATAGTAGGGATGCCAAAAGTGGTGTGTGTGTTTGAAGGAAAATGGTTTTCCAATTACATGGAAACGCTCACCAAAAAATAAATAAATCTGTTTTTATTGCAAAACATGAAAAGCTGAAAACTGAATTTATTTATGTATTTATTTTTGGCTGCTGAAAACAGAAAACATTTCAATTTTATAAGGAAAGCTCAACAACTTAAAAAAAAATTCACTGAACTTTTTTTTTGCGGAGGAGGTGGAGAATATAATTTCCCAACCACCTCTAGTTGCTAGTTTTGGACAGAGCCAGGCCTAGCAGAGACTAACATGCAAACGCCACACCATATAACCGCAAAAAAACCTCATTGCTGATCTCTAACGCACTCCCGGCAATTTTAGCACTGTACTATAACATAGGTGCTGATGCAGTTCTATGGCACTCCTGGTTCTTCCAACGCACCTCAATCTCAACCAGCAGCAAGCCTTGCTAGTGCAGTCACGGCTTCCACACAACTCTTCCAAAGCAGTTCAGTCCCAGGCTGCCATCGCAGTCCTCAATGAGACTCCTGAGCATAGACTGTCCGCTCAACTGAACCCCATGCACACAAGTTGGTAGAGTAAGAAGCCAGGGAGCAAATTTTCAAAAGTGCCTATGTCCCATTTTCAAAAGTTACCACTTTGAAAATGGACTGAGCTAAATCTGAAAAAAGCACTCTCATTCTGGAGTAAAAATGTCCACACAAAGGCTTATATCACAATAACAATGAGGGATATTTATTCTGGAATATCTATTTCTATACATTTTGAAGTGCAAACAAGCCCTTAGGCACTTAGATTTGCAATGAGACTTAGCAATTTAAATCATTTTGAAAATGGGACTTAGATGCTTTTGAAAAGTTTATCAAAGATTCATAAATTTGTTTTCCTTGTGACCTACCATTAGGTCAAGATTGTAACTCATGTCTCCAGAGGTGAATGGCTAGTGTTAAATTTTGCAACCTCAGTGCAGTTGAGTTGTTTTAGACCATTATGAGCAAATGGCTTATTCCACCAGTGACCAAGCCTGTTTAAAAAAACAAACACATTTGAAAAGCACACAAATCGGTTTTCAAAAGAAAATAAACCAAAATTATTTCTGTGGAATTAATAAAACATCAGCCACTCATCAGATCTTCAGTCAGCTCCTAAATACTCCATTTTAATTGATTGCCATCTGGTACAACACTCTGCCCCCTCTCTCCTCTCCCAACACAACAGGGAAAGTTCTTGGAGGAGCAGGCAAGCTTTGGGGCCATGCTCATGCTAACCAGTTCCGACTGGCAGTCCTAAAGAACCTGGTTGTTTGAGACAAATTGTCTCCCCGGGGATTGCTTGATTCGTACGCTGCGTTTTGGTTGCAAGATTTGTTAGGAAAAAAACTTCCATGTCATGCATAATGGATCTCACTCCAAAAAACTGCCATGCCCTTGCATAATACGACTCCAGCTTATGAAATAATAAAAACCTGTCATTCTAAATCATCGGCGACGGGAGCCAATCCAGCCACTGTCAATTCCTGTGTCCACTTGTCATTCATTTTTCAGGGGCCTGAATGCATGTGGGAGCTTTGGTATTTGGCAGGGAAGAACCATCACCGGGAAGCTTCAGAGACCTCTGTCTGAGACAAACTATGAGTGCTAAGACTCTTATTCCTAATATGTTATCCAATTTGTAAATCCAACCTAATGCTCATTAGGGACATTAAGAAAGCCATATGGCCTAACAACTGTATTATGTGCTTCAGCATATTGGCAGAATGACTCCCTCTGTTAGCGTGTTTGCCTGTTTTTTTCCTCTTTTGCTGGGAGTGGGGACTGGTTTTACTGTGTTGAGGAGATGACAGACCTTATAACTCTGTGTATGGAGCATTTCCAGAGCTTCATGATGAATGGCAAAGCTTTAAAACAAACAAAAAAAAGCCCCACAGATTTCAAACACTTCAGTGGCACACTTAGCGGGTTGCAAACAGTTAGCCATTTGCACATGCAATTACCTGAATTGCAAGGGCGGCCTTGTGATTAAAGTACAGGGTAAAGATTCGGGCGATCTGTGTTTAATTCCCAGCTGTGTCACAGACCCCCTAGATGACATTAGCCCCATCACATCATCTCTGTGCCTCAATTCCCCACCTGTCAAATAAGGATAATCCTTCTCTTCTCCCACCCCCATTCTCTCTCTTGTCCATTTAGACTGGAAGATACTTGGGGCAGGAATTGTCTCTTACTTCATGTACAATGAGTAACTATCCCAAAGGGGCCTTGGTGGTGGTGGAGCCTCTAGCTCTACTGTAATACAAATAATAAGAGTATTTCAAAGCGTATTCTTAATAAAGGCCATTTTCATGATTTTACATGTCCAATGGGCTCACAGCTCAGTATGTATGGGGAAGGGGGTGGAATATTGACATTGCAACATGAGGTTCAGTCCCTTCCTGGTATCCCTTAAAATCAGAGAATGACCACACCACAAACCTCCTAATGCTACTGTTTTATATACCCGCAAGTGCTACAATCATTCCTCTCGTACATAGTCCATGTCCATGATTGACATCCTGATGTAGCTGTGGTGTACTGAGCTGTATTAAAGATGTAAGCTGTCACTTTAACGTCCAGGGGGGGTTCCTGGTGCTGCTGGGCCTAGCAGCAGTCAGTGTGCAGACAGCCCACTTAGAGTAAGGTGAGGAGAGTTGTGCCTCGCTGTTTTATGGAGCAGCCTGCTTTGTCTCTCTCTGTGTTTGATCACACACACAACCTCAGTCTGAATTCTAAGAAATCAAGAAGTTCTATGGTCCAACCAGCAAGAATTTTCTGTATGTTTATCTAACGTTTTTGTGCAATAAGACCCTTCCACAAAGTGGGCATGGCACAGGTGGGAGGGATAATTCAGTGGTTTAAGTATTGGCCTGCTAAACTTGGGGTTGTTAGTTCAATCCTTGAGGGGGCCATTTGGGAAGTGGAGGGAAAAATAACTGTTAAGGTTCATTCAAGTTCTATGATTAGGTATATCTCCATATCTTTATTTATTTATGTCTCCCTCAGCAGCAGAACAAAACTTCCCCCTCCAAGTTCTCAAAAGCATCATGTCTCCTCTGTCTTGACCCGGGCCAGCTGATGGACTAAGCACAGCTCAGGGAGGTGCAAAACCCAAGATATTGGGATGGCCAGTTGGGATGAGCCTCTGAAAGTCAGGATATTTACCTGAATTGCTTGAGTCTGTAAAACTGGGCTGGAAATCTTGTGAGAATGTAACAATCCTTGATTGGAGTTGAGATGTCCTCAGGGATTGAACCTGGGATGAGGGGCAGGTGAACATGAGGAATAATTTCCTTCAATAGCTATTCAAACTTCATCATGCCTCAAAACGTAGCTTTAGGTGGGTTTGGGGAGAATTTGGGTGGGTTCTTATTGTACTGGAGCCGGTTAGCCTATCCCCTATTGCCAAGCATGAAATTCAAATGTATGTTCTCCACATTCATTGCATACCATCAGGAATGCTCATCTCACAGTGCAGCATTTCTTCAATGCAACAGCAGAGATGAGTAAATATGTGTGAAAGGCCTATTTGAAATGGATCCCACAGAAAGGAATAAAAATGACATCAGCAATAATAAACGGCTCTTGCAAATAACAGCAATGTAGTCTTAAAGTAAAGGTTGACTGTGTCTATATAGAGGGCAATTCTCTGAGTCCGTGTGAAATACAGGGAGCTTATCTCTTTGAAAGCAGAAGTCTGTAAAAATACCATTGCCAGAACGAAAGAAAATTGAAGCAGATTGCCATAGCAACAAAAGAATTACACTGATGAAACAGAGGCACATAAAATCCTTGTATGCTACATTAAAGACAAAGCAATCAAAAGTAAACAAGAGGGGCCTGGAATCTGCTCTGCTTAAGACGAGGAATGACAAGTGCACCCAGCTGATTGAGTGGAGCGAACCCACGGAAAATGAGTGATGCAGCACTGAAGACGGGGTAATTGCAGGTCCCATATTGCTCAGGCAGAAAGAGCTGAGGATGGCTCCTGGGATTGTAAGTGCTGAGGCTAAGACCATTTGAGGTGGATGTGAGACCGTGGTGCAATTCATAGGATATCAGGGTTGGAAGGGACCTCAGAAGGTCATTTAGTTCAACCTCCCACTCAAAAGAGGACCAATCCCCAGTCAGATTTTTGCCCCAGATCTCTAAATGGCCCCCTCAAGGATTGAACTTGCAACCCTGGATTTAGCAGGACAATGCTCAAACCACTAAGCTCTCCCTGCCCCCGAGATCATGACATGCCATTAATGTGCCGACACTGTCTGCCTCCATCCTGCTTCCTTCACACTTCCCTCCAGCTTCCACCAATTCTGCGTGAGCTGTCCCCACTAACTGGGCCAAACAAATAGCAAGGCAGAGAGCAGCACTGTTCGATGATTGCATTGTGCTGCTTCTCTCAAGCAATGCGGCTGATGGAGGTGGTACTGTTGCCACCACGGTGGTACGACGCTTGCCTCCTCTTCTCTAATGCGGCACCTTTGCCCTTTCAGATTTGCACAAGCCAGTGAGCCTGCCACACGTTGCTACAGGGCTGGCCTCTTTCCAAAATGCACCTACAAACCAATCACGTGACGTACATACACCAGTGCTAAATTGTTATATCGTACGCAGTGTTCTTGTAGCCGTGTTGGTCCTAGGATATTAGAGAGACAAAGTGCGCGAGGAATGAGCCTGGGAGCTTATATCCATAAGTGCGCAAGCCACTAAAAATCATGGTCTTAATAAAGACGCTGGATTTCTGGCTTATTACAACAATTTGTAAGGCCGTGTCGACACGTACCACGCTGCACCAGTATCGCAGCGCCATTGCACCAGTACAAGGGGGCCGCTGCAACACGTCTGGTGAACATGCTCTATGCCGACGGGGGAGAGCTCTTTCACCAGCATAAAAATCCCACCTCCCCGAGTGCCATCATCTATGTCGGCAAGAGAAACTCTCCTGCTGACTTAGCGCTGTGCACACAAGCACTTTATGCCGGTGTAATTTATGTCCCTCAGGATGGTGGAATATTCACACCCCTGAGTGACATAAATTTTGCCAGCATAGGCTGTAGTGTAGACCTAGACTCACCTGCTCAAGACCCTGAAACAAAACAACACAAGGCTGGAGAACCGGACTCAGCTAGTCACCACGTGTCACATAGGACCCAAGGTCTTCATCAATTGTGCTGGTTTCATCAAAATTGACCCAGCATCGCTGGGTGACGGCACAGATTCCTCCATTGAGGGCCTAGATGGGCCTAGGGTCCATCCTGAAACCAATGAAAGGGCAAGAAAAATGGCAGTGGATGCCTTAGAGTATGATGAATCGGCAGAGGATGCCAATCCAGCTGGAGCTCTAGAGGAGATCCTGGAAAACCCAGAGCGTCTGAAAGACTTGGATCTTGACGCCTTTGCTGAAAAGCTGGAGAGACAGGGTTATGGTGACAAACGCATCACTCTGTCTGACATCCGAGCTGAGCTGAGCTGCAGAAACAAAGATCTGAGAACCCCGTACTGTTCGTCTAACACAGAGGAGGTCTTCAATATGCTAACCCATTAGCCTCCCTTTTTGTCCTATGACTGCTGAGGTGTTAATGGGCCACTCACCTGGAATGATCCCTTAGAATAGGCGCTACCTACCAGTACTTATGCTAAACTAACTGTCCCATCTTGTATTTAGCTGTGGCCCTGGGAGTACCTTTCCCTGACCTGAAGAAGGGCTCTGTGTGGCTTGAAAGCATGTCTCTCTCACCATCAGAAGTTGGTCTGATAAGAGATTAACTCACCCGCCTCATCTCTCCAAAATTGTCACAGAAATTTTCCAGCCCAGCCACAAAGCTTCCGTGCACATAGGCAGGCAGGGACAACCTTGGGGATGGGGGAGCCAAGAAGAGGGGACATAGGATCAATGTTTATGTAGACCATAGTCCCCTGCTGAATTGGTGGGGAAAGGCTGTGGCTGTCGCTCCAGACCAAAGGCAGGAATAAAAGCGGCAACACCAAGGTTAGATTGCATTCCCTTGCCTTGGTCCCAGGTTGATGGGTGGGTTTCATCTCCCTAAACTCCACGCTCCCACCCACAGTCTACTCTCATCAAGCCCAGTTACTCATTCACACTCTTTGTGGATGGAATGGATTTCACTGACAAAGTATAAGCAGCAGAATTCTGGCTGTCCCTGCTCCAAGAGCATCAATGTTCCTGGAGTGTGCAAATCCCCCATGTAAAATCCACATGAAGCCACACAACCAAAGGAGGTATGTTTCATAAGCTCCATACACAGAAAGTATATGCTCTATAAAGCGTACATAAGAACATAAGAACGGCCGTACCGGGTCAGACCAAAGGTCCATCTAGCCCAGTATCCTGTTTACTGACAGTGGCCAATGCCAGGTGCCCCAGAGGGACTGGAATAACAGGCAATGATCAAGTGATCTCTCTCCTGCCATCCATCTCCATCCTCTGACAGACAGAGGCTAGGGACACCATTCCTTACCCATCCGGGCTAATAGCCATTAATGGACTTAACCACCATGAATTTATCCAGTTCTCTTTTAAATGCTGTTATAGTCCTAGCCTTCACAACCTCCTCAGGTAAGGAGTTCCACAAGTTGACTGTGCGCTGCGTGAAGAACTTCCTTGTATTTGTTTTAAACCTGCTGCCTATTAATTTCATTTGGTGACCCCTAGTTCTTGTATTATGGGAATAAGTAAATAACTTTTCCTTATCCACTTTCTCCACATCACTCATGATTTTATATACCTCTATCATATCCCCCCTTAGTCTCCTCTTTTCCAAGCTGAAGAATCTTAGCCTCTTTAATCTCTCCTCATATGGGACCCATTCCAAACCCCTCATCATTTTAGTTGCCCTTTTCTGAACGTTTTCTAGTGCCAGTATATCTTTTTTGAGATGAGGAGACCACATCTATACGCAGTATTCGAGATATGGGCGTACCATCGATTTATATAAGGGCAATAATCTATTCTCAGTCTTATTCTCTATCCCTTTTTTAATGATCCCTAACATCCTGTTTGCTTTTTTGACCGCCTCTGCACACTGCGTGGACATTTTCAGAGAACTATCCACAATGACTCCAAGATCTTTTTCCTGACTTGTTGTAGCTAAATTAGCCCCCATCATATTGTATGTATAGTTGGGGTTATTTTTTCCAATGTGCATTATTTTACATTTATCCATATTAAATTTCATTTGCCATTTTGTTGCCCAATCACTTAGTTTTGTGAGATCTTTTTGAAGTTCATCACAGTCTGCTTTGGTCTTAACTATCTTGAGCAGTTTAGTATCAACTGCAAACTTTGCCACCTCACTGTTTACTCCTTTCTCCAGATCATTTATAAATAAGTTGAATAGGATTGGTCCGAGCACTGACCCTTGGGGAACACCACTAGTTACCCCTCTCCATTCTGAGAATTGACCATTAATTCCTACCCTTTGTTCCCTGTCTTTTAACCAGTTTTCAATCCATGAAAGGACCTTCCCTTTTATCCCATGACAACTTAATTTACATAAGAGCCTTTGGTGAGGGACCTTGTCAAAGGCTTTCCGGAAATCTAAGTACACTATGTCCACTGGATCCCCCTTGTCCACATGTTTGTTGACCCCTTTAAAGAACTCTAATAGATTAGTAAGACACGATTTCCCTTTACAGAAACCATGTTGACTATTGCTCAACAGTTTGTTTTCCTATGTGTCTGACAATTTTATTCTTAACTATTGTTTTGACTAATTTGCCCGGTACCGACGTTAGACTTACCGGTCTGTAATTGCCGGGATCACCTCTAGAGCCCTTTTTAAATATTGGCGTTAAATTAGCTAACTTCCAGTCATTGGGTACAGAAGCCGATTTAAAGGACAGGTTACAAACCTTAGTTAATAGTTCCGCAACTTCACATTTGAGTTCTTTCAGAACTCTTGGGTGAATGCCATCTGGTCCCGGTGACTTGTTAATGTTAAGTTTATCAATTAATTCCAAAACCTCCTCTAGTGACACTTCAATCCATGACAGTTCCTCAGATTTGTCACCTACAAAAGCCAGCTCAGGTTTGGGAATCTCCCTAACATCCTCAGCCGTGAAGACTGAAGCAAAGAATCCATTTAGTTTCTCCGCAATGACTTTATCGTCTTTAAGTGCTCCTTTTGTATCTCGATCATCAAGGGGCCCCACTGGTTGTTTAGCAGGCTTCCTGCTTCTGATATACTTAAAAAACATTTTGTTATTACCTTTGGAGTTTTGGGCTAGCTGTTCTTCAAACTCCTCTTTGGCTTTTCTTATTACATTCTTGCACTTAATTTGGCAGCATTTATGCTCCTTTCTATTTGCCTCACTAGGATTTGACTTCCACTTTCTAAAGGAAGTCTTTTTAGCTCTCACTGCTTCTTTTACATGGCTGTTAAGCCACGGTGGCTCTTTTTTAGTTCTTTTACTGTGTTTCTTAATTTGGGGTATACATTGAAGTTGGGCCTCTATTATGGTGTCTTTAAAAAGTGCCCATGCAGCTTGCAGGGATTTCACTTTTGTCACTGTACTTTTTAACTTCTGTTTAACCCCCTCATTTTTGCATAGTTCCCCCTTTTGAAATTAAATACCACAGTGTTGGGCTGTTGAGATGTTCTTCCCACCACAGGGATGTTGAATGCTATTGCATTATGGTCACTATTTCCAAGCGGTCCTGTTATAGTTACCTCTTGGACCAGTTCCTGCGCTCCACTCAGGACTAAATCTAGAGTTGCCTCTCCCCTTGTGGGTTACTTGCTGTGTGCTGAGCTTGTGTTTGTCAGTCTGTTTGCTTGTTTGGTTGTTTGAAGGACCGTGTGCTGTGGCTGGCAGTTGGAAGCTGTGAGCTTCAAAGGAAGGTCTGAAAGCTAGAAGCCTCTGGTAAGTGGCTGAGCCTTAATCAGTGGGCGGGGCATTCACATAGGCCAGGGCTTTATAAAGCAGAGCACAAGCGACCAGGGAGCTTTTGCGAACAGGGGCTGCTAACAGGGAGTTTCGCAAGGGGAGTGGGAAGGGAGCGGGTGTCCCTTTATTCCCTTTAAAACCTATACACCAAACTACATTCAAAACCTTTTGCTTAAACAATCCTTTCATTAACTAGGAGACAATGCAGGCAGAAGCCCAGCTGCAGAGTGGGGGCTATCCAGTTTATTGCACTGAGTGTAACATGTATGATTACCTGCCCTGTGGGAGGGTGGTGTATGTTTGCATTCGGTGCAAGGAGCTCCTGACCCTCAGAGACCACGTACGGACTTTGGAGGTCAGGGTGGCGGAACTGGAGGCGCTAAGGGAAGCAGAGAGGTATGTTGATGAGGGTTTCCGGGACACTGTAGAATTGTCCCACCTCTGGTCAGACAGCCCCTGCGTTGTTGAGGAGGATGAAAGGCCCAGGGAAGCAGAGCAGTCAACGGGAGCAGAGGGAAACCTTCCCATAGTTGGGACCCTCCTTCCAGATGGTGCTGGGGTTGCCTCTCACACTGAGGTTGCCTCTCTGGGAAGGGAACTCCAGTTGCTAGGAAAAGGCAGGTGTTAGTAATGGGAGATTCGATCATTAGAAATGTAGATAGCTGGGTTTGTGATGGCCGGGAGAACCGCATGGTGACTTGCCTGCCTGGTGCGAAGGTTGCGGATCTCTCGAGGCATCTAGACAGACTTATGTGTAGTGCTGGGGAGGAGCCGGTGGTCGTGGTACATGTAGGTACCAATGACATAGGGAAGGGTAGGAGAGACGTCCTGGAGGCCAAATTTAGACTGCTAGGGAAGAGACTGAAATCCAGGACCTCTATGATGGCATTCTCAGAAATGCTCCCAGTTCCACGCGCAGGGCCAGGTAGGCAGGCAGAGCTTCAGAGTCTCAATGCATGGATGAGACGATGGTGTAGAGAGGAGGGGTTTACATTCATTAGGAACTGGGGAAACTTTTGGGATGGGGGGAGCCTATACAGGAGAGATGGGCTCCACCTAAACCAAAGTGGAACCAGACTGCTGGCACTAAACATTAAAAAGGTTGTAGAGCAGTTTTGAAACTAGGAGATGGGGGAAAGCCGACTGCTGCAGAGGAGCATGTGGATCGGACAGAGACTTCTCTTAGGGGAGAGTCTAATGATAGAGAATCTCCAGGTTATAGTCAGGAGCAGAGGATGGAAGAGGATAAAGTAGGGGCCAGATCAGATGATAAACATTCACATAAAAAAGAATCTAACACATCAGAAAAGGGCAGACAAATAAACAGTGACAAGTTTTTAAAGTGCTTGTACACAAATGCTAGAAGTCTAAATAACAAGATGGGTGAACTAGAGTGCCTCGTGATAAAGGCGGATATTGATATAATAGGCATCACAGAAACCTGGTGGACTGAGAACAATCAATGGGACACTCATTCCGGGGTACAAAATATATTGGAAGGACAGAACAGGTCGTGCGGGGGGGCGGGGGGAGTGGCACTATATGTGAAAGAAAATGTAGAATCAAATGAAGTAAAAATCTTAAGTGAATCCACATGTTCCATAGAATCTCTATGGATAGAAATTTCATGCTCTAATAAGAATATAACGTTAGGGATCTATTATAGACCACCTGACCAGGACAGTGATAGTGATGATAAAATGCTAAGGGAAATTAGAGAGGCTATCAAAATTAAGAACCCAATAATAGTGGGGGATTTCAATTATCCCCATATTGACTGGGAACATTTCACTTCAGGACGAAATGCAGAGATAAAATTTCTCAATACTTTAAATGACTGCTTCATGGAGCAGCTGGTACGGGAACCCACAAGGGGAGAGGCAACTCTAGATTTAGTCCTGAGTGGAGCGCAGGAACTGATCCAAGAGGTAACTATAACAGGACCACTTGGAAATAGTGACCATAATACAATAGCATGGCCACGCCAGTGAATAAATGCCAGGTATGGAATCAAAGAGCTTCCCTTAATACTTCCTAAAGCATAATCTACATTTCTCATCAAAATTAAGCATTGAAATTGGTCCAAATATTGTAGTTAAGCAAAATGAAAAAATATTCAAAGTGGAGACTGACCTGTCCTGAAGAAATTGGAAAATTAAATCTATGAAGACTTAGAAAGCAATAATAACCAAACCTCCAAAAAGTTTTTAAAAAGCAATAATGACCCCAAAAGCGATAATGACCAAACCTGCACAAAGTATATAAAAAAATCTTAAGACTAAAATAAAAGTGACAATTAGTTCCTTAATTATACTCATCTTCCTTTCAAAGGAAGTGACAAAAAATTTAAAGAACGTTAATTAAGATTTAAATGCACTAAAATGACTTGAGGCGTATATAAATCAGACTTAAATGAGTCTTTCATTTGGACGGGGAAGACCATTAACAAGAATGGAAAGTAGGTAGCTAGTTCTCGTGGTTTTTGCTGAAATATTAGGTCCAAGATTGCTTCTCGTCCTGAAAATTTCAGGACAATACTGATTTTTTTTAAAACAACTGCACTGGGTCCACTTTACATATTTATTTGCAGATATTAACTTTGATTTATGCCTCTGACTAGCAAAGTACTAAACTTTAATCATGTGAGTCATCCCATTGACTTAGATGTGACAAACCCACATGCTTAAGTATTTTCCTGGATCAGGGCCTTATATACAAGAATACACCCATCCCACGATTCTTGGCACTATTTAGATCTTTACATAGTTGGTCCCAACCAGTACTGTAATGTCTACCTGGAAACCAAAAGACAGCTGTGCAGATGACAGGTCTCTGACATGCTCATGATGATATGCAATGTTTAACAAGCAGGCAGGTGCATTCTGCACCAACTTCATTTTCGGAATGGATATTATCCTATGTTAAGCACATTGCAGTAGACTAATGATGAGGTAATTCAGGCCTGGATAACAGTAGCAGGGTCAGCATCTAAGAGAAAAGATCGCAACTTTATGCCAGGGACAGATGAGAATAAAAATTATCCTGGCCCACCACTGTAATATAATAATTTTAAAAGCAATTGGGATTCTCACTCAATCTCTATAAACTGCCAACTCAGGTGACCATTGGCAGCAATAGAAACTAAAAGAGCAAATGGAGAAGGAATGGGCAAAACCCAGGGAATTTCTCAACTGGAATGAGGGCCATTCTGTAGAAGAGTATGGTTGAATCCATGAAGCATAGTCACACATTCCAAAGGCTTCACTGAAGGGAGCTTTATACATACAAAACTCAATCTTCCAGCTTGGTGAGGAGACCAGACATCCATGAACCCGATAAGAGAATAAACACACACTATTGCTTTCCAGTTGTTCTCATTTGTACACCTATGCTCCAAATAAACACATCCTTCTTCCCAGCTTTATCTTTGTGACACTTATTAAAAAAGGTTCCTCAGGTTGTTTGTTTCTTCTTCTATAAATTGTGTCTTCTGGTGCAGATTAATTTTTTTTTATCTGCACCCAGCCATGCTGCAAAGGGGAGGGTGGGGAGGAATGATGTCGGCTTTCTTGTTGAGGTTGCAAATTGGAACCATCCATTTCTCTAAGCATGAAAACAAACAAAATGCCAATGCTATGGGGAGAGCGCATAGCAAAACAGAAAATTTGTAAACCTAGTTTCTCTCTGTAGGTGGTTAAATGGCTGTTTAAAGCCATTTAGCACCACACAGGCTGTAGAAGAAATACAATTTTCTTTCCTGTATCATTCTATCTTCCCCTCCATTAAAGAAGCCTTTGTTTTGTCCTTTGAATGTACTCATAAAGGGGAAGAGAGGTTCATTTGGGCTTATAATTTCATTAACATGCCTTCATGAATATGCACTCAATAGCAACACTGCCTACCCACTGTTCTCCTTGGCCAGGGTCCAAACATACATTTGGCACTGAAACTTTGCTGTGGCAGAGAATACAAGAGGGTCACATTTTCACAGATAAATGACCACAACCATTATCAAACACATGAGCAAAAAAAGAGGATGAAAACCTAGTTTATAAAATAAAGTCCACCTCCCTGCTTTTGGTCATGGTGAGTTATAGGGATGTTGCATTTGTCGCCGGCCTTTTCTACATGTTTAGTCACCGAAACGCTTTGTACTGTAGTTATTCCAAACTTTAAGTGTAATAACTGCTGAATCTGTCTCCAAAGGCCGCAAGCCATTAAAGGAGGGTTTATTATTTTGTTTTGTTTTTGTAGGGGCTGTTTTATTTAGAAACCAAACACTGAGTTCTGGGACTGCGACACATGTTGGTGCGGGGTGTCCAGGCCCTGCAAAAAAAATACCAGCTGAGCTAGAACCAGACTTTGCATTCATATAACACTTTGCCTGGGACACTTCAAGCACTTTACAAATGTTAATCAAGTCTCATAACATCCTCAGGAGGCAGGTCATTTTCTATCCTTTTGCCGCTGGACAAACTGAGACACCAAATCCATCTCGCTCTGCTCACACATATATAGTGCCATTCCCTTCTGCCCCTTACCTTCGCCCTAACATACATACCATGGGAACACAGCGCCTTCACAACTCCTCATTCCCTGCAATGAGGTTTTATGGGTTTTTTTTCTTTTGAGGAAGGATGGGCACCCATCTCTGCCCTCCCCGTTCTCCATGCTGATGCTGCCCAGAAATTGCTATGATTCCTGGGATGGAAAAGTGCTCATTCATTCTGCAGCCCTAGAAAACGCTGAGGACATCCACAGGCAGGAAGTAATAAGCTCATGAATCACGGCTGCACTGAGCCAGGAGCAGAGCAAATTGTGACTTGGGGCAGGCACCTGCCTGGGGGGCCGGGCTTGGGGGGCGCCAGGCTCAGTGGGCTGTTTTTGTTGTTAGTGACAAAAGGGAAAATGGAATGTTTGAAGTAAAATGTTTCAGGTATTCCGTATGTGGATTCCTCTCACTCAGAGGAAGGAGTAGCAAGCAAGAAGCCGCTATTCTCTTCACCATGACCATTGTCATGAGCCGAACCAGGAAATAAGGGAGGCCTCATACCACTACACACCCAAAGATGGGCTGTGAATCTACCCTTTGGAAAGGGTACAACTTCCTTGCTGGGATTCACACATTCCGCCATGTTTCATGTAACCCTTGCTCAGGATTGGTCTCTATAGCAGTGCCAGGGTCAGGGCAGGGTGCAAACCTAGAAGTGCCTTTTAAACACTAACAACCTGATTTGGGGTTTTAGGATTATTCCAGAGGTTCTGGTTCAGCCACAACACCACAAACATGGCAAAGGTCCATGGCTGCTGCATTACTTCCACACAGGCCAACAAGAAGTACTCACCAAGAAACAAAATATATCCTTCAGCTAGCCTAGTTTTTCTCTCACACCAGCACTTCCTGTCCTAGCTTCTGCCCTGCACTCTGGATGCTAGAGCTGATCAGAACATTTTCTGCAAAATATGCCATTTCATCAAAATTGAGACATTTTGTGACACTTACGGCTTCCACACAACTGCTGTTGGAAAGTTCTTTGGCTCAGAGGGACTCTACAGATGGTTGGTTAGGGCATTAGCCTGCAATTGGAGACTCAGGAGAAAATCCCTGATTTGGAGTGATCTAGAAAAGAAAAAAAAATAGAGTATCAGGGTTGGAAGGGACCTCAGGAAGTCATCTAGTCTAACCCCCTTCTCAAAGCAAGACCAATCCCCAGAGAGGTTTTTGCCCCAGATCCCTAAATGGCCCTCCTCAAGGATTGAACTCACAACCCTAGGTTTAGCAGGGCAATGTGCAAACCACTGAGATATCCCTCCCCATATTGATAACCTCTGCTGTAAAGCAGGCATCTCCAGAATCCAAGGCTAGCACCTGACTCCCCCAGCTGCAGAGTGAGAAACACAAAATACAATTCTGTCTTCACACAAAGGTTTTGTTTGTATTCCATTGCCGAACAAAAACACATTGTGAAACCTTGAAATTTACCATGAAATGGAACTGTCACTCGTCCTCCGGTTAGCTCTGCTGTACATCCCATCTCTGGCTCCATCATTTGTTTACTTCATTCTCCTTCCCATTGTCTGAGAAACTGTATTAACATATAAATAAAATCCTAATATCTATAGGCCATTTGTCACTAGCAAAGGTCGGACTTTGGCTTTTTTTTTTTTTTTGGTAGAGGCTTGAGGGGAGGATGTGCCATATTTGGAACGGAGATAAATTTAATTGCTCTATGTGTTGACTTCTTTGCGTGAGCACCAGCTCTCCTCCCCTCTGAGGGAATCAGCAATAAGGAAAATGCAACATGTTGAAATTTAAACATTGTAGGTCAATGTTTACAGCTGCGCACAAAGTGTAACAGTAACTAGCCCACCGGCCTGAAATTAAAATGTGTAGGATCAGGAGATATTTTTGGTCTACCTGATAATTGATTCCATCTCTCTAATGCAACGCATTGAAAACAACTCCTTATGCCCTATGTTCTTTTTTAACCTTTGCTGTCTTAGTGTCCTGTCTCCTGAAAACAAAAGTATGGTTTTGCATAGATTGATAGGACAAATGCATTACCCTTGTGTGCAGTGCCATGTCTGCTAGGGAGCTCAGAACTGCTGTAGGGGTTAAAAAGTAGAAAAAGATATACAAAAAGGGGAAAAAATGAATTAGGGTGGTGGTGAGGAGTGAAGACCATCTGAGTGCCTTGCGATCTCCTTTGCTTCAGTAAATCCCATAACTTCTGGATGCTTCTTGGAGCCTCAAGCCTTTGAAATTCCTCCATCGGTCACTTGGAGGTGCTTATACATTATTACAAAGGGGTTTAACATGAAGGTTGCTGTTCTGAGCCCCTGACCATATGAATCTTAATGAAACCTAAAATTCACTCTATTGCATGCCCACAGCCCTATGGTGCACAAGGGCTTTGCAGACCCTACTCCCTTGGCTTATCTGGATTCTAGTTCCTAGAAATCACGTTCCAATTTTGCAGCTCTTTAAGAAAACCGCCACCTGAGGGACGGAGCTGTTATAGAGACGTCCTTGGGCTTGTAAAGAAAACAAGCTGGGCTCTTGCTTTCCTTTGTGCTTGGGCTCACTTGTGTCAGGCCACATGCCTCTGAATTTGTGGTTTCTTCTTGGCAAAGCGAGGGGGTGATGGCCATGGCCTAGAGCCAACACAGGGGCTGATTCCCAAATGAGACAGCTGAAGTGGTAACACACACGTGGCAAAACGTAGGGCCCTCCATCCCCATGAAGAGCACGTACAGTCTGCAAGAAGTAAAATGCCACCGTTTATGCAATGAAGATACCTGGGTGGATCATTAAACGTTACTTAAGGGAAGGTTTCAGAGTAGCCGCCGTGTTAGTCTGTATCCGCAAAAAGAACAGGAGTACTTGTGGCACCTTAGAGACTAACACATTTATTTGAGCATCAGCTTTCATGGGCTACATCCGAAGAAGTGGGCTGTAGCCCACGAAAGCTTATGCTCAAGTAAATGTGTTAGTCTCCAAGGTGCCACAAGTACTCCTGTTCTTTTTACTTAAGGGAAGTTCAGGATGGCTTCAGCAGCTGGTTTTCAATTAGGTCCTCTCTGCTTCTGGCAGTTTGCCAGCTGGGTTGAGGGTGGTTCAGGGAGGTCAGAGGCTTTATTTAGGTCACATGCAGGTGAGTCAGTGGCTTGTCTGAGACTATTTAGGATGCAGTTTCCTCCGTTGGTGCTTATCCCCCTTCCTGCCCATAACTCATCACACAGCAGCATCCCGGTATCCCAACTGCTGTACGGGAAAGTGAGGGGAGTGTCTGAAAATAATTCGCTCTCCACCAGCGGGAGGTGGCCGCTTTTCACTGGGGCTACAGAAAATGGACCCTGCAGCAAGCATCCAGTGTTCTGTGCTCACTCTTCTGTCCTTTCATTTTAACATGCGGGTTGACAAGCAACTGATTAACTCCACCAGCCTTTCACGCAATCGAGACTGAATTTAGAGTCATGGTCCATGGATATAGAAACTAAAAGAGTGTCTCTATTAACTCTTGAAAGAAAGGCTCCATTATAGGCCGGTGAGGTAACCGTTTCCAGGGTACTGTATGCTGCTAAAATATATATATTGATATAAATATCAATTCCCATTATCCTCAAGGGTCCCACTCGGCTCTCTACACCTTAAGTTGACTCAGACATATACGCTAAGATCCAATCTCTCATCCATCCTCTGCAGTAACTCTTTGAGTCATATGAATTTTGCAATAAGTAGTCTCTTTATTATATGCACCCACCTATTTGCAGCTGCGACCTTTCCCCTGGCGGGTTTTCTGCTTCACGAGCCCCTTGCTTGAGTTTCAGCTGATGGAAATGTGGGCTGAATCTAGCCACTAATGTCTAAATAACCTGAGTTATTGCTGCAATGAATAATAGCTGTGGTATTTGCTTACATAGTCACTGCACTAGCACTATCTGTACCTAACTTATTGCTTTGTAAAGCTGTTTGGGACACCTGGAGTATGAAAGGTCCTATATTAAATCGAATGCTATTATATTTGCTATTGCTGTCAGCAACTCTCTTATTCAGCCAACTTCATTGCACCTATGGGTGGTTCAAGAAGTACATTCCTACCTCTCTCCCCCAGGCTTTTCTCAAATAATCTCTTTTAGGTAGAATGCATTGAATAGTAAAATGTACTGCATGCAACATCTTTTCAAAGCCTCATTCTTTGTCGCATCACTTCTACTGAGTAAAGGAAGTTTGAAATTGAAGGAAAGAGTTTGCAGGAGTGGCAATAATATTAAAGCCAGTAAAATAATCAGTCAACATGCCCTGAATGCAGACTCTGGCTTTATCTTCCCATTGGTCACAAGCTACTGTTTCCCCATTAGCTGCAAAGCCCCAATATTAAGTCTTGTCCACAAAGTTCAGTCCCAACCCCTCTAATCTTCTGGGATGAATAATACTAACCTGTCCCTCAACAATGGTAACCAGAATTATTCACCTGGTAATGTGGTAAATCACCAGTGTAAATATAATGTGCCCATCAGGGGGAGGGATAGCTCAGTGGTTTGAGCATTGGCCTGCTAAATCCAGGGTTGTGAGTTCAATCCTTGAGGGGGCCACTTGGGGATCTGGGGCAAAATCAGTACTTGGTCCTGCTAGTGAAGGCAGGGGGCTGGACTCAATGACCTTTCAAGGTCCCTTCCAGTTCTAGGAGATGGGATATCTCCATTAATTTCAATTCATCTTGTATTTTCAGTAGGCCCCAGGCGTATTGTACCCACACATAGCAAGAGAGAGTCCAGGCCCTGAAGAGCTTGCAATCTCCGTAGACAAGACAGAAGAAGGATTGTTCCATTTCATGGATGAAGAATTGAGAAATTAAGTGATCTGCCCAAAGTCACACAGCAAGTCTGTAACAGAGATGGGAATTGAAACCAAATCTTTGGAATCATGCTTTAGTGACTTAACCACATGGACCCTCATTCCTTCAGATGTGTGCTTCATGTAAGAGGCTGCGGAAGCCTATTTCCTAAAGCCGTTGGCATAGCTATGGAAGAGCTTATAACCCTGCTGGCTGTCGGAAGAACAGGTCTTCTCAGTCCTGCCATCTCTCGCCCCTGCTAAATTTCCTTTAGCAAGTCTTCCTTCCTTCCATGCCTCCCAGCCCGGAGAACATTCTTTCTTGTAATTTAACCATTCCCATCAACACAGTTCTAATTTCAGATGATTTTCCTTCAAACCGCTCTCTGCATGTTCTGCAGGAGGAAAAATAAATTCTCCCATGGCAAACAGGGTTAACACCAAACCTCCAGGACCCTGGCGAGGATGCTGTAATCCAAGGCATTTCCACAAGCTCCCGCACAGTGATGAATCCAGCTGAGCCAGTGGTAATAGTGTCTATGGAAACAAATGAGCAATTGAATCCAAATGTTCAAAATAATATAGCTTCCACTGGGTGGCTACATAATTGTTTGACTGCCCCATTATAGCCTTTTACAGATGGACCTCTTAGGAGGCTTGAATGCGTTTGACTTATTAAGATGAGGAAAAGAGGGAGAAGAGAATATTTTCATGTGAAATTTTTTGCATTTCCCTGACTAGGCGCCTCTTAAAATTATTGCACAGGGACTTTGTGTTTAAAAAAAGATTTAAAATGCTTACACGTATCTTTTTTAATTAAAATTTTGCATTCCCTTCCCCTCCCCCACTCTCCACGGGCTTCTTAAGTTGCCAGGATTCAAGAGGGACAGGGAAAGGGTAGGGAAGGGGGAGTTGAGGGGACGCGTTAAGTCAGAGATATTAAAATCAAAGGCAAATATATTCAGCTCAGTCCTGGACTCTAAAGCCCCGGCTCTGATATTAGGCATTTGGGCTGCCACTTTCAAAAAGCTATTAAGATCAAAGATGAGTGAAATGTCTCCAATTAGACACGGTTAATGCTGGAGAATGCTGAGTAGGATGGATTCTCAGCACAATTTGAACTTTCCGAGTTTTTTCTGCTGATATTCAACACAAACAGAATGAAAGGAAATAAGGCAGAAAGGATGGGCTGGACAGAAGATGGCATTCATCTTTCTTTTCCTGATCCTGCAAATCCTTCCTTACCTGAGCGACGTTTTTCAAGAGTACACCCCTGGAGATCTGGATTCATATTTAGCTATTATCTTGGGTATTTGTAGAGTGCCCATCACCATAGCTTTTCAGAGTTTTGAAATCCAGAGCAAGTTAAAAGAGATATGTGTTTGGTGATCCCACTCCAGTTCCTAGTGGAGATTCAGCTACATCAGAAACAGGCAGTGGGTAAATAAACACCCCAAATCTTCTGCAAATGTTAATCTGAATTTTAAAATTGATTTACTTAGACTCCATTCTCTTTTGTCTTCGTGTTCTGTGAATAATCCAGTGAATGAGTATACTAGCTGGAATGTTCTTCACTGCAAATGTTAAGGGAATATTCAAAAAACTAATGCTGACCGCTTGTTTCTCCTTTAACGTACCATTGATTCCTAGTTTACAGAGGTGCAGAAGGTCCTGAATTTGTAACCACGATAATGTACTGAAAACCTCATTCTAAGATGTATTCTCATCCAATCAAGGAACAGAAACATGTGCCATGTGACCTGAATGTCTGAGCAAAACAGCTCAAGTTTCAAATATTGCTCGCAACAGGCTGTTTGCAACCAAGTGTGATGAACCCACTGAGCAATCGTAGGACAGGTCGACAGAGGACAGTGATGTGATGAAGCAGCTGAGAGGTGAATCTGCTGCTTTTCTCTCTTCTGGACTGGAAGGTTGTAGGTCAGCAGGAAGGGAACACAAGGCAGCCACCTACAATTGCACCTGTGGAGGGCAGAAGGATACTGCTGAGTAGTTACATGGAGACAGCTATCTTTATACTCCTGGACAGGAATGCCCCGAGGGGGCTGAGACAGGAACTGTTGGGTTGCTCTTTTGTTGTAACCATCTTGTGTCCATTATTTGCACCCTTTATTTCTGGCAGCCCTAATGAACTAATCCTGTGTTATTAACTAAAAATCAGTGAATGTTAATATCAAAGGGCTGGCGCTGGTAGACTGTTCATGCAGCACCTACAGATTCTGTGTCTGAGTTTTGTGCTATACGGAGCGCATGACCTGACATCTGGAAGAGACTCCTGCAACATAGCACTCAGAGTGACACCCTGCAGGAGGGTTGATTAAACAGGCCACAGCCCCTGAATTATTCTGTGGAATACACTTGAGTACATTTCTCTCTGTTGACAGACAATTCATGAAGAGAAGAGGAAGGAAATTAGTAAAACTATTCATCTGGCTCTATCAAAACCCCAGTTAATGATTGACAGGGGGAAAGGATGGTACAAGAGTTTCAATCAAGCTAGGAGAGTTAACAGGGATTCCTCCAGTATCGATAGTTAATATTTAAGCAATTTCATCCCTAACCTCACACCTCACCCAGTAATATGATCTGAGACATTTCAAGGTCCCCGAGAGAATTAAGTGCCTGAATCCCATTGCAATTCAACTCTCTTTGGATCTTCTAGGACTCCAGCTGTAACCCCAGTGCTGTGTCTACCTCCCTCATATTCAAATACTTCCTTGCCACTATTTTCGTAATCTCACTTTCTCCCATCCTTCTTAGTACCCACAAACACATCCTCTATGGATATAAATAATCTCTTATCAAATACAGAGACAAAGACACCATGAAGTAATTCTAACATTCTTTCCCCCTTAACCAGTAACTCCGTACTTTGTTTTCTTGCTGCAGTGGTATGAATTGCCTTGGGGGCAAGCTGGAACTCAGTATACGTTCACCTGAGCTGGTCAAAACTCAGAATTTCTGTTCCATGGGAAATTCTGACATTTTGAAATTTGTTTTTATTCTGAAATTGGAATGAGACAAAAATTTCCCATGAAACAAATTTTTGTTTTGGGTCAATCCAAACTTTCAATAAAATCAAAAGTTTTGTTCTGATTTTTTTCTGAGATTGTCTTTAAATTTTATATTATGTTATTGTTTACAATATAACATAACACTGGAAATGCAAAGTTGTTTCCAAATAAACATTCTATTCTGACCTTAACAGGTTTAGTTTCAACTTTTCAACAAAATTGTTTTTAAAAATCAACAAATTCTCACATAAAATTGTAATCTATTATGGTAGAGCATAGGCGCCCCAACCATACACCAAGACCCCATTGGGTTAGATGCTCTACAAACAGAACAAAAAACAGTTTCTGCACCAAAGATCATAATAGCCACCTTTGAAAAACCTCAGTGGATAAATAAACTGATCCTCAGAGCTGCCATCCTGAGAACACAGGGCAGGCCAGAATCCTATGGAAAGACCTTTCGCTCTCATCAAGTTAACCCCTGAGACCCCTGAGATTCCGACAGATGGACGAACGTTCCATACGCATGATATGCCTGTCTCTGTTGGGCCCATTACAAGAAGGCTTCACCTAAAAACAAAAGCCACAATCTTGCCTGTCACAACATGACATGGTGGCAAGCACCCCCTGTGGTTCCACAACAACTGTCGTGTTCTCATGGGCAATTGATTGATAGTTTGGATGAGGCCTCTCCAGTTTAACAGAGGGCTTCATTTGGGAATATCAAGCTGGTGCTGGCATTTAAAGAATGATTGCCCGAGGCAGTTACAGAGTTGGAAGCTGCATGTTCTATTCAT
Organism: Chrysemys picta bellii; assembly: GCF_011386835.1. Classification (NCBI taxonomy): domain Eukaryota; kingdom Metazoa; phylum Chordata; order Testudines; family Emydidae; genus Chrysemys; species Chrysemys picta. Next base: position 105,755,886 of record NC_088798.1, read on the forward strand.
TGGGGTGAAGGGATTTCACTTTAGAATATTGGCTATCGCCCAGCATGAAAGTGCCATACCATCTGTCATGAGATCTACAGGCTGGCATGTCAACAGTATGCCTGGGTGGACAAACCCACATTGAGCCAGGAAGGGGCTAATGGCCTGGCCTGGAGGCAGAGGATGACAAGCTCCATAACACCTGCCAGAAGTGTCAAGCCTGAGAGGTTTAAAAAGGAAAGCAGCAGGCTTCAGAGTTGGGTTACCTGAGGCAGGGAAGACCTAGGAGGTGGGTTGGCCAACCTTAAGCTAGGAGCAGCTAAGTCTTGGGAGAAAGAGTGAGAGTGGATTTTATGTTGACCGTGTCTTAGAGTGGGTGCAGAAGTTGCCAGCTCATAAGCAGCCACTGCCCAAGTAAAATTCAGGAGCTGGGTTTGTGAAGGTGGTGTACAAAATACAATCCAAAGCCCCACTTACTTCTTATCTATGGCTGTCTTGGGCAAAGGGAATGGGGCTTCAATATTTTTGTCCTGATCTGCCCTTTCCAGGGTTTGTAATCCTCTGCTGACCCCGTGGTAGTGAGTCACAACATCAATGGTCTATGCTTTAAGTCGGGTGACCTCCTGGCACTCAGCTTGAATCTCACCCTATGTCAGTGCATAAGGAGGTTATGTGCTCCAATGATTACAGCTAAAGCGGAGGACACTGAGCCTCTGACTTGCTGAGTGACTTTACACAAAGGTTTCTACTCCATCATCTGACCCGGTGATAAAAGACCAGGAACCTCCCTGAAAAGTACATGCTGAATCTGAGCTCAGCTTTACTAGGGAAACGGATGATTTCTTATGCTTTTGAAGTTTAACATAAGAACATAAGAACGGCCGTACTGGGTCAGACCAAAGGTCCATCTAGCCCAGTATCCTGTCTGCCGACAGTGGCCAGTGCCAGATGCCCCAGAGGGAGTGAACCTAACAGGCAATGATCAAGTGATCTCTCTCCTGCTTTCCCCCATCTCCTAGTTTAAAAACTGCTCTACAACCTTTTTAATGTTTAGTGCCAGCAGTCTGGTTCCACTTTGGTTTAGGTGGAGCCCATCTCTCCTGTATAGGCTCCCCCCATCCCAAAAGTTTTTCCAGTTCCTAATGAATGTAAACCCCTCCTCTCTACACCATCGTCTCATCCACGCATTGAGACTCTGAAGCTCTGCCTGCCTACCTGGCCCTGTGCGTGGAACTGGGATCATTTCTGAGAATGCCATCATAGAGGTCCTGGATTTCGATCTCTTCCCTAGCAGCCTAAATTTGGCCTCCAGGACATCTCTCCTACCTTCCCTATGTCATTGGTACCTACATGTACCACGACCACCGGCTCCTCCCCAGCACTACACATAAGTCTGTCTAGATGCCTCGAGAGATTCGCAACCTTCGCACCAGGCAGGCAAGTCACCATGTGGTTCTCCCGGTCATCACAAACCCAGCTATCTACGTTTCTAATGATCGAATCTCCCATTACTAACACCTGCCTTTTCCTAGCAACTGGAGTTCCCTCCCCTGGACAGGTAACCTCAGTGTGAGAGGCAACCCCAGCACCGTCTGGAAGGAGGGTCCCAACTATGGGAAGGTTTCCCTCTGCTCTCGTTGACTGCTCTGCTTCCCTGGGCCTTTCATCCTCCTCAACAGCACAGGGGCTGTCTGACCAGAGGTGGGACAATTCTACAGTGTCCCGGAAACCCTCATCAACATACCTCTCTGCTTCCTTAGCGCCTCCAGTTCCGCCACCCTGACCTCCAAAGTCCGTACGTGGTCTCTGAGGGTCAGGAGCTCCTTGCACCGAATACACACATACGCCACTCGCCCACAGGGCAGGTAATCATACATGCTACACTCAGTGCAATAAACTGGATAGCCCCCTCTCTGCAGCTGGGCTTCTGCCTGCATTGTCTCCTAGTTAATGAAGGGGTTGTTTAAAGCAAGAAGTTTTGAATGTAGTTTGGTTTATAGGTTTTAAGGGGAATAAAAGGTATAAGATAGAACTGGCAAGGAACCTGCGCTCCCTTCCTGCTCCCCTTCTAAACTCCCTTGCCTAACTCCCTGTTAGCAGCCCCAGTTGGCAAAAGCTCCCTGGTCACTTGTGCGCTGCTTTATAAAGTTTATGGGACACTCTTTCGAAAATGCCAAGAGGAATTTAGTGGGACTTTTGCTCTTAAGTCCCTTTGACACTTTGGAAAACCTCCCTCATAAATCTGAAAATAACAAAGAAGGTAAAGTCCCATGGTGGTCAGTTAGGCTGGAGCTCCTAAATCCCTTAGGTGCTTTTGGAAATTTTCCCTCTATCTGTTAATGTTCATTGTTCAACCATAATATGCAATAGACCCTTGTGCACACCTGGTTAATTTTTTAGGCCCAGATTGTGAGTGGCTTCTACACCATCACAGCGGTGACACAAGAAACCTTCCCTACTCACAGATACTCGTGCAAGTACACAGGGTTATAGATCTATTCCAGCCAAGGTCTCAGTGGGAATCCCACCAGGGCCACTCAATAGCAGTACATAGTCCTCTCAAGCAGCTAACATGACTTTATTAAAATGCTCAACCCATCAATACAATGAGAACTAAAAGGACTCACGGCATTCCTTTTAATAAACAAACTACTTCCCAATTCGACCTGTTTCACAGAGACTATTTAGCACACAGGCCTTTCCTCTCCAGAAATGCTGGTGAGGATACTCTTTGCACGCCAAACTGTACTGTACAAAGTCTGCTGTACTAAAGACAACAAAATGATCACTCAGCCCAGCACAGAGGAAGCGTTCCCAAGTAGTGCAGTCGCCAGGACGGTTGCAGATCAGGAGGGATGGGGTACCCAGGGCAGTGAGGCGCTTGTTACTCTGTGGCCAGGGGGGTGAGGGAGTCTTGCCTGTGCCTGGGTGGGTTTCAGTTCCGTATCACACTAGCCTTTCAGCCACTCAAGCACTCTGCTCTGGGCTACACTAGCCCCATTTTCGCCTTGAAGTTTTATCAATAAGTGCACCCACGCCCAAGTCCCTTTGAAGCATTCCCCTGTGATATCCAGTCCCTGACACTGGCTACTCAAAGAAGGTCCAGATCTTCTGTGCCCACAGGTACAGCGTACCCCAGTTTAACCTTAAACCACACAGCACTTGTGAGCACTTAAAAAACAATAAAACAGAAGTAGGTTAAGAGAGACTAAAGATTTAACTAGAAACAAGAGAGTGGTGGAAACAAGTGGTTACCAAACAAAGCCACATAATGTGACCCTGGGTCTACATTTAATAATGATGATCCTTCCTGTCTAATAAAGTAGGTTTTACCTCTAGAAGTTTAGTCAGTTGCAGAAGCTGGCTGGTTTCCCCAAGAACCAGGATCCAAACTTCCACAATGACATCCCCATTCCTCAAGGGGTTTCCTCAGTGAATGGAGGCAAGAGTGCTTTTCTCACCCTCTATGATACTGAAACCGTTTTGTCGTGATTCACCGGCAGAGTGATTCTCCGTCTGTTATAATGTTCCTTTTTACCTCCAAGTGCTTTTGATTCCTTTCAGTTATCTTTAATGGTTTTCCCTTCATGTTCTGTGGTGAGGCAATGATAGACCATTGAGCCTTGCATTATATCACCAGATAACAAGGGAGGAGTGACAACTCCCTCCTGCTTGAACGAGCCATCACCAAGACATGTTATCCCCTGGTGACTGATTTCTATTCCAAGTCCATATCACACACTTTCACTATAAATACATTATTCCTAAAATATTGCCCATATATACAGCTCACAATGATTATGAATCTTGACACATTACAAGCTTTCTGTAGATAACCTTACATGTTATTCTGTATGGGAAAATATCTTGTAAGATGCATTCGGTGTAATGAGTTTGTCAGGTCTGAGGTGAAAGTTGTCTGTAAAGAACAGGAGAACCTTTGCCAAGGGGTTTCCGTGTCACAGTTGTACATACACCAGTCTTGTGTGGAAGCCTAGGAGTGGAATAAGTGGTGATCCTACAGGACAGGACTGAGATGTATTAGTGGATCAGCAAGGGACAATTTGCCTAGCACCTGCTTTCAATTATGCCCAGTGCCAAGGCGATCAACCTTTTACATATGGTACTTAAGCACTAAAATTCAGCCAGTTCATCCAAAAACCTAAATATTTCTAAATAAATACATCTGATCCAATGAACACTTTCAGAAGACACTATCTGGTACAGTCAGTTATTTCCAATTATCTTTGGATGTCTCACTTCTTGGAATGACTGGCTACTGCCTACTAACTCTTACCTCATTATTTTCTTCTCCTTTATCCTCAGCTTCTTCAGATAAGTGAAGTGAAGGAACACCATGAAATCATTTGGACTTGTCGCACTTCGGAGGGGTTGGCTGTGCTGTGAATCAGCCCCACTAGATAAATACATAAGCAAAAAAAAAAAAAAAAGCTGGCTGAACATCTTCAGAAATAAGACCGTGAATTAATTGTGATTTCCAGGTCACAGAATTTCAAACTAATTAGTAGCAAAGCTTCTTGATAAATCACCCGTCCTACTTCAGGAGGCAGAGATGGTCACATTTTCAGAACTGGCCTCCACGTTTTATTTACCAAAATTATATAGGAGATTAGCTGACTACATTCGTTTCATGCGTTTGTATGGCTACTCTACACTACAAGCCAGGGGGGTGATTGCCAGCTCTCAGACCCATATTGCACAAGGTCAATGAGACCCAGCCTTAGTATGAATAGTTGAGCTGCCGTTGCTTGTGCTGCTGCACTGAGTACAAATCCACCTGAGCCCTGTGGGTACATACTCAGCATGGCTCCGTTGTGCTGCTGCTATCCATGGTACTAACTTTGCTACGATTTATACTCATGCTGGGAATCACACCACTATCTCCCCTTGTAGATGCAGCCTTCTGTAATGATGCTCCTAGAGGGGATGTCCCTGGGACCTCTGGATCTCAAAAGCCTGAAATTAAGAAACTAATTACAGTTACAAGGCTCACTGCTCCTCTGTCCCCTTCGGGTCTCTTTGAGTGAGCCCCCTTAGCTGTGAGGCCTTGTGTCTTTACCTATCCCAAGTGAAATCACACAATTCTCCCATGCTTAGACTAGATCATGGGCTACCGAAGCTTGGGTATCCCCTGAGCTTAATACAGCTGGTTCAAATGGGTTTGGCATCTGTCGTGCTTCCTTTTGGGAGTCTGTGACTAGTGCATCTCAAAAGAGACATTAGAATTGGAAAAAGTGCAGAGAAGGGCAATGAAAAGGATTAGGGGTATGGGACAACTTCCATATGAGGAGAGATTAAACAGACTAGGACCAGTCATCTTAGAAAACGACAACCAAGGGGGGATATAATAGTGGTCTATATAATCAAAAATGGTGTGGAGAAAGTGACGAACAAAGTGCTATTTACCCTTTCACACAACAAAAGAACCAAAGGTCACCCAATGACATTAATAAGCGATAGGTTTAAAACAAACATAAGGAAGTACTTCTGCAAACAATGCACAGTCAACCTGAGGATCTCATTTATCAGGAGATGTTATAAAGGGCAAATGTATAACCGGGTTAAAAAAAGAATGAGATAAGTTCATGGAGGATAGGTCCATCAGTGGCTATTAGCCAAGATGGCCATGGACATAACCCCATGTTCCAGGTGTCTCTATACTTCCAACCGTCAGAAGCTGAGATTGGACAACAGGGACTGGATCAGTCAAAATTGCCCTGTTCTGTTCATTTCACCCTGATGCATCTGGTACTGGCCACTATCAGAGACAGGATACTGAGCTAGTTGGACCATTGGTCTGACCAAGTATGATCATTCTCATGTTCTTATCTTACTGTTATGGGGTGTTGTGACAGGGTCCACTCACCTCTGGTGGTGCCTCCTCCTGGCTGTCCTGTGGATTAACTGTGCCAGGTGTTGCGCCCTCCTCTGGTGTTGTCTTCACCGATCCTGTCTCACCCTGCGGCCCCTCTCACTCCAGAAACTGCAGCCTCCTTTTCATGACTCGGGCCTCCAGTTGGGTTACCATATATATTCCCCTTCCAGGGGTGATGGAATAGTCTTTCCCAGACAAACCATACCAGACAGTCCACTATCGGGCGGTGCTGAAGGCAGAAACCATGCATTTGGGTTGTTGTTTTTACTTCAAGCCAGGGGGTGCAGCAGCACCCCTACTTCCAGCACCTTTGGGCACTCCTCTGGTTGTCTGCTTTTGCCACCTCCCCGTGAAGAGCCGGCAATCAGAACTGCTACGAGGAGCAGGCAGAGCTCTCCCATGTGTGCACCCTCCACCCGCCCACCAGCTGTCCTATTCTTACAGGAAAAGATGGAGGAGCAAAGCCCCACATCTCAGGGGAGTTCTGCCCTCCTGCGTCCCATGATCAATGAGATGTCTCCTTTGCTCCCCACTTCGTCCTGCAATACCCAACGTGGGAAGGAGTTGAAGAGCCCCTGGAGCTGCAGGGGAGGAAGAAGGTCCTGCCACAGTCCCTAACCCCCCACTCAGACCTGAGGGGGGGGGGTGAAGAACCCCAGGAGGAGCAGGGGTGAAGCTGAATTGATGGGAAGAGCAGGGAGTGGGCTGAGGTGGGGGCAGGGTGATGGCAGAACTCATGTGGGGATTAGGGGGACACAATTCATTTGTAGGTTGGGGGAAGTATTAATTGCTGGGTAGGGGATGGGCAAATATGGGGGCAAGAACTCCTGCTGCAGGAGCCGAAGCCTCCTCCTCCAATAAGGGGGCCATTGGCTATTCTAATTGTCCACTGGGGGTGGGCAGGGGGAGATCAATATCAATATCAAAAGACAGACTGAAAACCACAACGTCGTCTTGAAAAACAAACTCGCAAAACCTTGTGCCTTTGGAAAGGGCTGGAAAGTTCAGTTTGGTTTTGTTTATTAGTGGGTTTATCCCTGCCTGGAAGATGGAAAATGAACACAGGCAGAGCAAAAAGGGACCAGCATGTAAAGCTAATACAGACGGGCCATGGAAACAGAAACCAAGGGAAATAAATAAGGAAAATAATCAAATAAATAGTCCATAGACTGTGTAAAGAGCACCTGGTAGCGTCGGCCATAAGAGCTTCCCTTTAGCTGGAATACCACAATTCCTCTTTTTAAAAAATTGAATCGCCCTTTGGGGAAAAAATATTGGTTTAAATTGCTGGAGACAGGTGTGTGAACTGCATCATGGTTTTTGAACCCAATATAAATATTAATTTGAGAGGTTCTCAAACACATCTTACTCCCAGTGAGCTTGCCCAGCCCAAATGCTTCTCTGGCCTCCTCTTTGCTTCTCAAATACATCCAAGATACAGCTGAGATAAAACACATCAAACGGCCCGAACCTCTGAAACCACAGAAACTGCGAGGGAGGAACAATAGACCACAATGAGATAATCATCCCAAGAACAGAGGGATTGGACTTCTAAGGAGCGAAGCCCAGCGGACTGCATGGTTTACAGGTATGGTGGTGCTATCTCTGCCTTCTCTCACAAAATTAACGATCATTGATTTAAAATAGAACCCGGCAGAAAACCCAGATTTTTGACTGAAGGTAGTGGAAGCCCCTGGGGTCCCATCCCTCTTTGGTTCCTGTCAGAAAATTTTCTATTCCCAGACAGCGCACATTAGGGGCAGGCTATTGGGAAGATAATGGAGCAGAATCATTACTCCAGCGGTTTGCATGGCCAGAGGCTATGTTTTGAAACAGCAAATCGCCAGCTGATTTCTCCCAGTGCATTTGGCTAGCACACTGCATCCATTACTGGAGGCAGATGTGAGAGCTGGGTTGAGCAATATGCAAAATCCTTGGTTTTAATCTAGTTGGTTCAATTAATTTTGCATTCTATTTAATTCATTTCCCAAAGTAAACACAGTGGGCTAAGTACATTCCCCAAAAGCCAGGTGACAAGGGAGAGAATAATAATTCTCCCTTTCTGACACTGATAGAAGGTAAAGAAGCTAACTGTGCTGGTGAAGCTAGCTACGGAGTATAGGCAGAGATTAGAGTCACACCTGCAGTGTGTGTAACAGATGTCGCAAAGTATCCAGCCTGGATTTGGCCCAATGAACAACACAGTTCTCACCGTGGTCCTTTTAACACATTCGTTGTTCTGGTGTCTGTACCAGTACCAGGGGGTAGGACTGGGCAAAACAGGTGAGAAATTGTTCATGAACTTTGAGCTGAACATTTTCACCAATGTGTTTTTTGAGCCCTTTCAATTAGCCTTTTTGCAGAATTTCCATCGCCTAAACATAGCCTGCAGGTTGGTAGGTGATGTCCATTTCCAGCTTGGAACCTCCAAACTTTCTTGCACTGAAATTTGAGAGGTACAATGAGTTTCACTTTCTGAAGAAAAAACTCTCTCTGGCAAAGAGACCACAGGACTGTGGGGAAAGGAAGAAGCATATGATCTGCCCAAGACTGAAAATGCTGCAAATGGCCTGATGGAGTGGGAATGAGTACTGCATGCTGTAGACGCTGAGTTCCCCAAGCCAATAGCTCATTGGGCAGATGTGGTGAAGGCATATCAGTTTCATAGCCACTGGTACACAAAGGCGCAATGTGGCCAGCATCACATCCGACTGTCTTTGACTGCCCGAACCTGATGTATCAGGTACCTATTGTGTAGCTGAATGAATGGGAGGTGGCTTTTCAGGATAAAATTGAGCAAAACTTGAACCCACAACTTTCAGGAGTGTAGATGAGCAAGAACCACTCAGCCACCACACCTGGGCCCGGTAGAGGTAGGCAATAAATGATATGAAGAGATGAGGCCCCTCTGTTAGCTCAACGTAAAGGGACCTTTATATAACTCAGAAGCAGACTACAAGATGGGTTTCATTTCACATTTCAGCTTTTTTCATCTTAGCAAATACTGATTCGGTAAGCAACATTATAAGGCTGTTGTGAAGGACAGAGGAAAACTGTGGCTCCAAAAACATGCCAGTCACAGAGCCATAGTTTAAATCCAACACATGGACTTGAATCAGACTTTTATAGGAAAAAAGAAAATATCTCTAAAAGAAAAAGCCTTTTGAGAGCTCCCAGAAACGTGTGTGTTCTTGCTGTACGTTCATCAGGTACAGGATCTCATGTGTTTCCCCCACTAATTATAGGGACAGGGCTGAGATTGGAGTGAAGAAGGGATAGATGCAGGCACAAAATGTAACCCATATTGACTTGCTGAAATAGCAAGATTTCATGTGAGGCCAGATAAATGAACAGTTCTGGTATCTCTGTGTTTTCATCAAGAAGTTCATGAAGCTAAAATTCTGCACAGCGCCAATTCCCACCGTGAAAGCTTTGAGAGCCCATTGTCAGCACTATGATTTTATTGGTGTTATTTTTAATTACGTAAATGTTCCCAAAGGCTGTGATGATGGACACACAAACTTCAGCAGCCAGAAATAAAACGAAGCTCTGGATCAGGCCTTCTGAGTGAAAGAGATGCCGAACTACAAGGGAGGAAGAATGCTCCTCAGTGACAAACGTGACCTAACAGCAATGGGAAATATTGGTAAAGTAAACTGCTTTAGTGTAGAAGTCGTTGTTAATTGTGTTGCATTACATCCAAACACAGAGATCCCAAATGAGATCAGGGCCCCATTGTGCCTTGTATGCACACGTAGTAGGAGATAGGACCTGCTCTGAAGAGATTACAATCTAATTAGACGGGACAGGGAGAGGAAACGGGGGGAAGTCATTTGCCCAAAGTCAAACAACAGGGAAGTGGAAGACCTAGGAATAAAGCACAAGACTCTTGATTCTCAGTCCAGTGCCCAGTTCACTGCACCGGTGCTTCTCTTCCAGGCTAGAGAACATCCTTTTGAAGACTTTTCAGCTTAGACTCTGCTCTGCTTAGAGTGGTTGGGGCTGATCCTCCTGTTGCCCACACTCATGCATCGCCACTGAAGTTCATTGGTCCGCTCAGTTTAAGCTCAAGACAGGATGTGCTCTTCCCCCAAACATCTCAGAGTTCAGCAAAAGTTCTCTTAGATTGTCAGTGAAGAATTTGAGATCACAGAGCTCAAACTAGGATAGACTTCATGCTGAACAAAACAACAGCAATTGTGACGTATCTGGGCTCCCTATCACACTAACCTATAAAAACAACTTCTGACAACGCTCAGCAAACCATGGTCCTATTTTAACCGCACTCGCTTGTAACTTTTTACAAGGTCAGTCCCAGCAGCCCTTTCTCGGTGCTGGTTTGCATCTTGATTCAAGTCTTGACAGCATAGTCTCTTTGGGAGCATCCCCAACCACATACTATATGTGCAACGGGACATGCCAGGCTACGTGTATGTGGGTGACTCCCTCAGAGACTGTTATAACAGATGATGCTGAGATACTTTCACTGCCTGAGAAATGTGATAATCACCCTGGAGTGTATGGCCTGGCTTATCTGATTTCCATGACAAAATGCAATTTACAAACAAAAGTAAGGATGCCAGGATTTGGGATTTAATGGGGATCACTGAGGACCATTAGAGAGCTCCATATTTATTTATTTTTGGTCTACAATTGGTCTACAATTCTAAATCCATCTCGTAATAATACAACATGTATTGTTAAAAAGAATGAACCCACTACGTATCCACTTTTTTATAGGCCCTCACCTGCCTGTCGAAAATGTAACTGTATTGGGATTCCGGACTGTTGTTATTTTCTTCGACAAGAGCTGTCAGGCTAGTTGCTGGGCCACTGCTGTGGTCACGTTCATGGGAGGCGAGTTCTAAATACAGTAGAACACCGTTTAGCCAACCCTCCATTATCCGGCTTTCTGTATTTACCGAACAAGCGCACACAGGTCCAGAAGCTGGTGATCAAATGAAATTAATGGTTAGCAGGTTTAAAACAAATAAAAAGAAGTTCTTCTTCACACAGCGCACAGTCAACCTGTGGAACTCCTTGCCTGAGGAGGTTATGAAGGCTAGGACTATAACAGGGTTTAAAAGAGAACTAGATACATTCGTGGAGGTTAAGCCCATTAATGGCTATTAGCCAGGATGGGTAAGGAATGGTGTCCTTAGCCTCTGTTTGTCAGAAGGTGGAGATGGATGGCAGGAGAGAAATCACTTGATCATTACCTGTTAAGTTCACTCCCTCTGGAGCACCTGGCATTGGCCACTGTCAGTAGACAGGATACTGGGCTGGATGGACCTTTGGTCTGACCCAATATGACCATTCTTATATTTTTATGTTCTTATGATCTCTCCAGTGGCCGCTAGACAGCACTGTAGCCTCGCACTTTCCCATTCTCCAGAATATCTGAATTTTTGATTATCCGATCTGGTCCCAATCCCAATTAGATCAGATAAATGGGGTTCTTCTGGTATAATTCTTTAACTAGAACTTGACTTTAAGACAAAACATATGGTCTATTTTTTGTTTCTGCTTTTCTCTCCCTAGTTGCACATGTCCTCCATTTTCATTGCAACCAGAGGATATGTTTAGTTGCGTTAAAATATTTGCTTCAAGTCAAGGGTTAACAAAACTCCAGTATTATGAAAAGGGGGCACAGGGGAGGGGACTGGCTGGCTGAAGAGAATTAATAATGGGTTGCAGAACCTTTTATCTCTAGTTTCTAGGCCAATTCAGTCCTAGTGACCGAAAGTCCTTTGAAACCCAGCAGGGCTTTTTTATTGTATTTGTAAATATCCTTAATAAAAATAAAGGCAATTGGCCTGATTTTTCAAATGGGCTGAGCTCCCATTGGGAGCACCCCTGAAAATCCGGCCAAATGTCTATGAATAAAAGAGGGAAAGCAACTCCTCCCTGGGTGCCTTAGACACTTCCACATATAGCCTCAGCCAAGGCAAGCATGGCCAGATACTCCTTGGAAAGCACCAAGACATGGATGTGAAGTGCAGTACAACTATACAATTATTGACCATCATCCACCCTGCCGCCTCCTCATTGGAGAGGGATTTTTGTTTTTAAAAGGAGAATATTTGCTAATATGCATGACTTTGTGATGGGGTCCCCAGGGTGCAACCTGGACTGTGGGACAGCTGAGCCCTCCAGAACTCACCAGCCTGGGGTATCCCTCACACTGTGATGCTAATGTCAAGCTTCAAGCCTCTGGCAGGCACTGTACTTACACAGCCCTTCACAGGCATTGACACACAACTGAGTTACATGAATGGTCTCCCAGCCACTCATGAACCAACGATAGGGAGGCTCCAGCCAATTCCCCCTAGCTCCAGCCCCAGAACTGTACTGTCTTGCTCTGGTCAGAAGTCTCACGAGTGTAAGTTCATTACTTAGCTCACCATGTCTTCATAGGAAAGTGGACATGAACCAGCCTTTGTAACCTGAGCAGATTTTCCAAGCACTTTCGACAAACTCACTGGTAAGGATAAAACATTAAAATAAGTTTATTAACTACAGAAAGATAGGCTTTAAGTGATTATAAATGGTAGGCATAAAGGTCAGAGATAGTCACCTTAAGAAAATAAAAACTAAACACACTTTCTAAATCCTTAACTTTTAGTCTAAGCAAGAGTAGAATCGAACATTTTCTCACCCTGACAGTTGGTACAAGCAGGTTGCAGTTCCTCAACGAATAAACTGGCTCCCTTTCCAGCCTGGGACCACTCTTCCCCAGTTCAAAGTCTTTTTCCTCCAGATGTTCCTCCAGGTGTCTCTCTTTTTATACCTTCTTCCAGCAGACTAGAAAGATCTTTGCTCTGAGGTGTGTTAGTCCGCCCCATGGCATACATGCCTTCTCCAAGAAGTCTCTGGGATTGTGGATTGGGTGTTGATGAGCCATTAACTGTCTGGCTATCGATGGCTATTCCTTTGTTATAACTGAAAGGCTGGTTTGGACGTTCCCCACCCCACAATATATTTCAGTAACACATCTAGCCATACTTCATATCTTCACATATAATGAGAGCACATACAATCCAACAGGGTATTAGTGTTCAACAGATCAAGACTTTTAAAGTGATACCTCACAAGGTATACTTTGTACAAAATATATCCTAATTATAAGACAGTGGTGAATATGGGGATTCCAGGGTGCTACTTTGAGGTACAGAATGTCACAGACTTCAATTATGTGTTTGAAGAGGGGGTGTTTGTAAATATCATTCAATAATATATAGGACTGGAAGGGACCTTGAGAGGTCATCTAGTCTAGTCCTCTGCACTCATGGAAGGGCTAAGTATTATCTAGACCATTCCTGACAGGTTTTGTCTAATCTGCTCTTAAAAATCTCCAGTGATGGAGATTCCACAACCTCCCTAGGCAATTTATTCCAGTGCGTAACCACTCCAACACTTAGGGAGCTTTCCCTAATGTCCAACCTAAACCTCCCTTGGTGCAATTTAAGCCCATTGCTTCTGGTCCTATCCTCAGAGGTTAAGAAGAACAATTCTTCTCCCTCCTCCTTGTAACAACCTTTTATGTACTTGAAAACAACCATCATGTCCCCTTCTCAGTCTTCTCTTTTCCAGACTAAACAAACCCAATTTTTTCAATCTTCCCTCATAGGTCATGTTTTCTAGACCCTTAATCATATAATTAATTATATGATATAAGATTAATTAACCATATAATTTATAATATATTAATTTATTAAGATAAGGGAATTATCACTTCCAATGTATCTTGCAAAGAGATGCTCCACTAAAAATGCCCACACAAACCAAACACCGGGCCAAATTCCATCCTCAGACACCTGTAAAACCCCAATGATTTCTCTAACTAAAAACAAAATTTGGTCCTGCATCAATCAAATATCTAGGCCCAAATCCTGTTCACCCCTTTCTTGCAATTTGCTCCACTTACATCTGTGGGGGAGGGGAGGGAGATGGGGTGATCCTAATTTTGAAGCCGACAGTAGAGGTGGTCCATGGAGAGAGCTCGCGTTGCAATAGTATTTGATCTCATTCTACTAAGGGCAGATCTGCACCGCATTTATAATTTCCTTAGAATCAGCTACCCATTACCAAGCAATGTCTGCAGAATAATTATGTTATAGCAGATGCTAATGTGACCTTGGGGAGGGAGGCAACCAGAAATTGTGCAGTTGTTCAGAGGAAGCTTAGTTTTTAATGATGGTTAAAGAGTGCAAGAGCCTGGCACGGCACCTTGAGGGCCGCAGCCTTGCTCAACGGCTGCCTGCATACGGAGCTGACAAATCGGAGGGGCTATCTGTTTGTCTCCCACTAGTTGAAACGTCTCTACCTGGTTAGATTCGGCCTAAGCTTTCTCTGCTCAGTCTCTGCTGGATCTCTTTAGCGGCCTCTCAGATTAGGTTGCAACAAAGGCGATTGGGGGGGGGGGTGCGTGCATTTCTTTCCCAAGGCATCGGAGACTGAAAATGAGTTGTCACTGACCCAAAGCCCCATGAAAGCTAGGAACCTCAATCAAGATTTCTGCCCTATTTCACTGCAGAGCCTGGCATGTAATTATTGCAAATGTCATGGTAACAAACATAGTGGTTTTCACAATGACAGTTGCCATTGCAGAAATAGCATAACATGGAGCAAAAATTACCTGTCGGTGCCTCATTATGTTCATCTGAATCCTGCATGTTCAATTCACCGCCAGGCTGCAGCTAACACAATACTTCTCCACGCTTTCTCACTGCTCATCCTAGGACTAGCTAACCAAGTTCTTATACAGTCCCTACCACTGTGGTCTCTGAACATCTATGCCAGATGCTGTCATCCCTGGAACTCAATATATTTTTTCAAGGGGCCTCCCCTTGAACTCCATGTACAATGGGACACAATGTGGCTTGACTCTGGTTTGTGTCAAAGTGCACTGTTCTCACTAAGATTACATTGTGTTAGCAGCTGTATAAGAAGAAATGCAGCAGCCATTCACCAATAGCTCACATGCATCCTTGGACATGAGAACCTGTTTGAGATGAGGCTCTGTCCCTGAGGGCCAAAACTGGTTTCTGCTCTACTTATTTTTTTTGCTAACCATATATCCAGGTACAAAATGACAGTTCTGTGCCTTTGGATTCTTAGCTCATGATTCATTCTCTACTCCTTTTACTCCAAACTCATCTAATAGCCACTTGGAACAGTTCTGAACAAGGCTGGTTTTGATAATGGATGGGGCTCAGAATAGATCTCTCAAGGAAAACAAAGCAATTATAGCATCCTTTGGCATCTCTCCTGAAGGGGGAGTTATGACACAGCCATATGCTTGGCTAGTAAATAAGCTCTTTGTCGGACTGCAATTCACAAGGGGGAGTCTTACATCCTACTCTTTAGTTCTGACACTGCAAGGTGCTGGTTCTGCCAACTTGCTGCGGTAGAAGCAGAAGGGTGTCTCTGGCGCGCACGGTTTGCTGTCCCGTGGCAGAGCCTGTTCACAGAACTAGAGCAAAGAGCAGGACAATTACCAAACATAAGGACTGCAAATCAGGAGTTTCTGGGCTTATTTTCAAGAAGATCCAAACCTGAAATCCGTTTTCTGTTTTATCCAGGAAAGCCCCCCACTTTCAAAATGGCTGATCCACAAGGGCCTGAACCAAATTGCCATTGAATTTAACAGGAACGGCCTTGTACCTGTAGTGTAGGGTGTCCCAGGCCCAGAATCCTGTCAGGCCTGTGAAATGAATGGGAGCTTTGTCATTTACTTCAGCGAGAGGAGGAGTCGGGCCTTTAAAAAGCAAGAGGAGGAAGCCAGAGAACAATTTTTGAGTCCTGCTGCCTACGTGACAAAGATTGGGAAGAAGAGGTGTAACAAGAGGCAGTCTGGTCTAGTGGATAGTGCAGTGGACTAGCACTCAGGAAACCTGGGTTCTACTGTTGGCCTGCTGAGTGACCTGGGGCAAGTCACTTCCCTTCTCCGTGCCTCAGTTTCTCCATTTGTAAAACTGGGTTAATGACACTGACTGCCTTTGTAAAGTGCTTTGAGACTGCAGTTGAGAAGTGCTATAGACGAGCTTCTTCTGACTGAGTGTAACTGTACTTTGTACCTGTTAGCTGGCACCACCCCACCACGTATGCAGCAGTTAAATACAGTGAGAAATAGAGACTAAACCATGTGCACAAATAGCTTACATTTCTGGGCATATCTCTATACGCCCTGTAGAGGTGCTTCCCGAGCGTGTCCTCTTTTCTAGTTTAGCATCTTTGGTTTGAAAGAAGAACATGATGGGAATCCTCCAAAGCCCAGTGGATTCCCAAAGCCTGAACTTGTCACCCCCAAGATCTGATCAGTGACCAGCAACTTGACATTTAATTATTGTCCATCCGAATGCCAGACATTTCCAAAGAGCCAACTCTCTCGCTAAGAGTGCAGCTGGTCTAGTTTCACCGAGGGCTGGATACCTCCAGAGCTTCCCTCCCTCCTTGCAGGAGCCTCCAAAGTGGGGAGTAGAGGCCAGTGAAGGGGAGTAACCGATGCTCCATAAAGCTGTTCAGTAGCAGGGCCAAGGCGGAATGACTCCCAGTGTCCCCTCTGCGGTAATACTGCTGAGCATTGCCCCTTGTTGCAACCCGTGCTTAAATGGCCCAGCCAAGCTCTCTGCAGAGAACAAGCTGATGATTATCGGATACCCAGCGTCCGTTTGCAAAGTATCTGTTTCTAGCACTATTGCTAATTACTGAGCTTGAACATTTATAGACAAGCCAGCACCTCTGCAGGGTCTAGCGCCTCCAACCCGTCCACATGGGGGCTCCCCCGTGACTTCAGTGGGATTTGCATGCACAGAGCTACTGCAGTACTAAGACCATCATTCCAGCTTGGCGAAAGCCCAGTTTTCTCTACATAGCAGCATTCAGCCACTGCTGTCTAGAACAGCCGTGGAGACATAAAGCATCAAGATGTGGGGGGGGGGGGCGGTCCAGAACCACTACTGCTGTAAACTGGTGTAAAGGTACATCAGATGAGGATCTGGCTCTGGATGTGGTTCAGGTAGTCAAGAACTTAGGGACTTAACATGCAAAATGCTGAGTACAATTCAAATCCCAGTGACTTCAACAGGAGCCAGGAGAACTGAGCACCGTGCAGACAGGGACCCTGAAGCTCTTCTGAAAGAAACCAAATGTGGAACTATATTTTTCAGCCCTTTTCAATGTAATTGATCAGTGGACGAATATTAAATGAGCGATAAATCTACATAAATAGAAGTATCAGGTTCTTTTTTCTCCTTTTGCTCCCGACGGCCAGAGTTTTGTAGGGACAGTTTTAAAAAAGAATGTATTGCCAGTTTTGCTAACGCAATGCTTTGCTGAGACTGGAAACAAAGGGTCAGGAGTTTTCTCAAAAGAGCTTGTTTTATGAGTTTCAACAGGAATCAGTTTTCATTTATTCAGAAACGTTCATGAACATTTGGACTGAACTTTTTTACGGTTTTGGTTCTTCCTTTTTACAACTTTTTTCCTTCTGCCATTTTGCCATGAAAAAAGGAGGGTGGGAAGAAAGGGCTGGAGAGAGTAAACCCATTTTTTTTTCTCGATTTGGTGTTTTGCCAAACAAATGAAAAATGTTGGGGAGAAATGTTTTTCTGTGACTTTTTTTTTAATTGCTGACTCACTGGTCCTATTGAGGCTCAGAGGTGGTGTTTGTTTCCAGCTTTTCTCTGCTTGTGTTTTTAGGAGCTTTTGAGATGAAAAAATTATGTCCAAAAACTTAAAAAATTATTCTAGCTTGCAGTCTTTGGCCTGAAGGAGGCGTGGCAATCCGGATGCCTAGTCAAGAGCTGACTGTTATTCTTTTCCTCTGTCACCTATTCTTCCCAACACACGTGCTCACACACTCTAATAAAAACATCACTCAATATCTATTTCTTTCATTCGTGCCCCTTTTCCGCTGGCAGGCTCACAGTTCCACCGTGGCTGCCTTCCATCTGAAGCCAGGTCCCAGAAGGGCTAGTTAGCTCCAACTTCTGCTACAGAATGCCACAGTGGGAGACGGCATGTTTTCCCTCACCTGTCATTAGCAGCACCAGCTGTGGGACCCTTTTCCCGACATGCGCAGAGAAGGGCAGAATGATGGATTCGGAGATCAGATGACAGCGGAACTACCAGAGTGGCTGGGTGGGGATGGAGAGCGGGCTTCCTGAACGCAGAAAGGATGGAGCATGCAGCATGATACAGACCAAAAATCAGTACCAGGGTATAGCAAATCCTCAGATTACATTATAAAGAGCATCTGTAAATCACCCAAGTGGGACCATTCTGGGAGATGGACTTAATGTAAATAATGAAGCCTCTATTCTAAATGGAGAGAGGTGAGGGTGGAGGCATTAGACCCCACTGCAGTGATTTTGGGGCAGTGTGGTTGTTCTTTTTCAGAGGCTGACAGGAAGCGGAACAGGGCAGGGATATCTGCGAGGCGGCTGGTTGGTCTGCACTCTTTTAGCCACTGTGCTGGTGAGCCTGGGGGAAGACTTGCATGGATGTGGCCGCTAGTCACAGTGACAGAGCAGCATGCTGGCTGCAGGGGGTTGTGAAGTGTTGATCCTGATAAAGGAAGCCACTGATGGGCAGAAAGTGTTGCAGCGCCAGGGAGGAGTGGCTGCAGCCCTTTGGACTCTGGCCTCTGGCATTTCAGTGGCAGTACTGGAACAAATGGGCAAGAACCAAGGAGTGGAACAAGCAACATTTCAGGTGGCCTGGGTGAGGGGAAAATCCAGAGCGCAGTGATTTCACCAGCACAGCCACTCCTTCCCTTGCCCTGATGCTTTCCTGGGACATTCAGGCCACGCTCTTACTATGCTGGGACAAGACCTAGTTTTGCAGGTTTCAAAGACCTCAGTGGAGGAGGCTCCTTTCTCTTTCATGGATAGGGAAGCCTTTGTGTTTCAGTGTTTCCCCCTCTGAGTCCTTTCAAGCACAGCCCACCTCCAAAGCCATCCTTTGGAGCCTGCACAGGGCGTTTCCTTCACCCGACTGTCCCCTTGTGTTTGGGAGAATGCTTTGAAGGGAAACCAGCTGCAGAATATATTTAGTAATAAGAAGAGCCTCGGTCGCTTTGTGCTATGTGCTCTGTAAATGGCTTCGCTGTGGCATTTAATCAATTGTTTCAGCTGTTTATTACCTTGTATATCACCATGCAATGGAGATTGTTGCCTAAGCGACCCTTATTGGATCTGAAATAAATACAGAGGAGCCACTTAAAGTCCTATTGGAAGAATAAATTTCCCATGCACCAAACCCAAACATAGGCAGCGAAAAGCAACCAGCTCTGTGCATGAAGTAATCCATACAGCTCCCTCTCAAGTCTGGGGGAGTTACACGTGTAGATCTTACGGCAGAACAGGACTCTCACACAGCGAAGGCTCAGTCTACGGCTTCTGTGGGCACGGGCTTAACAAAGTTATGCCGGCTGGAGTCAATGGGGCTGTGCTTTGTTTAAATCAAGGTTACTCCACCTGTGGGCACCCAGTCCTCATGCTGTTAAATGGGAGGGGGCTCGGCGAGGCGGGAGAGAGTCCAGTATATAAAGGGTTGAGAATCCCTGGTTTAACCCATTTAAACCCCATCCAGGGGTGTGTGATATGCAGCATAGAGCTGCAGTGAGTTGTGGTTATTTTACACCACCAGACTGCCTGCAGAGGGGCAACCCCCCCGGGGCCTCCCCAGAGTTCTTGGAAAGCCATCACAGAGGAACTGACAGTAGAAAAGAATAAATTCCAGCTTCCATGCCCTAATGTGAGGCAGGTGATTGCAGATATCCAGAAGGCCATAAAAGCCATAGGCCAGGTTGTCCTGTTGCTGTGTCATGCACCAAGGAGTTGCACTCAGTTGGAAAAGGGCAAGCCCATACAAAAAGAATGGTCAACGTGATGTTACCTACACACGCAAAACAGGGCCAGGGTGGAGCATTAAGTAAAGCAGACCAGGGCTGCTAGAGTACCAACAGAGAGGCAGGCTAGGGGGCATACACAGCGGGGAGATGGGAAACCAAGCATCATCGTTTGAGGATGCATCAATCTGCTCAAGTGCTGGTTTCCCCCAAAACTTTATTCAGAGCCATGCATTGTGACCATTCATGGTACAGGAGTGGAGTCTCTCCTCTCTATACGCCCCAGGGACTGGCTGCTACCAAGTCCTCCCACTACATTATCTCAACTTTATCACACTGGCACTATTGTCTCTTGAGTTTGTGTTGCCTATCCTGGGTGCCAGATGAAGACTAGCACATGCATAGCCAGGTATTTTGTTTGGCCCGCTCCAGCTGGATAATTCTGAGCAGGCAATTAGACAGTAAGGATGGCGTCAGTCCTGACATCAACACGTGGAACTTCTCCATGGCCAGTGGGTCTCTGCTGGACGACATACAGAGCCCTGAGTTCTGGCACACATTGGTTGTTTGTGGCTGCATACAGACACATTAGCAAGCAGCTCAACCCCCTACTTGCCGCATACACACCTCAGTGGCGCTCCCCGGGGAACGATGGAATGAGGTTGGAGTTGGCACATTCTAAAAGGTGTTTCACACCACCTTGCACACCAAGAGATAATCACGTTCCCTGAGTGCAAGCTTCACAAAGTTTAACCACTGTGCAGTCATAGAGGGGGAAGTTTTCAAGGATTTTCACAAGAATCCTGGTGGCAGATAGTAAATGAGAGTAGGAGCTACTGAGAGAGAGAATGAGGAATGGGAGCAGAGAAAGAGAGAATAAATGTGGCAATTTGCTGTATTTTCTACTGGGAGGAAGAAGACCGGAAACCTAAATATAATCAGTAAATGATGTGCCTCCTGTTTATCAAATGGAAAATTATTCTGCTTGCACTTGAATGAGATAGAGGGTTTTGCAGTTTATTGAGAGTCAGAATGTAATCCTAAAAAGAAATTAAATGTGGGGCATTGCCTCATGTTGAAGAACAGAGGAAGGGTATGTGTAAAACACTGGTGTGTAATGTTCCCCTCTAGTAGTGGGATAAAAGAGGATAACAGCCTACTACTGCTAGCAGGCAGTGGAGTTACTCTTTTAGATCAAGGGGTAGAAGCTTGTGCTGTGGCACGGAAGGTCCGGGGTCCAAATTGGTCGGATGGTTAGGTCCTAACTATTCTTGTTGTCCTCTTTTATCTGGAATGAAACATTAGCAGCTGATATTAGAATGATAAAGAATTATCCTAACAGAACTCAATGTACATGTGTCCTACCTATATATAGGGCTAGATTGTGCCTTTAGGCATAGGCCTGAACAAGAGGTGTTTGTAAACTGCTCCACCTCTGAGTAGCCCTGTGCCTCGCAGACGCAGTCACCTCCCAGTTCTCCGTTGTTCTGTGGGGATACAAGAGGGGTTTAATAATTGGCTCCTCGCCTCACCAGCTTGAAAACTATATCACTCCCTGCCTAGCTGCACTGGCAGGCATGTTTGGGGGGACCGAGCCAAGCTTTTCCCATTCCCTGCTGTGCAACCAGAGCCAATGACCAGGCAGCCCACAGAGGAGTGTAAGGGGGGTTCAGACTGGCCTGTGTGGGCATCGTCCAAGCCACACTCTACCCCACAGTGATTCCAGTACTAACGATGCAGGTCACCAGCAGTGGCTATAGGCAAAGTGTGTGCTAAACCGTTCCAAGCAGCGAGCAGAAAAAAGGGGATGTTTTCTCCTTCTCCTCAAACAGGAGAGCTCCACGGAGGCTCAGGGGGCCGAGCGGTTCTGCTTTCACCTGTGCCATCTGGCCCCAAGGCCCCAGCAGAAACCGCTGTCATACTTAGCGGAGCATCAAGGCTTTCCCAGCCAGCCAGCGCGGCGTTCGAGACAGAAATTCTGAGACGCCTTCAACTCTGGGGAGCACTAGGCAGTGAGCAGCTGTCCAACGAGCGGCAGTAATCTGGAATAAATTGCACAAACCGGGCTTTTCCCAACCGAGGCGTATTATGCCACAGGAAAGAGACAGCAAGGCAATGAGGCATGCGGCTGTTAAATGGAGGACTTGACATGGGTGTGAGTAAATACAGGGTAAGAGGTGACCCCCTCTCCCCGCCCCCCCAGTGAAGACGTGGCAAAGTCTGCTGAGTTCATATACAGCAAGAGCCTGGTGACAGAGACAGATTTTCCCTTTACTGTTTCCATTAGAGATGAAGGCCTCAAACAGAACCACCTTCAGACTTTGGTTCCTGATCTGAGCTCTGGGGCTGGGCACCTAGGATGGACTGAACCTGAATCCTGGACCCCCAAAACTGCCACATTGCCACTTATTCCCCCTCTTATGTGAGTGGCTCTCCTGGAACAAGAGCTCCCCCCGCATGAAATGGTACGTGCAGACTGCAGCTGGGGAAGTTGATGACCTGCACTGCCCATGGGGAGCCTGCCGCTAAGGTCTCAGACTGGAGCAGGGCTTGCTCCACTTTTGGACAGGCTGCAGCACGTGGCGTCCCAGAACCAACCCAGCTCCGCCGGCCTGTTCAGACATAGCCCCTCCCCACCCCTATTTCAGAGGCTAAAGCACCATTATCAGCACTGCCTCATGCCAGGGCTCAGTCTCACGACACTGTGATTCCCTGGCTGTGCGGCCGCTCCAAGGGCAACAAAGACGCATCTTCATTTTTGTTTTGATAGTGTTTACCGCTCTCCAAGGCAGCAGGGCGATTTCCTCCTGTTCAGAAAAGACAATTGGAAAATTAGTTGGTCTCAGTTTAAGGAGGTAATCATCCAGTTTAGCTAGGATTGAAGCAAACAATGCAGCAAATGCAGAGTGGTGCGATTCAGTTACTTTATTAATGTACAATACACTTTTCTGTCTTGCTGCAGTGCGATTGACGATAAATCAGGTTTCCTGAACTGCAATTAGCAATTACCGGGGCCATCTCTCTAGGCAAACCGAGATATCAGGATCCCGACCTTAGATATAGGGCACTGCAGGTCCCAGTCTGTCTTGTAAAATCAGATGCTGATTTTACAAGGGTTTAGCAACTTTAAAATCTCATTCATGTGCTGCTTTTTGTAGTCGTTACCTTCCTGAGCATTATAGGAGCATTTCATTCTTTCCTGACAATGAAATAATTTCCCACGTTTCTCCCTCCTTGCTCTTCATAACTAAGGATATCAGCATGAAAATAATGTCTTTATTTATGTAGTGTTCATCTACTCCTGGTGCTTGTTCCTCACACGCAGCCATAACCTTACAATGACTAGAGACCTGCCCAAGTCAGCGCTTTCCCTTTGCAGGGGGTTGCATGATTTATTTCAAATCTCCCCACAGATTATGGAGCGTGGGCTTCACTCCCGCCCCACCCACCTGCTTCAGGAAAGGAGAACATGGGGATGTAGCCCTGCCTACTTCTTCAGAACAAGACTAAAGTGCTGAGTAGCTGGCACAAAGGTTTGAGTTCTTAATTCCTTTGTCTGGGCACAGAGCCTAGGTCATAATCTAGCCCAAAATAAAGCAGTACTGACTTTGTTGGCTTAATAGTGGCATGTTAGAGAATTGTGAGCAACGTTGTAGTGCGAAGTATAATTCCGAACTGGCCATTAGTGAAACAGAAAAGTGACAACTGATCCACTCCAGGAGTTTCAGACATATCTTGGGGGGAGGGATAGCTCAGTGGTTTGAGCATTGGCCTGCTAAACCCAGGGTTGTGAGTTCAATCTTTGAGGGGGCCACTTGGGGATCTGGGGCAAAATCAGTACTTGGTCCTGCTAGTGAAGGCAGGGGGCTGGACTCAATGACCTTTCAAGGTCCCTTCCAGTTCTAGGAGATGGGATTAATTTCCATTAATTATTATCTCCATTCTTGCCACTTGGAAATGGGACCTTTTGTGGCATGAAAATAAGCATTCTGAATCTTCCCATTTAATCATCTACTTAGCCAAAGAACAAACACTGAAACATATATATCTATACACCCACACCTCAGATCACAAAGCCTCTGGAGGAAACATCAGCCAAAAAGAATCCAATCCACTTTCTGTTTTGCTACTAAATACTTGAGCTCCAATCCAGCAGCACGTCGATCCACCAAGCCTGGCCATTTGCTTAACTTGATTTTTTCATGCTTGATGGCCGTATTGTTTAGTATTCAGTTAGGTTGCTTTTGACATCGGGGAATGCTATATTACATTTAGTCAAATGGTTTGAAAGCTGCTAAATTGGCCCCGCGTCTCCAAAATATGCGGAACTCCCACTCCCTTTCCATGTTAGTGAATCTGTTATCTGAGCAATTACAGGGTTTATCTGCACAGGGAAGCTGTTAGAGGCAGAGTCTTTGTACACAGTCAATTTCTTCTGCTAAGATTGACGACCGATGTGCCAGTTCATGGAGACATGGCACCTGTCCCCAGGGATAGCTTTAATTTCCAGTTTGCAAGGAAAAGAATTTGGTTGTACTGGTTTTACCACAGTTGTTTCTTCTGTCCCTCTTCACTGTTCTGCTGGGTTCTTTGCGGAGGATCTCTGCAACTCAATCACTCTTTTCAGAAGTTTATCTACATTATCGGTCTGTCTAAACTGTGCTCATCGCAGCAGCAGCATCCTCTATGGCATAACACACAGTACAGTGATGAGTGTAGTGATGGGTGTAGACAGACAACGGGATACAAATCAGAGCACAGCAGTGCATATCACAGGTGACATTGGGAAGGCGCCAGGATTTTCATTGTCAAACACACACACCCTGTATCCTAAATGCATATATTACTATCTTATGGCAACCCCTCTATCTTCATAATAAAGGGTGGTATAATTTTTGAAAGGGGGATATTTTTTTCTTCTTGCTGGAGGAATACACTGTACTATCCAGCGACAGTAGCCACCTTGTGCTCCCAAAGCAGCTAGCCAGCAAGAGCAGAAGACCTTTGTAGCAGACTAGGACTTTCCTACCATTAGCAAGCCAGTCCTAAAGGATGTGTTCTAGGACTAACATTCAATTGGATGGGGATCCAACCAGGATGCTGATTAGACTGGCATATGGTCCTACAGTTGCTACTGAGAAGGTGAGATGTGCAGCTGTCAATGTCTTTCCAGAAAAAATGCCATGGTATGGCTGGTCTTCCTGCCTCAGATAACACACATGAATGCCCTCAGACACTGCTTCTTTTTTCCCAAGTAGTAGAGCCCAAGGATCTTTCATAAGGCAGCATGCACTATAGAATGAGACACTGGAGCTAAGAAGACCCTTTGGGGTTATCTGATCTATTCCCTGGTCAGGTAGGACATGCTTCTGCCATATTATTGAACCATTCAGATATTTCTGTTGGCTGTTAGTTCACTTCTCACCTATCATGTCACACTCTTCCCTGCATTCAAGGAAAACCCCAGGAGATTCATTTATTTTCCTGAGCACTCTCTAATACAGCAAGCAAGACAGGAGTCCACATTGTACCACGAAGTCTCTGCTGAGCCGTTCTCTATGTCATACATTTTCAGCCCTTGCAAAGGCAACAAAAAACTCATCTCTTAAGTGGTGTCATTTCAGTTCCAGGTGAGGCAATTGTAGGCCTGATTGCAGGGGATGGAAACTGCTGTAGCAACTCTCTGATTAAGAACTTGATTTGTATTTACTTATATTTGATCTGTGTTTGATTAGCTCTTCCATGACTGAAAGCATTTGAGGCTCCATTTAGATGTTTCATAGGAGCAGATCTTCCTCTATCATTGTTGGCTTCCTTTTGGTAGAAGGCCTTGGCTAGACTCATTAGCACATGTTCATTTATTTAAGGAGAGGTTAAGCCTGATTTTCTAGTGTGGCCTAAGTATTAATTCACTGCAATGATTTGCAGGCATGAGAAAATTTCAGGCACAGACAATATACCTGTTTTAGGGGATTCGTGGGAATTTTTCCCACACTTTACATTTCTGTTGAAATATCCACTGAGTGAGCTGATCAGGCCTGGAAGACAGTGTAGGCATTCACAAGCAATGAGACGCTGTGATATCTGTGGGGTTTGTGCTTTCATTCCCTGGAGGCTCTGCTCATGTGAACGCAGCAGTGTGAGGAACAGAAGTGTAGGTACTCGGGTGTGGGTGCGGGAGAATAAAACGGCGAAAGTTATGGCCCTTTTCTACTTATACCACTTCATGCCAATGGTCTAATCATTACCAATTCTTCTGACAGTCAATGCAATTGCTTTGTTAGTTAAGGCCATCAGCCATTAATTGGGAATAGCATGAGTCAAAGTTGGAATATCTCTGCTGTCCACAACCCTTTCACCACCAAACCCTTCCAACACACACACACGACTAACCATGAGTAAATGACTAACCAGAATATGTAGCATTTGAAAAAAGGCTTGTTGGGTGTGTGGTTTCTTGGCATCTTGCAGGGCTAAAGAATGACATATAGGTGAGTTTGTCCCGACTAGTGAATGAGATAATGTCATCTTGCTAGTATGTGAGGCATGAAATGCAACTGATCAGCACCAAAACAGTGAGACAGGATGTAAACAAAGTGCTGTCAAACTCACAAAATAAATAGACTGCAACAATAGAAGGTAACTTTTTTTTTTCTTTAACATGTTTCAGTAAAAGTCATCTTAGAGGTCACTTGTAAAAAAAATAGGTACAAAATGTTTTAGATGGAAATGTGATTTTCAAGTAGGCCGTGTCCCTTTAATGTCAACCTGCAGAAATCTCACTGAATCTTTCACTCTAACAAAAAGGTAAAATAGCCCAGATGCACAAGGGCACTTTCTGTTGACTATATTATAGACACAGAACTGTCATCACGCTTCTCACAAGCACTAGTTTCACCTGCTTATTTCTCCCACAGCTCTCCCTGGCTCTGGTGTGCTCCTTGAAATTACACCAGTTCTTTTTTTGAAAGGTGCCACAAACATGAGCAGGATCACAAGAAATCTGTCTGGATAAATAAAGCAGCCCGGGCCCAGCTTGCAGGCATTGAATTTAAAATTAAGCAGCAAACATCTTGTTTTTTAAAAAAAATAACTTCCCCCACGGCCCAACCATAAAAGCATATAGGTGTGGGCTGAGAAATGATAGCGCAATACATTTCTAGACCAAAATGTTTGACTCAGTGCAGGTCCTAGTACTCATGTTCCTAAACCATAAAACCCCCATGCTACAACCAGCACTAATTGATGATCGTGGTTGGTGGTAATATCAGAGAAATGAGCGGGATAAATGGGTATGGAGATTGAAATGTGCTTTCACAGTGTGGACTGTTCAAGTCAGAGTTAATGCACATTGGCAGTGCCTTGTGGGTAACCTTTTGCTGTTACTGCCCATGCTGTCTGCGTTGTGTGGACAGAGGATTTCAATAGCCAGCGGCGCCTATCCAGCTCTTTGCACCCACGTGTGAAAACACTAAAAAGACAAAGCTAACGGGAAGGCACTGACTTTTGATAAACTGACTGCTCTGGAGGTCTGGATTCTGTGTGTGTGTCTAGGACTGTGTGTTTCACTAACAGCCGCCCTCAATACCTAACAGCGAGCAGGACACGTTCCCTTGCACTCTCCGCAGAGAATGGAGTGTTTTTAACAGAAGGGATGGAGAGAGTTCTTTGCATCACCTCTGGTAGTGACTCCCTCTCATGGTGGGATGAAACAGGATTGCTGGGCTCTAGAAGGATTAGAATCCATTCCTTTTCTATCAAAGAAAACCAGACATAAGGCCTGGCCTTTGAAGAGATAGGGAGACTACAAAAATAAGCAGGAATGTCCTTGGGGGATAGGGGAAAATTTATTGTCATCTATCATATAACTATACTAGGCCACATTCTCTGCTTGGTGCAACAGAGAGGTGGAGCCCTTGGGGAATTCCAGCTCCCCAATTCTCCGCCCCAGCCCTGGGCACAGGTTAGCACTGCTCGGGTGCTGCTCTTAGATACACCAGCCAGTTGTGATACACATGAGACCCAGCAAAATTTGTCAGCTGGGGACAGTGCAAGGCCTTTTGGCCGCTCCTCCTCTCCACCTCCAACATGCCCCTCCCTGTCCCTGATAACGTTGTGTGGGAGCATGGCATAGGACCCAGCTTTGACAGCTCTATACTTGCTGGTGGCTTCCCATCTCTGGGAAGGAGAGTTGTGACCAGTCTCCACTCCCCTTGTTCTGTCCAAGTAGCATGGAGGTAGCAGAGTGGGGCAGAGATTCTTCCCCACTAATATTCAAATAGATGGGAGGACCATGTGGCAGGAGCTGGGGCAAGAAATTATCGGAGAAGGTGCTGAAAGCAAAATACAAGGAGAAAGAAGAAAGGCGCAGAAATTGCTCAAACAAATCATATCTGTTAAGCTATCCAACAGTATATAAAGGCTTGGCTTTTGCAAAAAAAACCAACAACAATTGTTTTAAGAGAGTCAAACAAATGCAAAAGGAAAACAAAAGGCCATTAATCCAAACTTGTGATAGGAAGTCCAAGCCAGTATGTTTCTGAGAGAACTGAGTGCAATCAGTATACCATCTGGCTTAGTAGCGGACTAGCCAATGAATAGACAATTCCTGGTGATATGCTGGCTGTTGCATTAGAGATCATACCAAGCAGAAGTTTAAAATCTCAGCCTTCCTCATAGGAAGCTGCAATTATGTAAATAGAAAACATAAACCTGAAGTATTTTAATTGTCCCCAGTGGAAACCACATTAGCAGGTGACAGAGGCTGCTGTTGGGATGGAAGGAGAATAAGCCCCATATATAGCTGGGACTGCCATATGTATAGGGCTGCCAATACACACATGCAGAATGGTTGCCATTAAAATACTTCCAAATTTGCTTTAGAAAACTACACTGCATTAGATCAACAAATGCTGTATTTTCTAAGTATAATTCCCTATAGTGAGTACTGCCTAGAGAATATCTAGAGTACCATCTAGTTATCTAAGAAAACTTAGAAGATTTTTAGGGTGATGACTAGGGATATAGAGAGCCAGTGAATTTTTAGGGTGATGACTAGGGATATAGAGAGCCAGGGAATTTTTAATACCCTATTTATCTTCACAGCAGCTATATCCCTTATGTCTGGAATACCTCTGAGAAATCTCCACCTGACGGCTGCCTGCTGGATGAGTTTGGAGTGGTACCCATAGAATTAGCAAACCACAACTTGATATTATCAGGACATTTTCTGACCTGGATTCCCCAGCAAACCAGTTATCAATTTCAATGGCTTTTACTGCCTTGTCTCACCTGTGCCTGGATTGCCCTACAGGAGGGTTCAGAAAAGAAAAGGGCCAGATAAGGGCAATCCAGGGTGAGTGTTAGTTTTGGATACTTACTTTTGGATACAAAGGTTTGGGGTTTTTTTTTGCTAATTAGCATGAGCAGTTGCCCCTTTGTAATTCCAAATCAGGCCTCAAGTCAGCTTAAGGTTCTAACTGATATTGACAAAGTATATGGGAAACAGGGAATAGCCTCACCTGTGAGATTTCCCCTGTGCCGGCTGTGATCAGTAAAGACTGAGTAATTAGGCGCACTGTCAAAAACGATAAAGTCTGGACAGTTGCCCCGAGGCCTCAAGCTAGTCCAGGGGAGGTGAATAAATCATTAGACTTCCCAAAGAGCAGCAGGGGAAATTGTCTCCTTGCCCAGGACTCCAGGAGAAGGGATATGATACAAACCTAACAATGCAGGCTGCTCTTGTTGCATGAAATGGTCAGTATACACAGGGCATAACAGCGTCCCACCATTGATTCTGCCGCTTAGTCCTACACTGAGAAGCGTTCTTTGGGCAGAGGGTTATGAGGATGAGCCGAGCCCAGTGAGCTTGTCATTCTTTTAGTGACGTAGACATTTTGGAGACCTCTTTCCTCTAACTGTACAAGGTGCTGGAGCTGCGTGATTCTCTCAACGCTCAATGTGACTCTCTTGACTAAAACTTGACACCAC
The DNA here is from genome assembly GCF_011386835.1 of Chrysemys picta bellii. NCBI lineage: Eukaryota > Metazoa > Chordata > Testudines > Emydidae > Chrysemys > Chrysemys picta. Next base: position 105,785,606 of record NC_088798.1, read on the forward strand.
GGGGAAAATGTAGCAGTTAAAGTTTTCCTGGTTCCCCAAAGCCACCGCTGGAGCCATTGAAGACTGAGAAGGTAGTACTCATTTACTATCCTCCCAAGAAAATGGGTTCCTTTGTTTCTAGCCTTTGATCAGACCCTGGTCAACCAAGAGGTAAATTCTGAATAGCCTGGAATCACACATGGGAATAATAAATACATTGCACGTCTTTAACACCTTCTACCTGAGCATTTCAAAACCTCATGCAAGCATCAATAAAACCTTTCCACACACTTGTGAGGTAGGTTTTATCATTCTCATTTTGCAGATGGGTGGAAATGAAGCACCGAGATAGAATAACTTTCCCCCAGCTCACACAGGGAGACAGTGGTACAACTGGGACGAGACCCTGGGTTTCCTAACTCCTAGTTCCTTGCCTCTGGATAAAACCTTTTATGGGCATCTTGTGTATACAATCCTCACTCCCAATCAATTTAGGACTGATCTGTGGTAAAATGTTTGTAAATTGGCGCTTCTTTTGTGAGTGCAATCCTATATAATTGAAAAGTTCTAATGGAATTTTATACAGAAGGAACATTTTCCAAACTGTGGTGTAGTCTGGGAAACCCCACACTCGGATTTCATACGTAGTCCTTTGTAGAGGGGTGGACACCCACTCCTGCCTGGAAGGGCCTGAAATAGCCCTGGGAAAGCTGGGCTGATTGGGGAAACAGTCTCAGCTGTGGCCACGGCCCAAACAGACCCAGCTGGCCCTATAAAGGCCAGGGCAGCCAGAAACTCAGGAGTTTCTCTCTGAGTGCAGAGAGAGAAGGGCCTGGCTGCAGCAATCTAGGGATAGCGTACCTGAGTGGAGCAGGGCTGGGGACAGGCTGGGGAGCTCTGGCCTGGATAGCCCCTGGCTGTGGCCTAGTAGAAGGCCAAGGGTGTACTAAGGGTTGCAGAGAGCAACCCAGGGGTAGTACAAGGCAGCAGGTCCAAACCCACCCTTGCCAGTGATGAGTAGTCTGATACTGCAGTCTGCCCCTGGGCATGGGGCTAGATGAAGACTGGCAATAGCCTTATACTGAGGCAAGGTGGGGATAGTGGGTGGGGGTTCCCCTGGGAGGGGGAGACGCAGTTAAAGGAGCACTGGGGTCCTGGGAGGGACATGGGGGCCAGTAGCAGTAAGGTGGATCACCGGCCTGCAGAGGGCGCTCTAGGCTGGATTGAGCTAATTCCTAGGATAACCAGCAGGAGGCACTGCAGGGGTGAGTCCAACGGTTTACATCCTTGTTACCAAAGAGTGCTTTCTTTACAAACTTATTCTTTCCTTCAAGCTTTCTCGGGCTGGTGGCCTGACAAAGCACAACTGAGAATAAAAAGTGTAAGAGATTTTCTCCATCCTGAAACATTGCTGAGAATTCACCACTGATGGTCTGCGGTAAGGAAGCAAAGCTTTAAAGATCTGAATCCTGGCATCAGAGAGTCAGCACTTAAGACTTTTTGTTGGTACAGCACTGTCCGGTAGGGGTGTGATATTTTTAATGATGTTTTTATATCGGCACAAGCCCTTCTGTAGATGTAGCTGGCAAAAAATGCTTTTGCCATTCTAGCTCATATCATTTGGTGAACTGGCATACCAGCAAATGCATTGTATGCACACAAAGACATTTTCTAGCGTAGACTAGGCCTTGTACTGTAGCTGTTAGGAGAGTCTGTCCAGAGGTTAATGAGACAACTGGAAATGCCAGATATCATTCCAGAGGATGAGCATGAAAGCGTTGAGGATTTGACCCCCAATTTGCACTAATTCACAATCACATATAATGAGGTGCTGTGTTGAACAGCTCACTGGCCTTAAAGAAATGGGTGGCTTGAGAGACAGAGGGAAGAGATTTTGGAGAAAATCCTTTTTCTTATATAGGCGCCTATTACCCTCCACCCCCGTCCCATTATGTAAAAGAAAATCTTTGTAAAAGAAAATATGATGGAGAAGAAGGGGCTCTGTCTCATTGGCTGGTTTTCTTCCCCTCTCAGATGTTGAAATACAGAATTCTCAAGGGTTAGGGGTATCCTAAGAAGCTTGGACGTGAACAACCTAGATTACTGCAGAGCCAAGCACGGTATCAAGGCTGAAGGGATCGGTTCACTTTGAAGCAGCTGCAGGGAAAGAGCGCTGCAGTTTGTGCTGCCTCTCTTGAGGGTTTGTTTTTCCTGTCGTGCCAGGGGGTGTGAGCAGGGTGTGAAGCTGGTGTGACGCGTTCAGAGAGAGAGCACCAGGTGGAAAGGTCAGATGAGCTGCTGTGACATAATGTTCTATAGGGCTGTGCTCAGGGTTACCCTGGGGTGAAAAGGCAAGCTGAAAGCAGGCGTAACCCAGAAGACTGGCACTGGGGTGATTCTGCATCCAAGCCAATGAAGCAACAGAGAAGCTTTGGGTAGCTTTCAGTCCATACTGACCAAGGTTCTTTTGGGGGGGAACCACTCTCCTACCCACCTGACACTGGAACACTTCACATCCTCTCGTGAGTGACTCAGGCTTTAACTGGTCCACTCTCCTTCCAAGTCCAGGGCAGTCAATTGCAACACCAGAGACACTTATGCAAACTCTAGTGCTTTCAAAATAACTTCTTAACAGGTAATGTTGTTCAGCAGCAAGTGCTTGATCTTTTGAGGTGCTGAGCGTGTCCTTTTGAGGTGCTGAGGGAGGGACCTTGGAGGAAGAAATTCCCATAAGATTTCCTGTTGCAGAATTCCTTCCTGATTGTTCTCCTGTGAGAGGGAACCAGGGTATATGTCCCCCAGGGAACAAACTGTGGGCCCAGCTCCCAAAACTTAGAGCACCACCAAGGATCCATGGGAAGCCATGATCATCTGCTTGAAGACATTGTGATGTCCATGCTCTGTGACCAGATCAAAAACAATAGCGAGGTAGAATGCTCCAGATTCCTGCCCAAACTTATCCTCCTAGCAGTGACCTATGCAAAACTAAGGCAGACCCTTACCAGATCCAGAGACCATGACTAGAGGGGGAAATTGTGATGCACAAAGCACATTCTATGCCCAGAGCGGAGTGACTGTGCAGCCAGAAGGACCGAGGAGAGATTGAGACATAGAAGGAATGTCGAATTCTTGGCCCCAATATGAGAAAATACAAGAAAGGCGCTTCCTCAGATTATATGGATTATTGTGTATTATTTATTATAATTATTTGCAGTTTTTCCCCCTTCCTCTTCTATTTTGGCACTTAAAAAGGACAAAAAATGAAAACCAAATTGGATAGTGGGGGGAGGAGGGAATGTTTTCTGGTTTTGTCGTAAGAGAAAATTTTGAAAACCCATTTTTTCAGGGATGTGCGTGAAAATTTTAATTTTCAATAAAAGGCCATTTGTCACTGATGGACGTCTTCAGTCTCAAAATTTCAGGCAGCTCTGCTTACATTACAATCATTATTTGCTGACTCAGAGTATAGATAAAGGAATTATTCTAAACAGTATCGCAGATACCTGTGGCTGGTTTCGTCGCTCAGTGCCGTGAATGGGGCTGGTGTCTGGTTGAGAGAGAGCTGCTATCTTAAGTATACAGCTTTGCACAGTGCAACAGGAAGCTGTCCCATGAGACATTCGTTCGAAGGTATCTCTGGCCCCGTTAGAAAGTGACGGAAATCGCAGAGTTTCAAAGAGGCTTTTTCAGGCCGTTTTCGTTCTCGGTGTCTTTGAATGACTAACTGCAGCTAAATGAATCAAAAGCTTTTAAAAGAAGACTTTGGCCACAAGCCATTTTCAAACTGTTTCCTAGTGGTTTCTAACAGGAATTCGATCCTTATCAGTCCTACGATGTGACCCTATGTTCCCAATGCAGGTAAAACTCCAATTGCCACCAATGGGAGCACTGCCTCTATAAAGAATGAGGAACTGGGACTTTCATCTGTCTCAGGTGACTGTCAAGATAACGGTGTAACAGAAAGCTGCTAACTATAATGATGAGATTGTTATTTATTACTGGGGAAGAAGGCTGGTCTGGTGGTTAGGTCTCAGGAATGAGAGTCAGGAGATCTGGCAGAGTGAATTCAAAACCGGAGTAGTATTCGCAGCTCTGCCTCTGAGCTGTGGGACCTTCAGCAAGTCACCTCATCTCTGCGTCTCTTTCTCCTCCCACCCAATATCTGCCTTATCTACAGGACTGTCTCTCCCTGTGTGTATGCACAGCGCATAGTACAAAGCGACCCTGATGTCAGGATTGTGGCCCCTGTAATACAAGTAATAAGCATCCTATAGGCCTGCTCTATGCAGGACTATAACATGGTGCTTGGGATAAAATTGGCTTCCTGGAGCCCTGCCTGTTCTAGACTCCCCTCCGTTGCTACTCCTAATAGAGCTAAACTAACATCCCTGTGCCTGGTTCCCCTACCTGTGAAATAAACACAATCATATGGACCTCCCTAAGAGGTCTGGCAGCAATATACAATGATGCCTGCAAAGCACTTTAAGATCCTTGGATAGAAGGAGCAACCTAGCTGCAAAGGGTCACTGATCTTTTCTTTCATTTTAATATATCATGTTGTGAATTACTGCCCTTTGTAATGTGATGTGATTAGGATCTTTTAAATATTGCAGAGTAGTCTGTTTTTCCTTTAAGTCTCAAGTTTTTATTCCCTATGTGGTAACATATAGAGCTACAATTCGACTTGCGAGAAATATTGCATTATTTTGCTTTGGAATAGCATCCCTGACTTCTAAATGCTCATTCTAATCCCTCTGGAGCAGTCTCTGATCTGGTTATTAAAAGTAACTTCCAAGAACCAAACAATTAAGTATGAAATGGATTGATTTTTGCCACTACCCATGCTGAGTAGCAGCTCATTCTGTGAGCAGCCCGGTTGAACCCAAGGTTAGAATTGGCATGGAATGGTATTGTTCATGGAACAGGGGACTAACTAAGGTACAAAGTGTATTTCGGGCAGGGCTGGCCCTTCAGTGATTGGCTGCTGCAATGTTGCCAAGTCTCATGATATTTGCTGTTTTCTCTTAAAGCCTCAGCTTCTGGGGTCATGTGATTGGGTGAGAATCTCAACTTTAAAAAAGGAAGTTACTAGCACAGGGTTATAAAGGAAATGTGAACCCAAAAGTTCAAAAGGCAGCAAGCAAATAAAAAGATCCCAACATCTATTTATTTAAAAACTTCATGATTTTTAAGCCGCCTTTTTTGGTGGTGGTGGGGACTTAGATATGAATTTTGAATGTTTGGGGTTGGCTCAAGCCCAGTTTTCCCCATATCTCTCTGAACAACATTGTAGGGTTACCAGATAGTAACTGGGGAAAAAATGAGACGAGTGTGGGGGGTAATAGGCACCTATATAAGAAAAAGTCCCCAAAAACGGGACTGTCCCTTTAAGAACAGGACATCTGGTCACCCTACAGCATTGATACTGGCCATTACATGGGAGGTCAGTGGATGAAGGGGTCAAAGAGCTGCCTCGCCCCACACCTGCTGATTTGCATGATCTGTGGCGGGGACGGACGGCGCACACAAAATTGCTGGGACTACTGCCCATTGGGACTCCAAAGGGGATGGGGCTCGGTCCCTGCCCAACTTCACATCAGCACCAGGCTCAAGGCGGTAAGAAGCACTCCTAAAGCAGTAGTGAGCACACTCCTCCTCTATGCTAGGCAGCTTCTGGGTTGAATGAAACGTTTCATTCTGACCAAATCTAAATGTGTAGTTTTGATTCAGACCAGGTGAAAATAGTCTTTATTTTAATTAAAAAAAAGACATCTTGAAACAAAAGGTTATTTCACACCAAAAAATGGAGTGTTTCATATTAAAAATGAGACATTCTGGATTTGTCTGAATTCTTGTTTTAGCTTTTTTATTGTAGCTGAAACAGTTTGTGCCATGAATTCACAGAATGTTTTGGTGTCACCAAATCTGCATTCCTCCCCTCCCCCCCACCCCCCAAAATAGAGTTTCAGCCAATAAATTTCACCCAGCTGCAATTATGAGGCCAAATCGATGAACTAGCATTTATAAAAAGCTTTGCATTTATATCACATGTTTCACCAAGGATCTCAAATAACAGATAATAACAGGGACTCCTTATTAGCTGACAGAGTGGCTGTACCTTCAGAGTTGTATTCAGGGCACAAACATTCTGCTATATTTGCTTTCATACAAAAATATTGTAGAATCCTCTACAGTGAAGAGCAGGGATAAGCCAACAGTATGAAGCTTTTGCAAATGTTTGGCTAACCCTGGGGCAAGGGAAGTGTCTTTTCCCTTGCCTGCATCAAGGCTAAGCATGGGTTTTAGGCTGTTGGCTTTCATCCAGTAGGATGAAACATGGAAAAGCGAAAATGACAATATACAGTGTGTAAAGCCTGAAGGTAGGTTAGGATTTAAAAAAAAAAAATTAAATAAAATAACACTTGAGGTAGAACAAATGAGTAATACCAGGCAAGGGTTAAAGGATAAGGTAAAATTAGTAAATAGGCATGGGATTACAAATAAATAAATACAAATGCAAGACTTCAGTCCTGGAAAAGTGATCCATGCACTAGTGTGAACCTCAGGATCTGCTCACATGCCGCCCTTTCTGGGATTTGATCCTGCCAACGGCTGAATCTAATTCATATATGTAAAACCAAAATGGAACAGCTGTCAACATTACTCCTACCACTTGACTTGTATGTTGTATCCCTTTCCATCAACCTGCATCTATTTTTCATCTTTATTGTCGGAATGTCTTTGGGGCAGGCACTTTGTCTTACTTTATGTCTGAACAGCACTTAGCATACTTGGGTGCTACTTTAATAGTAATATCAGGAATTTAGAAGGGCAGAAAGGGAATAAATCATCTCCCGCAGACACAGGTTAAAAGAAATCAGTGTGAATAAAAATCCCCCCATCTCTGTGAAGTGTAATAGAAATAATAGCTGGAGTGTCGCTGAGCTGACTCAACTACTGGCCTCTGGAAGTAGCTGGCTAACTGGTCACACTGATTGACTGGTTAATAGACAGCTTCCTTCTCCCCTATCCCTATCCATATCTATCTATCTATCTTCAGAAAGATCAATATAATGTGTCCATATTTATGAATTTTAATTGATCTACTACATTACATATATTTATGGCCACGTCCTGCAATCCCTATTTAGGAAAAACTCTGATTTAGCTCAGTGGGAGTTTGGCCCAAGCTAGCACTGCAGGATTCAATCTTAAATGCACACAACTTATAACAATTCCATGACTCTGTCTCCAGCCCAGGATTAGTGTTTGGAAATTCAACAGTGACAAATGCATTTCCAGAACCTCAAGGAGCTGCAAATACTCATTCCGGGAACAAGAAGAACTCCCCAGCCTCCTAGAAGGCATGCTACTTGACAGTCATGTGACATACAATATTTGCTACACATGTAAGTGCTGGCCAGGGCTGAGCCTTGAGAGAACAATAGGTGACAAAGTCCAGAGACCTCCTATTCCAGAGGCCCTGCAAAGTCTGCATCCCCCGAGCACTGCCTCAGTCATTTCCAAAGTCCTTGGAGATGCTTCCGGAGGAAAGGCGCTGTGTAAATGCAAATCGTTATCATATAGCAACTGTTCAGAGGTAAGCAGTTCAGTTTCAACCCTCTGCTTTTGTTTAGGAAGCAGGAAGAAGAAGAGCCCTTTCCGAGTCACCACCATGCTGACTGGGGCAGGCATGGCACTAGGAGCACTGCGCCTGGTTAGAGATTAATACCGTCACATTGACAGAGCTGACAAAAGGCAAGTGGGCTGCACCCTGCGGTCATCACTCCAGCAAAACCGTCCCACGCAAGCATTTGAACAGACAGAAGGGATGTTTTCATGCAAAGGAACTGACACTGTGATGCCAATGGAGGTATTTGTACCATGAATAAAACATCAGGATGCCCCCCAAAATAAGCTTTATGCTGTGCTTTTCCGGCTTTGCCAACCCAACCGATCAACAATCACGAGACTGGCGTCTTCTTGTCGTGTCCTCATACGGCGTCCCACCACATCTGTGCACACGCGGTTGCCTGGTCATTGCACTCCGCCAGGTCACTGAGCGGGAATGCTGTTCCAATCAGCTGGCATCATAAATAGATGCTGCATATTTTGAGGCTCTCTATGCAGCCACAGGTATTGGGGCCAATGATGTAGCCCTGCTTGATCATCGCATCTCTAGACTGGCCAACTTCTGTGCGGAGTCGATTAAGGCAAGGCCATATAGTACGGGGCTGATCTGCAGCTGGTGGTAGTTGCTTGCTTGGTGGGAGCTGGAGTGCACAGGCTAGAGGGCCATTTTTTACTCTTGTTTGCCATCATTGAACCCTGGTCTCTTTGGGTGACAATGCGAGGGGTTTAATAGTGGAAAGAAACACTTTGTCACAGAAACATATGACTGGAAGGGACCTCAAAAGGTCATCTAGTCCAGTCCCCTGCACTCATGACAGGACTAAGCATTATCTAGACCATCCCTGACAGGTGTTTGTCTAACCTGCTCTTAAAAATCTCCAATGATCGAGATTCCACAACCTCGCTAGCAATTTATTCCAATGCTTAACCACTCTGACACTTTGAAAATGTTTTGTTTGTTTAGTGTGGAAAAGACAAGACTGAGAGGGGACATGAGAACAGTTTTCAAGCATATAAAAGGTTGTTACAAGGAAGAGGGAGAAGAATTGTTCTTAATCTCTGAGGATAAGGCAAGAAGCAATGGGCTTTAATTGCAGCAAAGGGGGTTTAGGTTGGACGTTAGGAAAAACTTCCTAACTTCCCTTATAGCTCATGGTTTTCTAAACCTTTAATCATTTTGTTGCTCTTCTCTGGACTTTCTCCAATTTGTCCACTTCTTTCTTGAAATGTGGCGCCCAGAACTGGACACAATACTCCAGCTGAGGCCTAATCAGTGCAGAGTAGAGCGGAAGAGTTACTTCTCGTGTCTTACTTGCAACACTCCTACTAATACATCCCAGAATGATGTTCGCTTTTTTTTTCTTCAACAGTGTTACACTGATTCATATTTAGCTTGTGGTTCACTATGATCCCCAGATCCCTTTCTGCAGTACTCCTTCCTAGGCAGTCATGTCCCATTTTGTATGTGTGCCACTGATTGTTCCTTCCTAAGTGGAGCACTTTGCATTTGTCCTTATTGACTGTCATGATCTCAGTCCATTGAGCGTCAGAGATATTAAATGGATGTCTTGGATCTATGCATTGCACTGTGCCCTTGACTCTACTAGCAACTTCCTGGCTAATAGCAAGAGGCACAATACCTGTGAGGACGTAGAGGCTGTTGACGTGGGTAGCTGGGAATATAGTGACACACAGGATCTGGCTTCCTTGCGTGAGGGGATCGTGCCACCACTGCACAACCCCACTTCGATGTAATCAGCTGGCTGAGAAGGCTGTTTCATATGCTAACCTTGGTTTTAGTTTTCTCGATGTGGGCTTGAAAGGAGAGTGTGCTGTGGAGAGCAACACAGAGGTATATGGAATGAGTACGTTTCATCCCAAGCCAGCTCATGTTGAGCTGGCATTTGGCCTCTTGGTTTTTGAGCTGGAATGCACTGACGAGCCTCTTTGCTGGGTTTGCATGCAGCTGGCAGGCTGAGATCGGCTTAAAAATTCTGAGATTTAAAAATAAAACTTTTTTTTTTTTGGTGTGTCTTCTGTGTTCTGAGACTTTAGGGGTCATGTTTTCAAGCTTTTCACAACCACAAGGGCTGGAAGTTTACTAAGCCCTGGTCTACACTGGGTGGGGGGGAGGGGGAGATAGATCTAAGTTACGCAACTTCAGCTACATGAATAACTTAGATTGACTTACCGTGGTGTCTTCATGGCGGTGGGTCGACTGCTGCCGCTCCCCCGTCGACTCTACCTGAGGAGTCGACGGGAGAGCGGTCGAGGGTCGACTTATCGCATCTAGACTAGACACGATAAATCAATCCCCGCTGGATCGATCGCTGCCTGCCGATCCGGCGGGTAGTGAAGACATACCCTAAGAAAGAAAGGGGGAAAAAAAGACGCTCTGATGTATTCATGTGACTTCAGTAGCTGGGGCATTAAGAGAATCCTCAAATATCACAAGAGCTGGCACCCCTGCTTTCCCTGCAGTTGTCCTTCTTTGAAATGTGGGTGTCAGGATCAGGGCCGGTGCAAGGAAGTTTCGCACCCTAGGCAAAACTTCCACCTTGCGCACGCTGCCCCCCCCCCAGCCCTGCGGCAGCTCCCCACCCCAGCTGACCTCTGCTCCGCCTCCTCCCCAAGCACGCCGCCCCTGCTCTAATTCTCCTCCTCTCCCAGGCTTGCGGCGCCAAACAGCTGTTTGGCGTGGCAAGCCTGGGAGGCGAGAGAAGTGGAGCGGCCACTGCGCTGGGAGAGGGAGTGTGAACCGCACGTGTCAGCGCGCCGCTGGCAGCCCAGCCCAGGAACGCTGTTTAAAAAAAAAAAAAAAAAAAATTGGTGACACCGCTTTTTGACGCCCCCAAATCTTGGCGCCCTAGACAACCGCCTAGTTTGCCTTAATGGTGGCACCGGCCCTGGTCAGGATGGGGCCAGTAAAGATACCGCTAGGCAGATATGCCACCCATTCCCTGGGACACCCAGACACCTCACTAAGAGGTACAAAGCTGACGCTGGGTAATGATCAGTAATGGGTTGGTATGGAATAGATTTCTTCCTCCTACCTGATGCAGGACCCTCCTGGGCTAAGCTTGGTTTGGGCCTAAATCAGGGAATGGGATTAGGCCCTGAATAAGGATGTTCCCTATTACTATTATTTGTTATATCCTCTCTTGGGCCCTGTAGCGGGGTGGTAACCCCCCTCCGGTCCAGAGGGGGCTGGGGCTGGAGAAAGCAGCTTGTAGGCTGAGCTGATCGGGGAAGTGGCTGCAGCTGGGGCCACACCCCAAACAGACGCAGCTGGCCCTATAAAGGCCAGGGCAGCCAGAAACTCAGGAGTCTCTCTCTGAGTGCAGAGAGAGAAGGGCCTGGCTGCAGTAATCTAGGGCTAGTGTACCTGAGTGGAGCAGGGCTGGGGACAGGCTGGGGAGCTGGGGAGCTCCAGCCTGGATAGCCCCAGGCTGAGGCCTAGCGGAAGGCCAAGAGGTACTGGGGGGTTGCAGAGGGCAGCCCAGGGCTAGGCCAAGGCAGCAGGTCCAAACCCCCCCTTGCCAGTGATGAGTGGCCTATACTGCAGTCTGTCCCAGGGTGCGGGGGCTAGCTGGTGACTGGCAGTGGCCTAGTGCTGAGGCAAGGTGGGGATAGTGAGTGGGGGTTCCCCTGTGAGGGGAGACCTAGCGTGTGGGTACTACCATGGGGCAGCACCTAGAGCAAGGGACACCGGGGTCCTGGGAGGGACACGGGAGCCGAGAAGGAGAGGACAGGTGGATCACCGGCCTGCAGAGGGCGCTCCAGAGGCTGGAGAGCTAATTCCCTGGATGACCAGCAGGAGGCGCCGTTGGGGTGAGTCCCTGGACTCGTTACAGGCCCCTATACACCAGAGGGTGAAATTCACACCCTCCAATTGCCCCTACTTTCCCTGGCCTGTCCCGTTAAAATGTATTTGGATGGGTTCAGTCTCCACCACTCCTTTGTCCCCAAAAAACAGCATCACCTTTTGTTTTCAGTATATTGGGTCTCCTGCCAAAACACCGCAAATGCCCTGAGCAGGATTCTGCTCACTCAATAGCACGCTACCAGGGGATTCGATTTTATTTTATTTTTTTTAAACAAATCAAAGTAGTAGCAGCTGGTCTTGGAAAGAGAGACTGTGTATACCACAGTGCTGTAGAGGAGCTCCCCGCTGTACAACTGAGCGCAGGAAGGGGCAGAGAGATGCAGCTGAGGAATTATTTACAGCTTTAATATTGCATCTCATTTATTATTCCTCCTTTTAGAGTACACAGCAATCTTTCCTTCCCCCAGCATCACCCTCCGGCATCAGAGTCAGGTTCTGGGGCATTCTCGCTTTAATGCCCTGGTGGTTTCCATCTCCATCATCCTGTACCACTTCCTGGACATTGTGTTTTCTCTTCCCACAGCTCCTCTCGGTCATTCAGCAGGGGTGAAGGTGGAAGAGAGAACGGGTGCATGAACAGGTTTTATCCACTGTGACTCCTTTATTTTCTCAGACTATGAACTGATAACACAGACCTATAGGGCCAGACCATGCACCTTCTGTGCCTGATATTCCCCTACCAACTGTAAAGGGGATGGGGGGATTATCTGCCTTCATGCCACTGCTTTTCACATGGACCCCAAGGGTCCCTGGGGTTGAGCACAATAGGAGGGCGAGGCTAGGAGGGACATGCATCATTCACTCCCAAGCAAGGAAGCAGCTATCCAGGGGTTAAGACAGCCTGGGTAGCATGGTTGCCAATCTGATAGCAACAGCCACATGGGGTGTGGGCGTGGAGGAACTCCACCTGGATTCTCTGAGCCTTTGGTGGATCTCCTGACAGCTGTAGAGTTTGGGAACAGAGCCCCTTCCTTCCTCCATCCTCATACGAATATGAAGGGAAGTCTGTAACTCTCCTTTGGATAACATGGTATTATGTCCTGTGATTTCATTCTGGAAATATGGGTACCCTATGCGTCTCCCTTTCATCCATTAGCCCTCTGCTTGGACAACTAACTAGTCGCTGATGGTGAGCGAAAGGGAAAAGAGCAATGGTAGATAAGGGCTGTGCTCTAATCTGTTCTCCAGCAACTACAGCTTCGTTCCTCTTGCTCCTCCTTGGCCTGGCTCTGTTGCTTAATTCGGCTGACAGCATTGCCCACCCTGAGCTTGGCAGGCGGTGGTAGGAGAGCACTGGCAGCAAAAGGCACCCAGCAGAGGGAGCAGTGCACCTTTTTCAAAAAGTCAGTGCACGTTTCCTAAACCCCCCCCCCCCCCCCGATTCTTACTGCACAAAGTATGTTTTGCTGCATTGGTTTTGGGGTGTCGCTGTGGTTTCAGACCCATTTTCCTATGGGTATGTGGTGGATGCTGAAAAGACGCTTACCTTCATGACATTTTGCCAGGCAAAAGAAATGCACCATCTCATGCAGATCTGCACTGGATCGGGGACCAGCAACAAGACCTTGCATCCAAAGGCCAGCTTGGGAATCTGCCCTGTGCAAGAGGCAACATGTAACTGATGCACAAATCAGTCCCTGATTCACCCTCGCTTCATGGTGGAAATTAGCTATGCCAATCCTTTCCCTGGCACACATTTCTTTTCGCTCTGTGCTGACCCAGCCGCTGTGGCCAGTGTGTATGGAGGACAGAGCCACGGCTCCACCTTTGCCTGCCCATTCCCCCTCCCACCCGTGTGCTCTTCCCCCCCCCCACTCTGCATGGATCAGCAATGCACATAGCCCATGCAGATGAGTGAGGCAGTACCCTGTGCAGCAGTAAGCCATGTCCACGCCAGGGTGTGCCCTGTCCCCCTCCAATGGTGGCCAGGCCAACTTGACATTGATGAGGCTGCTACAGCTCTGACTTCGTGAAGCACACATTTTAGGTCAGGCAGCAGAGACTCCTACATCAAGAGCCAGAGGTCCAAGGTTTGAGCCCCACTGCTGATAACCCACCCAGGGGGTCAGTGTTACACAGGCACATTAGGAGGATCACAACTGAGCTTTGAATGATAGCCTGAATTTTGTGCAGCTGGAGGGAGAAGAAAGGATAGCAGCATTGGTGACATTCTCCATACTTTCCCTGTTACTTTCCTGACTGAGACGGAGTTTTGTTCCAGGCAAGTAAAGTCAAGGAGAGGGCACTAGGCTGAAGTGTACTGCATACAAAAGGAGAGAAAAACACATTGGGGAAAAAAACATTACAGTGACAAGGAGTGAGAGAGTGTGAGAATTCGAGAAACAAAGTCTAAATAGCGTAGCTCCGTTTTAGCAGACTGTGTTAAGCAGGAATGTTTGCGCCAAAGCTGCATGATCCCAGTCTCCTGAGGAATAAAAAGGGAAGGAGAATTGGAGGTACAATAGTCAGCACTGCTTTATCTGACTCTGACAGCAAACGTTATCTGGATACAGATTTTAATGTAACAAGCAGCGGTTTTTACATGCTTTAGGAATGGCTGTGGGGCCTTTTATAACTTGCAGATTGTCGGATATGTGTATATCTCAAGCATGGCTCAGTCAAGTCTTATAATGTATGTGAGAGACAGCACCCGCCAGCTGCGGGGGGGGAGAAAGGTGTAATTCCTGAAATTGCTCTGCTCTCGCTTTTGCCAGCTGTTCTGCCTTGCTGGGCTGACACCTTCCGAAGGAATTCACCCAAAACAACATTCCCACAACATGAACATGCCATTTCCAAAACCATTGTGTCCAGAAAAGTGATGGCAAAGGCAAGAGCAAGCATTGTTAGTCCCTGATGTAACTAGCACTTAACCAGGCTTAACTGTTTTGCTGAATCAGGCCTTAGAAATTAGCATCCTCCATGTAAAAGGCAGTATTGTCTCAGCATCAGCAAATACTGTAATCCTCTGTGCTTTATCTTTGTTTGTTTTGTTCTTACTGTTATATTTTGCTTAGAGGGCCAAAATAAGACCACAGGATGGACAATTTAATTTCCCAGTGGTGGCGATGGAGAATGCCTGGTTGAAGTGGTTTTATCTCGTGCAATCAATAATGATGTTAAATTAGGCACTGGTCTTCCTGCTGTACTTCCTTGCAGTTGGTAATCCCAGGCTGGGTTCTCCATTCCATTCTCTTTATCCATGGCCTGGGAGGGGGGAAGACAAAAGCATTTTCTCCACATAAACTTGATCAAGGTTACTTTGGTTCTAAAGCAATTCTTGAATGGAAGGGCCAAAACTTTCCCATCCGCCTGTGGGAGGGTTTGGGCCACAGCAAAATGCATAGCAGGAAAGAAGAAATGAACCTTATTAGGAGAGTTTAACTTTTCTCTTTTCTATCCTCTCACAATCAAATGGTGTGTGTGTGTGTGTGTGTGTGTGTGTGTGTGTGAAGGCTCAGCTGTGGCAGGGAGAGATTTCTAATGGAAGGGTTTCACTGTAGCAAATGTGGAGCGTTCATGGAAGAGTGGTCATCAGGCTGCAGAAAACAAAGTGCCTCGGCAGTCGTTCAAAGACTTACCTCTTGGGATGTCAAAGGATTTGCTTGGGTGAGAGTTGCCTCAAGCACTCCCTATTCCAGCTGCAGGGATTTCACTGTTCAAGCGATGCAACCTTGTGCATTTTACCAGTGCATTATTCACCATGACTGTAGGGATATCGACGTGCAAACAGCTGCGGCACACTCAGCCCTTCGATAGCTGCAGCTGTCATCCAGGAGCTGAAACGGGGTAGCCAAAGCTTGTACACAGGATGGCAGCTGCCGACTATCAAAGAACGTCTGCCTCCTTTGGGCTGAGGCTGCTGCGTTCAGGTGCGCTCTTCGGAAGGGATCATCACAGCCCAGCACTAATGCAGATAACCACCTTTCTCACTTGTCTCCCTGATGGCCTTTTTCTGCCTCATTGGAGAGCAGGGCGGGAATCAGGGCTGTTGTTCAGAAATCCAACCTGGGTTCCTTATTCAAACAGATTTCCAGAGGGCCAGCAATTCTGATTCAGGTGAACAGCTCGTTGAGCAGTGGAAGGCAGGTGAATCAGCGATTTTGAGAACAAAAAGGACCTTAGAGGCAAAACATGGGAGAAAAAACGAATAAAATATCGAAACAATGCTAGCCAGCTGAAGCCCACAGAGATGGCTACGCACCTGAGCCTTGCTCTAGAGCGAGGCTCATTAATTTTTAAGGGCCTTCTGAACCATCCAGACAAAACCTTAACTCACCTCCCTGGTATGTATGTGTGAATTGGAAATGAATAGAAAGTAGCTAGCTCTCCAATCCCTTCATGGTACAATGCAATGTATTTTTTATATAGCATCCTTCATGTAAAAAGTGTCAAAGATGCTTTGCAGGGAGAATGAAACGTGAACCAAAGAGAAAGGGAAGCTCTGGAGGTGAGATGTAAAGGGAACCAGTAACTTGGTGGAGTGAGAGAGGGCCATACAAACCTATATTTATTTGTTTGGGCTTTTTACACAATGGTAACTTTACATAGTACTTGTGGCACCTTAGAGACTAACAAATTTATTAGAGCATAAGCTTTCGTGGACTACAGCCCACTTCTTCGGATGCATATAGAGTGGAATAAATATTGAGGAGATATATATACACACATACAGAGAGCATAAACAGGTGGGAGTTGTCTTACCAAGTACTCCTGTTCTTTTTACATAGTACGTCGTTAAGAAAAGCTCATATTGGCAGCAGAAATAGGGCAAACGGAAATTGTTTATCGGACGTCTCCCCTCATTGTAGAACATTGGGAGGTTTGGGAAAAATAAAAAAGAGAGATCCAGACTGGACTACTCTCAGTGCTGGGGGGGAGAGAAGGGGGCCAGTGGACAGCAACATAGTTCAATAGGTGCTAAAGTCTAGCTTGGTGCTCCGGAGAGTGGGTTTAATTCCCTGCCCTGCCATAGACTTCCTGTGTGATCAGACAAGCTACTTAGTGTCTCTATGTCCCAGTTCCCCATCTGTACAACAGTTATGAATCCAAGATTGTGAGGCACTCAGATACTGCAGTTATGGGAGCTGTAGAAGGACGATAGATTGAGAGAGAAAATTAAAGACACCCCTCTCCCCCCACAATTTCTAGTTTGCAAGACAGTCCCAACTGTGCCCCTTTTCCAGGGTCACAGCATTCTTGGCCAGATGAAAACGTTAGGCTTGCTCCTTTTTATTAATCTGTATTGCTTTCTTTCCAGATTTCTCTCCTTGCCATTTTCTTCCATAGCCCTCCTCCTTCCTTTCTTTCTAGGATTAGACCGATAGAGACATCTTTTATGTTGGCTCTGACCTATAAAACCCTAAATGGCCTAGACTGGCCCACCTGAGGGATTGCCGGTCTCTTTGGGCTATCCAGCCACAGCTGCAGTAAGCGGAGATGCTTGCGTTGGATCCCTCTTGCATCAAAAGAGAGGGAGCAGCTAATGGTCCAAGTAGCCCAGATTTGGTAACCACTTGGGCATGCTGCACAAGACACCAGTTTGAGAGGGCTTTTGGAGAGGGTATGCCTGCCACAGTGATCACAGAGTCATAGACATGTAGGGCTGGAAAGGACCTTGAAGTCATCAGGTCCAGCCCCCTATGCTGAGGCAGGACCAAGTAAACCTAGACCATCCCTGACAGATGTTGTCTAACCTGTTTGTAAAAACCTCCAGTAATGGGGATTCCACAGCCCTCCTTGGAAACCTATTCCAGAGCCTAACTACCCGTATAGTTAGAAAGGTTTTACTAATATTTTCCCTAAATCTTCCTTGCTCCCGATTAAGCCCATTGCTTCTTGTCCTACCTTCAGTGGAGATGGAAAACAATTGATGAGGAAGGGGTGGACAGGAGGTTTTGAAGGTGGCTGGCTAGCTGAATTCCTGACTGAATGATAACTGTTATGCTGCTAGGATGTTATTGTACTATTATATGTTAGGGAGCCTAGAGTCCAATATAAGTGAATATTATTTACATCTAAATACATACAGAATGAATAAATATGATTTCTCCATCCTCTACCGCTGCTCACTTTGGCTCCAATCCTGCAAACATTTACACACGCGAGTAACTTTAATACGCGAACAGTCCCATTAAGCTCAGTGAGCCTACTCATGTGGGTACATAACTACACATGTGTATGTTGCTTACAGGATCAAGGCCTTTGGCTGTTTCCTTGGACTTTGAATACAAAATCATCCTCTTTGCTTCTTCGCTTTTTAACCTGGAGCCGGATTTACCCAGACCTATGCACTTTACCCTATTCGATCTTATCAGACTGGTACAGCCACGTGGCCTAGTTAAGGTGTACGCTGAAGCTGGGTATGAGAACAACCCCAGAAAGCCCCTTTACAGGGTAGAGGAAGGATGGAAAGTGCTCACTTTACATCTCTCTGTAAGAGCGATTCATAGCCTCCCCCCTAAGGTCATTGGTTGGAATCCAGACCCACTTGGTGGTTACCATCTGACAGCTGTGCGGTAGCCTTGATCCCATGCCTATTATATCACCATCATTACCAGCACCATTCATTGGAGTTCTTGTTGGCATTCTCAGCCTGGAGGCAGAACCTGGATGCAAGCCCTAGGTGTGAGGCACACCAGAGGATCAATATGAGGACATTGGTACTGTTCTGCTGAGGTGACAAACTGATGATCCGGGAACCTCCTAAGTCACTTTAAAAGGGAGAGGCTGACAGAACAAGTTTGAAGGTCAGCAGGATGAATCTGGGCCTACAGGGCCACCAGGCAAACACCTGCCCCATGCTGCCACCTAGGGGAAGCTATACCACAGCTGCCCCCGAGAGCCACAATTTTGCTGAGGTTGCACACCACAGGAAGTCCTGCCTCTAGTGATCTGACTGACAGTTATCTTAGCAATCCGTGATTGGCTCCTTGGTCCTACATAACCCCATGGGACGTACCAGGAAACATTCAGGCAATCATGTGGATCTATAGCTAGTTACCATGACCGCCCTGTTTCTGAACTCTGTATTGACCTCAGCTCTGACTTGGATACTGACTCCCAGTTGACCCCTGGAACCCCAACACTGACCCTGCTACCTGGTATTGACCCGATTCCTGGCTCCATCTCTGACCCAGGGCTTGACTCCTGACCCCAACTCTGGCTTTGATCCTTAGCTTGACTCTGACCCCTGGCTTTGGTTCCTGGCTCCCAAGCTCCTGCCACTAATCCTGCCTACCTTTGCCCAAGATCCTGACAACAATCCCCTCCCTTTTAAGTGGTTTCATCAGGCTGTTCTCTTCCTTGCTGCGAGAGAAGGGCAAGACTTGTGTAAGTGGCTTTTCTGGAGGAGTAGGGGTTGATTCAGGTGAGTTATTGTTTTTCTACTTAAAAATACACGTGTCCTGGTGGATTGGCTGGGGTCTGTGTTATGATCGGAGCTACAGCTTTAGCAGTAGGCTGTCCAATGATACCGTCACTGGGATGGGAGTGTTGATATGGCTCTGAGACCCCAAGCCCTTGGTTCCTTCCCTTGAAGATAAACCCACAGAGTCTCGGGTGGTGCTCGAGGTGGAGCACGTCCTGTTGTAATCTAAGGGTACGTCTTCACTACCTGCCGTGTCGGCGGGTAGCAATTGATTTATCTGGGATCGATATATCGCGTCTCGTTAAGACGCGATATATCGATCCCCGAATACGCTCACCGTCGACTCCGGAACTCCACCAGAGCGAGCGGCGGTAGCGCAGTCGACGGGGGAGCCATGGCCAACGATCCCGCGCCGTGTGGACCCCAGGTAATTCGATCCAAGATACTTCGACTTCAGCTACGCTATTCGCGTAGCTGAAGTTGCGTATCTTGGATCGATTTCCCGCCCCCCCCTCCCCCCCCCCCCAGTGTAGACCAGCCCTTAGTGCAGTACTATGAGTGCCTGAACAGAGGAAAGGTCAGGTGGGAAAGCAAGAGGCATACGCACAGCAACTTTAAAATAAATATATTTCCAAGCTCCATTCAGGGCCCTTTTCAACATTACAGATCCTTGCTTTAATTCCCTCTGCTATTCTGTCTCCTTCAGTGGACGAAGAGGGTAGGTCAGTTCACGCCAAGCGGCGCTGTGTGCAGTTAGAAAGAAGGCCTCATATGAGCTCTGTTTCCCTCAGGGTCAAATCACCATGCCTGAGCACACAGGGCTGCTAGTAACACTCACAATAATAGAAACAAGACTGGTTTGTTTTTCTTTACCACAGTTGTTGGGAGTAGAATACCAGCCTCAGCCCCAGACTGTCTCCAGGTTCAATTGCACACGGTCGTGGAAGTCACACACGCAGGTTCCAAGTTGCAACATTTCTGCATTTTACTGTTTGCTCGTTGGATACTTTGCAGAGCCAAAGAATAAAGTCTCACAGGACAGTGCCATCCAGATGCTGTATGCTTGGGACTCAAAGTAGCTCTGAGCCGGTTGATCCGACTCATTTGCGTGAATGTGACTCTATTCAAGGTGGTTTCTCTTAAAGAACTAGATTTCTGTTGGGAAGCTGTATTGGTGCATCTGCTTCAGAGATGCTTATTTATAGTGGGGAGGACATGGTGGGGGTACTGTGTAGTTATTCCTAATGTCCATACTTCAGCTTCCTCATACTAATAACACACACAATAACAGTGACAGCAATTGCTATCTGGGGGTGTTCATTTGGGTGCCTAGGTGAATTCTAGTCCAGCTAGAATTTTGAGTAGCATGGAGGAAGAACTGGTTTTAACTTCCAAGACCTGCCACATAATACCTGCAAATGGTGCATAGGCCAGTGGCAATTGCTCAGTTCACAATCAAGACAGACCCATAGAATCCTGAGAGCAGGAAAACGTAAATTCAAACTGTTCCGTTAGCCAGAAGCTGGGAATGAGCGAGAGGGGATGGATCACTTGATGATGACCTGTTCTGTTCATTCCCTCTGGGGCATCTGGCACTGACCACTGTCTGAAGACCAGATACTGGGCTAGATGGACCTTTGGTCTGACCCAATAGGACCATTCTTATGTTCTTATGATATTTTCTGTATGTTTAGTAGATTTTACCTAGTCCTTCTCTGCTAACTATATTGGAACATACAGTCAGCTGGCTATTTGTAAATTTCCAGTAAAAAGGATCAACACACCTGTACTTTTTTTTTCTTTTCATAATTATTTTGTTTATGGGATAAACATATAACATAAAACATCAGAAATTACCAAGAAGGCAGGAGTCGTTAGATCGATAAACAATTCAGCAGATGCGAGAGAACATTCCGATAGCCTTCCAAAGAGACATCACAGCTCTCTATAGTAATTAAATACAAATCTAAAAAAAAAAAAAAAAGGACCATTAACGGGGTGAGCGAAACGCAGGCAGGTTGGGAATGTTGATCTGTCTGCTTTAATTGTGTCATGAAGCCACTGCCACCGAGAATAAAATGACAAATTAGCATGGAGGAGAAAAGAACAAAGAAATTACACAAATGAATTGTAAAACCAGGGATGGGACATAAACAAAATTAACAGAGGATAAAAGCCTAATCATTCCCACTCCCTCCTCTTGCCTGCCTCCTACCCACCCAGACCAGGCCTGAGCACGTGGCGTTTCATACAGGAGTGTTCTGTAAGAACCTAAGGTGAAGAAGGCACCCTCCAAGCTTACCCCTCCTACCATTGGTTATGGGGTGGTAATAGACTGTTCTGTGGTTGCTATTGCACCCCTGAGGCTTCAGTGCCCCTGGCGCTCCTGTACAATGGCTGATGTGTTTGCAAAGCAGTTATTTCACCAGTTCCACCTTGACCTGCCCCGAGCCCACCGCGCTGTGTCAACTGCTCCCTTGGGGACACAGTGGGTACGTTTACACAGCAATTATACACCTGCAGCTGGCCCTGGTCTGCTGCCTCTGGCTCACGGGACTTGGGCTGCGGATCCGTAAAATTGCTGTGTAGATATTCAGGCTCAGGCTGGAGCCAGGGCTCTGAAACCCTCCCCACTCATGGGGTACCAGGGCCTGAGCCTGACCATCTATACAGCAATTTTTAGCCCTGCAAGCCCGAGTCAATTGATGGGGGCTAGCCGCAGCTGTGCCACAGGTCTGTTATTCCAGTGTAGACATACCCAGAAGGAGGCACCTCACAGCCTCCTTAACTCAAGCCTTCTTATCTAGGGACAGCATTTGCTCCTAGATGAATAACTAAAACAGCAGTACTCCACCTCCTTGGTGTCAGTATCAACATACTACATCCATCCTGGCCATCAGTATATGGGAGGTTGGGGGTGGGGGGGAGGTACAGGCCATAAACACTTGAGTTTAGGGAGTTTTCAGGTATTAAAGGGTGTCATAAGGAGGAGGGAGAAGACTTGTTCACCTTAGCCTCTAAGGATAGAACAAGAAGCAATGGGCTTAAACTGCAGCAAGGGAGGTTTAAGTTGGACATTAGGAAAAAGTTCCTAACTGTCAGGGTGGTTAAACACTGGAATAAATTGCCTAGGGAGGTTGTGGAATCTCCATCTCTGGAGATATTTAAGAGTAGGTTAGATAAATGTCTATCAGGAATGGTCTAGACAGTATTTGGTCCTGCCATGAGGGCAGGGGACTGGACTCGATGACCTCTCGAGGTCCCTTCCAGTCCTAGAATCTATGAATCTATGAATAAAAGCTCCTTTAGTTGTGATTAAGTAGCAGGCTTTTATCCACATTAGGATCAGCCACTAGAGGGAGACATGACCTTCCTGTGCTAAGCCAGTGTATTATATCCGCTCACATGTCTGATTTCTGCTGGCTCAGTGGAAGGGCCTGAGGATCACCTTGGTGCTTGTATCTCTGGCACGCCAGTGCACTGGAGTAGACGGGTCAGCAGTTCTATTCAGTTAGGGGTAGAGTTGTCCAGAAAAGGAGTAACATGTTCTGTGACATGTTTTTAAATCTTTTTACTGGTTTTTCAAAATGTTTTGAATGGTTGATGACATTTCTGAAAAACTGAGAAATTTCAACCAGCTGGTTGCAAAAACCGGCAACAACAAAAAATGGAAACGTGTGTAGAAAATTTTCAGGTTTCTTTGTTTTTTCAATCAAACTTTGATTTTTTTTATGAAACTTTTTCATCAAAACTCAAATTTTCCACAAGCAGTGGAGATTACATAGTCGTTAATCAAACTGGGAAATGACAACAGAATACTGCGTGGACTGTTTTTGTCAAGATAAATGCAGTGCTTAGGGGTTGTCTTCAGAATATGCAGTTTTACAGGTTCAGTTTGGATAAGCACTCCAAATATGGATGCTTATCCAAACCTCTGTAGCCTGCAAAAATAAGCTGGACATTCTGCAAGGATTGTCTGTGTCATGGGATTTTCATTCCAGTCAGTCTGGAAACACCATGAGGACCACAGACTTTCTTATGGTAATTTCACCACTTCGTCCTTCAGGCCAGATTGGAACTAGAAAGTGAGTGAACATGAAGGGGAGAAGGGAAGCAGAAGTGAACCAGACATTTTCAATTCCTATCAGAGTTGAATTTTCAGGGCTGTTCTTCTTTTACTAGAAGAGTTTTGTCCATTCTTGGCACTGCAGGTTTGCAGTGATTCCCTCTGGGCTTTGTGAAGAAATATAACTAGAAAACTACAAAGAGGAAGATTTTTTTTAAAAAATGCAGTCCAAGATGCTTAAAACACATAGTTTGATGAGACCTAACTGACAGATGGGGCCTCTCCCGCCTATTCACATACAACCCCCTGGGGGTGTGGTAACTCTTCATGATATGCATAATTATTTGGGGCTTTATTCACACCTCTGTATTACTCCAGTTTTACACTGGTATGTATGTTGGGGTGGACTAGGCCCAAAGGCTCCCTGCTGGAGGCCTCAGGGTTCTGCTACACCTATCCCAGGAAACGAGCAGTAGAGAGGTCCTCCAAGCAGTGTAGAGTGGTTATGAGGGAGAAACCAATCAGAGGGGCTGCTGGAACAGCCAATCAGGGGCCAGGTGGGCTTTATAAAAAGGAGCTGCAGAACAGAGCAGTTGCTGCTTGGAGCTGGAGATGAAAGGACTGTATGCCTGGGTGGAAGAGCAGCAGGACTACGGACAGCTAAGTCTGCTGGCGGTGGTGGACAGGGGGAGGGCACGAGCGTGAGAGGCTCCTGGCTGGCTGCTAGGACTGAGCCAAAGAGTTTGCTAGCAGGGACCAGGGGAGCATTGAGGGAGCTCCTGGCTGGCTGCAGGGACTAAGCCCTGGGGATTTGGCCCCATATCAGGGCTGGGACTACTTACTGAAAGAATGCAGACACACCCAACCAGAGGAGGTGCTCTTGAGAGGTGGGTGCCCCATTACAGTATGGTAACACTGGTTTCCTGCTTGGCTCTTGGGGTCTGGGTTGAGGTTTGACTGTGGTTTAGTGAAATTCTGTGATGTCCAAGTTGTAGGGGGAGGATTATTCAGCTGTAGGAGGCACTTTTGATCCAGGCTGGATCAATCCAGAGTGTCCACAGGCTCTGTTGTATAATCTTGGAAAAACATTCAACTACAAGGATAATTGTTTAACTAACCCAGTGAAAATACAACTTGAATAAATATGATAAATCAGGAAAGGAAGAAAGCCAGTTTGTGTTTTTTACCTACACTACAATTTGAGAGTCCATGGTTTCTGCATTAGTCATATTCTATCAATCTGCTTTCCTTCCCCATAAAACTGTAGGGTGGGTGAGGGGAAGAAGTTATTTATCAGATATGTTAGCCATTTTTAAATATGCTATTGATAATGTGTCCAGAACTCTGTTCCCATGACACTAGATCAGATAAAAGTAATAATGACTGTACCATTATGTTAGATTTGTGCAATGTTGAAGACATTATCTTTCTCCATTGGGTAACTAGAGACATTCTGAAAAAGTTACCAGCTGTTAATGTCTGATAAGAATTATACAAGGCAAATCATGCTGTGCCAGTAAGGAACTCAGTAACTCAAATGGCCCAGTGTGAGAACTTAAAAGATTGGCAGCAATTCATAGAGATGCAGACATCTGTTGGCAGAGGGAACCATGAGCTATATATGGCCATGATTGCGCTCCTTTCAGGGCACTCTGGTAGGAAAATTGGTTTGCAATCTGGGGGAGGGGGGGCATGGCCTGTTGTGACTATAGAACATAGGACTGGAAGCCTGTTCTGGTTTTATATGTGAGAACTTTTCTTAGCCATCAAAGGCACATCTTGTTAGTTGCTCCTCTGATACTTTGCTATTCTTACCACTAGGTAGCAGTGTATCAAAAAGTGTGATGTCCACAAGTTGTGGAAATCAGCATCTTCTATTTAAACATTACAAATTAGGACCCCAGGTCAACAAGGCACTTAATCACATGCCTTAGGGACAGGGCATTGTCTCATCTGAGACTTTCTTCTGGTGAAACGCCTTGTGCAATTTATGTAGTGTTCTCCCCCACACCTTTATAAACGTGGGCAGCTCTCTAAGCATATAGTTCTTAGCTCACTCACCTTCTGTCTCCCCTCTCCTTGGCTATTTTCCCCCCCTAAGATCTCTCATCTGGCTCTGACTCTCAAAAGCCTGCCTATCTCATCCCATCCTGTCTTATCTCTCTCTTCCTTCCCCACCGAGCACTTCCTTCCTATGTTTTTTCTACTTTTGGGGCTAATGCTCTAATTAACCTTTGGGGCTCTCCTCAGCCCATGCCAATCTTTCAGTTAGGCACAGGTCCGACTCTCAGGTTTATTCTGGGGCAATTTAATTGTTGATCCAGTGATCAGAGTGCTGGTCCAGCTGCAGTTCGCCCAGCACTCTGTCACAAGCCTCCAGACAGAGGAGTTGGCTGCCAGAAACTGATTTGGGCCTACATGGAACTGAGCTGTTAGGTCACCAGACTCAAATTATTTTTATGATCCAGATGCTAAGCAGTAGATGGAAGATGCTTGGAAACCCGTCCTTGCATGCATGCTCTTCCTTTTTAAAGCAACTCAAGGAATTAATTTCACCTCCGCTGCCCTGCACCCCCCCCCCCAAGAATTTACATGCCTAATTTGGCTGCTGAGAATTAAAAGGCGCTCTACTACTGAAGATCAGAAGTAAATGAGAGTTCAGAAAGGATCTCTTGCACAGACACCAGATTGAAAAGTGAAACTTCCTTGAAGTGAATTCCACAGTTTCATCCCAGTGCTCTTCTCCAAAGTCAAGGAACAAAGACGGCAAGATCAACTGAGCTAGCTACTTTCCCCAAGGCAAGCAGCTGAGGCGATGCACAGAAGCTGACCTAGCAGAAGCTATTCTTCGTTTCTCCGCTGCAGATTTTTGTTTTGTTTTTAACAGCACCAATCTAGCTGTCCAAACTGTCTTTGTTCTAGCAGAATAATAATCAACTTCCTAGTGCAACTGCACCATGCCATGCATATTAAAAAGAGCATCTGAATAGCTCACCAACTCCATTTTTGCCTCGTGAAACAGCTTGGTGAAAGTTGATGATGCCCTCAAAACCATAAAGGGGGTGAGGGAAAAGCGGGGAGAAGACACAAACTTTATATGTGGAAAAATAAACGAACACTTGAAATAGTCGTCATGGTGGGGGGTGGACTTTATTTTCTCTATCATCATAGCTGGTCTTACAGAGCAATTCTCACCATAGCTGTCCATTTTTTTAGTAGATGTCCTAAATTAACTGCTTACCAGCTGCTTTGCTGTTCTGCTGACAAAAAGGCACCTGTTAGGTGTGATTCCTGCGAGTGGTATGCCCGCCTTCACACACTGGATATGACAAAGCACAATTTACTGCTACGCGAAGCAACTGTGTGGACAAAGGTGGCAGCTGTGATGTGTCTGACAGTGGCTCACCCATAGTCCTGGACATTAGAAACTATTTTATTAAGAGCGGGAATATCAGGCAGAACCCTGGTTCCCTTTGTCATAGATTCATAGACCAGAAGGGGCCATTGTGATGATCTAGTCTGACATCATATAACACAGGCCAGAGGACTTTCTTGCTGCAACGGGCTGTGGGAATCTAACATTGCATTTGGGCAGCCACTGGAGACTTCTGTTGAACATTTAATCAAAAGAAAAATATTATTCAAGCTTCTCGAAGACTGGGTCGAGCTGTATGACAGCTCTGGGCTGTCAGCTGATTTCAATAAAACTATATTTTCTGACAGAAAAGGGTTCCATCAAAAATTTTGACCAGTTCTATTAGCACATGGTTTGCTCTAGGAATTATTGTGGGGAGGTTCTAGGACCTGGGTTATACAGGAGGTCAGACTAGATGAACACAATGGCGCCTTCTGGCCTTGGAATCTGTTGACATGGTCTTGGGACAGTGTAACGCGGAGTCAGCTGTTCTTCTGCATAGCTCTTCTGAAACATAATGGAAGTTCAGAGGATTTTTTACTGCCAGACAATGTAGGTTGCTCTAGCCAAGACCTCACTGTTAACAACTCTGATTTAAAGACCTGAGGTGCCAACCATTAACACATCTCTCATAACGATATATACTCATCTAACCATTCAACAGGCTCCCTCCAGGTGTAGATTTGAGACCTAAAATGGTCTCCAAGGGTTAGTTAAAACAGACTCGCTATTCAGTTGGGTGTCCTTCCCTGGACATCATCATTACTAAAGAGAGACCAGTAGCTCTATTCTCATGGACACCATTCCATGCAGGCGGTGGATGTGTAACAACACACCATAGTGCTAACTTGGCAGATATACAAGTCAAATGGTTACTTCATGTTTTAGAATGCACAGGAAAGCGGCTTGCTTCCACTGACCCTCCCGTGTAATAAAACGTGTCCAGCTCCAGGCCCCATTTCACCAGTCGCCCACCCTATCCCTGTAGAAGTGTGAACCGCATTGCTGTTCTCTTGACATCTTCCAGATACAGCACCATCAATGAAGACTGGGGATGCAATTTTGAGCCCTACTGTCGCCCCTGTACACTTGCTGCAGCCCCAGAACAAGCCAGAGGACATTTCATTGAACCCCTTGCTGATTAATAACTGGAAAAGACTCAATGCTTATAAAACTAAACTGTCTCTTTATGAAGAGACCTGGTTACAGAGATGCTGCAACTATGCACAGCATTCGAGCCATGTGCAACCCAATGGGTTTCCTGGTGCCTTCTCCAAATTCTTCCTTCCTGCAACCTGTCCTCCTCCCTCCAAGTTCCATACAGTGCAGACGCTCTGTTAGGTAGTACAGGCTGCTCCACAAGTCCGCCTAATGAACCCTAATGAGGGGGTATGCTTGGGGCTGGAGAGAGCGCTACAGATCTGCGGTGCAATAGCTGCCCACAAGCAGCCCTGAATCAGGAAGGCCCAAAGATGACTTTAAAGCTATAAAGAGATCTGACTTGTGCCTCTAAAATGTGAAGCATAAAATTGCACTCTCAGTTAGTAAAAGCAAGAACTGAGCTGTATATGTAAGTCACTTCAGGCAATATAATGCAGCCACCTCTATGGTAGAATACAGAAGCAGTCTGACAACGCAGTGCAAAAGAATTCCACAGCATAAGATAATATTCTTTAATAATTTGGTGAAGTCACATTCTGGAACACGTATCTGAAACCGCACCAGGACTTCTATGCTTAATTAAATAAGACACTAAAGGCAATTCCTGCTTCTCTTATTATTTTTACCTGGGGAATTGCTCAAGCTCCATTTGCAAATTAAACACAAATATTCACGAAGAAGAGGATGTTTTCCTTGTGTTTTAAAAGCTGTATGTGTCTGAATCAATTTTATATCTGCCAATAAATCGTAGAACAGCAGAAATTGGAGATATAAATTGTTTGATTAAAAAAACTCTGTACTAACATAAGGCTGGAAAATTAAGATTAAAGTGTTCTAGAACCCATGAGGGGGTGGCGTGAGTGTATTTACCTCTGTGTAACATTCAGCAGTTGGCTTAACTGAAGTAGTCTCTTTCTTAAGATTCTTGAAGCAAACATCTTTAGGAAGTTGTTTATGGTTAGGTCATTAGCTTGACTCAACAAAGGGAAAATTTGGCCACAAATGGGTTGCATAGGTACAGTTGAGGGCACAATTTTATTTACAGGTTGTTTTTCTAAATGAGACTACTTAATGCTCCATGTTCACTACAAACATCAGGGCCCCTGGCCTAGCTGCATTATGGTTAAAATGTATCGCATGGATGGAATCTAATCATGTTGAGACTTAGTATCACAAGAGGGCTAAAGCCAAGGTTAGAATCTATAAATGTTACCCATGTTATAACCACCTAGTTCCCTTTAACAATGAGTCAGGTGCAGTGTATGTCTTTCATGGTCCAGTGGGTTATTGCAGGATTCCTTCACAGCTAAAGATGTGGGTTCAAATCCTGATTCCTGTCAGATAACTTCTTTGGTGGGTTGTCATCTGAGTGGCAAATTCTGCTCCACAGTGGGGTTGCAAGGATATAACTGCAGAAAAAACTTGCCTCCTAGCTGTTATGAAATCAACTCATACAATAATGTAGAATCACTGTTCAGAGGAGGGTGAAGACTGGAAAAGGAGTGGGAATGTTGCAAATTAGGCATAGTTGTATTAACAGAGTTAGAGGGGCCCAAAGCTCATATACCATAGGTGAAACTCTGGCCCCACTAACAGCAATACCAAAACTCCCACTGACTTCAATAGGGCCAAGATTGCAACCAGAGTGTATATTGTAGGTTAGAATTGAGATGCAGTGGCGAGGTTCTTTTGCATCACACCCACCCACGTTCTGCTGGATTACAATTCATGGCAGATTTCCCTCATTTACATGAGTAGGAAAATAAAAATAATGATAAGAAATCAGAGGAATGACCAGGCAAAGTAGTTTGATTCCTCAGAGGGCAATCTGCATCTGCCAACAATACCAAACTTTACACTGTGAAAAGAATAGGAAACATTTGAAATTATTTACTATTCGATGAAGACAATAACCACTGATGAGAATAATTTGCTATTCATATAATTATTTAAGGGTCAAACACCGAGCAATTTGATAAGCAAATCCCCATGAGGAATCTAGACCAGAAAACTTAGGCCTTCCAGAATTCTGTAATTTTGTTTTGTTTTTAAGTATGGTTTCGACTCTGAAAAGTGGCTTGGTATAAAGACCCTTGGAGACAGTGTTTCTCATCCCTCAGTGACTTCCAGATTAAATGTGTTCAGTTTACTTTATTATTTATATTAAAGCGGTGCTTAGAGACCTCAACTGTGATAAGGACCCCATTGGGCTGGGTCTTGTTGTACAAATAGTTAGTAAAAGACCATCCCTGTTCAAAGTGTTTTTCATCTAAATAATGGATTCTGCCGACCCAAACTGCCAAGCCACCAAACTCAGTCTGGGTACTAAGGGCTAGAATTTCAAAACATCGCAGTTCATAGTTGAGGGTCTCAACAAATTAGTCCGTTTTTCAGATCCCCCAGTATCTCCCACTCTTCTCCAAGAGAACTGAGCCATTTTGAAAATCAGGGCCCAAGAATCAAGCTGGGTTCTTCCTCCCTTGGCCATCATCACAAGTGATAAAGGGCAAATTAGGCCTGAGGTACACTTGTGCAACTTCTCGTGTCTTCAGATCAGACCCTTACTGGCCCCTGTACAAGCCCATAGTCTTGAGCAGACTTGTGAAGGTTAGTTCTTAGCACTCTATTATGTTGATACACACAAAGGACTAGAATTCAGCTCACTCATTCTTAGCGGATATCTTCACTGTGGAGTTAGCCCACATCATCAGCACCTGGGTCTGAACTCCCGGGGTTAGCCTAGCCAGGAGTGAACAGCCACACCACAAATCCCTACCCAAGTTAGTGTGTCCTCATTGATGCTGTGGTCCTCCTCGGGGGTTAGGACTTCTGGGAATACACCCCGGGATTCTTTGGCTGCACTAAGCTAAGTCAATTCTATGATTCTTTCCCAGTGAATTGTGGGCGAACTTGTCTGTCCTAATGAGCACATTGGGGGGATTTTGGGAAAGCACTGGAGGAATACCTGCACTCAAGTGGTTTAGCATGCATCCTCACTGCAAAATGGGTGGGTTGGGAGCCCGAGGGGAAGCGGAAACTGGGTTCCAATCCACACAGCCAGCTGGGCCAGCTAACCCAAGTTAAAAACATCACTTATCTCAGGTGAGAAGTTTCTGTGTGTGGACAGCAGGGGGAGTCAGAGGCAACACCCAAGTAAGAGCCCAGGCTAACTTTAGACATGCTGCC
Organism: Chrysemys picta bellii; assembly: GCF_011386835.1. NCBI lineage: Eukaryota > Metazoa > Chordata > Testudines > Emydidae > Chrysemys > Chrysemys picta. Next base: position 105,816,297 of record NC_088798.1, read on the forward strand.
ACAGGGTCGAGGGCGCGCAGTGTTATTTAGAGAGCCCAGGAAATGGGGCTGTTTCAATGAAATCTCTTTAGCCAGGCTGGGAAGCTCATAGTGCACTTGGAAGTGTTGGGAAGTGGGTATGGGGTCAGAGGCGTAATGTGCTCAGACCCAATCCAGTACTGAGCATTCACAGGACTGATCTAATTTGCAGCCCTGGCTTTGGCCGTATTTCATGGCATAGCTGTCAGGAGCTGAGTGTATCTGTGCAAGTCTATGTGACATGAGGAGACACTGGCAGACTTCATTTTGCAGCCATTCAGTTCATTAGCTTTCACTAGCACACACATGGATATTTATATAAACGAAACCTGTAAAAACAAGACAGTACATCAAAGTCAAATTACTTGGTGTGATTCCCCTCCTCTAGCACAGACGAGACAGAGCTACTATACTCATTCATCTTGCTTTCTGAGCCTCATGCAAAGTAATGCACTTAGTACTAAGAAAGGAAGAAGCAGCCACTCAGCTGAATAATCTTCTTACATATCTCCCAACAATTAAACACATTAGTTCAATTTGTGCACAGAGGCCCTGCAGCAGGAGAAACTTGCCGAGTTGTCTGAATCCGAGGATCTTCCCTTGGAAGTGCGTTTTCCCTCCGTGTTTTCATAGTGCCTAACAGGACGCAGAATTACTCCCCAGCCTAGATGCATCTGGCCTGATTCTCCTATCACAATAGTTTTACACCAGTTCAGCTCCATTGACTTCAGCAGAGTTACTCTTGATTTACTCCACTGTGAGAGTAGAATCAGGCCCATGTTGTTTCCTTTAAGTGTGGCTTTCTTTCTATACTGCTCTACTTAATCAGATTTACCCCAGAATCAGAATTTTCTACTGCTTCCAGCTCTTCTGGGATATCTTCCTTTTGAGCAAGTCCCTTCTCTGGCTTAGGAACAATCTGTTCCTTCTCAGCGCAGCTCATCTCAATTTGATGGTTGACATTCTCATGAGCTCTTCAAATTTTGGAGGCCTTTTTGACTTTGATCTCCTCAGAGACTTGTCATCTAGACTCGTGATCTCAGCAAGTATGAGCACGTACAATGCTGAAGTATCTTGGTATTTTCTTAGGCGAACACCCCAAGTTTGGCCCCCGTTGTTTAACTTAGGCTAAATAAAGGATTCCCAGTGGGACTCCTGAAAAATACAGGAAAATCTGTCCCCCCTGATCTCTGTGCACCTCACAGTACTGTACATAAATTACTGTTTGTTTTGAATGAACTAGATAATCTTAGCCCAGGTAAATCAGGGCACTGGCTTCCAGATGGTAAATGCATGGAACCTGATTTGTTGGTGTAAATCAGGAATAACTCTGTTGAAGGCAGTGATGCGCTAGCTTGACATTGGTATAGAAGAGGAGAGTCAGACCAATGCACTTCAGAATAGCTCCCCACAGATGAGCTCTGCGGTGTGGTTCACCTCAACTCCCAGCCCCTTCAGTGGGAATTCAGGATGATCAGTGAGCACTAGCCTGACTCCCGTAAGTAGGCCCATTGAAGACGGTGAGGCTACCTATCCTAGTTGTTTGCAGGATCAAGCCCTAGGCTTGCAGAGCCTTTAGCAGCCTGTACGTGCCTCACATTTCTGATATTCTGCATTGCTCTGCTCCACTTGGTATTCGGACGCCTTGGCTAAGAGGAGCCACTGTAAGAATGTTGAATATTGGATTGTACGTTCCCGGTTTCATTTCTCTGCCCGCCCACCCACTACCGAGGGCATCATCAAGGTAAGTGCACAATCCTCCAGCCTGTTGTCCCTAAAACCATGTTCCCCCCCCCCACAGTGTGCCAGAGCTGCTCCTCATGCCTCGCCTTTCTGAAAGCTGCTCATTAAAGGCTGCTAGAATCCGCTCCGAGAAAATTATTCATTGTGTCTCTTTTGCTCTTAAATTGAGCCATGGGAGGTTGGATGTGCTGAACTAGTACATTTCTAAAGACAAAACCCCCTAATGTTTTTAAGGATTCCCCCCCACCACCACCATGTTGCCAAGCAACATTTTTACAGTATCAGCAGCTGGAAAACTAAACTCTGAAGGTCTGAAAATGAATTAAAGGAGAAGAAAAGAGAGAATGTTCCTCTCTCGTCCCTTTGTTATCATCTTGTCAGTATTTGAAGAGAGTATTCTCCTCCCAATTATTAAACACCAGTAATCCCAGGGCTGACTCCGCCACAGCGATTTTGTGTACACTCCTCTCCTCTTTCTTAAAGTGATTAGCATTCGAGAAACGTGCCAGCTTGGCTGAGTAGACAGTGAAGACCTCTTTTTTTTTTCTTCCGCTATGGAAGGGCAGTTCTCTTTATCAGTCATTAATATTGATTTCAGACTGGGGTCCCCATTGTGTCGGGTGCTGTACCAACACAGAGAGAGGCTTCCCGCCCTGAAGAATTTACAGGCTAAGTTATTTTACGGGGTTTTGTTTCTTTTGCGTCTATATTATGGTAATACCTACGGGCTACCCAGGCTGGCCTCCACGGTGTAGGCACTGTACAGACATCGTGAATGACAATCCCTGCCCCAAAGAGCTTGTTTTGGAAAAGGTGGTGTTGTAATGGCTCACCAGCAAGGGTCGGTGAGGAACAAGAACGTTTCAGTGGGAAGGGTGGATGCAAGCAGGAAGCAATGCAGCTAGGGTGACCAGATAGCAAATGTGAAAAATCGGGACAGGGGCGGGGGGTAATAGAAGCCTATATAAGAAAAAGACCCAAAAATCGGGACTGTCCCTATAAAATCGGGACATCTGGTCACCCTAAATGCAGCACCTTGCCAAGGGGTGTTTTGGCTCCCCTCGCTGGCTCAAGCAGCTACAGCTAAGGCATGTGGAGCGAACAGGTTGTATGGAATCCCAGCCCCCGGGGCTGGATCTGTGCTGGATCTGGAGTGTGGCTGGGAGTGAGCAGTCGGGTTGAGTGGAAAGACACAGAGGCAGAGTGACAGCTGATTCCGGTCACTGGGCCGGTGGGGTCACTTGAGAGTTCTCCCTCCATGCCATTTGTGCCTATCCTTGCCCAGGAAAGCAGATTTGAGTAGACTGATTTTGTGAATAAACAGATTTCACCTAGAAGATGCCTTGGCCCCATGTCACCAGTTTCTCCTCTGAACAGAAACCGCCATGCAAGGCCCCAAATTTCAGCTGCCGCTTGGCCACAGAAGAGACCTGATCGTGATGATGATTAATTTGTCCACAGAACAAGTGCAGAAGAGCTACCCTGTCCACCCACGCTGCTTGTTCCACTGCCAAAGCTAGTTGTGCTTCGTCCCCTTCCTGCTGAGAGCATCCAGCTCAGGGCTGTCTTGGGTCTCTTGCCCTTAGCTGTCCCGGGCTGGTATGCTGAGATTCTGCCACTCTTAGGCTACGTCTTGGCTCTGGGGGTGTGATGACCTCTCACAGGGTCGGAGCAGGTTTGTACTGCCACTCACCACTACCTGTGCTACTGTGGCTACCCTACTATTTTTAGTGTTTGAGCTATGAATCACACCCCTAGCTCCAAGTGTAGACGTAATCTTAGATTTGGGATCTGGCTACACAGACCCATATAGCCATGGATTATCACCCTGCAGGTCTGACTGTTTCCTCCCTTGGGGGATCCTGTGACCAGTGCCCTGCAGCCTTAATTCAAGGCATTTTATTCAGCAGTTGGAACAAAGCATTAGTGAAAAGCGGGTTTTAAAACCACAAACAGCCCATGCTTGTTTACTCTCATCCAAACTAAGGCCAGGTCTACGCAAAAAAGTTAGGTTGACCCCGTTATGTCACTTAGGGGTGTGAAAAATCCACAACCATGAGCGATGTTGTTAAGCTGACCTAACCCGCCAGGGTAGACAGCGCTTTGCCAATGGAGAAGTTCTTCTGTTGACCTTGCTACTGCTTCTTGGGGAAGTGGATTAACTGCCGCGATAGAAGAACCTCTCCTGCTGTGTCTACACCGCAGCGTTTCTAGTGAACACATAGCTTGTAGTGAAGCCTGAGTCTAAGTTAGAGGGCTGTCATCTTCTTAATTACAGGAACAGAAGAGACGTACATTCTCCCACCCAGTTCCAAACCTCCTGAGGGTCTCTCAAAAGCCTCTTCCTACTCTGACCCACCCTGTTCAAACTCATTTCGGAATCCTTCCCCATTCAGGTAAGTGGGCTGGAATTACTCCACGCTACTTGTCCTGGCATTGTCTCTGAACAGCCCATTCCGTCCCAATGGCTTGAAATCACTGGCCTGTATGTCATCTGTGGGTCAAGGTGCTGAAACTGTCTTCTCACCTATCACAACATCGTAGAAGTCCAACGCATAAATCCTACTAGGGTTCACAGATCAATATTTATTACCAACCACCCCCACGTTTGTCTCACTCCTGCCTGCCAATGTAATCTCAGCCTCGACTTGGTGAAACAGAGCCAAGTTCTGCTTTAATGTACACAAGAGTAAACACGGTGAGAAGCACTGAGTTGTATCAATGGAACCAAGAGAAACATTGCGGGTAAGAGGGTAAAGGGTAAGTTCATTCTCCCTTCAAAGCATGGCCTTTCTACTGAGATTAAGATGTCAACAGGGAAGGCCAATGTTCATGGGGAAGGGGGGGAGGTTTTGGGGGGCAGGGTGTGTATGTGTGGATACCTGTATATGAGAAGCTACACTGATGGGCATACCCTCTAATCAGATGGCAGTGCCCTAAAGTCGTTATCAACCTGGTCTGTAGCTGAATCAGTCCTCTCAGTGGTGAATGGATCTATTTCCTATTACTAGCCCTTTGATTAGTGCTGGCCAACGTTTTTAATTTGAAGTGGGTTTTTTTTGTTTTGTTATATGAAAAATAGCTTTCATAGAAAGTGGACATTTCCTATGGAGATATCCACTTTGGAAAAAAATCAGTTTTTTCAAAAAGCAAACCCAAAATGGATTTTTTTCCCCATTATTTGGCAACTGATTTTTTTATATATTTTAGCCAGCAAAGCCCAGAACATTTCATCTGAAGAAAAAAATATGGCTGAAATTTTTCTATTTTCAGTTGCTGAAAATGGAAACACACATCTGCTTTTGTGTTAGTGTGTTTTGTGAAAACCCAAAGAGCTTTTGCAGAAAATTTTGATGAAAACAAAGGAACAAAATAAAAAAAATCCCCCAATGAGCTTTACCTTTAAGTCTTTCAGGCTTTATAATAGTATTTTCTAATCAAGCTCTGACATCTGTATGCTATACTTCATCTCAGGTGACCTTCTAACAATTCAGAGTCTAATGGTGGATGGAAGAAAAGGTTGGTTCCATAATTTCTGCCTTACATCCCAGGTGAACTATGTGTGTTCCATCTGGAGAAAGCGGAACTCTCCCGCTTTCAGCAGCTAAATTGGAGGTAATGGACTTTGACAAGATACTTTGCTCAACATAGATGATAGACTTTTTTTTCCCCTTCTCTTACTGATGAATAGGTTGCACTGAACATTCCAGATAACCCTTAGAAGAGTAAAAGTAAGGTGGGATAGAGATGTATGGATTCCTCAGTAAAATTTCTTCAAGGTTGACCAAAGGAATTGCTTTTAAAAGGTCATCCCTATTGGGGTTGTTAACCCATAGCAAAGTGTTTATCTACTATACCCACAAATATACCAGAAAGCAAAAGAATCTCTGCAACATTGTATGTGAATTGCTTGAAGATTCTTAGATGGAAGACACCATTGTATTGTTAAGTATTACTATTGTATGAGTACATTGGAAAGTACAGCACATGCAGTCACCAGTCATTAAAATATGGAGGATCTTTCAACTAGTGGAAGATGATACCTGACAAATCATCTCTAGAAATAAAGCTATGCATAAAAAATGGGAAGGGCAGAAACAATTATTTTCTAGGAGAACACTACTTGTATTAAACCCATTTTGGAAAGGACGTAGAGGAGATTGCTTATAGCTCCCTAGTGCCAGACAGGTTGATGCTGTTGTAAATAAAGCTAATAGGGTACACTGTTATTTAACTAGATATGTCAAGGTTCCTGTTAAGTGCAAGGAAATAAATTCAAACACATTAACCCTTTGAATTGGTGCACAATATTGTACCCATTCAGCCAACTTTAACAGATTTTCCTTATAGGCTTGCAAAGAAAACTCATATCCCTACTGATTTATTACTTATCCCTCTGGCAAATGTCAACTCCCTTTCAGCTCCCATATTTCTTCTTCCTCTCCTTTCCATACTTTTATTAAGAAGTTTTAACGTGTCTGGGAACTATGTCCAGAAATGAAAAATGATCATAAAAGTGGGTAAAGAAAACCCAGCAGACCAACTCCCCTGCTCGCTAGCTTTCCACTAAGGAGGAGAGAGAAGAAAAATGAACAAATACTGCCCTTTATTTCTCCTCTTCTATTTTCAATTTTTTTTAGATTTTTAAAGGCAGAAGAGACCATTATGAAATTCTAATCTGACCCCCTGCACAAAATGGGATATTTTCTTTTCTCCTTTCCCTTTGTGCACACTTAGATCATCCTTAATTCCATTCAAGGGTTGAAATACAATGAGCATCATGGACCAAATTCTGCCCCAGGCTAAATTCACTTTGAACCACTCCAGAAGCACAAAGGAGATTTACAGCCACCTTAAATGGGGCGTTGGGAATTCCTATTATGTAGGGGAATCCCCAGATAGTGTAATGCCAAAGTACCTAGTTCTGGTCCGCCCATTCATGTCCACACCACTCCAAACAGAGGGGGCATTCTGAGCCATTGCTATACTCCAGCCAACACCACCAGCCTCAAGGCTGCTGTGACCAGCTTCCATCGCCCCCAGGGGATCAGGGAAGGATGGACTATTAGATACTTCCAGTGGTAGCACTGGCATACAAAATAATGGAAGACTGTGTCAAGGATACAACTCTTTGCCCCTAGTGTTTTCCAGTGGATTTGAATAGTAATGAGGTGAAAAACTGTCCAAAGCCTGAGTGCAACATTTGAACATAATGTTGCTTATCTTTTAAAGTTGGAAACTCATCAATACTGTCTAAAGCCTAAACCTAAAGGCTTTGGTCCACTGACTGATGTGAGCCATCAAATACCAATAAGTTGAGGCATGAAGAGGCATACGAATGTTTAGCATATCTGCCTTGTAAATACCTTGCAACACCAGCTACAACAGTGCCATAGAATCATAGAATATCAGGATTGGAAGGGACCTTAGGAGGTCATCTATGCGAACGCCTGTTCTCACTTTCAGGTAGCATTATCTCCCATAAATGTAAACAAACTCATTTGTCTTAACGATTGGCTGAATAAGAAGTAGGACTAAGTGGACTTGTATGAGATGAATTGAAAAATACAATGTCTTGTTTTTTTACAGTGCAAATATGTGTAAAGAAAATAATCATATAAAGCGAACACTGTACACTTTGTATTCTGGGTTGTAATTGAAATCAATATATTTGAAAATGTAGAAAAACATCCAAAAGTATTTATAATACGTTTCAATTGGTATTCTGTTATTAACAGTGTGATTAAAACTGTGATTAATCATGACTTTTTTTAATCTCACAATTAATTGCGATCTTTTAAATAGTTTGACAGCCCTAAAAAATATTACAATGGTTATTTGCAACGGGATTGGATCTAGGCAGGGGCAACAGAAGCAATAGCCCCAAGCCATGCTCTTCAAGATGGCCTGTGCCACCCGTTCGCACCCACAACCAAACCACCTCCCTTCCCCAAGGGCCTCTGTAGCTCTTGGTTGGGTGCTCTCCCTCTCCTATGCTTTTGACTCAGTAGCTGGGTCCCTTTGGAAAACTCATGCATGGGGTTGGGGAGGGTGCCCCTCTGTAAAGGAAACTGGATTAGCTCTTGCCTCTAATTCCACATAAAACCCGGTCCCTGCTCTTAACAGGAACTGTTCAGCTGAAAGCGATTTGCTATGTTATATAGTGAGATTCCAGAACATGCTGAAACGCTGTTGGTTTTAGCATCGGCACTTCAGCTCAAGATGCCTGGCCATATATTCTGTTAAATTATATTCACACTCTGGATGTCCTCTGTGAGCAAGCAGTATTGCTTGCCTATTGCTAGAAATAATTGCTGTAAATTAACGTTTGCTGATTTTTTTCCAGTGCGGTGAAAATTAATCTTCAGCAAATATAGCCAGCACGGTCACTAAGGGACTTAACCAAAACCCACTGACACCAATGGAAAGATTCCCATTGGCTTTGGATTAGGTCCAGACTGTCTATGGGAAAGGATAAAGCTTGAAAGGTCTGTGTGGAAGGTCCCATCTTGCTTGGAGATCTGACCTTCCATAATCTGTCCTGTATTCAATAGGATTCAACATGAGGTAGGCCCTGAAATGTCATTAAATATTGTGATCTAGGCCTTGTCTACACTAGAAAGTTGTATAGCTTTAACTATAGCAGTATCGTTCAAGCAGTACAACCTCTCAGGTGTGGTTGCAATTGTAGAAGTATAAAGGTGCTTTACTCATATGGGCAACTTTATTGGTATATAAGGCACCTGTATACTGGCATAACTGCACCCACAGAAGAGCTTGTACTGGTATAAATAAATTGGTTAAAAGAAAAATTATACCCCTGTGATGGTGCGCGACTCACCACTGAGGCGCCTCCTGCTGGCTGTCTGGGGAATTAGCGCTGCACCCTGTTCTGGTGGTGTCTCGCTTGCTATCACCTCTGTTCCTGAACGCACATCGCTCCACAGACCGCTGCATCCTCTTAGTGACACCGCCCTCCAGTTGTGCTACGCTCTATGCCCCCACCCTTCCAGGGGACCTGCAGTCTACCGTCCAGCCACTCCCTTCAGTGGCAAACTGCAGTCCAGGGTCTAGCCACTTCTTACGTGACTCCATCACCCTCTTTGCCCTGGTGTCAGGGCCTCAGTCTGCAGATCCTTGCAGACTGCCAGGAGCTGCCTTTAGCTCCCTGGGTTACTGCCTGCAGCACTGCTCTGCCCAGGGTGCTTGCTGCCCTCTGCCTGCAAAGTGGCTAGTCCACCTCCCTCCTCAAGCTCCAGGGAGTGACTGACCCTGCTCTGTTCTGCAGGTCTTCTTATATGGGCCAGCCTGACCCTGATTGGCTGCCTCCTGCACAGCCTCCCTAGAGCTGCTTTTAACCCCTTTTCTGCCAGTGTGGGGCAGACGCCCCCATCACACCCCCTAGCTGACATATTTATACTGGTATAACTTTCAAACATAGGCCATTTAATATTTTTTATTAACAAGCTAGAAGAAAATATAAAATCATCACTGAGAACAGATGAGACACAAATTTGGGGAGCGGTAAATAATGAAGAGGACAGGTTGGTGATACAGAGCGATCTAGGTTGCTTGGTAAACTGGGCTCAAGCAATGTGTGTTTTAATATGGCCAAATGTAAATGTGTACATCTATGAACAAAGAATGGAGGTCATACTTACTGATGAGGGACTGTGTCTGGGAGGTAGTGATTCTGAAAAAGATTTGGGGATTGTGGTGGATAATCATCTGATCATGAGTTCCCAATAGGACACTGTTTCAAAAGGGCTAATGCAAGCCTTGGCTGCGTAAACAGGGGGATCTCAAGTAGGAATCGGAAGGTGTTGTGTCTGTATTTAGCAATGGAGTGACTGCTGCTGGAATATTGTGTCCATTTCTGATGCCCACAGCTCAAGAAGGATGTTGATAAATTAGAGAGGTTTCTGAGGAGATGCTCGAGAATTATTGAAGGATTAGAAAACCTCCCTTATAGTGATAGACTCAAGGAGCTCAATCTATTTAGCTTAGCAAAGAGAAGGTTAGGGGTCATTTGCTTATAGTACCTATATGGAAAAGATATATTTGATAATAGTTTCTTTCATCTATCAGAGTAAGGTATAACACTATCCAATGGCTAGAAGTTGAAGCTAGATAAATTCAGACTGGAAATAAAGAATAAACAGCTAACAGTGAGGGTGATTAACCCATTGGAACAATTTACCCAGGGTCATGGTGGATCCTCCATCACTGGCAATTATTAAATCAGTACTGGATTTTTTCCAAAAGAGCTGCTCTAGGCATTATTTTGGGAAGTTCTCTGGCCCGTGTTATACAGGAGGTCATACTAGATGATCATAATGGTCCCTTTTTGCCTTGAAATCCAGGAATCTATGAACCAGGCCCTATGATCTCCAGCTGCTACTAGGTGCCCTTTCAGAGCATTTTCTAACATCTCCTCCCAAAGGGGGAAAGTTAAATACTAACACCCAGAACCCAAAACAGCTGTAATGTGTGGATTATCATTGCTAAATGAATGAAAGTTGTATATGTCCTTGAAAAATTTCTAGGGGGTGATCTTGGGAATTATGGATCTGCAAGACCTTAATTAAGTGCCAGGAAAGTCGTTAGAAATGATATTTAAAGACAGAGTTCTAAAACAGTGAGATGAGCATGATGTGATAGGGACAAACCAGTGCTGATAAGGGAGAAAAATCATACCTCTCCAATCTGCTAGAATTCTCTAAACAGATCAGCAAAATAATTGTTAGAAAAAGCTTTTTTGAATTACCAAATTAATTATACCAAAGTCCCTCACAAAAAGCTATTAGGAAACTAGTCAGGCGGAAGGTAGAGTTTTGCAGTGGAGTAGAAACTGGCTAAGAAAAACAGTGGGAATGAATGTTAAATGTTGAACTTGACAAAGGTTTAATGACAGGGTGCCACAAGGACCTATGCTGGGATCAGTGTTGTTTAAAATATTTATCAACAATCTGGAAAGAGGAGTGAGCAATGAGGTTTCAAATTTTGCAGGTGATACAAAGAAATCACTGTCTGGACAAGCTTTCAGAAGGTCAGGAAGTGTTAGCTCAATCGAAATGAGACCTTCTAAACACACTGACTCATTTCAGGACTGGCTTGCCTTGACCGTGCCAAGACTCTGCAGAACTAATAATAGACAGTTCCCAAGTGGGCAGGGAAGTGGAGGTAGCAAACGAAGATCATTAAAAGGGGAGCATGCTGCTGCCGGTGTCTTTGTTGTGGGAGGTATTGGTTGATGGGGTGGAGTAGAGGGCATTTTTTCTCCACCTGGACTAAACTCTATCACCTGGCAAGCATTTGGCTTAGAGTCTGTTGTCAGAGTCAAGCATTGGTCAGAAATCTTTGCAAGGTAAAACAAATCCATTTGGACTAATGTGAATCAGTTTTTAGAGAGAGATGGCTCTATGTGCCATGTCATATGGCTTGATTAATAGCAGAAAATTATAATCCTGAAGGCTACAGAATTGAGGTAAGGGCTTTGAATAAAAGTAAATCAGCTTTTTACTGTAGATTTTCTAGGACTAGGGGATGTGGTCAGATAAACAGCAATTGATTACTAAAGCACAGTTGCTGAGAATTTAACTGTGAATAGATGCAACGGCCAAACCCACAGATGTAAAGGAGAGACGAATTTGGCTCAGAGCATTTAATATATTGTGCAGTACGCTAAGGGCCATATTTTCATGTGGGCCAGAACCTGCTTCTACATTTGCATATGCAATTTTTTACAGGCACATTTGTACTTCTGCAGTCGCTTGCAAGTGCAAATAATAGAATTCAGACACCTAACCGCTGGAAGTCCCGAAGCGGGGTAATTTGTGGTATTGAGAGTTGAATTACTGACATGTTACAGATCAGAGTAATTCACGGCTGAAAGTATCAAACAGTTGTTAATCCTTTAAAAACAGGATGTATTGGGGATAACCGCTTGACTCCCAAATTCTTTCCTACTTTTCCTTCCCTGCACCATCCTAGGAAGGCTTTACAGAATGTTGCAATGACCTACATCTAGCTGCAGATGGCTGGTTGGAGCTCACTGCAGAGTACATCAGTGCTACTCCAAGTGTGATCGAAAAAGATAGTTTGAGTGCCATACGAGGAGGTTTCCACTCATCCATCACCACTGTAGGGTATGCACCATGCACTGTAGGAAAATGCCCCATGTTCCTGGCAGGGCAGGCCACAAGACACTTGGGCTTTAACGTCACTGATATTTTTCAAACACACAGACACGCACATGCATGCAGTGTTTGGCATTGGATACTGTAGGATCTGAATAACCTCTGCCCACACATTGTCAGCCTTAAAGAAAATGATTAGTAAGAATCATGATAGGTGAAAATAGTCATTACCCTCCAATATATGCTCAGTAGCTGTACAAAAGGTCTTGGTATTCCCAGTCAGTCCCCCGATGACACATGATTGCAGCATATCTATCTAAGGTACTTAAATGACCCCTATTTCTGCAGTATCTGAGGGCTTCTCAATCTGCAAAGTATTTAACCTCACAACATACCAGTGAGGTAGGGAATTACAAGTATCTCCATTTTACGAATAGGGAGCTGAGGCACAGAGAGGCTAAGGAACTTGCCCAAGGTCGCTCAGGAAGCCTGTGGTGCAGAAGGGAACTGAACCTGGGTACCCCAAGTCCCAGGCTGGCAGGATCATTGTATTTTTCCTCTCCACAAAACATAGAGCCACCACCAATTCTCCATCCTGCACTGACTGTTTCATTAGAGATGCCAAGAACTTAAAGGTCCTTGACCTTTCCTCTCAGTCCCTCTAGGGCAGGGTTTCTCAAACAGGGGTCGCCGCTTGTGCAGGGAAAGCCCCTGGTGGGCCGGGCAGGTGTGTTTACCTGCCCTGTCCGCAGGTCCGTCCGATCACGGCTCCCACTGGCCGCGGTTCGCTGCTCCGGGCCAATGGGAGATGCTGGAAGTGGCGGCCAGTAAGTCCCTCAGCCTGCACCGCTTCCTGCAGCCCCCATTGGCCCGGAGCAGCGAACCGCGGCTAGTGGGAGCCACGATCAGCCGGACCTCCGGACGGGGCAGGTAAACACACCGGCCTGGCCCGCCAGGGGCTTTCCCTACACAAGCGGCGATCCCTGTTTGAGAAACACTGCTCTAGGGGAGGGGAGATGTGGAGACATTACCAGTGCAGCTTCCTTTCTACTTCCTTTTCCACATGTATTAATCTGGCACCTTTCTCTAGCGTTCAGTTAAGTTGGGCTGGGAAAAGGAAAGAAGAATAACATGAGCAAATACTTTATTGTTTAAGAAAACAGCTTATGGTGAAATGAAGCAGAACATTCTCAAACAAAAGTGTTTTCTTTCAAACTTTAAGGATTCATGGAGGTTTAAATACCTCCGGAGACCTGCCTCGGTTTAAATACTTATAAGCTGGAAAGGTTTATTAGCAGTGATTTGGTTGAGTGATCTCTTCTAAGCACTTCTGACTGCTAGCACTTAATTAAGCACTTTGAAAGACACACATTTAAAAAAGATTAACCTTTGTGATGGCTACACTGGGTCTTTTAAGAAACAAAGTGGCGTTTCACCCATTACCCCTCACTCCCCCCGAGTACTGGAAAAATCCAATGTACAAACTGATGATTATGCAGTATATTTGTATATTATTCCACTGCCCATTTTTGTTTGATATCTCTAGTTTAAACCAAATTGGGAATTGCTTCTATTTGAAACTTCTATTGGATCAACACTCTTCTGAGATGAGTGTAAAATACCCTACCTCTTCGTAAAGCAAAGATAAAAACATCTTACAGACATGGGAACTTGGAGCAGACAAAGGTCAGTCTTCTGCCCATCACAGCTTCCCTTTCTGACTAGGGAAACTGGAAAGAGTAAGACATGCAGCACTGTTACATCTGCTGGTGAGGTGGGACCAGATAATGGTGAAAATGATTGCGGGGCAGAAAATCTACTCATTCTTGAAGGTGGTGTCATTTGGACCATTTTCCGAAGATACATCTCCCATGCATTTTAGATAACTGAAATAGCTGTACAACTCTTCTACCTTTTGAAATATGAAGCCACTCTTTCCCCAATGGGTTAAAGCAGCAGCATCAACATAGTCATCAAAGGTTTCAGAGTAGCAGCCGTGTTAGTCTGTATCTGCTGGGAAAGAACAGGAGTACTTGTGGCACCTTAGAGACTAACAAATTTATTAGAGCATAAGCTTTCGTGGACTACAGCCCACTTAAACCATAATATCTAGCACTTTTCATCAATAGACCTATTGTATTGGCCTGATCTAAAACCCATTGAGGTCAATAGAAAGAATCCCACTGAATCAAGCCCTAGAAGCAGCAGAAGGATTGTGTTAGCAAGAACCATGTAAAACATCAGTGTTGATGGTATCACTCTAAGCCAGCTCGTCCTCCACCTGTCCACTCATAGTCATTGACAGTAGCACTCTTTATATAACCCCATTCTCTGAAGCACATCTGTGCTCAGTAAACCTCTCTCTGGTGATGCTGCCACACCTCTTACCGGTAGTCCATATTTCTAGTACTTCATGTTCCAGTTCTAGCTTTTCCTGTGACTACCCACATGTCCTAGGCCTTGGCTACACTTACCCGCTAGTTCGACGGCTGGAAATCGAACTTCTGGGTTCGACTTATCGCGTCTAGTCTGGACGCGATAAGTCGAACCCGGAAGTGCTCGCCGTCGACTGCGGTACTCCAGCTCGGCAAGAGGAGTACCGCGGAGTCGACGGGGGAGCCTGCCTGCCGAGTGTGGACCAAGGTAAGTTCGAACTAAGGTACTTCGAACTTCAGCTACGTTATTCACGTAGCTGAAGTTGCGTACCTTAGTTCGAATTAGGGGGGTAGTGTAGACCAAGCCTTAGTTTTCTAGTCTTCTAGTTTTCCCTGTGACTACCCGTACACATGTCCTTTCCTCCTCTTCCTTCTCACTGACTCCAGTGGGGCAACTCACAATATTAAGCACTACACTTGAAAGTCAGTATTTGCAAGATTAGGCCTTATAACTAGACACCTAAATATTCATTGATTCCACAGCCACAGTGGCAGACGTCACTCCTTAAAGCAGAATAGTGTCCCAGAATCTAAGCTTGCGTTTAGGCAAACAAGTCTCTCTCCAGCCTTCATGGCTGTGAAAATAACTATGAAGAATGTGACCTGAGTGTAAACTGATCGGGCAACGGTCTGCTGATGTCAGTCAAGACAGCCTGAAACAAAAGCTCAGAAATGTTCTCGCTCTCTGCTCAGTTCTATTAAGTGGAGTTGAAAAAGTTATTGCCATCAAATATTTATGAGTTTAAAAGAAAAATTCTACCACTTCCAGTAAATAAAAAAAATAGCTTTCCCTCTCCACAGCAAAAATGACACTTATATTAGTTGCAGTTAATATACATTGATTGGATTAAAATGTGTCTTTCTGAATAAAAAATACCCTGCTTAGGATATGAAACTGCATCAGTTTAAATGACAGCAGAGCTAAATGCAGACAGGCAAGGGATTGGTTTTACTTTATATGCATTGGTTTAGCAAGACGACGGAATTGATTTAAGCTATTTCCATGCAGAGTAGCTGAAACATTCATTTGTTTAGTTAAATGTATTCCGGTGGTGGCAGCAATTTCTACAAGACGAGGTGTGTGTGTGTGTGTGTGTGTGTGTGTGTGTGTGTGTGTGGATCAGTTTTGTTTTCAGATATCTATCTTGTAGCTGTGTCTATATCTGAAAACAAAATGTATTCAAATTTGGTAAAAAGTACATTCAGTAAAACAATTTTCTGGATACAGTGAAAACTGTTGTTTCGGTTTCAATCTGTATATATTTCCTTAAGCAGATCTGCTAGTCAGAATGGTGATGTAGCGGGTTCAGCCGCAATGCTTTGTAATCAGCAAAGCTGACAAAAACACTGGTGTTGAATTCTGAGTTATGCACATGTGTTTGTGTCAGGGACAGAAGGAGAGGGAAGTTTTCTCCTTTCTATTCTTTATCTGATACCAGGGATACACAACGATAACTTGCAGAGCCTAGAGGAAACCTCACTCCAGAAAAGTGACTAGTGGCATTATGTATGAGTTTTAAACTTCAGAAACAAGTCAGAAATACAATGTCATTGCAATAGAGAGATTTTACATTATTATGAAACCTTCCTGTCTATAAACAGCTAAGGATGTTAAGTGACAACACTCTCTTTACCTACTATATCACATACTAAACTTTACTGTTAGTCTTAAAGGTGCCACAGGACCCTCTGTTACTTTATACTAAACTCAAGCACTTAAAAAGAAGGAAGTGGAGAGCAAAGAACATCAAAAATCTTACACACTCCTTCTAATACACAAACACATTCTTATCAAGCAGGGTGAAATTTTCATTAAGTGACCTACGCGCCTAAGTCCCGTTTTCCAAAGTGCCTAAGACCTGCTCTACACACAGATTTTGTACCAGTATAACTGTATTGGTTAAGGATGTGATTTTGTATTATCACTATAGTTATCCCTGTACCACCTGTCATGGAGATGCAATTATACTTGTCTTAAAAGTGCCTTAAAGCAATTTTAACTCAATCCCCTTCCCATACGGGAATAAACTGGAATCCAGTTTGGCTTACCTGTGTGTTGGTATTGTTGAAATAGATACTAGAGTTATAAGAATGTGTTTAGACTTTATGGACCGCTTGTAGGATGCTGCATATATTAATCCTACTTATAATATCTGCATCCCATGTTATAAGGCAATGTATAAATGTTTGCTCTCTAACTATACAAATGTTCGCTAAGACTAAATTCTCCGCAGTCAGGGGAGAAGGATTACCCAGTGTGAAATACTAGTGTATGACAAGCTGTGTTGTTGTCTCCCCAACCAAAGAAGATCTACAGACATCAGACAACCCTTGTGATCAATAAGCTTTGTTGATGACTACCCCTACAACTCTGAAGAGGGTACATGCACAGGCCCATGTCCCATCACAGTTTGAATGCCGGGGAAGGGAATAAAAATGCCTGTTAAGGAGAAATTGCTATCTTTATGCTGCCTGGACCCTGAGGGGCCAAGATTCCCAAACATAAGCAAGAGATCCCCAAGCTGTTTGGATTGGTTTAGCCCTAAAGGACATAGAATCATAGAATATCAGGGTTGGAAGGGACCTCAGGAGGTCATCTAGTCCAACCCCCTGCTCAAAGCAGGACCAACCCCCAACTTACTTGTTGTAGAAGCTTCTATTACCTTTTTAATTTAAGGTTGGACCTCTTGTGCATGATGTTTTACCTGCTTTAACCTTGTAAATAACTCCCGTTTCCTTTTCCTCATGAATAAAGCTTTAGTTAGTTTATTACAGGATTGGCTACAAGTGTTGTCTTTGGTTTGAGACTTGAGTACAGTTGACCTGGCCTAAGTTGATTGGTCCTTTGGGACTGGGAGTAACCCGAATATGGATGTGATTTTTGGTGTAAGTGAACATCTCTCACAGAGGCAGGTGTGCCTGGGTGGCAGGATAGACTAGAATGCCCAACGGGGCTGTCTGTGACTCCATGGTAAGACTGGTACAGTGCTTTAGGAGTTCACACTTGTTACTGGGTTAGTGAAACCTAATGATAGAATATACAACCAGTTTGGGGTTTCTGCACAGCTTCTTGACAGTCTGCCCTGAGGTTGGCACTCATGGTCGTGAGCCACTCCAGACCGCGTGATAAGTAGTATAAGCACGTATACGCTGGTATAACTACATCCCTACTGGGGAGATTGTACCCCTTTGCCCATACCTGTATAGTTAAAGCAGTACAGCTTTTGCAAGGCTTAAGTCATTAAGATGTTTAAGGCTATGTCTACATTGCAGACTTCTGCTGACACGGCTGCCAGTCAGGGGTGTAAAGAAGTGTGATCCCTGACTGACATAGCTGTGCCAGCAGAAGCCCTTAGCAAAGACACAGCTAGAATAGCAAAACCGCACTTTTACCACTACAGCTTGGTTTGTTCAGGGGTGGTGTGGAGTAAGACGCAAGAAAAAGCAGCATCCACACTAGGAGTGCTTTGTTAGGAGAGTATATTGGTATAGCTGTACCAGCAAAGCTCTTCTAGTATAGACACAGCCTAAGTGCTATTGTCTTTCAATAGGACTTATTTTCAAAAATGCCTTAGTGACCTGTTACCCTAAATGCATAATATGTCACAGCAGAATACCCTTAACTCTGACCCAACTCAAGTCCATTCTTTCAGGAGTAACCTGAAAATACAAACACAAGACAAACCCTAAGGAAAAAAGAAGCCCAGAAATAGGATCTGTTCATCCACTATCTGCTTGATTTTTTAAAAAATAAATATGTAAATATATATTACTCTGTTAGCTCCCCTTCGCCCTACTGCTCCAGGCAGGCTTTGCACTGCTGATGGTATGTTTTATTCAGGAGAACAAAACACGCAGGGAACCTGAGACTTTAGTGAATAATAAATTGATTTCGCCTTGGCCTTTAGCTCATTATGAATCTTTTAAAAGGTGAATGTTCCTCTTTTCGCCTTCCCTCTGCAGCATTTCACCACCATTTCATGAGACTGGAGGAAGAACGGGAAGCAACTTTCTGAAATTCATTAAAATAATTATTCTAAAAACGCCTCAATTAGCCAGAGCAGCCATGTATAAAGAGTTGAGTCAACGGGTAAACATTTCAAAAGCACCTAAGCCCCATTTTCAAAAGTGATTTGGGGGCAGATTTTCAAAAGTATTTAGGCATCTAACCTGCTTAGGCACATCTGAAAATCTCACTAGATGCTTAGCTGCATCTATAGGCATCTAAATACCTTTAAAAATCTGCCCCTTAGAAGCACAAGTGCTACTGACTTTCAGTGAGACGTAGGGCTTTGCCACACAATGCATGGCAAGACAGAGTGTGAATCTACAGTGCTCTAACTTGCCACATGGACCCTGCTACCATGCAGCAAATGTCCCGGAGTGTGGTTTAGCGTTCACTCCTCCAAAGTGCCAAGAGAGCTAGTGGTTTTAGCCCAGCCAAATCTCTCTTGAAATCAGAAAGACAAAGGGTCAAATTCATCCCTGGTCTAACTCTGCTGACTTCACTGGGGTTCCATCCCTCCTGGATTCAGTCCATTTTGCATCAAGTAGGAATTGCCACACAGGGGTCCAGCTAGTTAAATATCCTGTCTCTGAGATTAGCCACAGTTTGGCGGTTCAGAGGAAGGTGCAAGAAAACCTTGTGTAGGAAAGGATGTGATAACCTGACCTCCCAAGTTAGAGGTCAGCTGATGCCCTGAAGTGTGCAGATATATATCAATTCCTGGCTTCTTCCAATTTTTTAAAGAAACCGAAATTCTCGACAATGAAGGGGTTTGTAAGTTACTTCATATTTTCTTCCCCCATCATCCCCAGGGACCCACGGTCCTGGCAGTCAGTGGGAGGAGAATCTTGGCTTACAGAATAATGCCAGACTCACCTCAAAGAAGTCACAACATACACATTTACTATAGCATTATAGTACTGCCAGTACCAGGTGTTCACAACTCATGAATCAGGCCAGCAAAAATCATCATTTTTTTAAAATCCTTATGGTTTTTAAGCCAGAAACATTTGGGGTATTGTTCTATTGCTTTCTGGTGTCTGAGCCACTAAGGTGTGCTAGGGTCATGTTTTCAGATGTTTCCTCACAACCATGAGAGCTAAAAACTTTTTTTTTCCCCACCAAAGCAGAGATTCTCCCATAACTGCAAAAAGAACAGGCGTACTTGTGGCACCTTAGAGACTAACAAATTTATTAGAGCATAAGCTTATGCTCTAATAAATTTGTTAGTCTCTAAGGTGCCACAAGTACGCCTGTTCTTTTTGCGGATACAGACTAACACGGCTGCTACTCTGAAACCTCCCATAACTGCTTGAATCTGTGATCTGGGGCTTACAGATACATCAAATATCATGAGACCAGTGATAAAATCTTGTGAGTTGGCAACACCATATTGAATAAAGGGTGCCTTCGAATATGTCTTCATGTGTACTATGAGTGAAATTCACTCCTGTGCAGAGGCCCAGCTCAAGACCTATGTAACACCTGAGTCCTAAATTAAGATTTAAGTGCTTCATAAGTCAATGGCAGAACCAGGACTAGCCCTGAGGTCTCCTGACTCCCAGTCCAGTGCCCTCTCCGCACCTGAATTCTTTAGCAGTTGTCTCTACTTTCCAAAGTCCTGTATCTAGACAATAAAAAGAGATCTCTCCAGGACATTATACCCATCAAGACATTTTCTGATGGGCAACTGAACGCACTTGAAAAAGCCAGAACTACCCATTACAGCTCTCCACCTCCATACTTACATGTTAGAATAGAAGCCATTCCAAAAAGACACAAGGAAACAGGTTTAAGTGCAGTGAAGATCGGCATCAGCTGTGAAACAATGCCACAGTCGGACTCAGTTCCCCCTCCACTTCTTCTACAACCTCTTGCCATGAATATTCCATTAAAAAAAAAAAAGCTACCAGACCTGGAGACAAGAGGGATTCACTCATTCCACTATATGCGTATTATATTTTGGGGGAGCGGAGACTGCTGCTAACTCCGTGAATCATGGAAGACAGAGATGACTCTGGAGAGAGCTTAGCGCTCTTTGGAATGGCGCCTGGCAACTGCTACAATGAACGATGGCGTTTGCTACCGCTCCCAAGTATCCCATGTTTTTCCCGGCAGGAGACAGCATGTGCAGTCATCTCCAAAAACAGTGCTGCTATATTTGCTGCTGGCTTTCAAACAGCTGAGTAAGTGTATCCAGAAAGCAGGAGGAAGAGAGAGGCTTAGAAATAACTTGCCTTGTAATTATACCTTACATGACCACAGTGTGTGTTGTTATGTTATCGCAGATGTTTAATTTTTCAGACCATGGCTTGTTCTGTTTTCACACAGCTCTGGCGAGGCTTATGAAGTCCGCTTGTGGGCTATGCCCGCAGTCACAAGGGTAAAGACCCACCGTCAGTTATATTTTATTTTTTCGCCTCTAGCAATGTTACACGGGGTATCTGCAAACTTGTAACCGTTTTATAAGTCGTTAAGATAGCTAGAGTTTACGAGCACCATTCCAAGGCAGCCAAAAGGGGGAAGAGCATGTCTGTGTTATAAGAAGCAAGCTATTTTGAGGCCTATTGTGTTAACTTCTCCACTGAGATGGAAAAGATACTAGCCAGGCCGGTCTGGCTTATGACAGTCCGAAGGGGAGTTTGGGTGTATGGGCCCTGTTCCTGTATTATAAAGCAAAAGACCATGGACAATGATCCGCTTTGTGGGTAGATTGTGTTGCAGCCTGTACTTGACTATGCAAAGGAGGGGTGAGGGAGCATAAGGCCGCCACTCACTTGCACGTCCAGTGTGTGACTCCAGCCTTGGGGAGGAGAGCGGGGGCAACTCACCCAATACTCACCAAATGGGCAGAGTGGGCAAGGAAGAGTCCTGGCTCCACCCTCCTCTCCTTTTCATCAGCCAGCTGCTCCACTAGAAAGGGTGAAGTAACGAACTTCCCCCCTGGAGCAAGGGAGAAGTAATGACCCACCACCAAGTCCTAGTTGGGTCTCTGGTCTGTTCCTGGGGCAGGGCAGCTACATGCTGCCCCTGACTCAGGGCAGGTTGCAAAGTTACAACCTAACCCTTAATAAATTCCCTGTGCCACAAACCATCAAGTACAGCCCACCCCAAGTGGGTTCTTCCATTCTGAAAGTGGCGAGGATTGTATTCAGTTCATGACAGAATGTTCTCCGCTAACAGACCAGAAGTGCGTGGGTTTAACCCAACAGCACCCCAGTTTAACTAGCAATGCACCAGCCTAGCACCACCCAAAACTGTAATTGGATATTTCACCACTGGCAGAAAACTGACTTCCCCACTAGCTAATTTAGGCCTATATGTTTTTATTCATGTGATTGCACATGTCTGTATTTAGCAGTGGGCTCCATGGTTTATCAATTTAAACAACAGCATTGGGGAGGGAGAGGAGTGGAAGCAGGGAATACGTTTTATGGCATATGCCTGAAGTCTCCCGAATACTCGATATGACAGGGAGCTTCTGAAGTTAAGTGGTTCTGGCAATCACACTGTGAGAACAAGACAAGACTCTTATGCCATAAGGGGTATAGGAATTAATTTATTGTACTGTAAATCACTCACTCCCTTTTACTGCAAAGGGACCGTGCTCTGAAGAGTCCTTTTTATTATTTTACAGGAAAGAACACCCTTGTTATAATGGAATGAACCTCCAAGAAAACAAATATATATTTACAGAGCCAGGTTGTGGCTCTCTGTACATGTCTGCCCATGTCAATAAGGGGGTGTAAGGTGCACTCTTACTGCCCTGCATTGGCTACTGGGGTGGCAGGTCACAACAGCCTCTATAGGCCAAGCATTCCCCTTCCTGTGTAGGTGGGCGGAGCCTTGACTCAACTCCTCCCATCCTGTGCAGGTGGGCGGAGCCTTGACTCAACTCCTCCCATCCTGTGCAGGTGGGTGTAGCCTTGAGCCTGTTCCTCCTGGAGAGGAACTCCACCCAATACCTCCGCCAGCACAATTGAGGGAAGTGAGCTGTACCTAGTATAGGGCTAGCAGAAATTACTTCCTCCCCTTCAGCAAGCCAGGGACCAAAGACCAGACTGTGACTTTGAGTTGCAAGGTGCTCCCTGGCCCACTGCTGTGGCAATGGAGCTACATGGTGCCCCTGACTCAAGGCCTGTGGCAAAGCCACAATTGGGGACTGTTAGCTCTTTGGGGAGGAACCGTCATTTAGTTCTATATCTATGAACAGCACCCAGCACAACAGGGCTGGCCCCTGACGGAGCCTCTAGAGGCACTGCAATGCACATAATAAATAATAATGATAATACGTATTGATCCCAACAATGGGTTCTGTGCTGCACAGAGTAAGGACACAGTGCATGTCCTCCAGCAGGTCATCTCGATCCAATCATACAGTCACTGACAAAACAGTTCAGAGGCCCATGAGACATCCTAGACAACTCATCGACCAATCAGAATTCCCTAGGGTGACCAGATGTCCCGATTTTATAGGGACAGTCCTGATTTGGGGGTCTTTTTCTTATATAGGTTCCTATTATCCCCCACCCCCGTCCCTATTTTTCACATTTGCTGTCTGGTCACCCTAGAACAGTGGTTCTCAAACTTTTGTACTGGTGACTCATTTCACACAGCAAGCCTTTGAGTGGGACCCCCCTTATAAATTAAACACACTTTTTTATATATTTAACACCATTATAAATGCTGGAGGCAAAGCGGGGTTTGGGGTGGAGGCTGACAGCTCACGAACCCCCATATAATAACCTCGTGACCCCCTGAGGGGTCCCGACCCCCAGATTGAGAACCCCTGCCCTAGAATTCCCCAGTGTTCATATATATATGATTCATTTGAATCCACTAGTACCTTCATTGTACACCCGGGACTGCCCCTTGAGTAATCGTCACACCCTACATATCATCTCTCATTCGCTATAGAGATATCGACTCTCCCCTGATTGGCCCATGAAGCCAGCCTCCATCGCCCGATTGCTATATTTTCACACAAGTACCTTTGTGCTTTCTCCCAAGATGTCCCTCCCCATAAACCGCCACGGAGCTACCTCATTCTCCTCCTTCAAACCCCTCTTCAAAACTCCCCTTTTCCGTGATGCCCACAAAAACCTTGACACGGATTGGACAGTTGGTGTGCTGAGACCACTACTTACCATGCTGACCAATATTGTTTCCTTGTACTCCCTCTTCTGTCTGTCCTGATCCATCTGTTGTCTCTTGTCTTATATTTAAATTGTAAACCCATTGGGAAGGGGTCCGTACAGCACCAAGCACAATGGGACCCTAGTCCCTGACTAGGGCTCCTAGGCGCTATGATAATACAGATAATAAATAATAATAATCTTGTTCAATCGAAGGGGCACACTGATGCCACGTAAGTCATACACCGGTATGTCCGTGAAAGCATTCATGACCCTAAACTAGGGGGCTGTCTGTCAGACACAGGGCCAAGGCTTTAGCTGGGGTAAATCAGCCTCGCTGCCGCAAAGTTACTTCAATGGAACCAAGCTGATTTACTCCCAGACCCTCTCTAATGATGGAAACTGACAGAAGTGAGAGAGAAAGGAGAACAGAATATATTATTAGAAGGACATGAATCACCCACAGGTGTTGATAATAGACTACATAAGACAACCACTTTAGATGTGAAGGTGAATGGAACACTGCAGTGAGATGTGTCTGCAGATATCGGCACTGGTACCGCTTAACTAACTTGTCCTATTGAGAGGTGGATGGTTTGCTAAAGGAAACATAGGCAGCCTTAACTAGATATTTTGGCAAAGGATAACATGGTAAATAAAGACATGAAAGTATAAGCATAGGAATAAGTCATCCACTATCAAGTAGTGAGCAGTTAACATCCTCCTCTGATTCAGATTGATTCTAATTGCAGTCATAAGTCAGTTGATTGTATTCAGGTTTTATTTATGATCAGTTCTGATTACACAAATTATGACAAATGAGAATTAGGTTGTAACTAGCTCAGCAATAAGAAATCTATGTTGCTAGGTAACAAGCCAACATTATTTCAAACAGGCCAATCGACAGGGAGTAAGGGAAACAACTGAGCTATTGTTGCATCTAAAGAACAGGGAATAGACTCAGCTGTTAAAAGCCTTTTTAATTTATTTCAATTAGGAGGCAGGGTTTTGGTTGTAGGAGTTCTGGAGCAGTCACTCTGGGAGCAGCTGGCTCCATGTTTGGAAGTGCTGCAGTTTGGGATAGTAGAGGACTCGCAGAACCGTCCTGGGGTGTTCAGCTCTGGAATCGTCCAAGCTCAGCTAGGTGGTTGGCAGCTGGGAAATTACACCGGGTTGTAACATCAGATTTTGCCCCTTGGCACCTGGATCATTCTAGCTTGGCTCTTATGTGCCAATGTGTTGGTAGCCTCATGCTAATGCCCAGAGGACTTCCCTCCATGCCACAAAATCATCACCACACAGCTGCCAGTGCTGGCTCAGCGTAGGCACCGCTCAGAAAGGGCTGTTGTCATTGCTGAGATGCAACTGCACAGCTGTGCCTGGCCTTAGGCAGTCTCTGGCCAGACCCATGTTTCCAATATTAGGGGCCAAGGAAGGATGCTGGAGGCCAGAGCTGAGGTTGTACTGGCAAAGCAGGGAATGCTTCCCGTGGTGCCTGGTTTTCTGCCAGAGCCAAAAGGGTAAAGAAACTCCATGTTTGCTTTCAGCAGGGTCCCACAGGTGATGGAGTCAACAGGCAAACCTTCTGCAAACTTGCCCCCACCAAGGGTTGGAGGAGGCCGCTTTTAATCAACCTGAAAATAACCCAAACTGCGCACTGAAGCATCATTGCTTTGGAGATATGTCAGGAACACTTTCAATCTTTTATCTTCCCTGGGACAGCAGGAGAAATGCCTCTGAAATAAGCCCTGTAATTTCTCCTCTGTAATTACACCTGCCGCCACTTCCAACAGAACGGATATAAATAGCCAGTGCTATCTTACTTTTGTGTTGTTAAAAAAAAAAAAAAAGCATATACCCCTGTCTCTGATGGGAATGCCAGTTTCAAATGTACAAAATAAACAGAGCATTCAGCACTATACTTGTCCCTGTGTTCCTACACTGCACAAAACTTACAAAGACAATGGCTTTTGTGTAATCTCATTTGCTGGAGAGGGTTTGTCTGGAGAATTTATGTCACATAATGAAGTTAGAAAGCAAGATAAAAAGGACTTACATTATAACATGTGTCTTGATTTCTTTACATTCAGGTGTATGTTAAGCACATATTTATTTGGGAAAAGCAAACAAACAGACAAATGAATCACCCTATACACAAGGGGCTGATTGTGATCTAGCTTATGCCAGTTTTATACTGGTGTAACACCCATGAAATATAGTTACTCCTGATTTACTCTTGCATTTTTGTGCTAAAATGGGCCAATTGTTGAGTGGAATTATTTTCAAGGCAAAATTATCCAGCTTTTATTTGTTTTCACACCCAAACGGCTGGGTTTTGTGCCATTTCATGACAGGGCTGCCGGGGGGCGGGGGGGCAAGTGGGGCAATTTGCCCCAGGCCCCAGGCCCCGCAGGGGCCCCCACGAGATTTTTCGGCGGGTCTTCAGCGGCAGGTCCTTCAGTGCCACCGAACACACCCGGAGTGAGTGAAGGACCTGCTGCCGAAGACCCGGAGCTTCTTCCGTTCCGGGTCTGCGGCAGCGGGTCCTTCACTCGCCCCAAAGACCCGGAGTGGAAGGACCCCCACCGCTGAAGACCCCAGGCCCTGTCAATCCTCTGGGCGGCCGTGTTTCATGAAAGTGCAAAATTTGAGGGTTCAAAAATGGATTAAAAGAAAACTGTCAGCCAAAATTTCACAAAATGTTTCTCACAGTTATGAGATGAGCAGCCCTAATGAAAAATACCCTGGGGGCAGAAACAATGGCTTCCCCTAGGAACTGCACAGCTCAATGCAGTTACAGATGGGGAATCACTAAAGTGGACCAGACATCCCAGGGAAGATGCGGGTTCCCTTGTGGAGTTAGTGTATATGTTGGTCTAAAGAACCCTGTAGTAAAGTAGCTCCCAAAAAATTAACATGGCCATACAACAGGCCAAATTCAACCCCGGCGTAACTCTATGGAAGTCAATGCAGGTACACCACAGATGAATTTGTCCCTTGACGTTAAGGGGTGTTGTAGGGCAGATAACCCCTCACCACCAGTCAAGAAAAGGCTAAAGAACTCCTGTGGTCACAATCCACCCCACCCTGTGCAGCTTGTCAGGCCTGTGGCTGGGCCCTCACAAGGGAGGGGCCCAGCCCAATTGCGGTGGCACCCAGGGACAAACAGAGCTAGAGCTCCCGGACCAGCGCTCTGGCCCACGTGCTGAGGAACAGCTTGGGAGCGCCGCCTGCCTGAGCCCGCCAAGGAATAGAGATGAGCTGATTTGTTTCTTTGGTTCAAAAGCCCAGGACTAACTCTTGGTGTTTAGCCACATGGCGGGTGGGCACCAGCATTTCCTGCGGCGCTGGAGAAGCTGCTTCCCTCCTTTGTGTGTGGGAGGGGCCTGGCCCCTTCTGGGCCCTGGAACTACTATCTTTTTTTGTCTGGACTGCTTTAGACCCTCCTCCCCAGAAGGGTGCAGTGTATGTGTGAGTACAGACTCATTAAGAAGTACACAGAGAGAGTTATCCCCCATACTCCAGGACTGCCGTTGCCGAAGAACGATGTCTGAGGTAAGTGAAATACCTGCCTTCACCACAAGGGGTGGCCTTGAGACATAACGGTTCACAGGGTTTTACCTCATTTTAATCCATAATTAAGAGCTCGGTTATTATTTATTATAATAGCACCTAGAAGCTGGAGCTGAGCTCATGGCCTCACTGTACTGGGCCCTGAGCAAACAGAGTAAGAGACAATCCCTGTCCTGAAGAGCGTAATCATCTAGGTGGACAAGACTTACAAAGGGTGGGAGAAGCACTGAAACCTGCCCAAAGTCCCACAGCAGGTTTCTGGCAGTGCAATTCCCCCCACTCCACCGCAAAATGAGTCATTTAGACAGTCAGGTCTAACTACCCAGCACAATGGACAATGGGCTGAAATCTAGAACGGCCTAATAATTCTTCTCACCATTGTTATTTTATTTGGTTATTCTCAGAAAACCAGTAATAGTGCTTGAGGCTTGATTCTGCTGAACAGCCTAGAATCCAAAGGCTTATTAGGAGAATCAAGATAGTCTTTGCTACACTATATACAGCAAGAGACAGAAAGACAACAGGGGACATGGTACAAAGCCTCAATTAGGCGTCTTAGTGAGCTATATAAGTAAAACTCCTCAAAACAAAATTGTGTTTGCAATGCAATGACTCATGAGTGATTCTGTACCAGGTGCCATAGAAGAAGCCAGGGTGGTAAGATTTTTGCAATGCTTGATTTTGTAGCACTTAGGATTGTTTGATCGTAATGAAACAGCCGCCGTGACTGTGTTTACAAGTTGCCCAGCAAAATTCTATGCAACACTGTTTTTACTTTTGCACAGAGAGGAGCAGATTTGAATGCTGTTGAGGTCTAAAGTGATAAATGTATGTTAATGACTCTGCACCCAATTTAAGGTCAGACTTGCTTATGTACATTTGAGAAGGATAATTCAAACCCATAGTGAGTAATGCTGATGGAAAACTTCAGTGCAATGCAAACTATTTTCTAATGACTACACATAGGCCATTAATCGAAGAGCACATTATCCTTTTGTTTTAAAGGGCTCTTATTGTTTTATAAAGAAAAATCAGAAAGTCACCAAGGCCCAGATTTTCTGTTGCCTAGCACCCACAATTAGGACCAGATATTCCAAAGAGCTTAGCTGCCATCAGGCCCCTGAGAATCCGGGGTCATATTAAGTGCTCAGCACCCAGCAGTGCCTATTGTAATCCTCTGGTTGGATTTTCCAACAAGCTGAGTTGCTTTGAAGACCTGCCCCCATCATGACAGTCAGGTAAGGTACTCTGAGGGACAGCAAGTACAGCCCATAGTATGAATGCGGGGGAGAGGCAAGAGGACATTTTCAAAGCTTCAGGGAAGTTGTGTGGAACACAGACAGGGTGAGCATCTGGTGGCTTCTGTGTGAAACACTTTTTCTTTGGCCCCGTGCCAAACCATAATGGAACCCTGCTCACCATTGCCTCACCAGTATGCACCAGTCCTGCTCAAGGATTTTGAAGAGGGTAGGAGAGAGGATTCTTTAGGATACTTAGGCTGTAAGCTTGTGGGGCAAGGTCTGTCTTTTTGTTCTGTGTTTGTACAGCGCTTGGTACAGTGGGTTCCCGATCCATGACTGGGGCTGCCCACCACTACCACAATATAAATGATGATGATAAAAACCTGTGTGTGTGGAAGGGAGTCAGGAGATCTTTTTACCAAGGAGTTCTTGTAAGAAATAATGGTGTTTCTTCTTCCCCTCTACCCTCCTCTGCTTTTACTAGTGGATATGTCCATTCATTCATTCAAGGGTGATTCCATCCTAGACATCAGACTATGGGCTCATCGCCCCATTCTGGCATTGAAACCCTCAGGGTATGTCTTCACGACTGGCTGGATCGGCGGGCAGCAATCGATCCAGCGGGGGTCGGTTTATCACGTCCTAGATGCAATAAATCGACCCCCGAGCGCTCTCCCGTCGACTCCTGCACTCCACCGCCACGAGAGGCGCAAGCAGAGTCGATGGGGGAACGGCAGCAGTTGACTCACCGCAGTGAAGACACCACGGTATGTCGATCTAAGTACGTCGACTTCAGCTACGTTATTACTGCGTAACTTAGATCGATCCCCACCCACCCACCCCCGAGTAGACCAGGCCTCAGATTGTTTGCTCTGCTTAATGGGATGCCATAATGTATGGCTTTCCCATTATCATTTCCCCGTTCAGGGCGAAATATTATTCGTCGCACTTTCCTAAGGCATCAGAAGCTTCCGTAGGTTACTAAGCGCCAGGAAAAGCTCAACAAGCCTGTATGGATTTTTACAGCTGAGGAGTCCTCATAGGACATTGATTGAAACGAAGAGCTAATTGATACAAATGCACTGAAAGGTGAACACATTCAGCATCTGAAAGATTTGAACTTAAAGAGTGTGATACATGTGGATGAAGTCCCCAGTTGCATCAACCTTTACCAGGCTGATCAAACAGAAGAGATATAATAGCTCGCTTCCAGGACAAATCCATGAAACATTCAGGATCAGGGAATGTTGCATAAAAACCCAGCAGCCACTTGAATATTCATGATTAACAAGCAGCATGTGACCCTCACGAATGGCATCAATTCAAATTCAAGCTGGATTTGTTCAGGAATTAATTCACAGCCCTGGTTTTTAGTTCATTGTTATTTGACCAGATCTAACATTTAGCAGATTTTAAAACATAATTGTCCATGAAGCAGGATTTATATAAATTCAGTAGAAAGCAAGTTACTCGTGAACGATTCCAAATCTTACCCACGAGGAAGAAGGGGGCGAAGAGATTTCCCCATAGCAAAGCAGGGAAAGATGAAGTAGGATTAGGGAGGTGGGATAACTGCCTTATATGGTATTGGTGAGACTACTACATTTAGCTTATTAAAGACAATGTTAAGAAGTGACTTGATCACTACCTTAGATAGCCTCTGCTACCATGGCATCTGAGTGCCTCACCATCTTTAATGTTATTGTCCTGACCACACCCCTGTGAGATGAGGAAGTAGTAATACCATTGTACAGATGGGGAAATGAGTCACAGAGAGTGTTACTTGGCTAAGCTCACGCTGGAAGCCTGTGGCCCAGTAGAGAATTGAACCAGTCTTGTGAGTCCCAGGTTAACAACCACACAACTGCACCACACTTGTTAGTTGATGCTAAAGGGCTCTTTAATCAAGCACACAATGGCATGAGCACTAATGGCTGGAAACTGAAGTTAGAAAAAAATCAGACTGGAATTAAGATGCAAATTTTTAACATTTGAGGGTAATTAACCATTGGAACAGCTTCCCACGGAATGCGGAAAATTCCTCAGTGAAATCCTCGCCCCATTCAGGTCAAAGGCAAGGTTCCAGTGGAGCCAGGATTTTGCCATCATCTCGTGGAGTCTGCATCGACTGGATTTCTCGTTCTCAAGGATATGCTCTAGCTCAACCACAAGGTATTGGGCTCAGTGCAGGGCTGACTAGTGAAGTTCTCTGCCCTGTGTTCTGCAGGAGGTCAGACAAGATGGTAATAATGATCCCTTCTGGCTTTGACATTTATGAGTCTATCAATTTAGTCCAAAGGTTCAGTCACAGACAACCAGATGAACTCTTAACAAAGATCCTTATCAATAAAGAAAGAGGAAAGTGAACTGGAATTAATTGTTAAAACAGGAAGACATTATTTCTCAGTAAAATGTGTTTCAGAGATTTCCATAGGGTCTGAGCTGCTCTTCAAGTCATTATTAATATTCAGTGGGTATAATTAAAATTTCAGCTCTTCAAATGTTATCCAGTGGGCCATATCCTTGAGCCTTGTCACAATACTTATGCAGACAAAACTCACATTGGTTTCAGTGCAAATCTTGTCTGGGTAAGGAAAGCAGGATTCGGCCCAACACACTTAGACCTCTGAAGTCAAGGCAAAGGAAACCTGTGAAGAAATAAAGAGATCAAGATCACTAATGACAAATCTCCTGGGTCCTTAGCAGACAGGAGCTTAAATGTAAAAATGTTCTTAGTCAGCAGCATTTGTGAATGATAAAACCTACTGAGGCTGAATGCCTCTTGGGATGTCTTGGAAATATATGCTATGCCCCATCCCCCCATCCTCCTGCCCCCCATCACAATGGAACTTTGTTTTGAAGATCTGTGCTTTCACAGCTTCCCAAACGCTTACCCATGAAGCAGGTCTCAATGGAAGGTGTTTCTGCCTTGGCTGGGGCAGATGAGCTCTTGAGAGCAGTGTTTGTTTTCATATAAGTATCCTCTCTAACAAAGAATGATGGAAGAAATATTGGGGAAGAGAGAGAGAGTGTGTGTGTGTGTGTATTTGTACATGGAAACTCTTCTTAACTTGGAATCATTTAGATAGTTTCAACAAGGCAATATAACCAAACCTACCCTCTGCTGGGTTGGGAACTACCAACATTCATTGAACTGCTTTAGCCCTTCTCTACATTATATGCATTTACTGCAGGTATCTTCTCCTTACTTTCCAACCCCTTGGTTTTTGTCCAGGCCATGAATGTGCCACGCATTGTGATCACCAGGTCTCCCAAGATTTCATACTCTGGCCACTGAGTGATTATTTACTCACTCCATTCTAGGATTCAACCCTCTTGCGGAAAAAGTGGGTCGGTGAGATTACTGGTAACTGGGAAGGGAAACTTCCTGTGATTTTTGAGAGGGTTCATTTAATTATCAAACTTCTTTAGATTATCCAGGTGATCAGCCCAAATAGCCCATGTTTGTTCCAGTTGTGTTAATAAAGAAGTAATGAAGGAGATAACTAAGTTTGCATAAAGACAAACCTGATGCAACAAAGAAAGAGAAACTGTAGGGATGGAATGATCCTTTGTTCTGGTGTATTTTTAGCACATTAACCTTGCTCACAGTTTGCTTCTTGCTTTTCTTGCCAACACAAATGCGTTCTGTTCATTTCTCCATTGCCTTCTAATGACCTTCCTTAACTCAAACTCAATTAATCTCCTAATAAAAGTAGACAGTAACAAAACAAATTACTTTGTCTTTTTGGACTGTTAAAAAGGATTCACAGAAGCACTCATCTTCCATTAATTCATCATTGTATTAGTCCAGATGTCCTGTCATAAATATAATTTACCTCTTGTGCCAGCTTCTTCTCTGCACTTCTTAATGACCTTAAAATCCTCAAAATAACCCATCAGAAGGAACCTCTCCCCACCCAGATCACTGGATGTTTCCTTTCCAAGAGATTTATGTAGCAATGTTCTCTGAATCCATATTTCAAAATACATGTATATTTGATCATCCAGGGAAGGTGAGGTGAATAATGATGTGATCAGTGTTATAAATGGTGGGCACACAGTGAAACAAATCTATTTCTGCAGCAAATCTGTGTGTCTTATTTACAAGTGTTCTTTCTGAAATCAGAAAATTTGATTCTTTAATGGACTCTCTAAGCCCTTTCTAGCCTGATCCCCCATGCATCCAGACTTCAAACAGTGCTTTCTCTGTCATTTCTGGCCTTCCAGTTTCACTTTATCCTGCTTTTCAAATCCATCTCCAGCTGCTGAGACTATCCTGTTCCGAAACTCCAACCCAAGGTGTCTAGGAGCAGAGGACACTGAGACATGCATCAGCCAGCATCCTCTACCCATTTTTATCTACCAAGTTAACATCTAACAAGTACAGTGGAATTAAGAGTCCTGACCTCAGTCTTTCAGTGGTGTACTGGTGAAATACATCTGGGTCAATCAGGACAATCCTATAGACTACATACATCTCCTAGAGACCGATATACTCTGCACATTGGCACACATGGCTGGAAAGTGAGGAGCTGAATTGACAGACTAGAAAATCCCCATCTGTGCCCACTGCAGTGCATACCAATGGCTCAGCTGAATCTAAAGTCTTTACGATGAAGTAGATGAGAGAAAGAGAGAGATGAGTCTAAGACAGAAAGCTCTGGATTAGAGATCTGAACTTCTCCATAGTTCAGGAACATTTGATTCTATGGTTCTGATTCATGCCCATGTATAATAATAAAAAGCAATGATATTTAACAGGAATCCATAGAACAGAACTACAGAGAAGAATCCTTAAATTCAGAGTGCCCTGAAGAATCAACTGATCATTCACTGAAGAGAATGGCAGTATCCATATATAATATAGTATCCAAATAATACTACAGACAATGAACTGATATATATATATATATATAGGAGCACCTCATAAATATCCACAGAGCTATCTCATTGTTCTCTTTCAAATGTCTCCTTAAAACTTTCCTTTGCCATGATGACTACAAAAGGCTTAACAATGGCAAGGCAGATGGTGTGCTGAGACCACTGCTTATCTTGCTGACCAATATTGTTTCATTGTTTCTTTGTGTTCCCCCATCTGTCTGTCTCCACCCAGTTGTCCGTGGTTTTACACTTAGATTGTAAGCACCTAGGGGGCAGGGACTGCCTGTTTGTTCTGGGTTTGTACAGAACCTAGCACAACGGGGTCCTGGCCCCTGACTGAGACCCTTCGGTGCGACTGTCATACAAATGATAGACAATAATAAATAACAACGAGCACCTTGCAGAGAAAGTAACAGCAATTAAAATGAATGCAGTGGCCATGAACAGAGAGGGTTCAACAGAACATCCAGCAAAAGCAGATTCGACTTGAGAAGCAGCTGAGGGGCTGTGTTACGCAATGAATTAATGCCCTAGCCATTCCGCTCTGAAGAGCTGGGTTCAGATTCTGAATGAACTCCAAACTTGCACATGGAATTAGTGGGGTGTCTCCTTATCCTAGTCTTCACTGCTGCAGATCACAAAACCACCGTAGAATGTGGAAGGGCTGGATATAGATGCTAACTGCTGTTTAGGAGATGTCCAAAAGCGACAGTGCAAGGATACTACAGGGCAGTACTGAGGTACGCTGGCAAAGCTTTCCAGGAGCCTAGCACCAGAACAGCCAGGGTACTACGGGGGCAGGGCCCAAATGTCCACTGAAGACATGAATAGCAGGAGTTCATACCATGCCTAGCTGTAGCCATTACT
The DNA here is from genome assembly GCF_011386835.1 of Chrysemys picta bellii. Lineage (NCBI taxonomy): Eukaryota > Metazoa > Chordata > Testudines > Emydidae > Chrysemys > Chrysemys picta. The sequence continues at coordinate 105,850,338 of NC_088798.1, forward strand.
ATCAGCCTCTCATGTCATAAGCCCTAAGGGCCTGATCCAAAGCCCATTGAAGTCAATGGAAAGACTCCCAATAAGGTTCAGATCAGGCCCTAAATTCACTCCCAACTGCAGAGGGGTCACAAGGGTTATCCCCGTTGTGACAAAGGAAGTCACCCCCGCTTCATTGCCACCATTCTATGGGACTATATCGGGCTTGTCTTAGATGAGGCATATGGGATAGTGAAGAGCTGAAAGACCCAATATTTGTACTTTCCTCTGGAGATAGGTATTCTTTTCACAGCTCTAATTCTCTAGGCAGATCTTGATTGTAAGCAGGTTCCCTTGCAATGTTAAGAGACCTGACCTCTGTTTCTCCAATGCGCAAGCTCATGCCATTTCTTGTTAGCCTGCGCACAGCATCCTTCAAGTGAATCCCTCAGCGATACTGCAGCTTCCTCCCCCTAGCCAAATCGCTGGGATCTCATGAACAAGGCCAGCAGCACAGTCAGTCCTTCCTTCCCCTGGGAGGGGGATGCGTCAGCAGTTACAGGGGCACCTTCCAGACCAAATAATAGATCACATCTCCACTCACTTGTTTGCTGCTTGATATAACTAGAGGAATTTGCATCTCCTGATTGCTCACACTCTTCAGGAACAATGGGAGTTAATGACAGCAGCCTGCAGTGGCTTTGCTCCATCAGCATATTACACAAGGGCCTCTCCGCCTGCAGCCTCCTGGGCAAATGCAGCCGGGAGTCCTGAGCTGGGGTGAAGAGTGGCAGGGGGAAGGGGGGAGATGATCTGTGCACATTTTCACAGCTCTGCGCACGCTGCTGGTGGTCCCCTTGTACTAGGGTTACCATATTTCAACAAGCAAAAAAGAGGACAGGAGGAGCCCCGCCCTAGCCCCGCCCCTGCCCCTCCCACTTCCCGCCCCCCCAGAACCCCCAACCCTCCCCCCGTTCCTTGTCCCCTGACTGCCCCCTCCTGGGACCCCTGCCCCTAACTGCCCCCCAGGACTCCACTCCCTATCTAAGCCTCCCTGCCTCTTGTCCCCTGACTGCCCCAACCCTTATCCACACCCCCACCCCCAGACAGACCCCTGGGACTCCCACGCCCCATCCAACCACTTCCCACCCCCTGACAGCCTCCCCCCAGAACTCCCAACCCATCTAAACCCCTCTGCTCCCTGTCCCCTGACTGCTCCGATCCCTCTCCCCACTCCTGCCCCTGACAGCCCCCCCAGAACTCCCAACCCATCTAAACCCCTCTGCTCCCTGTCCCCTGACTGCTCCGATCCCTCTCCCCACTCCTGCCCCCTGACAGCTCCCCCCCAGAACTCCCAGCCCCCTACCCCCCCGCTCCTTGTCCCCTGACTGCTCCGATCCCTCTCCCCACTCCTGCCCCCTGACAGCTCCCCCCCAGAACTCCCAGCCCCCCACCCCCCACTCCTTGTCCCCTAACTGCCCCCTCCTAAGACCCCCCCCCCAACTGCCCCCCAGGACCCTACCCCCTACCTGTACCCTGACTGCCCAAAACTTTCTCCACTCCCCCCAAAAAGCCCCCCCCCCGTTTCTTGACTGCCACCTCCAGAACCTTCCTGCCCCCTGGCCCCCTTACCCTGCTGCTCAGAACAGTGTGTTGGGCTCTGTGCCAGCCGGACACATGGCTGAGCTCCCCAGCACAACAAAACCCGGTCCCTGGCCCTGCACAGGGCTGCGGGACCGGGCTGCAGGAGGAGGAGCTGCTGCCGGCTCAGAATGCAGGGAGGAGGAAGCTGCTCCGGAGTCCAGCCCGGGACTTTCCTGCAGCCCTCCCAGCCACTCGCTCTGCTCTGCCGGGGGAGGGGGGAAATCCCGGACATTGTGAGTGCTTTACAAATTCCCCCCGGACGCTATTTTTAGAACAAAAAGGAGGACATGTCCGGGTAAATCCGGACGAATGGTAACCCTACTTGTACGCCAACATTTCTGCAGACAGGGTCTGACTCTTCAAGATGGCTGTTCGTTGTGGGCCAGCTTCTGCTTAACCCCGATGCCGACATGCAGTCAGGGAGGGAGTAAGGAGAATTTTCTTCCCTTGCGTGGCCTATGTAAGGGCCAAGTGGAATTGCACATTCATTTGAGCACAGAAACTGCCCCTTCCTGGCTCCCCAAATGGAGCAAGTGGAATGTGGAGAAGGAGGAGGGACCATGGCTCTGTCTACTCACCACAGACACACTGACAAATGTCAAGCTAAGCTGAAAGGGAACAAGCTACTTCTCTAATAGGCTTTAGCAGTGGAACAGACTCATTCTACTCAGGAGCAGCTACTGCAACCCACCAGTCAGTGTGTGTTAGTGCAGAGTATATATCTCCCAATGTGCTCTCTGGGGCGGCAGGGTGACTCTGCACTGCTCTCAAGGCAAGGATGTGCCCACAAGGTGCCAGGGTATCAACAAGGGTATATATGTGCAAATAAAGGTACTTGCTATCTGCTAGTCATGCCACCAATGCTAATGCCCTGCTTATAAACTTCCAATCGTCCAATCAGGGCGCAGAAAAAGCACCATGTGACATAGGTGACCAATCTGTCGCCATCCGCAACGATTAGGAAATAGCTCATGGAGAAGCCACTGTCTGAAATACATTCATTTCAAGTGTCTGTTGATCGATTCCATATAAGAAACAAATTCATAAAAATCAATGTCTGGTCATGGACACTTCACAACCAGAAAAAGGGTTAAGTTCACACTATTCTTTATATGTAGCTCATGAAATTCTACCATGGAGCACTTGGCAAGATAGGAATTGCCAGACTGGGTCAGACCGATGGTCCATCTAGTCCAGTATCCTGCCTCTGACAGTTCCAGTACCAGATGTTTCACAGGAAGATGCGCGAAACCTGGCAATGGGTTGATGTGAAATAATCTGCTTCCTTCATGCAGGTCTCATCCTAATTTCTAACAGAGATTGGCTTAAATCCTGAAGCATAAAGTTTTATATTCTTTCCATTATGATTATATCTCTGAGTATTATTGCTATGCATATAAATATCCAGTCCCTCTTCATATCTTGCCAAGTTCTTGGCCTCATTGTCATCCTGTGGTAATGAGTTCCACCAGCTAATTATGCATGATATGAAAAGTATTTCCTTTTACCAATTTTGAATTCACTCCCTTTCACTTTCGTTGACTGTCCCCTCGTGCTCGTATTACAAGACCGGGATCTGCCTTCTCTACACCATTCAGCATTTTATATACTTTAGCCCGTCCTCTCATAGAACACATTGCAAACACAGAGGGCCTGATCCACCATTGCACAGCTGAGCACCACAGTAATGCCACTGACATCATAATCTTAGCATGGTTGGGAGCTAGACTTCTGGCTGTGGGACTGGCATATATTTTCATGCCATAGTCTCTCAAAAAATACCCGCAACCCAACAAAATGATAAAACCCCTATGGCGCTTGTTTAAGATATCACTGCTTCCCTAACTTTGGCTGTTCAGTTTAGAAGTATTATTACTGTGACAGGACAGTTCAGTTCAGCGGGTGGCACGATTGCCTCTCGGCCAGGAGATCAGGAGTTAAAGTCTAACATCATGGCTTTAGGCTCATCTCAAGGATGACAGTGCGGTACGGTACTGAAGAAGGATGCTACCCTATTAGAGGTGGCACCCTTCAGATGAGATGTTAAATCAAACTCCTGTTGGCTCATCCTGCTGGCCAATATCCCCTCTCTGAACAGAAACGGGTTCTGATACCTAAGGCTAGAGAGTGAGCTTTGACTAAGCAAGTACTGACTGCTGAATTTGCCAACACCGGCACAGTACTACTGGTGTTTAACCTTTTGATTTGCAAAGCAGAAGAGCATACACCAAGGATGGAAGATGCTAGGAAAGCCAAATCCCACACTAATTAATCGCTTGAAGAAGTGAGGTGTGCGAAGTCTTGGGAAGGAATGGAAATGGGTAATAGTAGGAAGGATGGTCCAGTAGCGAGCTCGGTGGACTAGGGCGCAGAAGACCTGGGTTCAGCTTCTGACACAATCACAGCATTCCTGTGTGAACTCAGGCAAGCCACTAATCTAGCCAGTGCATAAATTCCCCATCTGTGAAATGGAGAGAGTACTTCCCCGCCTCACCGGGATGTTGTGAGGATAAAATCCAGTAATGGTTGTGAGGTGCTCAGAGATGATGGAGATGAAGGCCATGTAAATATCTAGATAGATTGGTAGAAGTGTTAAATCTCAGTGCTGGAGGGAGAAGAGAGTTGCCAGTTTGGGGCTGGAGGAAAGTGTCTAGGTGTATAGGGGCAGCATCTGGGGCAGAGACTAGCCTTTTAATCTCAATATTATTTTTATTACTGCCTATTAATTTTTAAATAATTTAATTGCCCCCTTTCATTCAGTAGCACTGATCAAATGAGGCCGCAGGCTCCACTCCTGGTGGTGCCCTTCCGTCAATTCCTTTAAGTTTCAGCTTTGCAACTGTGCTCTGACTGGTCAGCAGTTACTGCTAGTAGCTTTTTATGGATACACCCGGGGATGTAGTTCCAATCCACGGTGTTGGGACAGGCCGGCTTGATGGCTATACAGGCCTTTTGGGTGCTGTCTTGGTCCATGGCTCAGACCAGTCAGTGATTTCACATTGCCTGGTGGATACTGGCCTAGAGGCATTAAAGATTGTAAGGAGTCTCAGAGCCACCAAGGCCAGGAGCTCCAGCCAACCTGCTAGACATTTTGAATGGCCTGGAGCAGATATGTTTGGGCTGTCCTGAAACCACAGATAATTTTAGCACTGATTGCCTCTAGCCAGTTTTTTTTCTTTAAAACCAAAAACTCTTTCTGAGGTTTAACTTTCATTGCGGCTCCATTTGCCTTTTTTTTTTTTTTAATTTCATAGACAGCTTAAAGAACTGTAGAAGGTTTGCAGCAACAAATCTTATGTCCTGCTGCATAAAGATCTTGAGTGGTGCTGAACGGAACAGGTGACATCCTGACATTCCGTCCCCTTGCAGCTTGGGGGTTCAAGCAGAGGACTCAGGCTCTAGAGTGGTGAATGGAGGCACCTTACCAGAATTTGCTACATTTTGGCCTTTTAACTATTTGGGCAATAATTTTATCAGTCCTGAGGCAGCAATCTCTTATTATTATTTAGTTAGTTCAGGATGACTGTTTGCAGCCAAGTTTGGCTCCAAAGATTTTCCAGTCTTTGTGCTTGGAGGTCACATGGTTGGATCAAGTGTTCCAATTCAGACCCATCTCTCATTTCCAATACACCTCTACCCCGATATAAGGCTGTCCTTGGGAGCCAAAAAATCTTACCACGTTATAGGTGAAACCGCGTTATATCGAACTTGCTTTGATCCGCCGGAGCGTGCAGCCCCACCCCTCTGGAGCGCTGCTTTACCGTGTTATATCTGAATTCGTGTTATATCGGGTCACGTTATATTGGGGTAGAGATGTACTTGTATTTTTATTCAACTGTCAAAAAATAAAAGTTATAACATTAGGCCCAGATTTTCAGGAGGCCATCTCAAGGATGACAGTGTGGTACGGTACTGAAGAAGGATGCTACCCTATTTAGGCACCAGAACAAAAAAGGACAGATTTTCAGAAGAGCACATTATGTTGGGTGTTGAGCTGCTCTGGAAATCTGCTTCTACATGTCACAATGGGAGTTGCTGGTTGCTGAGAATCTTTCAAAGTGTGCCCCCAATTGTGCATGCTGTGCACTTGAAAATTCAGCCACGAGTTCTTCTGAAAATCTGACCCCACAAGACCAACGCTGTGGTCCAGGAGTCAATGACAAAGGTGATCCCCTGGTCAACCTAATGTTCTCATTGGAGGAGGGAATGTCACACCTCTCCAAAACACAGGAGTGGGTGGGGTAGGCTGACCAAGAGCAGGGGATACACTTCACCCTAGGCAATGGGAAGGGATGCTGACTGGAATGGATTCTCATGCTCCCTACCTTGAAGATAGCAGGTGAACTTGGCAGAGCTGTTGGTCCAGCCCCTGCCTCCAAATGGGCAGCAGCAAATAGGCAGAGAATTGCACAGAATCATTGAAATTGAACAGCTCTCCCTTATTCAGAATAATTGGTCTGTTGTTGGGGTGAACACATCACATTTGGATGCCATTTTTCATTTTTTAAGCACCCGTGCGGGATTTCTGCAGTTTCAGATACATTTATCTTAAAACAATGATGCTGGATTTTACTGTGCAAGAAAATGCACCATAATAATAAAATTGGGGAGAAACACTGCTCAGGGGTTGGGAATGGGGGAACTGGAAGGGAAAAGGCCAATTTCCAAACTACTTCCCCGGCCTTTGTGCCACATATATTCGCCACTTATAGCATTAGCCCATGCGGGACCCCAGCAAAGCCAAAAATAACAGAGGAGTTTGTTTCCATCAAGACCAGCCTACCATTACTAGATTATTCCTGTGTTTGATTTTCCCCATTTAAATATGTGGCTACAGCAGTTTATACCAGCAGGCAGAGGTGGTTATTTTTTGCAGAGATTTGTCAAGCTGGTTGTAAAGCCGCCTGCTAGCACCTTGGCAAATCTGACTGTTACCAGTAAAATTGCCATTGAAAAAAAATCTCAAATATCTTTTCTTCTAAGAACAAACAAGGAAAGCTGTGACATTCTCACCTGGGAAAGGCCTTTGGTTGCTTTGCAGTGTGTTTCTTTGGGCCACAACAGGACACATCTGTTGCAAGGGGGAAACGTACCCTGACAGACAGGGCCTAATCCATCACATAAATTCCATGCAGGAGCTACGCATGGAGCATCTCTGGTGCCCGTGGATGGGGGCTTTGCCGGGCCTGAATAAGCCATTGTGGGGGGTGATGTTACAGCCAAAAGGGTAGAACCAGGGGAAGGCTCTATCTACTCACAAAGCCAGTGGCTCTGATGCACTGAGCAAATGGACTGGGCTTGACAGCAGCCACTATTCCCGCCAGATGGCGCAGCTGCAGTATGCCTTCGAGCTGGGCTGGAGAGTGGATTTCGCCTTCTCAGCTCAGCCATGCACTTCCTCTGCAGCAGCCTCATGGCGTGAGCAAAATGAATTTCACTCCAAACTCCACAGGCAGCCAACAAGTCTACGAAAAATGTTTGAAAGAAACACACACAGACACCAAGTCAGCTCCTAGGTGGTCTACACAGATGTATTCATACCCACCACCTGGGGAGCCAGGAGAGGAAGGGGTAGTTTTATACCCTCCAAGGTGTCCCCTAAGCAGAGGCCAGGGGAATTTCAAAGTAACCAGGTAAGTGAAGTTTGGAGCTGGTTTGCGCCTCTCGAGTGGCACAATGCAGCCAGGGCATCATGCAGGATCTTGCCCATTATCTGCGTTCAGCGAGAACCCACTGCCTTTTCAAACTCTATTTTGGAAGGGAAAGAAAGAAACTGACATTCATTACAAAACTGCTCCAAAGCATACTTCTCTACTGCAAAGAAAGGCCACCACTTTCTGCCTCTCCTGTTAACATTTATGCTGCTTTAACAACTCTCGTGTAGCCATAGGGGACTGAGAACTTTATAGATTCAGACTTATTTCCCTACCGTTTTGGAGGAGTGTGGGGGAAGTGTGAACATGTAACAACAAGCCCATGAAAAATGTATTGGCTGATAGTTTTCACTTCAGACGACAACTCATGGTTGGATGCCTGTGGTGCTCCCCTCTTCGATCAGGTGGGGGATTTTTATCTTGTGCAGTCAGATCACAAGTCCGTTAAAAATCAGAAAGAAAGACGAGACATAATCTTCCTAGCGCTACAGTGAATTGTGTTGGCTGTGCTGTGTGTGAAGGCTAGGACTCTGATGATGTATGTTTGGGCTGAGCCGATCTTTGGAGGGCAGGATGCTGCCAATGTAGTTAGTGACTGACGTGTATGTTCTCCAACTTTTCCTGGTTGCTGGCCCTGCATTGTCTGCTGCCTGGCACGGCCAAATGCAATAACAACACATCACGATTTCTTGTTTTATGTCTTTAACAAGAAGCTCCTCTTATTTACATCAGGAATAACACCAGCCTCTGGAGCAGCCCAGAATCTGGCTTTGTGTGTGTGTGTGTGTAATGTCAGAGTTTGATTTATCTTCACCCAGGCAAGAAAACCACCCTAAGCTCAAACTCCTGAGGGAATTAATGCACTCAACCAGAGCTGCCTGAGGTCTCTCCTATCAGTGTCCCCGTTGATCCATGACATGTTCTTGGTGTTCATTGCAAAACACACATAGGTTGACGGAACAAGACTAGTAATGAGAGCACCACCACTCTGATGAGACACGCTCTGCCTCAGCATCCAAATCAAACACTTGGCTCCTCTTTCTTTTGGATGGTATTTCTCCTATTCCCACTGCAGAATGGCAACCAAGCAGTGCTTGGGCTGTCAGAGAAGAGTAAGGGGGCTAGCTGAGAGAGAAATCCTGCTTTGCCTCACAATTCAGCAGTTGGTATTGAAAGGTACACATCACACCATGCCTAACTTCCTAGGGACATGACAAAACCTAAGTGCACAGATATTTGAACATGTTTGTTCTAGGGTCGTGGAGGTATGTTTAGGGAAGTTCTCCAATGTCTTAGTACAAACATGATGCTAAGCTCACACTACTATCACACATGCACAGAGCCAAAGCTTTGAAGTGAAGGTGAGCCTTGCCGCATGCCCTGAAAACCATCAATTCCAGATTCTGGTGGGCCAAAGGAGATGTGAATTGCAGAGCTCAGGACCCCTTGCTGAGAATGCCCCATTGGCAACCTTCTCCTCTTCAAGCAGGGGGCTGTTGGCTAACGCATCTCAGATTATTGCAACTGCCATGGTCTTGTGCTGGGAGACACGTGATCTCTCAGCTAGGTGGAACCCAAACCATTCACGTGTATATAGGTCATAAAGAATACCACGGCTTCATCCCCAAGTCAGATGGCAGCCAGTGCAAATATAATGTGCTTCCTATGAGCATCAACTGCTATGGCACCGGCACTGAGAATTAATTATATCACTACTACTATTATTGTACTAACTTGTGCAGCAGCTCCAGGCATGAGATGGCTGAGACAATTTAGGGAAAGCTGACACTTAAAAGGCTGCATCGGAACAGCTGCACTAATGCAGTAATGTGGTTATACCGATATAGGGCCGTAGTGTAAATCACTTAGTTTACGTGAGCTTTCCCAGAAAGAGATAAAATAATCCCTTTGAGGAGTGTAGACTTTCCTTCTTAGAGATCAGAGAATCCTTTAATTTAGAAAGAAAATTATTGGCAGTAATTACAAATGAGACATTGATGAACCAGTTAGTAGTAAGCACCAAGCAGATCATAGCATCAGTCACCTCCCTCTGGTCTTATATATGTCTTTTATATGTTCTTAATAAGCCCATGGGTCCTCAAAATAAATGTTCAACCAAGGATCTTTGGAATGACTGAGTGAGACCCAACAAGGGGGCCCAATTCTGCAGTCCTTACTCAGACAAAACTTCCTCTGTAGCCACTAGAAGTTTTGTCACAGCAAGGTCTGCAAAACTGACACCATGGTATCCATTCATCCATACAAGTTGTACATTGATAGCAACACTGGGACAAGCTGTGTTAGCAAAAATACATCCTGCCATGATCTCAAGATGGAATTTATCCAGGAGAAAATTCTCTTCAGGGCATGAACGCTACTAAGAATGTTTAAAAACAAAAACAAACCTAAGGTGATAGTACTTGCTGGGAAATTGGAATTGTTATTGCCTATGGAGAGTGGAATGAATCTTGTGACTATAGCACAAGAGTCAGGAGACATGGGATGTTTTCACAACTGAAGGTGCATACATGGAGGGCATGTTAAGGTTAAGTTGAAAACCTGGCCCTAAATGTTGGCTTGAGTTATGTTGCTGTTTTGTAATTGATATCCCTAGAGACATTTTGGATACTAGTTAGTGCATTTGGGATATAAAATTGACCACAAAACTATTTATTTTATGTGCAACAGCGTTAAAAGGATGATACTGCACCAATGGAAATCAACAAGAAGCTTGAATATTGTAGGTTGGTGTCCTGGGTTGGGTGAACTGGCAATCTTAGAAAAAATACTTTTTATTAGAACGATGAATTTATTGGATGAATGTGAGGGCAAAATGGATGAATCTCTGTAGATGGGCATTTACAGAAATATACTTCTCTTTTAATACACATGGATATGTTTGCTCTTCACACTGTTGTCAGTATCATTCTGTACCTCCCTTCCTTCTGCCTTTTAAAAGAAAAACTAATTAAAAGTCAGCAAATAGCCTAATCTCCCAACCAGAAAGTAGCAGACACAAGTGCTCTCGATCTGTTGCCATTCTCTATTGTTGAGAATATTGGCTTCCAAAGGTTCTTGGAACAGACTACATCAGTCTATTCTCTCCCAAGCAGAAAATCCTCCTCCACCTTTACTGTGCTTTGTAGCACGATAGCTTACTCATCAACAGAGGCATACGCTCAGAGAAACAGAGAGAAAAGCAATAAGTTTCACCACCGATGTGTGAACAACCAGACGAACAATTGCCTATCTTTTTCTTAAGGTATGTCGTGCTAGCTTTCAGGGGGAGGGCATACATATTTCTAGCGCCGCTGTCAGGGCTGGCATCAGCAATAAATGCCACCACAATTGCTTATGCTGGCAGCAAAATGCAATATTAAAGATGGCTGAGCGCCACATCATTATTATTATTTGATATTTATGTTACAGTAGCATTCAGAGGCCTCTAGCAATCAGGACTGGGGCCCTGTTGCACTGGAATGTCTGTTTTAAGTGTGGATCACTTTGGAAGATGGTGTTCATTGCTTCTTTACTGCAGACAACTATGGAATGAAAATACTCAGGATTTCTGGGCTCACTTTTATCCATTGCTTTGCCCACTGCCTTAATGTAATCACTCAGGATTTTCTTCACAATGAATAGGATGGAGATGAGCGTCTTAGGTACATTAGACAAGCTTTGCTTCAATTTTAACCACCTGAGGATTGCTGAGGGCTCGATCCAAGCCCCCAGTGATGTTGGAGCACACCCATAAGCAGATAAGTGGCTGCGAGGATGATCTCTAGGGTTATTTAACTGAATCACAAGTCATCCAATGTGTGTTGCTGCTTTTCAGCTATGAAGGCCGGACATTTACTGAGCAAAAGGTCACATTACCATAAAAGAAGAGTGTCAACCATACTGCCTGTGACGGAGTTGACTGTGACCGGCAGTGGGGAGCCCCGGGGGGTTGGTGGGCACAAGGCTAGATGGGTAACTGGTGTTAATTCCTTTTAAGTTCCAAGGGAAGTGAGGAGGTAGAAGCCAGCTTCAGCACGTGCTCTTGTAAGCTAACACTTTTCTTTTGGAGGACCCGTACACCACACACATTTCGCGGGGGTGAAACCTGGCTCCTTTGACCTCACTGAAAAATCTCCCATTAACTTCAGTGGATCCAGGATTTCACCCAAGGAGTTCTCCTGGACCTGAGAGGGGCTGCAGTGTTTGCTGCTAGGTGGGAGATGCCATTGGGAATCAGGAGGAGAAGCTTGATTGGCCAAAGCCTACTAGAGAAAGAGCCAAAGCCTGCTCCAGTCTTGAAAAAATACAGTAATATAGCTAAAGTGGTACAGTCCCCTGCCCCCATGGTGGACGCAGCTATACCAGTATGAAAATCCTTATGCCAGTATACTTTATTCCCTTATGGAAAGGGGAATATGCTATACTAATATAAAACACCTTCATGCCAGACTAACTGCATCCGCACTAGGAGTTGGACTGGGATAACTATTTGGGTAAAAAAAATAAATGACACCCTAACTGAAATAGCTCTACCGATGCAAAACTCTGTGTGTAGAGCAGGACTTCGTTAGCTTGGAAAACTGTCTTAGGCAGAGACGTGTACCACTCTTGTAAGAATGTGTTTAGCCTGGCAGCCTGGCAGAAGCTTGTATCAACCTGGACAAATGTTTTGTTTACCTAGAAAAAGGTTTGTTTTAACACAGTGGGGGGTTTTCAGTCTGATCTCCTGCACATTTTTTTATTGCAAAGCTGCTACGGGAATTTTTGCAAATGAAGTGATTTCATTTCGTGTGGGACCTAACAATTTTTAAAAGTATATTTTTGTTCCTGTATTTTTAATTCTCTTGAGTCTTTTTCTACTTTGATTGACAGGGTGTACCAGGCCTTCTCCGCCCCTACTGGAGTGTTGCCTCCCTGACACACCCACCCAAAGGAAAAGTATCGCCTGTGAAAGTGAGGTAGCAAGTTTAGGTCTCTGATCACTGCCTAAAGAAGCTACTCAGGCTATGGTACTGGTGGAACCAACAAGACTTGGTCCTCCGGCAGCTAGAAGGGCCAGGACGTACCAGCAAATCAGGACCCACCAGGCAATATAAGAAAATGTGCCAGCTTCTTCTCAGGGGGAATGCTAGATGAGACTGAGAAAGGAACTTTGCTCCCTGGTCCTAACCCGAAAAGCCCAGTCAAGGCTTAACAAGCATGAGACTGCTGACTTCTCGGAGCTTTGACTGTTTGAACCAGGCTTATATCAGTTCAGTTGGGAACAGGTTTAAGCTACAATGAAATAGGACTGTCCACAGAGGGGTTTGCACCAATTTGAATATGTCTGTTTAAAAACTGATTTAGATTAAACCTGTGCAATTTCCTCACATAGGCAAGGCCTTAAAAAAAGTGTTCGATCAGCGCTTAGAGCTAAAGAGGGAAAAGTACCATGGTTGCACAACTTCTAGTGACTATTCAGAACAACTTCTTGGTTTCTACCTAGGATGTGATGAGTTTAAAAAAAGGAATAAAACTGAAACTGGAAACTACAGAAAAGCTCACTTTTCCTAAGCTTAACTGGCTCTTCACTAGATACTTGCCACCTGATTACAGAGGTTTAACGGAGCAGAGACTTTGGGCCCATGTGCTCTAGAATAGTGGTTCTCAAACTTGGGCCACCACTTGTTCAGGGAAAGCCCCTGGTGGGCCGGGCCGGTTTGTTTACCTGCTGCATCCGCAGGTTCAGCTGATCGCGGCTCCCACTGGCCGCGGTTTTCACCGCTCCAGGCCAATGTGGGCTGCGGGAAGTGACGCGGGACGAGGGATGTGCTGGCCGCCCTTCCTGCAGCCCCCATTGGCCTGGAGCGGCGAGCCTTGGCCAGTGGGATCCACGATCGGCCGAACCTGTGGACGTGGCAGGTAAACAAACCGGCCCGGCCCACCAGGGGCTTTCCCTGAACAAGCGGTGGCCCAAGTTTGAGAACCACTGCTGTAGAAATATGTATATTGACCAACTGGGGTCTGATTCTCTTCTTGTTTTTACACCATCTATGTGCATTGACTTTAGTGGAGTTACACCTGTTTTACACCAGTATAAGGGAGGAGACTCAGGCCCCACATAGGCACAGCCTGTGAAATATAATTCTTATGGCACATTCTTATTCATAAATCATACTTAATCCCATCTTGATCACCCAGCAGAATTTTTGGTGTGCTGTCTCTACACACACTGAATGTTTACTGTACATCCCATGGGAGGGTGCAGAGCTCCCAGGCTATTTGAAAGATATTACTACAAGAGTTGATTTGTAACGCTGGGAAACGTGCACATGACAGTACTGAGGAATTGATCTCCCAGACATGAATCTTCCATTGGATTCTGAATATTACAGCCAAGATGACGCACAGTCATGCCTGGGATTTCTGAAACGAATGGAGTATGTTTAAGACGAGCTCTGCTAGTAGGAGCAGGGCAGAGAATGAGCAGGGGCGACTCAGAGTCGCCATTCATCCCCTGCCCCTACTTGTTCTGGGGAGCCAGTAAGGCCCAGATGTAAGTTATTTCACCCCATTCTGTGGAACAGCTTATTCCCCACTGCACACTTGGCCAGTTACTTTGACCAAGGAGAGTGTGTGTGTTAGGGAGGGGCCAAGGGTTCTTGCCACTCCCATTCTTCAGTGGCCTCTCCCTGCAGGCTTGCAGCCCCAGCTCACCCCCTTGCAGACGGAGAGACAATCAGAACAGGGGAAATGGTGGCAGGGAGGAGGGGGAAAAGAGGGTGCATCCTCTCCCTTCTTCCCCTGCACAGCAGAGGAAAAGCTGTGATAATCTAGCTCTTAGCAAAACTCAGTCGTCTGGCCACTGACAAAAGGGAGCAAAATTTAACCAAATGTGGCCCAAATGGCAATTTCAGTTTCCCCAAACTCTGGTCAGCATTTCAGGATTCGATCATTGAAAGAGTGTCGCCAGCTCTCCTCGAGCTTCCCCCATAACCTAGGCTTTTTCCTCCTTGTTGGATGTGCATGCTTGCTGCAATGGGCTTCATTTTAGCCTCCTTTCATGCAGCTTCTTTGTCTAGATCAGCCCTCTGGCAAAGCGTGGAGCTGGGATGTTTTCTAAAGCAATCGTTGGGAAAGAATAAGTATTTAATTACATGTCCCCTCCCATCTCTTCTCTTTGGCTTCTCTAAATTCTGGAATTAATTCATCCCCAAAGCAGAATGACTTTTTTTTTTTAAATCAAACCTAAAAAATAAAATAATGAGTTAAGCTATTGCCATCGGTGATTCATTTTTCTCTCTCTCGTGTCTTTTTTTTCTCCGGTTCACTTGTTTCTGGACTTTCGGGAGATGGGGGGAAATTATTCTATCCTGAAATGTTGATGTGATTTTGTCCTGCGTACCTGGTCACTTGTTTACAAAAGTCACAGGTTCCGATACCTGGATGTGACCTGGTGTGCGGTTGGGTCCCCTTCCAGCATGGTGAGAAAGACCGCAGCATTTTGGAATCAGATACTAAAAGAAACTGGATGGAACGCCCATTGTGCAAGCTGCTAATAAACCTGTGCTTGGTTCTAGACTGGCAAGCCCTTTGCCCCATGTGCTCTCCCTCTGGTCTGAAAGCAGGTGGACATCTTGCCACTGGGTTGTTTCCCTTTTTGATTTGGTTTGGTTTTCTTGCTCAAGTTGCCAATAGCACGCAAAGGTCAAATGCCCCAAGTGCTCTTTGCCGGGGTCTTTATTGGCAAGCCTGGGTTCTCAGGAAATAAACAAAAGCATTCACGCTCTGTGCCAGGTTTCTATGACTCCCAAGTCAATTTCTAACTGCAGCTGCCTCTCCCGAGCAAATCACCCAATAGAAAACCGGATTTCTCATCTTGTACTGTTTTTTTGTACCCCCTTGCCTCTCACACCTCTTCTCTAATTTTCCCCTCTTTGTTTCTCTGATTCAGAACACAAGTAGAAAATGGAGCCATCTCAGTCCTTTGTTAAAATCACACTCCCAGCTACACTCTCACTAAAATGATCCATGAAACATTATAAAACAAGGTGCTATTGCTCCGTCCAGAACGCTTGTGTAATGTTACAGTGCATTGTTCAACAGCCATTATTCCCCAACTGCCTTTCAGTAGTGGGTGAAAGAATCTCTCTGTTTATTGTAGTTTGTAAATCGTCTTGCAGAGATCTTTGTAATAGTTGGACAAAAGGCACTGCATGAATATCCGTCAATAATAAGAATTAGACAGGTTTCAGAGTAGCAGCCGTGTTAGTCTGTATCTGCAAAAAGAACAGGAGTACTTGTGGCACCTTAGAGACTAACACATTTATTTGAGCATAAGCTTTCGGGGGCTACAGCCCACTTCTTCGGATGCATAGAATGGAACATATAGTGAGGAGATATATATACACATACAGAGAGCATGAACACGTGGGAGTTGTCTTACCAACTCTGAGAGTCCAATTAAGGAAGAGAAAAAAAACTTTGGAAGTGACAATCAAGATAGCCCAGTACAGACAGGTTGATAAGAAGTGTGAGAGTACTTACATGGGGAGATAAAGTCAATGTTTGTAATGGCTCAGCCATTCCCAGTCTTTATTCAAACCTAAATTGGTTGTGTCTAATTTGCATATCAATGCAAGTTCAGCAGTTTCTCCTTGGAGTCTGTTTTTGAAGCTTTTCTGTTGTAAAATAGCCACCCGCAGGTCTGTCATTGAATGACCAGACAGGTTAAAGTGTTCTCCCACTGGGAGTAAAGCAAAACTCTAGGTCTCCAAGTCCTCGCTAACTTTGGGGAAGTTTGGACCTGGAGCTGAACTTTGTTATTCATCCCTGGGGGGGTTTAGGGCCAGATTTAGCTGCTTTGCCCTACTCCATCCAGCAATTCCAAGTAGAGCAGGAGTTTCACTAAGAGATCATGGCTGAGCACCACATCCACCAAAGTTGGAGACATAACTTGGGTATTTAGTCTAGATGTCTATTAATTAGCGAGGTCTGTTACTGGCAGAGTGGATGATTTTCAGATGTATTTCCCTTAAAGTGGTACTGCACAGGGGAAAACGACACAGCAGTAGCCAGTATGGATTGATTTATACATGAAAGTCATACGTCTAAAATGGAGGTATGACTTTAGTGTATAGATCAAAGACGTCCTTAAATTGTCTTAAAAGCAATCATCCTGGTGTTTGAGGTAATTAATTGTGAGTAAGGTGCAAGGAAATGGCTAGTGCATACGTGTACCTTTGCCTTCTACTGGACGCAAGCAGAACTTCTCAGCTGTGTGTCCTAGAACCCAATACTGGAGATTCTCCATTAGCCAAAGCAGCCTATGGTTTCAGAGGTTTTTCTCCTGTCACCAATAGCTATGGTGTACAATATGGCAAGATCTCTGAAGTCGTAGATGACCACTGATCTGTTACAACAGGCAGATGGTTATTGTGATCAGTTCCTGTCTCCAATACTCACATGTGGGGCTGAAAACATTGCCTTCACCACCCTGTCTGACCCCCTTTCCTGTGAAGAACATGCCTTCTACAAATGCAAGACAGATTGGCAGGTGCAACTGCCTGAGGACTGTGCAGTACTTCCATCTGGTCTCCCTTTTCCCTGCAGCAGGAGAGGGATTGCTCAGCCAGACTTGGAGAGGGCTCCTGAAGGATAAGCAGAATGACTGGGCTGCTGCGAAATATACCACCACATGGAGACAAAAGAGGGATCGGACAAAGGCTCGCAAAAGGAGCAAATCTGTTTAAAAGAATAGCTGCTTGGTTTACCAAACACAATAGAAAGAGAAATGGAACAAAGCCCTTTTCAATGAATCTCTGATGATAGGTTTTATTTTATTTTAAGAGCAGCAAAGCGGTGATCCGTTAAAGAAAAAGGGCTGTTAAATGAACGCATTTAATGTGCATGGATCCAAAACACATTTCCTAGCAGCATGGAGCTCTTTCTTCATGGTTATCTACTGCAGGAATGGACATATTTGCAGTGAAATCCTGCATTTGAAAGGTTTTTTACAGTATAGCATAAAGTGTTGCATTGTGAATGGATAAAAATAAGACCGTAAACCCTAAGAGGATTCATTTACATTCCTTTTTAACCATGTGTAATCCAGAGAAACTATACATCACCCTTGCTGTTTTGTTTTGGGTTCTTTTTCCTTTCAAAGTGACCTTAGTGTTGGGTAAGGAGCGATACTGAGAGCCCTGGAAAATGAAACTCTATTCCTGCACAGAACAAACACACAGTAAGGGAAAGTAGCGATTCTATTCTACATGGGTTCTTATTCCCTGGGCATCACCATAGTATTGCCATCAGTAGCAATGCAAGTTTCCTCTTGCTGACCAGCCGTAAAGCTTCAATCCTCAATTTTTGTCTTTTTCTCTGTCTGCAAATTCTTCCTGGGCAGCTGGTAAAAGTCTCACATTTATTCATGTGGGTCATGACCAGGCCATTACAAAATTATTGTTAGATCCCAATCCTGAAGTGACTTCAACAGAGCTCCATTTAAGTTCAAAGGTACACCCAGAGAGGTCCAGTTATAGGATTTGAGCTTCAGTTACATAAGTCACATGGTTATGTTTCTCTTCCCTGATTGGATAACCTTTGTAACTAACCAACAGCATGTGTAGTCACATTGCTTAATGCGCTGCTGGAAGACATTCAGATACCACAGTGATAAGCGAGGTATAAGACGCTATATAGAATAGTTTGTGAATGGCAAATTTTAAAAAATGAACAAATAATTCTAAAGTCATTTTCAACACAGGTCTGAGCATTTCAGTGTCAAGTCTACTTTTCACAAGTATTTTGCTAATAAATTCTGAGTGCACACAGAAAATGAGCACAAAAGGGCCAGGAACATGGCTGCCCCATCAGTATTGGCTTTGGAATTCAAAATGATACATTCATAGACTGTATTCCCCACTACTTATTCAATTTTCGTGGGTCTCATGATGCATGCTATTAGGAATTGGACTGAACTAGCTCATTTCACAGAGGTCACCTACTAGCGGTGAAAATTTTGAGTCACTACTATGTTGGCCAAGGCTTCAGGGTCTGAGACAAAGCCATCTGAAGTCATTAGTAAGCTTTCCATTGACTTCAGTAGGTTATGGACTTGGGAAGTCAAGAGGAAGAGTGGAAGGATGATCCAATGGTTAGGGCACTCACCTAACACTTGGAAGATCTGGGTTTAGTTCCCTGCTTAGCCTCAGATTTTCTGTGTCACCTTGGTCAGGTAAATTAGCCTGCCCGTGCCTCAGTTTCCCCCCTGTACAATGGGGATAGTCGCACTGCCCTGCATCACCAGGGTGTTATGAGGATAAATACATTAAAGATTGTGAGATGCTAGGATATAAATACCATATATTGATCCTTTAAAATACCAGACCTGAGTCATTCAAACAACGCAAGATCCAATTTGAAGGAACCGTTCTCACTGCACGTGACAGTTTTGCCAAGGTTTAGATAGTGACACGACTTTAAAAATCAACACTTCTGTAAACACACTTACAATAAATTAAATCTGATTTATCTTAAAGCAATAATTTATTATTGAAAACAGTTTGGGATTAGCAACTGTGTGATAATCTGCATAAATTACATTGCTGTCACTCCTCATTTAATATGCATTTTTAGTCAAGTTGGTATTTAACCCACTGTAGCTGCCTTATGAAATCTAAATGAAATTGCAAGATGCTTCATTTTTTAAAAGGATGTGAAGTCTGCCTGTGGCATGTGGTGTTGGTAATCGGCAAGATCTAATTTAGAGGCTGTTTCATAATAAACCATGCAGACACTGTGCCTTTAAAAATAAGCAAAATTCACTTGC
The DNA here is from genome assembly GCF_011386835.1 of Chrysemys picta bellii. Taxonomy (NCBI): domain Eukaryota; kingdom Metazoa; phylum Chordata; order Testudines; family Emydidae; genus Chrysemys; species Chrysemys picta. Next base: position 105,869,415 of record NC_088798.1, read on the forward strand.
TATTTTCATACAATTCCAGTTTCCTCTTCTTCCAGTACATGATGGGGAGGATGGGGAAGGAACTTCCTGGGGAGCTAAACTGAAGACCAAATTCTGATGCCCTTACTCACGTTATATAGCATCTTACTCCATGCGTATTCCCACTGACCTCCATAGGACTAATCATGGTGTGAGGTACTATTCATTGTAAGGGGATCAGATTTAGCTAGGGTTTCTTTTTATTCTTTCTGTGCACTCACAGAGCCTGATTCTGATATGCTTCCGCATGTTGAGTAGTGCCTTACTCTTTGAGTAGTCCCACTGAAATCAATACTACCACTTGAGGAGTAATGTACAGCATTAGCAACTGTAACCCATGGGTATATCTAATCTTCAATTTTGTCACCTGCGACCAGGGCCGGCTCTAGGTTTTTTGCCGCCCCAAGCAAAAAAACATTTGGCTGCCCCCCACCCCAGCCTTGGGCTCTCTCTTCTCCTCCCCCCACCACCCGCACCCCTTGCTGCCCCAGCCCAGGGCTCTCTCTTCCCCTCCCCCACCCGCACCCGCACCCCCTGCCGCCCCAGCCCTGGGCTCCCCCCCACCAGTGCTGACTCCCCCTCATATCCAGCCGGTCCGGTGCTGGCAGGGTCGGGGTAAGCAGTGGGGCTCCCGGGCCGCGCCTCAGCCCAGGGTCCCTCCAGCCAGGGCTCCCACCTCCAGGACCGGCCAGGATCCGGGAGGGCAGAGGCTGGGGACCGCCCCGGCAGGGGGCTGAGGAGCTGGGGCAGGGTAGCCCCAGAGAGCACGGAGCCCCGGAGAGCGGGACGCGGGCCCCACACGGCAGCGCCCTGCCCTCTATGGCCCCGCCGCTGCTGCTTCTGGCCACCCTCCCGCAGTCCGTGGGCAGCTCGGGCCACTTCGCGCCGAGCCCCGGCTGCGGCGCTGGGGGGCGGCCGCCCTGCGGCACCTGCAGGCGGCTCCGTGTGTCCCACGGGGCAGCCCGCAGCCCGAGTGTCCCATGCTCGGAGCCTGCCCGGCCATAAGGTGCGGGCGCGGCTCCGCCGCGGCGCGAACTGCAGCAGCCCCAGGGTGCCCCCCGCGCACGACACACTGCTGCTGCCAGGGCCGGCTCTAGGCTTTTGTTGCCCGAAGCAAAAACTACTACTACTAATAATAATTAATAATAAAATAAAATTTAAAAAAAATGGCCAGAATGCCGCCCTTGAAAATGTGCCGCCCCAAGCACGTGTTTGGTTTGCTGGTGCCTAGAGCCGGCCCTGCCTGCGACTGGCCCATGCCAGCCGACTCGGGCTGCCCGGGCTTGGGGTAAGGGTGTAGAGCCAGGGATCCAGTCCAAGCCTGAACATTTACACCACAACTAAACAGTGCCTGAGCCCTGTGCGCCCGAGTCAGCTGCATGGGCCAGCCCCAGGTTTCTAATTGCAGGGTAGACATAGAATCATAGAACTATAGTATCCTACGTGTCCCCCTCTGTGACTGATCCATAGAGGATGAGAGTCTGCTACAGCCCCCAGCTATAGAACCAGGACCCTTAGCTCCAGTTATAGAGACTTGTGCCCTGGAAGATCCTGCTTGTGTCATACAAATATGGCAGAATCTGGCCCAAAGTAGTCAACCTTGAGGAAAGCTGGGATGTGCCATACCTCTCCAACCCCAAAGATAACCTGAAATGAACAGGGAACAATAGAAATGTGCTTTATTTGTGCAAACACATGGTGTGCAAGAGCAATTCCTACAAAACCTCCTGCTGGAGCATGCTCGTCCTCTACAATGCCACTGATGAAAGTGGGATAATTGGAAGATCACCATTAGATTTCGAAGCAAACATCTGGCTTGGAAGTGTCTCTTTTCTCTTTATTCCCCTCCCCCCACTACGTTTTCGTCCGTAGTTTTAAAAAACAGGGTTTAATGCAGCTCTTCCCTGCTGACAGAATAACTGCCTCTCGTTCTTAAAACACAAATAATTACTTATGTAACAGCAGGTGCCTTATATATAAAAAAGGTTATACATATTTTAGCTAATAATTTGCCTCAGCCTCTTTATTCTTTCCCTAGCTCAAAGCATGGAGCAAGTGGCCACATTAAAAGGACATCATGAATTACTTTTGCAATAACGCTTCAGTATGTTGTGTTTACCTTCTGATAGGTACCAAGAAGCTAGGAATCCAAGGAGCTAGGAAGTGATTTTTTTTTCTCCCTTGCTTCGTCATTTGGCATACCTGTCATTTCCCTTTCCCTTGCCTCTGAGAGATACGAATTAACATCCCCCTTTTTTTGTTCACTCCCTTGGATTTACACTAGCATCTTCGGTGTTATCAGACTCAGCAGAAATGTTCATGGTCCTGAAACGTCTGAGCTGTTAATTACTGCTGCAAAGCCACCAGGGGGAGCTGCTATGATATTATTGGGGTGGTGCACAAAAATTCTGACTGCTGATTTCCATGTAGAATATAGACAATGTTCTCTTAATGCTTTACAATCCCACTGGGTGATGCTTAAATTCCGAGCCTGTAGGCTTTGGGCTAGATCGTCTCTCTGCTTCTGAGAGTGAACTTGGGCGGTGGGCATGGAATGGGAAATGCTGATTCCATAGCCTTGTCCATGCCACAGGGTGACTGGCTCCTGCAAGAAAGGGAGCAGGGTCCAATGTACCCAGACTGACTAGCTGTTGCCCATTTGGGCCTAAAAAAAGGCATCTGGCCTGAGAAAAGGGGAGACGGCTGCAGATATTGCAGGGAATGGGGAGTCTCCTGCAGGGCCCTGAGTCAGGCAAGGCATCTGCTGGGAAGGCCAGTGGAGAAGGCCAAATTCCTGGCAAGAGGTGCTCGGAGAGCAGGCAGACAGGCCCTCCTCTCTGAGGCCTAGGCCCATCTGAAACTGGGATGAAGACTTTGAAGGTTTGAGTTTTCTTTTGGAAGGTGTTGTGCTGGATGTGATAAATCGGACCCCACAAGGAGGAATGGTTTGAATGTCTGGCCTGTGGCGACATTTTAAGGGAGATTTTGTGAAGGAGAAACTGAAGCAGGCTTCAGCAGAGCTAAATTAGGCCATCGGGGGGCTGAGACACTAGGAGGATGCGGGTGGACATGACCAGGATAGGCTGGCCACTTAACATGACAACATCACCTTCATCCTTCATGGGTTACCTAATTCTAACAATTGCTGAAGTCTAAGCAGCAAGACAAGCCCCAGCAGAGACAGCATAAATAATGGCAAAAATGTAGGTGGGATTTATGCTGCTTAATTTGAATATATACGTATTAATCCAGCTCCCACTCAAGTCAATGGGAAGGTTCCTGTTGACTTCAAATGGGTGTGAATTGGGCACATAGTGCCTAAATACCAGTGATGGATGTAGGAAAAGAAGAAGCAAGTAGGTAGACCATATTGACTTAGGCATTGTCTACACTAGGAAGAAACAAATGCACTCTCAGGGGAGAGATGGGAAGAAACCTATAACATGTCTATTTCATGTATAATCAAATCACAGAGGGGAGCGGTGAAGGCCTGATAAGTTGGGCTGAAGGTAGATGTTTCAGGCTGACATTCATACCCAGTGCAAGTTTCACCTGGAGACTAATGGGTAACATGTCAACATAAGTGATCATGAATTAATTGTAAATTATACCAAATGGATTCATTAGGCTCCATGCTTATTGCAACTGAGTGCCAGATACAGGATGATGGGATGTTTTCTTGGGCAAAGATGGAATTTCAATGAACCTTTCTTGGTTGTCTCAGTTTGTTTAATAGGAGTTGATTATCTCAGGCTAAATTACAGTGCAACACCCATGGAACTACACAAACAACCTAGATAAATGGCAAAAAACAATCTTCATCATTCTTAATGCCATTATGCTAGGCACTGCATCACTACTCTAGTGTGATTATAACTGTAAGAGCGGAGGGTTATAGATGGGAACACAAAGCACCTCCCAAACTCCAAATCTACCATGTGAGTGGCTTAGGGTTTGGAAGCATTGCCATGATGACACTTTGGTGTGCTCATTGGAAGTTGGTGCCATTCTAACGCAATCCTCTGGTTCCAGAAGAGGCCACTTGCCTTTAATGGTTGCATATAATGGCAAGACCCTGGAATAAAATGTGTCTCGTTTGAAGGAGGAAGGCTAAGGGGATAATGGACAAGTGGGTTAAACCCTACGCTGTGATCTAGATTCTATTCTCAATTCTATTCGTAACTTCATACACGTCAAAGTCCCTTTGTTCAACCAGTAGCAGCAACGTAGAACTCATGAGAAACAATAATTGTTGATTTCAATGGTGTTGCTCTGGATTTATAACAGTGGAACTGAGAGCACAGTCTGGAGCCCTTTTGAAACACACAAAACCAAAGAAATTAAGGGAACAATGTATCAAGGCCTCTTTCAGTCATTTATTTTCTGACTATTATTGAGAGCAGCTCTTTGAGAGCTTACAACTGAAATCAGTTTTCTTGCAAAACAGTAATTTCCCTGTGCATACCAAACAGTAGATTTTGGTACATATTTCTTTGCTGCAGCTGATGCAGTGGCGTATTAATATATATGGTCTGGATAGGTTATGGCTGAAGTTGCATAAATATACTTCTATTATTTATAATACTTGAAGTTGTTAAATCAAGATCAGATGTCTCTTTCCAAAAGATAAGGCTCTATCTCAAGCACAACTTATGGTCTTGATGCTGGAATCCCTGGGAGAAATTCCATGGTGGGTGTTATGAAGGAGATCAGGTTAGATGGTCATTATGATCCCTTCTGGCCTAAAAATGTCTGAATCAACATTATAGAAGCATTTAGCTGTCTGATGAGATCAGGGCCCCATTGTGCTAGGAACTGTACATACACGTAGTAAGAGATTGTCCCTGTCCCTGAGACCGTGTAGTCTAATAGACAAGACTAACAATGGCTAAGAGGGGAAACAGAAGCACCGACAAGCAAAGTGATTCACCCCAGGTCATGCAGCAGATCAGAGACAGAATTGGGAATAGACCTCAGCTCTCCTCATTCCCAGTCTAGTTCACCAGCCACTAAAATGTGCTTCCTTCCCACTCATAAGGTTTCAATTTGTGTTAACCACAGGTCTAGTCAATATCAGACATTACACCCTTCCTCCTTTATTCCATCCAGACTGTATAATAAAAGAGGTTCCATTCAAAATGATCTCTCTTCTAGGAACTGCGGACAATAGGGCAATATAGGGTCAGCAGCTGGGAGTAGATGGGGAAGTGGTGGACTGAAAGAACCCTTGCCCGCGTGGCTTTAATAGAACCACATTGCCAGGGACCCAGGGTGACGTAGGTGGGGGCTGCTGCTCCATGCTGATGACCCTAGACTCCTGTGGATCTCCTAGAATCCAAGCAAATCCCTGGTGATCAGCCCCTTGACCCCCATGGAATGAGCAGGAGGAGATTGCGAGCTCTTTGGGGCAAGGGCTGTCTTTTTGTTCTGTGTTTGCACAGCACCCAGCTCCAGAGACCATGCGTAACAGCTGACAGTGCAGGGAAGGCGACACCATTTAAAGCTTCTGGTGGTATGCAGCAGGGCTCAGGGCAGGGCATATAAACCCTGGCAGAAACCTGGAAGGGCACATGGCCCCCCCATATCCCTACACACACACACACACACACATCACCTCTGCCCCCGCCCCCCAGCACAATGAGGTACTGGCCCATGGCCGGGGATCCTGTATAATAAATGATTTTGCAAGGGGATTTCTCCTGACATTTCCTCCTCCTGTGGGTTTTTCCACCAGAGGGGTGACCCTGTCTTGCGTGTCTGCTCTCTTGGGAGCATTGTCACTCAGCTAGAAACACTGGAACGCCAGTGGAAAATTGTAAACCCACAGGAATATTAGGACTCATGTAGAAACATTTAACTCCATTGGAAACAGAAGTCATAATGCAGTCATTTAAAATAAAACTCACAAGATTTCATAGGCACCATGGGAAACACTGTATATCCCTGCTGCATTGCTGCTTTGGGGTCTCCAAATAGCTACAATAATCAATAATAGCTAATAATAATCAATAATCAATAATAATAGCTACAGCTGGGTGAGTTGCTGGACCCAGCGCACAGCATACAGGTGTCTAGATAGACTCGTGCTTGTTCCAGATACGTGTGAGTCAACATGAATTTTAACACTGCTTTCATAATTAACAAAAACAAGGAAAAGGAGGAGAGACTGCTTTACAGAGATAGTCTATCTCTGAATACAGCAGAGCCATCCACCCTCCTTTTTCTCTAGAAACGTCAGCCAAGATCCTTGGATGTTTTTTGTAGTGCTGTGCTACAGGATTGCCAGAAAGCTAGTGGATCCAACCACCTGGAGTTTCTCCTACCATGAATTCTCATCCAGCAAAGAGCCAAGATATCCATCTCTACTCTGTCACTACTCCAGACCTGGAACAGCTAGTGCGGCTAGGGCATGACCATGCTCTGGCAAACTCCCTCTGCTACAGACAGCCAAAATAGCTTAGAGCAGCCCCAAACCTGCTCTAAATTATGCTACAGAGTGGTGTGGCTTAGAGCCAAGGATCAGAACACTGTAACTCACCTCTGTGCATCCGCTCCACTTTCTTCTAGTCCAGCCTGAATCCTGTACATATTGGGCTCATTTGAGGGTATGGGCCATGGAATGAAGTTAGAAAGAAAAGACACGACTGTACAATGTAAAAAGGCAAACAGCCAAACGAGGCTCCTCTGTGCTAGCAATCTGTCTCAGGGAGGAGAACATCAGTCTCACATGTGCTTGTTCTTTCTCACATTTATCAAGTGTAGCACATTAAAATAAAAAATTCCCTGACAGAGTACAGTCTGGTAACCCCATGTGGTTCTCAAATAGGTATGGAGCTGGGCTTTCTGAATGATGATTTTTTGTTCTCCTAGGGAAACAAAGGAAGTGGCTGGTTGAAAGTAGCAGAAAATGAAGGGCTGTTTTAAGTGCGTTTGCCCTGAAGACTTTCTGAACCCTTGAGCCATGGCAGCTAAATTCACATCTAAAACAACATTAGCACCAATGCTAAGATTGGTCGGAGACTCACTCCACATGCACCTGTGAATATACCTAGACTGGCAGGATTAGAACTAGGTTTGGAACGATTAGATTTTTATTGGTAAATGCTGGTAATCCTTGATTTTAACCACACACACACAAACTGATTACAAAACACTTCTATCACCAATAAAAGAAATGTACAGAGGCAAAGTAAGGCAAACACTACTTGAGAACTTAGTATGATTTAAGGTAGGGCTGTTGCTTAATCACCATTAACTCACGTGATTAACTCAAAGAAATTAATCGTGATTAAAAAAATTAATTGTGATTAATGACAGTTTTAATTGCACTGTTAAACAACAGAATACCAATTGAAATGTATTAAATATTTTGGATGTTTTTCTAAATTTTCAGATATATTGATTTCAAATACAGCACAGAATACAGTACCCACCTTATATTATTTTTATTACTAATATTTGCACTGTAAAAATGATAAACAAAAGAAATAGAATTTTTCAATTCACCTCATACAAGTACCGTAGTGCAATCTCTTTATCGTGAAAGCACAATTTACAAATGTCGATTTTTTTTTACATAACTGAACTCAAAAACAGAACACTGTTAAACTTTAGAGCCTACAAGTCCACTCAGTCCTACTTCTTGTTCAGCCAATCGCTAAGACAAACAAGTTTGTTTGCATTGACGGGAAATAAAGCTGCCCACTTCTTATTTACAGCATCACCTGAAAGTGAGAACAGGTGTTTGCATGGCACTTTTGTAGCTGGCACTGCAAGGTATTTATTACATGCCAGATATGCTAAACATTCATATGCTCCTTTATGCTTTGGCCACTATTCCAGAGGACATGCTTCCATGCTGATGACGCTTGTTAAAAAAATAATGCATTAATTAAATTTGTGACTGAACTCCTTGGGGGAGAATTGTATGTCTCCAGCTGTGTGTGTTTTACCTTCCAAAATCTGATCAGGACGGGGTGTGGAGCATGCTTTCAGAAGTCTTAAAAGAACAACACTCCGATGCAGAAACTACAGAACCCGAACCACCAAAAAAGAAAATTAACCTTCTGCTGGTGACATCTGACTCAAATGATGAAAACGAACATGCGTTGGTCTGCACTGCTTTGGATCGTTATTGAGCAGAACCCATCATCAGCGTGGACACATGTCCTCTGGAATGGTGGTTGAAGCATGAAGGGACATATGAATCTTTAGCGCATCTGGCATGTAAATATCTTGCAACGCCGGATACAACAGTTCCATGCGAACACCTGTTCTCACTTTCAGGTGACATTGTAAACAAGAACTGTTATCATGTCCCCTTTCAGTCTTCTCTTTTCCAGACTAAACAAACCCAATTTTTTCAAACCTCCTTCATAGGTCATGTTTTCTAGACCTTTAATCATTTTTGTTGCTCTTCTCTGGACTTTCTCCAATTTGTCCACATCTTTCCTGAAATGTGGTACCCAGAACTGAACACAATACTCCAGTTGAGGCCTAATCACCATGGAGTAGAGTGGAAGAATTATTTCTTGTGTCTTGCTTACAACACTCCTGCTAATACATCCCAGAATGATGTTCGCTTTTTTGCAACAGTGTTACACTATTGTCTCATATTTAGCTTGTGGTCCACTATGACCCCCAGATCCCTTTCCGCAGTACTCCTTCCTAGGCAGTCATGTCCCATTTTGTATGTGTGCAACTGATTGTTCCTTCCTAAGTGGGGTACTTGGCTTTTGTCCATATTGAATTTCATCCTATTTACTTCAGACCATTTCTCTGCCTTGTGCAGATCATTTTGAATTATAATCCTGTCCTCCAATGACCAGACAGGTTAAAGCAGGGGTCGGCAACGTTTGGCACGCGGCTCGTCAGGGTAAGCACCCTGGCGGGCCGGGCCAGTTTATTTACTTGCTGACGCGGCAGGTTCGGCCGATCGCGGCCCCGGGCCAATGGGGGATGGTGAGAAGCCGCGGCCAGCACATCGCTTGTCAGCGCCGCTTCTCGCCACCCCCATTGGCCTGGGACAGCGAACCGCGACCAGTGGGGGGCCGCGATCGGCCGAACCTGCCACGTCAGCAGGTAAATAAATTGGCCCGGCCCGCTAGGGTGCTTACCCTGATGAGCCGCGTGCCGAACGTTGCCGACCCCTGGGTTAAAGTGTTCTCCTACTGATTTTTGAGTGTTATGATTCCTGATGTCAGATTTGTGTCCATTAATTCTTTTGCGTAGAGACTGTACATTGGCCAAACCAGACAGTCTCTACGTAAAAGAATTAATGGACACAAATCTGACATCAGGAATCATAACACTCAAAAACCAGTAGGAAAACACTTTAACCTGTCTGGTCATTCAATGACAGACCTGCGAGTGGCAATTTTGCAACAGAAAAGCTTCAAAAACAGACTCCAACGAGAAACTGCTGAGCTGGAATTGATATGCAAACTAGATACAATCAACTTAGGCCTGGTCCCCACTAAGTCCCCACTTCGGACTAAGGTACACAAATTCAGCTACGTTAATAACATAGCTGAATTCGAAGTACCTTAGTCCGAACTTACCGCGGTCCAGATGCGGCAGGAAGGCTCCCCCGTCGATGCCGCGTACTCCTCTCGGCGAGCTGGAGTACCGGCGTCGACGGCGAGCACTTCCGGGATCGATCCGGGATCGATTTATCGCGTCTTAACCAGACGCGATAAATCGATCCCAGAACATCGATTGCCTGCCGCCGGACCCTCCGGTAAGTGAAGACGTACCCTTAGGCTTGAATAGGGACTGAGAATGGCTGAGCCATTACAAACATTGAATCTATCTCCCCTTGTAAGTATTCTCACACTTCTTATCAAACTGTCTGTACTGGGCTATCTTGATTATCACTTCAAAAGTTTTTTTCTCTTACTTAAGTGGTCTCTCAGATTTGGTAAGACAACTCCCACCTGTTCATGCTCTCTGTATGTGTATATATATCTCCTCAATATATGTTCCATTCTATGCATCTGAAGAAGTGGGCTGTAGCCCACGAAAGCTTATGCTCAAATAAATTTTTTAGTCTCTAAGGCTAGGTCCACACTACCCGCCTGATTCGGCGGGTAGAGATCGATCTTCTGGGATTGATTTATCGCGTCTCATCGGGACGCGATAAATCGATCCCAGAAGTGCTCCCCCATCGACTGCGGAACTCCTGCTCGCCGAGAGGAGGAAGCGCTGTCGACGGGGGAGCTTGCCTGCGCCGCGTGGACCCGCGGTAAGTAAACTTAGTTCAATCTAGGAAACGTCGACTTCAGCTACTCTATTCTCGTAGCTGAAGTTGCGTTTCCTACATCGATCCCCCGCCCCAGTGTGGACCAAGCCTAAGGTGCCACAAGTACTCCTGTTCTTTTTCTCTGGAAACAGTTTTCCAACCAGTTATGCACCCATCTTACAGTAACCCCATCTAAATTGCATTTCCCTACTTTGTTTATAAGAAGGTCATGTGAGACAGTATCAAAAGCTTTGTTAAAGTCAAGATATACCACGTCTACCGCTTCCCCCCATCCACAAGGCTTGTTGTCCTGTCAAAGAAAGCTATCGGGTTGGTTTGACAAGTTTTGTTCTTGACAAATCCATGCTGACTGTTACTTATCACCTTATTTTCTAGATGTTTGCAAACTGACTGCTTAATTATTTGCTCCATTATCTTTCTGGGTACAGAAGTTAAGCTGACTAGTCTGTAATTCCCCGGGTTGTCCTTATTGCCCTTTTTCTAGATTGGCACTAGATTTGCCAAGAAGAACAAGAGGCACTAAAAAGTACACAGTAGCAGCTATAGCAATGGGCTTTTTTATTTTTAAATCAGTTCTCTCGATGTTTGACAACAGCAAGCGCACTCATCTTGCTGCAGGGTTCACAAGTGGAAACGCCCTCCTTTGGCAAGGTCTCGCTCTTGTGCATTGCGTCTTTTCCAACCTAGAAATGTAACAGACACCAGTTCTTGAAAAGATGGATTAGTAGGTAGATGGAAACCCATATAGCAAGCAATCTGCCTGTGTTATGGTGAGAACCCACTTGTGTCAGCAAGAAACTCAAACCCTTTATTGGTATTACAGGAGCAACTAGAGGCCCCAACTTGCTAGGCACTATGCAAACACAGTAAGAGAGAGTCCCTATTCTGATGCAATCCAACTAGACAAAAAAGGGTGGGAGGGGAAAGAGTGGTCAAACGGCTTGCTCCAGGTCACACAGGAGGACAATGACAGAGCCAGGAATAAAACCCAGGTCTCCTGAGTCCCAGGCCAGGTCCATTAGCTCACATGGCTGTACCTACTCTTATCATGCATTTTTAAACTTGCTCATTTGTTTTCCCCGCTACTATTCTCAAAACTAGTTCTTTTCATTCCAGGCATAAAATATTGGAGTCCTGCCAATGTCTTTGGTCAGAAAAAATGCATTTACTTAGCATATTATGGAAGGGCTGTTTCAGAAATTACATCTCTGTGGGAGTAAATACACACAGGCTTGATGTGTGACTCACACGGCCTCAAACAGCTTGATTGCGCCCCCATCCAGTTGAATGGTAAAACTCCCATTGACTACACTGGGAAAGGGACCTAAATGTGTATTTTGATGCGTTCACTATAACACATGAAATTCTACTCAGAGGCTCTATTTCTAACAAAACAGCTTTTGATTTTATACACATAGGGATAGCCACCTTTTAAAACAATCGGTAATGAGTTTCTTTCTTTTTCATACCACAAGCTTCAGCATTATTGTCTTTTCAGCAGTACCTTTTAAAAAATGTTTTAAAGTGAAACAAGGCCCCAGTTCAGCAAAGACAGGGGTAGGCAACCTATGGCACGCGTGTCAAAGGTGGCACGTGAGCTGATTTTCAGTGGCACTCACACTGCCTGGGTCTTGGCCACCGGTCCGGGGAGCTCTGCATTTTAACTTAATTTAAAATGAAGCTTCTTAAACATTTTAAAAACCTTATTTACTTTACATACAACCATAGTTTAGTTCTATATTATAGACTTATAGAAAGAGACGTGCTAAAAACATTAAAATGTATGACTGGCACACGAAACCTTAAATGAGAGTGAATAAATGAAGACTCGGCACACCACTTCTGAAAGGTTGCCAACCCCCGAGCAAAGCGATTTAGCATGTACCTGCGTCCTTAGAAGTGGCACGAGAATGACAGCACTAGAAGCGCGAGTGTGTATGCAAAGTCCATCTACCAGAATTGCAAAGTGCCTCCCAACCATTGGTGAACATTTCCTCACAGCACCCTGAAGAGATAGGGAAGTAATAGCCCAGTTTTTTATACAGAGGTCATTTGTTCAAAGTCATGCCGAGAGCCGGTACCTAAGCTGCATGTAGGATTCAGACTTCTTGAGGCTCACTCAGTTCAGTGCCTTTACCACAACACCATACTTCTTCCTGAGACCTGCAAAAGGCATTGCCAGACTCAAGGCTCTCTCAAACTTCCCCACCACTATCCCTCAGCCTTATTCTGGAGGAAGCTGCTTTAGAAGCAAAAAAAATTGTTCATTGTCCATTCATTGCCTGATCTATCCTTGGCTTCTGGACTGATAGTACACAAAACTGTATAATAATGTTGATGAAAAACCCTACTAATATCTTCTTGATAAAACATTTAGATGGAGCACTGTAATTCACCATGTGCTCCCACTGATGACAAGGGGAAAGTCTATAAGTCAGTAGGAATTGGATGGGTCCTTATGGTTTGGGACATCGGAACAGCTGTTCCCACACTGATCTTTCAGCTGGAAAAGCCATTCCCCCGCATCAGCAACTGTGAATGGTGCACAGAACTGGGATGAAGGTACTTCTATTATATACTGAGTGGAGCAGTGATCAAAGTTCCCTAATGCCAGAGCCTCCATTGTTGCTTTGTGTGTTTTGAAGCAAACTGGGTTTGATGTAACCAAATATTGTGCCTTTAAAAGAAACACACACACGGAGCATGCCCAGTAGAGTCCCCCCACATACACACACATGTAGTTCCTAGAGCATTCAGCTAAGGACATATTCACCATGCATGATGGTCGTGAATCGCATCAACGGAAGAGGTGTGTGCAAAATGACCAGTCAAAGACCAGCTAAAGGAAAAAGCCAAAGCTCTCAGTTCATATTCCCCAAGGTGTGGCTGTACACCTTTCTAATCGGAGCCTCACTTTTCATTGCCTGAATCATCCGCCCACAACCCCATTCACATTACAAGTTAAAGAAGGTCTGATCCCTTTAACTATTTAAGCTTCTTGGGGCTGAACCTTCATGCTGTTTCAGCCTCACTGGCAGTTAGAGGCATTCAGAAGGACCAACCCCAGCATCATCCCAGTTCTAATTAGCCTCATCGCCATAGCAACCTTCCGTGGGGACGGAGGGAGGATTATATTAGCAACAGCATGGCAAACTAATTGAACTGTACAACTTATTTTGCAGCTGGGGAATGTAAAAGTGAATCCCTCATTTAATCATGCTTACAGCGTTGACATTCAAATCAGAAGGTTTTGTTTTGTGCCCAGGAAAATGACTGTCATTCCTCAAACACAATTGTTACTTTAAAGGACGGATTGGGGGTGTATAAAAAACCCACCTCTTTGAGGTATTAAGATGAATGTTAAAATTAAAAAAGCCTCCAGGAAAAATTAGGTATTTCATTTAAAGGAAAAATAACAAGTGCTGGTGAACAGTCCCTTCTGATCCCATCCATGCTGGACTGAGAAGCTGCTCGCTTCATCTTCTTCTTCATAGAATGAAGAGTTGTGATTTTGTTTCCCCAGAATTCCCTTTTTTGGCATATGGAGAGAAGGCTTACCTTAGGTTCTTCTACTAATGCTTTTTTTACAAGACGTTGAAATGTGGGCCTGCTTGTGTCTGCCTGTTGTTGTGGTTACAAGATTATTTAGATGTTATTTTGGCAACCCCCACTTGTAGTGCTATGCCTGCATGGATATATGTGTGAAGTCGTTGTGTGTGCCTAGGTGTGCTGCCTTTATAAATACACTGTTTAGTTTGGACCTCAGCTCCATAGCTAGGCCCATACTGGTTTAGGGAACTCCAAATTTGCATACAAATTTCTGCTTTAAAGGTTTTCATCCTAGGAGCTGAGGAAAAGGGTCATTATTGAGGATTCTGGAAAAGATGGTCCTTTCCTTTCAGGGTATCATTTTGAAGCAGGGTTGTAGCGCTGTGCTTACTCTAGCCCAGTGGTTCTTAACCTGGGGTGCACGCACCCCCTGGGGGTGCGAGACGCCCTTTCTGGGGGTGCGAGACATGCCAGATTTTTTTAGAACGTAAATCATCAAAAATACAAATTAAGCACAGGCATGTAAGTACAACTACTTTGTTTCATCAAACCCATGTATTTATTAACATTATATATTTTTTAATGATTACTGCATTAAATTTTAACTGCAAAATTAAAATAAATATATAATTCTATCTCTTTCATTCTATAGTTATGATATATCTAGGTTTAAAGAACTGACCTACTTCAACGATTTGTGAGAAGGGGTGCAAGAACATATTTTTGAGAACCAAAGGGGTGCAGGCTGCAGTAAAGGTTAAGAACCACTGCTCTAGCCCAAGAGTAGACTGATGGGGACATCCAGGTATAGGAGAAACAAATACTAATGTCAAGAAGGCCTGTTCTGTCCCCACAACTGATAGAAAATAGGACAACTGGTTGCAAAATGGGGTTTTCTGCAGCAAATTTGGACTTTTCATCCAAAAATGTCAGACTGAAGATTTTCAGGCAAACACCAAAAAGTTTTCTATTTTCAGCCAAACTGTTCTCAGTTTTCATGAAACATATCTGTGTCCCATGGGGTAAAAAATTGACTTTTTATGAAAATTTGTAGTTCAACCCCAAGTTGAAATTTTCTGCCAAAGACATCTTTAGTCAAAAACGCAGTTTTCTGTCAAATTACAGTTTTGACAGAAAATTGTCAATCCGTCCTAGACAATATTTGTAAGTGTTCTCAGGCACTTACATACATTTGCACCTCAAGGTCTTTAAAATGTAACAAAGGGCCCGTCAAGAAAGGAGAGTGACGTTAACTTAGTTTTGTAACTGTACAGCAATGAGGAAAGAGGCACCATGGTCCATTGCACAGGGCACTTGAGGAGGAATCAGGAACCTATTACCAGTTCTGCCAGTGTGACTTTGAACAGGTCACTATCTGTGCCACCTTTTGTCTGTCTTGTCTCTTTCGATTGTACGATCTTCTGAGCATAGACGGTCTCTTATTAGTGTAGGCACAACACCTAGCACCATCAGGCCTCAAACTCAACTGGCGCCGCTAGGCTCTACTGCAGTGCACGTCAATAATAATAACCTGATGGGAAATAAATGCAAAAGGAGGAAAAAATGCAGTGCATTGTGGAAGCGGCTAGCAATGCAGAATAGCAGGGCTAGTCACCTAAATAATGTTTAATGCCAAGCGAGTACCATGTCCTGTCATCGTCAACTAAAGAAGGAACAGTGAGGCTGGAGGTGGACAAGAAAGAAGGTCGGTCCATTTGACAGACAGGCTCAGGTAGGATTATTTTATCCACAGATGGCAGCAGTGAGATAGAGCAGATAGTGAGCGTTGTGAAGACGGCACTGATCGGCATTGGCATTACGTGGGTGCTTGGTATCCCTCTGTGATGGGGTGTTCCCCCCCCCACACACACACACACTCGCCGCTACGGTTAATGAGGGCCAAGAAGGAGGCAAATTAATGTGACAGGCCACAGCTGCGGGGAATCAGGCAGGCAAGTAATCCCCTGAGAAGGTGAGGGAGCCCAGCTGTGGAAGAATGAGCCAGGCAGGTCATATAAAGACAGGAAATTGGAAGCAGTGAGGGCCACTGGGAAAAGGCAGGCACTCCCACGAGAAGGGGAGGAGTGTTTGGAGACCGCAGGGTGTGTTGGCTGCAGTCACTCCCTGGGAAGAGGGAGGAGATTTTGGAACTGGTAGACCCTGTAAGAAAAGGGGAACCAGTGGTAGGAAGCAGCCCAGGGAAAGAGCAGTGAGGCTAGAGGGAGAAAGCCCAGACTGCTGAGCTGAGGGTCTCTGGGCTGGAACCCGGAGAAGAGGGTGGGCCTGGGTTCCCCTTCCAGCCACTTGGCAAGTGGCCCTGAGGTAGTGAGTGGGAAGACTGCGTTGGACTGCAGAGGAACTAAACCCTGGAAGGGGGAACTTTGACTGACCTAGTTGGAGGGCTGACTCATGGAGAGGATGAGACAGTTCCTGAAATGGAGAGGGGGCTGTAGGCCAGCTAGAGTGACGGTGCGTGAACCACGGAAGAAGGCATCAACTGAACGAGCTAATCCCAGGCTGACTAGCAGGATGCACCACAAGCGGTGAGTGACGAGTCCCATGACAGCCTCCGATATTAAATAATGTCTGTACAGACTCGAATAGACTTGGTTCTCCTCTCAGTCACACTGGCTTTACATTGGTGTAGCTTCACTGGCTTCAGTGGAGTTAGTCCTGATTCACACAGATGTAAGTAAGAGGAGAATCAGGCCAGTAATCAGAGCTGGGGATTCGGCAGATTAGATTATATGAAAGGCCAGAATCTGGCCTGAAAACAGCTTAACACCTCTAATAACCTTTAACTAACCTTTACAATAGCGGTGTCAGTGCTGGCCTCTTCAATCCTGGAGCAGCAGGGCAGGAATGTGAAGGCAAGAGCACTGCTTGCTGCCGGTCAACTCTTCTTCCCATCCTCGGTTTCTGCAAAGCTAGAAGGAGCAGCCCAAGCCCATCAGAAATCCGTGACCCCTGGGACTAACCACCAGCCCTAATTCTGAGTTTCTGCTCTGGTTCAGTTGCTCATGCAACTCATGTTGGCTGCTCTCAAAGTTCTCGGTGTAACTGGTTTAGCTGTTAGAGCGTCCTCACACCCACCCACCCATGTGAAAAAGGCCCAAAATGTTAACGATGGTTGAGCTGTATTTTTTTAAGCATGGAGATCATGGGAAAATCATGGTTTTGGTGAAGAACAAATGTAGCCTTAAAAATAGATAGCATAACTGAGTCAAGATGAAGGAGAAATTGTTTTGGTTCCTCCTCTTACTGGAGTCGGGGCGGAGATGGCTGGCTCCTGGCAGGGGGAATTAGCATTGATCGAAGTGCTTATGGCTCGCTTACTTCACAGCGCTAGCTCATACCCTGACAATCTGCCCCGAGTCAGGGTGGGCGCAGGGCTGCACTGCCCCAGGGCCACAGCAGAGAACAAATTATGACTCGGTCACCGCTCCTCCCCTGTTCTCCATCTTGTTTTGGGAAGCTTCATCCCTTTTCATGAGGCAGCAAACTCCCCCCTGTGTACCCAGTTAGCTATTCTGGCCAGCTGGCCTGCCCCCAGCCATTCTCACCGGCCCCACCCCAGTGGCTGAGCCAAAAATTAAAAGTTCAGTGGCATAGCATCCCCTGGAGGTTGGCGCCCAGGGTGACCACTGCCCAACTCACCCATCCCTGCTGGCCAGTGAGCTGCAAGGAGAAAAGACAGGGTTCCAGCTCGTCCCAGCCCTTTTCCCAACCACCTTGCTCACAGCAGGGAGTACTGGGTGAATAGTTCCTTCTCTTCCCACTGCACCCTCAGTCACAATCTGTGGAGCCAAACCCAGGAGAAAGAGATGCTTTACTCCCTCTGAGCTACGTGGCCAAGTAAGACTTGTGGCGGGCCAGCATATTGTGAGGGACGCAGCCCTAGGTTCTGTTCCAAGCTTTTCCACTGTCTTCCTGCATGACTTTGAACAAGTCACTCCATCTCTGCAAGCCTCTGATTGTCCATCTGTAAAATGGAGATGGTAATATTTGCCCAGCTTTGTGAAACGTTTCTGAGATCCCTGCGTGAGAAGCGCTAGGCAGAATAAGTGCAAAGTATCAGCATTAACTCTGCTGGGGTTCAGTTAAAGGGGCGAGCAGGCTTGAATGCTGAGTTACCTTTCCACATAACTGAAAGGAAATCTGAAGCAGAAAAGCGATTTGAATATAAGCATCTCTGTGGTGCTGTTGTTTAAGCTTGGAATTCGAGAAAGCTCTAGCATGACCGAGACATTAACAATTCTGATAAGGAAGACTGGCAATTTCTATTGCTTATTGTACATATGAGGATGCTGCGAGACATCTGAACATCTGTCTTCGAGTTTTTTTATATCACTAAAGCCTGATATTGTGTCATAATTGATGGAGCAAGGGGGCTGAATGAATAATGGGTAAATATCAATGTAGCTGACTGACCTAAAAGAAAAAATGTCTTTTTTTCTGAGCTGAACCTATTATCCAGAATTACTACGGCACTAGATAACATTATGGAGTGTGCAAGGCTGCCAAACAGATGATTTCTGGGGAGACAAAAAAGCATCTTCTTGGGATTTGTGTTTTGAGTCCCGGCAAGCAGCAGCCCAGCCCTGAGTCACAAGCTGGATTCTCTGCTCCATGCAGCTCACAAACATGCGGCCCAGGAAAATAAATAGTTGAAATAGAAATTGGCCCATGTATTGCAAAGTGCCAGCCTCGGGCTTCTGTGCTTAAGAGGCCTCTCAGGACTCTCACTTCTGACAAGCCTTTCTTACAGTTACCTTGAACAAACCCTTTAAGGTAACACAGTCATAAGGCAGGTCCACTCACTTTCCTCTAGTCCCAGAGCAGCTGCAGAAAGAGGAATTCCTGCCTGTCCACTCAGCAGAGCCTGCTAGAGGTCTGGTCGTAATCCTCAGGAGAAGCAGCGGGCTTTTTGGGGCCCATTCTGTCCTTTAAGTTTCAGCAACGGGTAGAAGGGTGCCTGGGGGAAGGAGGGGAGCTGCTGGATATAATGGGTTGACATTTATCAGAAATTTGAAATTTCTTCAAAGCTTACGCATTTTTCCAAAACATTTCCCATCAGTTTTGGCCCCCTGTTGCAAGCCAAAGGGTGGGCAAGATCCTCACCTGCTGTGGCTCATTTGTACAGCCCCAAATATTGCCTGATATTTTCAAAGCTGCCTGTGGGATTTGGGTGACGCAGGAGAAATGGTGTTTAAATCCCCTAAGTGATTCTGAAACCTCAGTGACACTCTACATCAAAGGGAGATGGCCATTCTATATCACGCCTCCGGTTCCTAGTTCCCTGGGGTCTGCTTGCATCTTTCCTAGATAAAGCAACTCCCTCTCTGAAATGGCTCAGCTCTCTCCTGCATTGCTGAACTCCGATAAAATAAATTAAAAACGGCTCTTCCAGGAGCGTTGTAAATTCTGAGAACTGTGAGACGCCTTGCGTCAGATCCAAAGCAAATTGGCCTTTCAGCTCTCGAGTGGACAGCTCTGACCTTTTGCAACGTGTGGCAGAAATCATGATAAGGGAGAAGCTCTCTCTTATTAACACAAGCCTAAAAAAAGAAATCCTCCTCCAAAAACACAGCTCTGGCTGGTGGAATACGAGAAGGAAAGCCAAGACACGTGTATGCATTACCCTCGCATTATAGCACTAATGGGAGATCAGTGGTTAAAACTGCATTGCATTGCGTCTGAGAATTATACTTTGGTTCTGAGGCTCTCTTTTGAGACTAGCTGTAGCACTGGTAGTCTTGGTTCCTCACTGCATCAAAACCTCTTTATAACACCATTTTGCAGCACGTGGCTTGCTTGGCTGCTCAAGACAAGAAGGGCTTCTGATAGCCACAGTAATACCCAGTTGAGTTCAGCAGGATTGGCGTTATTACGCAGCAAATGCCCAAGGACTTATTCATGATTATGGGGATCTTTTGAGGCATCTGCTCTTGTCATCATATGATGTACAGCACAAACCATCTTCCTTTGCAGTTTCTGTTCCGATGTAGAAAACAAGGCTTAGAAACTAAGAGGTTGGTGGGGGGTGGGGGGGGAAGAATAGAGACAGAATATTCAAACTGTTACCACGGTGACATTTCATAATCACAGCTCTTGGGAAACATGCTTCACTGCAAAAGATGGAGCAGGAGGAACAGATTACCAGATAGATCATTAGAGAGTTTACAACCCAACACCAATTGACTAGCCATCCAGAGGAAGAAGAAATCAACGAGCTGACGTGACATGGGTGCCAGCTAAAAATCTATGGCTGTAAGGGAGGCCTTAGGCAAGGATTTCAAATGTGTAACAATCAGAATTCTCCTGCCCTTTACCTGAAGGACTACTTTGATAAATGAGACCTTCAGCATGCTAGCTATATAGTTTTAATTTCTTCTTTCTCTTGGAGGCAGTGAGGAAGGGAAGGAGACATGTAAAAGAGTGTAGCCTGTAATTTGCACTGTGGACAGATGGAGAGAAAGCAGGCAGGGTCTAGTTAACTGACAAGCAAGTCTCTAGGTCTAAGCACCCATGTTTTCATTTAGTTTTTATCTCCCCAACATAGGAATGATCATCTGAAGGTGAATCCCTGGGAAGTGGTGCTGTACAACCTGCTTTTTCATCTATAAGGGATGGTGTTATAATACCTACAAGGAACTGGGGCTGGGCTAGCTCTGTGGATCTTAAGGGAGCTCCCAAAATACAGAGTTGGTGGCAAATTCATTATTCATTTTTATAAACAGCGGCATATTCAGATGGATCCCTTCCAAATGACTGCGGTTCCATGCTTTGCTTTAGACGGTGTATGGTTTACAGTAATTGTGCTAAGGACATGAATATCTATTTTTCTAAGAAGGGCTGATTTCAAGGCAAGTGGGTAATACATGATCCTTTCATACACAGAAATTCCTCACCCTTAGTGTTTGCAGTATGGCTTGTGGTAAGGGCAGGAGACTGGGATGCAGGGTGACATGGGTTTAATTCTTGGCGCTGCGACAAGACAATGTGACCATGAGCGAGTCACTTCTTCTGTCTATACCTCTGGTCCCCTTCTGTATAATGGAGATAATCGTCCTTTCCTATCTCCCTAACCCCTGATGGATTGATGTTCTTGCTTTTACTAGGCAGACTGGGAGCTGGGTAACTGACATTTTCTATTGAAGATTTTAAATGCTGCAGTAATTGTGTGGTTAGATCCCAGGAGCCTAAGAGTACCACTTACTTTGAAGTAAATAAGTAAGCATAGTGAATTATGCTTTCAGCAACTAGCAATCTATCAGTTCCAGGACAGATCTGTAGTAAGAACACTTAGATGTCTACAGTCTGCAAAGAAATTGTAGCACCTACCTATACTTGAAAATCTCTCATTTGCTCTTCTTTATGATTAGAAGTCTGCACATCTGATACTGTGTTTGCAGGGTCCGTGTCTGGCCGTCAGCTGTCATCGTCTGGGCTAGGAGTCAGTGCCTTGTACTTAAGAGTAGCACGACTGGTTTGTAACCTTTCCAGCACATCTAGTCACACTGAGTTTGGGTTCCATTCTTTCACTTTGTGCCTGCTCACATGACAGGATAAAACCCCCCAAAGTCAAGTGCTTTCTCCACCACATAGCGCTGGTGTCTGTTTATGATGTGCAGAAGGCTTAACTGAAGTCTCGTACAAAACTCCTGATGAACAGCTATTGGAGAGGATCTATGACTATCAGACTCCCCTGTAAACACACACAGTGACAGGGGCTGGACTGCCTCATCTTTCCCACCTGTCCCTGTGACTGAGCTCTGCAGGGCCAAGACAAGCTCCAAGGTGGACCCGAGTAGAGTGGAAAAACATTGAGGCAGTTCCCCACACCCCCCATGGGGCAGGGGTTCCCTACAACAGTCCTCCCAGGCTCCTCCCAGGCAGAACTGACATCCCAGTAACACTAGAACTGGACACAGCCATCCTGGCGTTGGATTTGGGCCATGGCACGGGGAATTGTCACTGGCTTTGGCTGGGGGTGGGCAGTGGGAGAAGCTGGGTGGGTGATTTCATTAGGGCAGGGTATTTAGGTGAGAGGGGATGTTTCTTTGACTCTTTGCCTTTAAACGCTGAATGTTCTAGTCTTTTTTTCATATGTGTGTCCGGCAATAGGACACCGTTTATAAATGAAAATAAATAAATGTGTCCGTCCGGGTGGAATGTTCACATGCATTCAGCGCTGGACAACGCTGAGCACATGTGAAAATCCAACCCAGAAAATGTTTAGACAGATTCATATCATATATCAATCATTGCACCATCTACTGTGGGCCAGATGCCCAGCAACTATAAATCAGCACCGCTCCACCAATTTAAAAGGCACTTTATCTGTCTCTGCTACGAGAGAGAGAGAGAGTCTGGTCTGATCCAGTAAGACAATTCCTATGTTCCTATGAGAGAGAAAATAGTAATTAAGTGGACAGAGGAAAAGGATATAAACATCTGTATTGATTGTGGCAAACAGTGACAGAAATGCATTGAACATTCAAGAGGGTTTTTCTCTTTTGCTTGCCAGTTTTCCCTCTCCTCCCCCCACCCTCCACCCCCAGCTCCCAACTGATGATAACAAGGATTCAATTACAGCGGAGAGCACCACGTGAACTGAAAATTGATATTTCTTTTTTCTTGCCTTGGTTACGCCAAAGCTTTGATTCCTTTGACTATTAGAAGGGCCAATGTGCAGCCCATGTGTTTATTTATCATGTCCGTTTGCAAAGCAGCATGGGAAACTCTAAGCCAGATGGTAATGATGGTATCTGTGCAAGGCTGTTTGAATTGCAGCAATCGCTGCTGCTGCTTCCTCCCTCTCCCTTCTCCCCCAAATCAGCCTCCTTTTATCTTTCTCATTTCACGTTTGTTTTCTGCTCTGCTTGGTTCTGATGCTCTGAATTAGAAACAAAGGTTGATTCATATATCAATATTAAACAACATAACCATCTCTATCATTATTTGACTTCACCCAAAGCATGCCCAATGTTTCGGGAACTTTGTGGGACCGGAAACTTTCCTGTTTATCTGAGCATTTGACAGGGGGATTGATAACAAGGATTTCTGATTAGGTGACACACTCTGGACCTGGCATTTTCACAATACATATTTAATCCTCTTACCACAGCTTTTCAGCAAATTTTTTATACTTTGTTTTTCCATTCAACCAGAAAATGACAGGGCAATGCAATCTGTAGCAATAATCTAAAGCAGGGGTAGGCAACCTATGGCACGTGTGCCGAAGGCGGCACGTGAGCTGATTTTCAGTGGCACTCACACTGCCCGGGTCCTGGCCACCAGTCCGGGGGGCTCTGCATTTTAATTTAAACTATTGTTGTATGTAAAGTAAATAAGGTTTTTAAAATGTTTAGGAAGCATCATTTAAAATTAGTTTCAGAGTAGCAGCCGTGTTAGTCTGTATCCGCAAAAAGAAGAACAGGAGTACTTGTGGCACCTTAGAGACTAACAAATTTATTAGAGCATAAGCTTTCGTGGGCTACAGTGGGCTGTAGCCCACGAAAGCTTATGCTCTAATAAATTTGTTAGTCTCTAAGGTGCCACAAGTACTCCTGTTCTTTTTTAAAATTAGTTATATGTTATAGACTTATAGAAAGTTATCTTCTAAAAATGTTAAAAGGTAGGACTGGCACGCGAAACCTTAAAACAAAGTGAATAAATGAAGACTCGGCACACCACTTCTGAAAGGTTGCCAACCCCTGGTCTAAAGGGTATTATGTACCCTTATGTATTGCACCATCAGGTGCCAATGGACCCACTGTAACTCTAACATTAGCAATAATTTCTGACTCCTTCAGTGAGCCTCTGAAGGTTTTAATAATACAGAGTAGATGTGCCAACTATCCTATGTTTACACCCGGTAGAATCTGCTCCGAGATGCCCCTGACTGACCATGTCAAACCCATAAGGGGGAAACAAATTGACAATTGGTTTAATGGCAAAAGGGGCAAATCATGCTATTGGATGTGCACTGTGGATTCCTCCAGAGGTGCACAATACCCACAATGCTAGCTTCTGCACCCAAACCATATCATGGCACTGTGGTACCATCCAGATGACCCAGTGGACATGCCAATCTGCTTTCACCTGGCCTATACGTCAATCTCTCCTCCTTTATTAAAAAAGCACTACATCATTCTGTAGTAATAGTCGAAAGCACGACAGCTTACCAGTGGCGATACTACAGCCTCCATCCCAAACCCTGGTGGTCTGAGTTATTCTGGGTGCATTCAAAGATAAATCCGGTCTGATGCCATCAAGAGAGGGCAGATATTGGAGAGAAAGTGAGAAGAAGTTAAAGTTGACCTCAGTAGGAGTAATATGCTCCATGCCTTGGGACGGGGGGACTGAGAGGCAGATTTACGGAGATATTTAGCCCTGGTGTGTAGAACTCCCATCTGCCCAATTAGCAGTGGTTCCACCATTGCCCTTTGGAACAGCACACCACAGCAAAGTTAGTCAGGCAAAGAACCATGACCTCTCCACATGTGTGGATACTGTACCACCTTCCTACAAGAGCCAGCTCCAGCAAACACTGTGCCCTGGCGAAGCCATTGATTTAGGGGCCCAGGGTTCAGTGTTTACATCCCCACTATCTCCTTTCCCACGGCAGAGCCCCCACATTCCAGCCATCCACCAGCTCAAAAAGGAGAGCCGTCCAGAAATGGATGGCGAGGGCCGGTCTGGAGGTTAAGAGAAAAACGGATGGAGGAGAACTGCATAATTCAAGACGTGTGATCTTGAGATCTCATTGCTGCTGCCTTTGGCCTCCCTTCTCTCTATCCCCTTCTCTCAACTGCTGTCCTTTCTAGGGCCTGACCCTGCAAACCGTTATTCCCATAACTAGAGTCACTACCATGCAGAGCCCCACTGAGGTCAATGGGAGTATGCCTGTGATCTCCGTGAGGCATAGAACCTTGTCCTTCATTTGTCCGTAAAGCACCAAGCACATTCATGGCACTTTATGAATAATCAAATAATAGATAATAGGTTCTCCGATACTGAAGATGGTGGCTCAGGAGGGCTTAAGACAAAAGTCTGTGTGGCGGGCACATCCCAAATACCCAGAGAACAATTCCATTTTATATAGGTTCTTGTACTGCGCTATAGTGTCAGGGTGTCTTCCAGTAGTGAATTAACCAATGTGACTAACATCTGCCACATGTTGTTTGTTCTCTCATCCACTCCCTAGAGGGAGGAATGTGAGCAGAGGAGTGTCTTGTTGTGGTAATGGTTGTGTGTGTTTTTGTTTGAATATACATGTTGGTATGTAGTATATTAGAGAAGGCAAGGTGAAAGAAACACACCTTGCTCTTGCAGCAGAAGGCAGAGAGGCTTCCAAAGATGCCTGCAAGATCAGGCCCCTTGCCTTTGGTCCAAAATAGAGTTGTTTGACATTCAATTTTATTGGCGAGACATTTGTGAGAGTCTGGG
Source organism: Chrysemys picta bellii (assembly GCF_011386835.1). NCBI lineage: Eukaryota > Metazoa > Chordata > Testudines > Emydidae > Chrysemys > Chrysemys picta. Next base: position 105,894,697 of record NC_088798.1, read on the forward strand.
CAAGCGAGGGGGGAGATCTGTGGAATGGTTTAGCTTGTGTCTAAACTTTACGGCTCCTGGAGTATTGTGAACTGAGAGGAATTGAGGGTGTCTCAGGGCCAGAGCCTGGCACAAGCCTTCTTTTTCGCTACTAGAATATCAGTCAAATTAAAGCATAGTAAATGAATGCATGGGCCATGCTCTGGGGCTATACATTTTACAAAAAGACCAATGTAATGTATATAAACTAGCCGTGACGCCCTTCCAATGGAGGAATGACAGCTATGTGGGGGGGTTGAAAACTCAAAGTTTGGTTCTTTTTTTTTTTTTTTTTACAGGATGATATTGTGTATCCCCGACCACTTCTTTCCAATGGCAGCTCAAAGCCAAATTGCCACAAGAAAGTCCGTTCTACTTTCCAGGCCGTGGGGGGGTGGGATAGTTTGGATGAAGTGTGACCAGGGACTGAAACTCCATGTCATCTGCACCTGTGCAAAGGGGATGTATAACTCTACCATTCTGAGCTGGTAGAATGGGATTCCCACGCTGCCCTGGTGGTACATGCACAGGTTGTGCCCTTTGCTGAGCCCAGACAAATCTCAGACCCTCATTTCCTGAAGGCCCCTATTCATTTTGAACTTTCTGGCAGCTTCCATGGTAGTGAAGGCCCTTCACTCCCTAACATTGATAGTCAGCTGGCCCTTGGCACCCAAGTTCCATGTCTGTTTACCAGCTGCTGCTTCCAGCTTCAGACTGGCACAGCAGCTCCGGTGCCAGTTTGACTGACATGTTCATCTTCTAGTCTATTTATTTACTTAATTATCCCATGGAAAGCAAGACAGTGTTTCTTATAAATATGGTAATAAATGGAGCATAATGATGACAGAAGCATTTTTATGCCGCTCATGCAGCAAGCCAGCGTCTTCCGGTATTCAGTTCATCAGCCTAGTGCCCCATACAATGTGTACGGAGTAATATCCTGCAGTCTCAAGTCATTAGCACCTTGATGGGGCTGCAGTCATGCCAGTGACGCTGCTAGGCCCCATTTCAAAACCAGCTGCCCTGATCTCTGGTGCTCAGCAGGAGACGAAGAGTAACTTAGGTATCAATCTGCATTGTAATTTAACGGTTCCCCAGTTCTATAGCTCCATATTTTAGTGAGTTAATACCAGAAAAACTCATTCTTCGTAAGAGATTGGCTTCAGGGGCACCAGTGAGATCTGCATCTGGGTAGCAAGCTGTTCATCCTAAGCTGGAGGTGCTGGAGGGTGTTCAGGAAAGTGGTAGGGTGTGGACTTCCTTTCATGGGTTTGGATTGTTCCTGGAATAGCAGAGCTCTTCATTTTGCTATTTTCTTTTCCTACCGTGTTCGTTTGACAACGATGGGTTAACGAAGAGACCCTTCGATCCATGACTAAAGAATCGTGGGTCAGGGGTCGGAGGCCCCATCTCATTCCCATTGTAGTGAAAGATTCCCATTAACTAACTTCAGTGGGAGCAGGATCGGCCTTCAATGGGGAGGAAATTATGTTGACCGTATGATAGTAGCCAATAATTTGATGCCTTAGAAGAGAATGAAAATCCCCCAAATGCACCTAGATCACTATCCAATATGCTGTTAAAAATTGTTTCCTAATGTCTATGGTGGATAGAAAAGGAATAAATAATAAAACAGAAAATATCATAATGGGAGTATATATATCCATAGTGCACCCACACCTTCCGGGCAAGCAATAGGCACAAGCAAAAGAAAGGGTCCTGTGTTTCAAAGCCCCACAGTCCAGTGCAAGCCCTGAAAATCTTCCCTCTGGTTTCATTGCTGGAGGGGGAACCTCTGTGATGCCAAATGCCCCCTCTGCTCCCCTGGCAATAGGGTTCTGTAGGTGGCATTTGGGAGGCCCAGGGTGAGAGGCACATTTTAAAGGGTCTCAGAATATAGTTATCCATTACATTCCAGCCTCTCTCCGGATTTAGAAAATTTGGCCTAACGGCCTAATGTTAAAAAGTGGGGGGTGGAGGGAAGGGGAGTGGAACTGTGGACAAGAGGAATAAAGAAATTGTGTGAGAATCCTTGGCCAGATACTGAAGTCCTTGTTCTGCTTCCCCTTCAGTGGGAGTTTTCCTGCGTATAGACAGAGTAAGAAATGAATCAGGGAGTTGAAAATTTGGCTCCACTGTCACTAAACGTTGAAAACAATCCATCTGCTGACTGCAGCTCACAGATTTACCTTGGAAAAGATTGTGGGAGTCTAAGGAGTTTGAAGGACATGCCCTATATCTGTGGGTGCATTTGCATTTCTGCATTGCCTGCATGTGTGTGTGTGCAGGGTTCCGTACCCGAATGTGCCAATGTGTTGGAGTGCACATGTAAAAGTGTGTGTGCATTTGCACAGGATGTGAGCTTCGATCAGTGCACTGACGTTGCTGCTGAGTGTGCCGACACCAGTGACTGTGCATATGTTTGTACTGTACGGGTGGAGAGGTAGCTGGAATTATCAGTACATGCACTTTTCTGTAAGATGGTGCTATGTACATCGAGGGCTTTCCCGCACACCACATGCAGTTCTGCATGGTCTAGTAACTTCACACACTGGGCGACCTCTCTGAGCCAAACCAGTGTGCAAGAACAGGGGTTAGCCATCTGGTTCAGAGTCATTGCAACAGTGAAATATCCGCTGGTTGTCACCTTGTCTTTTATTGTCTTTTTCCTCCATCCAAATTTTTCTCATTTTGAATGTCATAAATATCTCTCCTTAGCACTAGAGTTCTGAGCTCCCAGACTGTCCTTCTCATAGGGTTGCATAATCCAGAATCACAAAAGTGAGGGGAGCAGCTAGGTAAAGAGAAAAAAGCCATTCCTCGAATGAAACTACTCCATGAGCATTTGTTTATGACAAGGCGCTACAGAAAGCCGCGTGAGATTCTTTTTAAATTTAAATTAATCATTGTAATTACATTGCGCCTTTTATCAAAAATCTCCAATGGAGTCTGTCCAACCAGAAAATAAAAGGACTTTCAAAAACATTTCATAGAAATCATAGAATTAGCCTCTTAAAAGATAAATGAGTGCGTGATATAACACATCAAAAACCATCCAGGCATAAAAAAAAAATCTGCTAAGAGATTTCTTCTTCTTTCCTTTATCATAACTTGAGACATTTGCATGTAAACAAGACCTTCTGGCTTTGTTAACAAAGTATCTGTGTGCTCCTGCTGCTTAGTTCGCTGCCTGGAATAATTGGGTCAAATACTGGAGACTGGCCATTCTGTGCCTGAGAGGGAAAGGGAATGGATGGCAGAAAAAACAGGCCGAGGATGACAGAAGTGTGACAGAAAACCCATGAGCGATTCTTTTTGGGATGACAATCCATGGCACATCCCACCTTTTATGATATGATTAGGCTTGGACGGAGTAGAGTTTTATTGGTACATGTCAATTTCACTGTACACATACTAACTGATGAAAAATATTTCCATCGCTAATAATCGAAATAGGCAAAGTAAGAAAAATACTGCTTGAGAACTTATTAAAGTTTAATTTAAGGATATTTACTTTGTCTACTTTGTTAAAATACAAATTTTCAACATCACATGTCAGTTATAAAGCTTTATCTTTTCAAAGTTCAGCATCTACTCTCATTAATTATTGTCTGACACACACACACCCTCAATCTCCTGCAATGTGAAAACTGTAAATGGATAAAAATCAGAAAAAATAATTAAGAGTTAAACCTTGATATTATCCATCAAAATTATAATCAAATAAAAAATGAACTCTGCCAAGCCTAGTTACAATCAATAGTAACTCTAGTAAAGTGGTCATCAAGCAGTTAACTGGTTTACTCAGCGTATTATGCTAGTTTCTATTTAGTTGGTGGTTGTTTTCCTCCACTCTGTTACATTATTGAATTAAAGCGGCATATTCCCAGCCTGCAGTCCTGTAAGCAGAGTCTGATTCTTGTGTGCTGACGAGTCCCTTTACAAAAAAGGAACAAAGATCTTTGCCAAGCATCATGAAACCAAATCAAGATCTTGACTGTGATGAGAGGAACAGTTCTGAAGAGTTAGGAGCAAACAGCATGGTTTGGATTAAGGATGGAAGTGTTCTTTATAATTATATCCAACAAGTGTCTTTACTGAACAGGTTAAGTTCTCTTGAAACTTCTCAATAGCATGTGAAAGTTTGCCATTATTTAGAAGCTCAGTTCTTTTATTAATGCATTCCCCAACACCCCATTAAGATGCTCCCCTCTCTAATAGATTCATTCCCCTGAGACCCTGTGACTCATTGTATGATAAACTTGGACCATTTGCAGTTCCACCTCTGTTTTATGGGCCTTCGTAGTTTTAAAATAAAATGTTTTTTCCCTATGATGCCATTCACGGCATTTTTTTTTTGAGTTGTCATGGCCAAGGCAGAATCTTGAAATAAATAAGGGTTGTACTGAACATTTTTTCTCAGTGATGCCTCGAGGCAGGGATAAGCACATCTTATTTGTTTGTACAAATCTAAATAATTATTTAAATAGATAAAATCCTCTTTTTCTGGCATGTGACATTTCTTCGTGGATCTAGCTCTGTCTACCTTTATCTTTATCTATCATGCCCATCACTGTACTAAGCATTTCAGCAGTTTCCCAAGACTGGAATCTGGCCCTTAGCCAAAAACTGTTGAATACCACTGCTCTGAGATGTTCATTTAAATTGTCTTCATTATAACTAGAGTTGCTTCCTAGCTGCCGTGTAATGATTAGGCCTGGCAGAATTTGATTTTTTTTTTAAATGTAATTTCAGTGGCTAATATCAATATTTATTTTAAGCATTTTTTATTTGTATCAATTTAAATGTTCACACTTGTAGGAAATTCTGGTGGTCAGACGGGAAGGGTTCAGACAATTATTTAATGACCATGGAGCTTGAGATTCAAAAAGTTAAAGCTTTATAATTGCTAAAACACATATGTCAAAATGTACAAAGTAAATATCTTTCAAACAAGCCGTAATAAGTGCCCAAGCAGCATTGTTTTTACTTTGTCTATCTCTAAATTTCGATCAATATTGATGGAACTATTTTTTCGTTGGCTTGTGTATACAGCATAATCAACGTTTATCAACATTTACTGACAAAAATCGAACCCTTCCAAGCCTAGTGACAATGAACTCTGGATAAAATATGGCTATCTGCATGGAAAAGGAAAAACAATACAATATGAAAATAATTGGCCAAATTTCTACATTCTGGTTGGTGTCATGCAGCTTATATATCTAGTCTGTAAAGGACTTCACGAGCTTTGTGGACAAATACAACATTATTAATAAATGCAAATGCAAATTATTCTGGTATATTCTTACGGCTACTACTAATACTATTGCTGTTACCACAACATGTGCTAGGGCATTTTGAAAGCATGCAGCATTCCTCCTATAGCATTCTAGGCAATTGGTTACCCCTCAGTGCCTCTCTCCAGATTATAAACACGGTATTTTCTATTAAGATTTGGGTGGGAAGCAGAAAACCATAAAACCTTTCAGGATGTTAGTTTAGCTTCTGAGCAGCAGTGCTTAAACTGTGCAGGAAAAAGAGATGGCAATCTGATTAAGGTGCCACCCAAACGCTGCAGATGTAAATTTGTTATATGCGACTCAAACAGCGACAAACAGGGTAGACTCTCCCCTTGTCCGTCTGCCTCTCACCACCAAACAGTTGTGTGATCTCTGTAAATGAACCTTCACTCTGGCCAGGGTAATCGGATGTTTCCTCCATCTTGGATGGCTTGGGGTGGGGGAGATAAATCAGAGACTCGGGTTTCTAGAGAGAACTCTTCTTGCTTGTGCTGAGGCAGGAGCTGCCCTTTTAGGCCCCAATCCTGAAATTCAATCCCCCTGTTTCTACATAGAGTCCTACTGAGGTCAGTGGAATGCTGCATGGGTGAAGAAGCCAATGCTACCATTTTCTGATGCAAAATGAGGATACTGGGGCTTAAGCTACAAAGCACACTGGCCTCCATTCAGCAAAGCACTTAACAGCAGGTGCTTAACTGTTAAAGCAGCGGAGTACTCCCATTGAAATCAGCAGGACTAGTCCCGTGGTTACAGTTAGACAGCTGTGTAGGTGCTTTGCTGGACTGGGACCAGAGTGCTTAGCATATAACAGGATCGTGCTTTTAGTGATCAATTCATGTTCTGTTCAGTTCTATTCTGCTGTCCTTCCCTGCCCAGGAGGAAGATCCCGGGACTCTTCTCACAAAGAGTGATTCTGATCTGTTGTGCCCTGAACAAGATTCCTTTTCTCATTAGCACGGGGTCCTATGCCCAAACCCAAGTGTGAGATCTTGCTGAATTGTTAGTCGCTGCCATGTTTGCCTATGGAGTGATTGGACTGCCAGGGTTTGAACCAATTGCTTTGTATAGCACCGTGGCATGCTTGGAGTGTGCGAATGGATTTGTGGAAAACTAAAGTTGCACTCTGTTCTTTTAGGGGGAAATGTGTCCATTCGAGTAGGGCCTGCAGAGGTCCCTCCTGCAGCAGAAGTATGGAGCTACCGCTACTCAAGGGGCTCTGCCTGTGGAAGGCTCAGGGTATGGTCCCTGGGCCCAAGGGACAGGAATCGGTGACTATAAACCACCACTGAGGCGCTGTATAGAACCAGCCAGCTGAGGTAGCAGCCACAGAGGGTCTGTGGAGCTGCCATCTGTCCTACCTGCATTCTGTTCCGATGCCTCACCTGCGCCTTGGTTCTCCACCCCAAGAGCATTAACATGCGTGTCTTGAAGAATTGGGAGAGGGCTTTCACCTTCACTGGATGGGTGTGAGCTGTCTTTATAGCATGACAATATTTCTAGGAGGTTATATCACAGGCTAATTCTTTACCAAATTCCAACACAAGGCCTATTACAGAAGCTGGAGATAGAGAAAGCCTATTAGATCAACCAGGCCATCTTTCCATACCAGTGCACCACCGCTCCCTACAGTGCATTTCCTAGTGCTATGTCCCAAACGATGGCGCTTCCACCAGCTCCACAATCCAAGGTTATGTCTACACTCAAAACCCTGTAGCGGCGTACCGGCAGGTGCACCGCTGTAGCACATCAGCGTAGACATGTACTACAGCGCTGGGAGGGTTTCTCCCATCACTGCAGGTACTCCACCTCCCCAAGAGGCGGTAGCTAGGTCGACGGAAGAATTCTTCCTTGCCTTCTCTACATCGGGGGTTAGGATGGCTTCACTACATTGGTCAGGGGTGTGGATTTTTCACACCCTTGCAAGATGTAGACCAGCCCTAATACAGCTCCCTCTCTGGAAGCTTGGACATTCAATGTACATGTTCCCCATCTTAATCTCATCCATCTCTTCAGAAGAGAAGGTCAAACTAATTTGACTTGTGACCTTAACCTGGAAGGGAACCCAGCTGTCTTCTGGTAATTTATTTAACTCTTGTTCCACACCGGATAAGCAGTATTGCAATAAAAAAGACAGTGTGGTTTTGGAGCTGGGACTCAGGATACCTGGGCTCCATTTCTGGCTCTGGCACTGATCTGCTGGACTAGCTACTTCCCCTCTTGGTTCCTGTTTCCCCTCCGACTCTTTGTCCATCTGATCTGTTAACTCCTCAAGGCAGTCGTCCCCTGTCACCTAGTGTATGTGCAGCCCCTGGCAGAAAGGGGACCTGATCCTGGCTGGATCCTTTAGATGGGACATGGATTTGTGTTTACAAAATAAATGCCCCTGTCCTAAATGTTTCTAAATCCAAAACTGGGACAAAGTTAAAAAAGCAAAGCTGTTAATGGTAAAATAGCCTAAACCTTCCACAGAATCCCTGCAAAACGACTCATATAATAACTCAGGCAACAGTATCCTCCTAGCTATTGAGCACGCCCACCTGACTGTGCTAGCATGAATTCCTTCACAATGAGCACAGGAATAAAATGCATCAGCACACACTGAAATGGGAAGAACAGGTTAACCATGGGCAGAGAAAGGGTATTGGAAACTCAGCAGGAAAGATCAAGAGAACCTTCTTTTCCTCCTCAGGCATGTCTTCTACCTGTTACTCTGACATTATTTTTTTCCCCTCGAGGGAGATTTCCAGGGTACATCCCCCTCTATTGTGTTAAGGAACTGAGCTGTAGTGACTGGTGTGTAGCGATTAGATCTGGATCCCAAGGGCCAAGTCACCCAGCTCAAAAAAATATCGATCTAAGACAGTGGAGTTGAGACCTTTCTCTGTAGGATTCAGAGTAGCAGCCGTGTTAGTCTGTATCCGCAAAAAGAACAGGAGTACTTGTGGCACCTTAGAGACTAACAAATTTATTAGAGCATAAGCTTTCGTGGGCTACTGCCCACTTCTTCGGATGCATAACTCTGTAGGAGTTTGCCACCTACTGATTTGCACGTTCTTTATACCCGGTGCCAAAATGGGGGGAGGAAGGTTAATTTAGGGAAACGTGTGAATTGCCCTCAACGGACAATGCAGGGGACCCCAGAGGAAGAGACTGAAATGAGGGTGGGGAAAGGCTTTAGCCCAGCTGTTGAGCTCCAACTAGGAGAGGGAAATTAGCATGAGAGAAGGGCACAGTGTGTGTGTGTGTGTGTGCGTGCGGAGGGGGGATGAGGAAGGGTTTCTCTTTCTTTCTCTCAGTGCTCAGTTAATCCTGCTGTCAGTTGGTGTTAAGGCAGCAGTCTAAACGCTGGATTCCAAGAGAAAGAGCTGCACAATACAGAAGGCATAGCAGAAGGGAGGAGAGAGAGAGAAAGAGACTAGAGGGGGGAAAAAAAACAAATCTATGCTTGGAACTGAGGTTCTTTTTCGCCAATGCAAAAAGGAATATGCAGCACATTTTTGCCTTCTTCTGCACCAGTTTCCTAGGGACGGTGTTAGGGGCCAATTTCCCCAACAATATCCAGATAGGTGAGTTTGAGATGCTTCAGAGCTGCGGTTCTATTTGTGAGCGACTTTCCCTGGCAAGCAGCGGGGGGAATCTGACCAATTCATTCCCTTTGCTTGCAAAGAAAGAATGTGTATCTGTGTGATGTGCAGGGTGGATTTTGATGTGGCTAGAGCTGTGGAGGCTGCCGAAGAGATCATAATAGCAGGGATGTATCAATTCTTCCAGGGGGGAAATCAGTGCCTGCACCCAAAAGTGCCTCAGAAATGGAGGAAGCAAAAAAAACTGTTTGTTTGTTTGCTAAGGAAAATACCAGGGCTGGTGCCCTGCATGTGGGGAGTGGGGGGAGAGACGGGGAGCGGGGTAGTAAAATGCAATCGGTGCTTTTTTAATTTTTGGCAAGGTTTCTCATGTCTGGAGGTGGAGTACCTGGCGGAGGAAACAACACTAGACCATCTCGGTTGTTGTTGTTTGTTGTGAAAGAATAAGGCCAGAGCTAGTCTAGGAGGATGTTGCACTCAAATCTGTTTTCATTCCATTCCACTTGCTTTCCGTTAGTACTGGCAATTCCCCATGTCTTTGTCTCTTGCCCTCCCCCATTCTATAATTTCACAGCTTCTCTCATCCCTCCCCCACCTTCTTATTCTTTATTATTATTTTATTAGATGCAATTGGGTACCATATCTCTGCTCCTCTCTCTCCCTTGTGCACAGGTCCCTTTCCATCACCCCTCTCTTTGTAATGCTAACCGTTTGCTAAGCCAGTGAGTTAAAGCAACTCCGGGGTTAGTCCAGCTGCACATTGGTGCATTTATTGCTGTTTATGCTTCTTTGCTTCCCCCTTCACCTCCCCTCCTAGCCACTCACCCCCGACTCAGGATTTATTCGACATCTCAAGCTTTTTTCCCATTTAAAAAAAAAAAAAGATGGATGGATGCATACTGGCGGGTTGGTTTTCCTTTGGCAGCAACACTTAGGCATGATTATTTTTTTGGTGCGCAAATGCCCCCTCCACACTAGTAGGAGATATAATCTGTGTAGAAAATGTGCAAAGTGCCTTTCCTGCCAATGGGCAGTTCTCTGCACTGCTGGTTCCTCGCTGATTTTCCAAGCAGTTTGCTTGGGGAAAGTTGTAATTAATCAATAGACCTTTTTCTTTTCATTCCATTAGTCACTATATCTCTCTGTGCTTCGTTTCCTGACTTGTAAATAAGGATAATAAGACTCCCTTTTACATTTGTAAGGACAGCAAGAAAACCCCGCTGTAGAACAGTAAATATTAAAATAAGAGTGTGGACGGAATCTAAACCCTCATGCTCTAGAGCAGAAACTGACCTCTAAAAATTGGGAGTCAGAAGCAAACTTTCCCTGGGATCAGGTTATCCCATCAATGCCTACTACAAGGTCTCTTACAACTTCCCCTGAGGCAGCTGGTGCTGGCCACTGTCAGAGAGAGGATGCTGGGCTAGATGGATCTTGGGTCTGATCCAGACTGGCAAGTCCTATCCGATTTGTACTATAATTCCAGGGCTTGCCTGGGATCCTGGCAATCATCTCAGTGGGCAAACCCCGTCATGGTCAGATTTTTGACTGGTCTTGCAGGCTTTGTCTGTTGTCACCTGTAAAACAAAATGCTGGTCTTCTCAATGCGGCGAACTTCATCCCTGCTTAGCAGCAGGTGGCCTGTCAAGAAGGCTTTATTCTCCGCCTTCACAACAACCGTCTTAGGAGTTTCTCTTCCCTCAGTCCCCAGCCACCAAATATTATTCATTCTGGGTCTGATTCTGCCAGCCTAACCCCTTCCGAGCAGCACTTTACTCCTTGAGTAGAGTAGCGCATTTGAGTCCATTGGGCTGTTTGTGGTGAGTCGGGGGGGGGGGGCAGAATCAAATGTGGGCCTACAGACGGGTGAGCTGCATGAGGTGCTTTCTCCACTGGTTACGGGGGGGGGAGGGGTAGAGAGATGCTGTTCTCCCTCATAAGGATATCCTGGCAGTACTTCAGTTCTTGTCCCTTACCGTTATGCCGGGGACTTACCCCAAATCAATTGGCTCAATCCCATGCTAGCCACTGCCAGGCCGAGGGAAATGTGTGAGCTGGCATATTTTTGATACATGTCTGACATAAGGCACCCGCTACAAAAGATGCCTAAGCGCATACCCCCTTGTTTCTCGCCGTACTGGGAAGTTATGGAGTCTAGCCGCACGTGAGTAGCATTCGTTGAGCTGGGGAGCAGTCGCTTCCTGTCAAAAGACGGGTTGTAACAAACGAGCCTTGCAATGTGGATGCATTTAAGACCTTTGCTTTGTTTTGTTTTTTCTCTCTAGGGGGATTATTTCCTAATCAGCAGTCCCAGGAACATGCGGCTTTTAGGTTTGCATTGTCTCAGCTCACAGAACCCCCTAAACTGCTTCCCCAGATTGACATTGTGAATATTAGCGACAGCTTTGAAATGACATACACCTGTAAGTAATGGCTTTCCGTACTCTCTCTCTTTTTTGTGGCTTTCATCCTGGCTGGTTTTTCCTCTGAAATGAGGGACGTATGTACAGGGACTCTTGCTCCCAACTTGAAATCCTCCATCAGCTCCATGTAAAGAAACTCTGTACAAGAGATTTCTGATTCTGTTTGGTTTGTTTCAGGACTTGGGCATTAGGTATCTCTGCAGTTGTTCACGAGATGTCTTATATTTTCTCTGTTGATGATTTTAAAATGCTATGTAAAAACCTTGCAGTTACTCTCTGCTTCTTAATCTCTCCCACACTTTTCATGGTGGGGTTTCATTTCAGTTCTCGCTCCTATGTTTGTCATAGCCCTGATGTGACACACACCCCACTTCTGGGCGTGGAATGGGCTACTTAATAGAACACCTCTTTCTCTAGCCTCAGGTTAGCCAGGCAACATTTCTGGTGGAAGTAACAGATAGCTGAAAAAAGGGTGCTAGATGCAATTAGAGGCTGGATTTAAAACAAGGGACATGCCCAATAATGAGAGAAAGGAGAGAGGTCTGGTTTCAAATTTTGCTGGAATTATCAGTGCCATTAAAGTGTTTCTGAGAACTACCACAGCAGAACCATGAATATGGCTTAGCTGCATGTTACTAAAGAACGCTGCCTATTGGACGGCTTCTCGTTATGTGGGGTGGTCGGGAGCAAAAAGAATGTATCGCCAGGTAATATCAGGATTAGCAGTAACAAAAGGAATGGGGAAAAAAAACCCGCAGTTCAAAATGGGAATACTGCAGGGCTCCCCTCTTTGTATTGTGCAGTCCAGTGCTTTGTTAGAGAGACTAGAGCCTGTTGTGACTTGATGCACAAAGAATTCTTTCATTTGATCCAGTGTTCTACTCATCGCTTTCAATCCGTGTGTGTATTTAAGGACTGGCAGTAGGGACTGGAGGGATATAAGAAAGCCTTCTTTTTGTGATTCCTGGTGCATTGTTATTGGCTAACGTTTGTAGTATCCTTTTGATTCACTGAAACACCCTCTCTGCAGTTTAGTCATGTGGCTAGCCAGATTGATATGGATACAAACTGTTCTCCTCTGCTAGGAAATGCACAGGGGAAAAAAATGTTCCCTTGGAAAAATAACCCAATACGTACAAGCGGAAGAATTAACAAAGTGTTTCTTTGGAGGAAGGAGGGTTACGTGTTTCTGTTGTGAGGTCTGTAAACAGAGGGTTTTGCAATCCTGGAATTCTTCAGACAGCGCTAAAAAAAAAAAAAAGAGAGAGAGAGAGAGGTAATAATGTGGCCACTTTTTCACTGTAGTAGCTAATGACTACTGTAAAGATTTTTTTATTTTCCTTAATAGTCCTCTCTGAGCCAACTGGTAGGCTTCCATCAAGCCAGAAAAAAACTATTTCAGGTCAATTCAATGAGACTTTATTGGCAGAACAAGCTAAACAAGCCTTGCCAAAGTATAAGAAAAAGAAAGATCCCTCTGATATTTGTCAAAGGGGGATACGACCTACCCAGGAGAGGATTATGGGCTGCGTTTGGACTTGTCCATTCCTGATCTGGTAGCAGGTCGCTAAGCAGGACCGGTGGAATCTGATCTCCGGTGCAGGACTGTTTCACAGAATACTGTGTCTGATCTTCAGTCCTCCTCCCTCTGTACACCTGTCTCTGATGACTGTGTTTACTCCACAGCCATTAGTGATGACAGCAGGATCATGAGGAAACCCTGTATCATTAGTACACAGGGGGATGTGGACTGACAAAGGCTAAATGAAAGCGAGCTGGCCCCCCAAAGAGATGGAAAGCTTCACTGGCTGGATGTTATATTTAAGTTTTATGTAGGACACGTTGTCCTAGATCAGACAGACAAAGCGCTCCATGCAATCCAACTTCATTTAGTCTCAATTTTTTTTTTAATTAAAAGCTTCCCAAAGTCTGTTCTCCAAGGCTATGGAAAGCAGCATTTGTTTTGGAGGCACAAAAAGGGAGTTAATCCAGTCATCTAGCCTGAAAGTAGGCTGTCATCTCCTGGTGAATTCCCCTCCTGAGTGCCAAGCCTAGACATCTGCAGGGTGGAAGAGCAAAGATCCCTTTATTTGTGGGGAATAAAATCCCTGAGTGCTTGGTGGACCTATCATTTTTAGAAGATAATATACGTTACTGACTAAAGATACAGATTGTTTGTTTCCATGGAGATACAGAAGATGCCACTGTTTCTCTAACTTGAATTACCTGCATCTCCAAATGCTCTGTCTATGGTGCTTCATGTACCAAGAAGTCTAGCATGGGACCTGAGTAAACTAATAGATCAGACGCCTGCAGCCCTGCCTCATGCCAGAATTCAGTCTGCCACCGTCACCCGTGTCCTCGTGGCAATTCTAAATGCAAAATAAGTATTAAGAGCCGGTGGTCACTGCGGTAGTACGAAGCCGAGCTAGGTAGCATGTGAGGCACAAACAGGGTAGCAGCACGAGGGCCTGGTGCAAGAGGACAGCTTGCAAAATGCATTTCATCCACTGTTTGTGCCACTGTCTACACTACCTGCCCTAGAACTGCTTACCCAATAAGGATGGATAAGCTCTGTTGTCACAATTGGTGAATTCACTCGACAGGATGTAACCAGTCACCCCCGGCGATGGGGCAGGTAACAGTGCTAATGCACAGAGCCTGCACATCAGTGAGGATGTTGGATTGACAATTATGATCTAGTGTCCCTCAAAGCAATAAGCCAGGTGGAATATCAGTCTGTTGCAACTGGTTGCCAGGCCATCAGTCAGCGGCGATACAGCACAGCAATAATCTTGTGATTTCTGATGGATCTGAGCTTGACATTTATGCTGTTACAGAGCAATATTGAATATTCCAACTCAAAGACATTGGTTAACTGAAAGGTATGTACTGTAAAAAGTTTAACTCCCTTATCCTAACCCTGTAAGAAGAACAGGACATTTTTAAAAAATCCTCTACGCCTTATGGATCTATGAAAATAACCAGTGACCGTAATTGAAATTAATATCCAATAACCTCTCATTTCATGCATGTGGTTAATAACCATGCTTGCATGTGAAAATTCACTGGGCACATTCTAATAACCATCTTAACCCTGACCCACAAGACATAGGGTAATGTATTGGCTTTGTGTTTGTGTCAGTGTGTGTTATGTAGCCCCCATGTGGTTGGGTTACAGGGAGAATGTGGGACTGACCACTGTCATTAGTTAAAGGAGATATCCTACAGCTCAGATGGCAGCAGCTGTATTCGTACATCTTTTATCAGAGAGACAGTTATTTTGGGAGAGTACTAATGTTACAGCCCACCCGACCACAGAAGTATATTCCAGCGAGAGGTTAGTATAATGGGCAAAATCGTGACATTATATAGCAGAAGGGTTTGTACTGGAATTCAGTGGCCCAAAAGGTTATATAGAACTTTCCAGTCACCGTCAGAGACCCGAGCGCAGATTCTGGCTGTGGTCATAATTGGAAATGAATGTTGTGGTCTCCAGTGAGCTTTGTCTGCATCACAGAACCCACCACGTACTTTATGTTGGGACTGACGGTCCGTGTCCGCTCAGCTGCAGCAGTTGCAGTTCAGACCTGAGAGGTATTGGTGGAATTGTGTGAAATGCCAGCTCCTGGAAATACAGAGTGCTGCAGCTTAGGACGCAGCTACAACTGCATAGCCAAGTGGAGGACCAGGCTGAACACAAGTATTATAGTCAGGGATCAAAGGGCAACGAAAGAGTTGTGTACAAGAGGTTTGCACTGAGCCTGCCCCTACTGAAGGTCAGTTTTCAGCTAAGCTTCTACTAGGTCTCCATTGATGCATGAGTAACCTACTGGGAGTGTGTGTTACAGATCTCCCCTGTACCAAGGATATGAGCTTTTACAGCCCCACATTACTGAGCAATGGCTTTTAGCTCATGCTGTTTGCTCTGGAGGTGCAGGGTTCAATCCCTAAGGTGTCAGTCAAGGATGGTGGCCATCACTCATGCACACCACCACTTGCAAGTAAAACCACCTACTGAAAAGTATTAGCATTTGCACCCCTATAACCCACTGGAGCCAATGGGTTTTTGTTGGTGCAAAGGTTAGCCTTTGTGTGTGCCTAGGTACCGGGCAATTTAAAAGATGGACACAAGCATTAGCATTCGTGGCATGGCATGCAGGTGTTTGCACATGCAAAGTGCATGAATTTTCAGCTGCATGTGCGTGGAGGCTGAAGGCTGAAAATCCAGACCATAATACTTTGTTATATCATTCTCCATCTGTGCGTGTACAGTGCCCATCGCTGATTGGGTGATCCCGAATGGGTACTGCTATTGGACTAATAATACTATTAATAAAATCAGTGATACTTTAGAAAATGAAAACAAGAAGAATGGGTTTGTGTTGTAAAACTACATAGCAGAACCAACTAAGAAGAGATCTGTCCTGATCTCTCATTATTTGATTAGGTTCTTACCTATAATGCCAAGATAATTTGATAGCAATAATAATATATAAAGGACTAACTACACACGAATGATTTTGTTTGTTTGCTTGAGATACCCATGTGCATACAGTGCTTCTGTACCTTGCTCTTCATCTCTCAAATTACCTTTTTTAGTGGCAGGAAGTAAGACACCCATTTTAATGTTCTCAAATGAGGATCTAAATGTGATTTAATTAAACAATTATTGTATGAGGAATTAAAAATCCCTTTTTGTTGACAAACCGAGTGGTCGCCATTGCTCGGAATGGCGCTGCTTGTAATTATTCCGGCAGCAATCAATTAAAATGCAGTTTTGTAATTAAACTTCCTTAATCCCGGAGAGGCCTGTCCTAGGATATTATGTAAATTTTGGAGTGGTGTAGGGGTGGCGGGGGTTGAGTAGTGCTATAAAAATACTGTAAACAGTGTACTTCTGCAGTGATAGAGATGCCTACTTCACACGATCGAAACCAGCAGAAATACCTGTTTAATGATCAAATGACATTGAGTTAATGCAATAGCTGCTGCGAGTGAATGCCTCTCTTTAGATTTTATAAACAGATGTAGTCAGGTCTCTTCTGTGAGCAATGGATCAGTGTCAACTCACATTTAAGTCAATGGGTGTTGAGGGTGCTCGACACCCGGTGGGATCGGTATATTGATTAAAAGCCAATGGTTGTTAAATGAGATGTTACCACCATACAGTCAAATCCACACATAAATAGGGTAGGTAAGGGCTGAAGGGGGTGAATTTTGCCAAAGATCTGCAAAGAGTGACTTCTGGAAGAAAGAAGGCGTAAACTCCTCCTAGATCTGCCAGAAAGCAGCTGCCTTCCAGCTCCCGTGAGCGTGGGACTATCATATTGCTTCTGCCGACAAAATCCTGAGCTGGGACCTGTGCTGGGGGAACATGCAGGATATGCCTACCAGCTGGGTGACTGCTAGTTGACTGAGCTTGTGCTGGTGTCTGGCCAGCAATTAGCAACAAGGATGGGATCTGGCCCCTTGAGTTGCTCCCAAAAGGAGAGGAACCTCAGAAGACATGCACAGAGAAATTTGCTTTTATGACTGCTACCGCCGGTAGGGGGAAGACATTTGACATGTCTAGTATAGTCTTTGTCTAATCCCGGGGTCGGCAACCTTTCAGAAGTGCTGTTCTGAGTCTCCATTTATTCACTCTAATTTAAGGTTTCGCGTGCCAGTCATACATTTTAATGTTTTTAGCAGGTCTCTTTCTATAAGTCTATAATATAGAACTAAACTATTGTTGTATGTAAAGTAAATAAGGTTTTTAAAATGTTTAAGAAGCTTCATTTAAAATTAAATTAAAATGCAGAGCCCCCCGGACTGGTGGCCAGGACCCAGCAGTGTGAGTGCCACTGAAAGTCAGCTCGTGTGCCGCCTTTGGTGCCATAGGTTGCCTACCCCTGGTCTAATCTATCTATATGCTTAGATGGCCTCTGTCACTAAAGTGTCTGAACACCAGCAGACTGGGAGAATCCCTGTTGGAATCTCATCTGGAATAATCTGTAGGTGGTGTGGACAATACCAGGTTGCCATTTGGCAGACATGACACTACTCTGTCTGTTACATAGTGTTAAACCTCAGTGAATAGGGTTCATAGAGTCAGGTTTGTTTGTTTTCTTTTATCAGAGGACGGGAGGATATTTATTCTCTGAATGACGGCGTTGGTTTTCCTCGCGGGCAATAGGAGAGGTGCCAGGGCCGTGGAGAAAAGCCAATGTGACAGCCATGATTCAGAAGACTCATAGTAGGAACAGGGGGAATTTCACACCTGCAAATCTAACCTGTCTCCTGGGATGGATCCCAGACATTAATTAGTGACAAAAACGGGACAAGCCTTGCATGGGTAAAAGGTGGCCAGGCAGCATTTATAGAGGTGATTTCAGAAAGAATAAGCAGTGGTGCAATTACGTCCTCCGGGTGCTGATCGCTTTCCACTCTTTGCTCACCCCCTTCTCTATCTGAAATCATCTATAAAAGAGACACAACTGAACAAGTCAGGCCTAGATGTTGCATTTGGTATATTAAAAAGCTCTCTCTGTGTGTTGAAATCCTAATAAGGATATTACAAAGAGTGTCATAATGAGGTTTTTTTCTGCCCAAATCCAATAGAAATAATTATTTTTAGATGTATATTTTCCCTTTTAGGGCTGGAGATTCAAACGCAACAGCACTGTGCTAGTGCATAGACTCATAGCAATGTAGGGCTGGAAGGAACCTCGTGAGCCACCAAGTCCAGCCTCCAGCGCTGAGGCAGGACCAAGTAAACCTAGACCATCCCTGACAGGTGTTTGTCCAACCTGTTCTTAAAACCTTCAGCGATGGGGATTCCACAGCCTCCCTTGGGAGCCTATTCTAGTGCTTAACTACCCTTAGAGTTAGAAAGTTTTTCCTAATAACTAATCTAAATCTCCCTTACTGCAGATTAAGCCATTACTTCTTGTCCTACCGTCAGTGGACATGGAGAACAGTCGATCCCCATCCTCTTTAGAACAGCCCTTCACATATTTGAAGACTGTTATCAGGTTCCCCCTCGGTCTTCTTTTCTCAAGACTAAACATGCCCAGTTTTTTTTAACCTTCCCTCATAGGTCTAGTTTTCTAAACCTTTTATCATTCTGTTGCTCTCCTCTGGACTCTCTCAAATTTGTCTACATCTTTCCTAAAGTGTGGAAACCAAAACTAGACACAGTACTCCAGGTGAGGCCTCACCAGTGCCAAGTAGAGCAGGACAATTACTGACAATGTCTTACTTACAACACTCCTGTTAATACACCTCAGAGTGATATCAGCCTTTTTTGCAACTGCATTGCATTGTTGAATCAATTTGTGATCCACTATAATCCCTAGATCCTTTTCAGAAGTACTACCACCTAGTCAGTTAGTCCCCATTTTGTAGTTGTAAATTTGATTTTTCCTTCTTAAGTGAAGTACTTTGCAGTTGTCTTCATTGAATTTCATCTAGTTGAAGTCAGACCATTTTAAAAACATTTATTAAGGTTGTTTTGAATTCTAACCCTCTCCGCCAAAGTGCTTGCAACCCCTCTCAGCTTGGTACCATCTGCAAATTTCATAAGCATATGCTCAATTCCATTATCCATGTCTAAAATATAGACTAGTACCGGACCCAGGACTGACCCCTGTGGCACTCCACTAGATACACCTTCCCAGTTTGACAGAGAACCATTGATAACTAGTCTTTGAGTATGGGCTTTCAACCAGTTGTGCTCCCATGGTTATAATAAATTCATCTAGACCACATTTCCCTAGTTTGCTTATGAGAATGTCATGTGAGACTTTGTCAAAAGCTTTACTAAAATCAAGATAGGAGAAGCAAAAAATGAAACGAGTCTCAGCCTAGTTGCAATGTCCAATTTGAGTGATATGCCAAAAAAAACAAAAGAAAATGAGAACCTTAGGTGTAAAAAGTGAATTCGAATCTTTAAGATCCTCCCAGCTGGAATTTTCTAAGGTGTTACATTAGTAACACAGATAAGAATTATTTTATTTTAACATCATCACTTGGAACAGAGGTAGCTTTGTCTTCTCATCTCAGAAAGACGCTTGTATGTACTTGGGGCCAGAGTGGGTCACAGTGAGAAGGCAAGGAAAGCAAGTGGGCCTTTAAGGTGCTCCCAAGCATGAGGAAGGGTATCAGAAAACCCAGCCACTAGCAATCCAGCATCTTCTCCACACGGCATATGTCCAAATAATACACATCCCTGTTAACATCATGTAGACTGTAACTGTTCCTTAGTCATGCTGACCCAATCAGCCGTTCGCCTGCACAATAACACTCTCTGGTTGATTTCCTTTCACTGCTCTGTAATAGCCGTACCCAATCAATCCCTCCAGTGCACTTTTCAAAAAATGTTTTTATTCTTTCTCAGTAACTTCTACCCCTGCCCCGCCCCGCCCCGAAAACTGTTCACACTTCAACCCTTGCCTCACCCAGCTCCAGGGCTACAGAAAGGAGATGTGCTTATGCTTCATAACCCTGACCGATCTCTTGGAGAAAGTGACAGCGAGAGGCAACAAGGAACAGAGGCAAATTACCATGCTCGGGCTTCAGCGAGAGGGGCTTTTTCTAGTTGTGCAGACAAAGTAGCGTAGTACAAACAAGACTGATGTCTGAGATTAGTAAGTAATGGTCAGCTGATGGCAGGGCTCTTATGTGGCTATAAAAAAAAAATCTTGGCTTTGACTAAATAACAGAGGTCCTGGAACTGTGGTAATGGAGACAGAGTAGAAAGGTGATGCGAGGTCACGGGCTTCAGGGACTGCTGTTAGGCCCGCAAAACTCTTTCGGTGACTTAGCTAGGTCTACACTACCGGGTGGGTCGACCTAAGATACGCAACTTCAGCTACGTGAATAGCATAGCGTATTTTAGGTCGACTTACCTGGCTGTGAGGACGGCGGCGCCGCACCGTCGTCGACTCCACTTCCTCCTCTTGCCGCGGTGGATTTCCGGAGTCAACGGCAGAGCGATCAGGGATCGACTTTATCGCGTCTTCACTAGACGCGATAAGTCGATCCCCAATAGATCGATCGCTACCCGCCGATCCGGCGGGTAGTGAAGACGTGCCCTAGCTGCAGTATACAAGGAACTTGCTTGCCAGGGGTGGGGGCTATTCCCCCACCCCCAACTTTAGTTTGCCCTTCTTTACTTGGATAACGTTTCATTGAGCAATATATATAAGCGTAGTATTCAGCTGTGGTTTTCCTGCTACCTGCCAGCACAGCTGATGTCCCCAGAGCTCCTGAGTCAGTTTGTTTTGCATCCAAGCAGCACTAACAGACCGCAGAAGGCTTTGCTCGCATGAATGGGTGGGAGTGGAGCTCTTCTGGACTGTGTCAGCACCCTGACAGGGGAGCAGCAAAAAACCAGCTGGGATTGGTGGGAGCTGAGAATTCAGAAGAGCTCCAGGAGGCAGTAATGCATGGAGGACAGTGGCTGAGGAGAAGATAGGAAGAAATGCTAAGAGAGATGGGGTAGTGCTGAGAAAGGAGGAAGGGCAGCAAAAATGGAGGGACTGGTTGCAGGGGTTATAGCTGTCTTGGGAATTTTTTGACTGTGATGCCTTCAGGGCCTGATCCCCAGCCCACTGTAGCCAGTGGAAAGATCTGACTTCAACAGGCCCCTAGTCCCTCGCCTCCCTCCCACATACACACACAAAGAGGAACCTGTGCCAGCTGCTCCATGCTGGGTTCCTCCCCTGCTCCCTTACCACCTGCTGCTGTAGGTTGCTGGGTTTGGAGGGGACGGGAAGAGGTGAGAGGTCCAGCCAGGTTCTGCTCAATCCTCTCCTCCAGAGCAAGCCAGCATGAGTTCCTGCAGCAACTGGCTTCCTCCCCCAATGTTCAGAATGCTGGCTCAAGGGAGTAACAGGCACCACTGGAGCCAAACATCAGCACGGAGGCAAGAGGCCTCCAGCAATTCCCCCACGATCTCTAGGTGTAGGGAGTGGAGCGTGCCAAGCCTGGGGCTGGACTCAGACTCTGCCCCCCACCACATAATAAATGCAACGGAACTCCAGACTTGATACCCCATAACACCCCCAGAGTTACCACTCTGCCCCTGTCTTCTAGTGATGTCACCGGAAGGGAACTCTGGGTACAACGACTTGCTCTCCAGCTTCTCTTCACCTGCGTAGTGTTGCCCTCAACAAGCCCTCAGAATCCATTTTACTCACATTTGTTTCTAGAGGACTACGCCCCCCTCCTGTCCCAGGAGCACTGCTGCCCCCAGCCCCCCTCCTTCAGTCCCTGCTCTCAGTCCTTTATTTTGAGGCCAGGGCTTCACCCCACCCTTTGAGCGAGAAGCATAAACTAATCTAGAAACACCATCCCACAAACAATGCAATGGATCCAAAGGCTCCACCCTCACGTAGTCCCAACACTCGGCCCCTGGCCACAAGGCATGGAAACCTGCAGGTATTGCATTAACGGAGCAGCTACCACTAGGGAGGGACACTGCCTGCATGGGGACTGCAATCAAATGTCATGCAGTGAAGATCTGGTCTAAAGGTGACAGCCATGTGGATTATGCCTTAAGCAGGAGCACAGCACAAGGGAGAGGGCTTAGGCATGGGCATGGAGAGAGGTTTTAGACCCTCTGTACGGTGCATGGCACCAGTTGGGGAAACAGAACCAGCAGAGGAAATGGAAGCACTTATTAGAAAGTATTGTTGTCACTGTAACAAGGGCTGGGCGGCTGAGATATGCTGCAGCCAAGAAGGAGGTCTGGCCTGTAGGGAGTTCAGGAGAAATTTCTTTGTTCAGAGGATGATTAATGTATTTAATGAACTACAAAAGGAAGTAATGGATGCTTAAATCACAGCTATGCTCAAAAGACTGTTAGAGAGGGAGGGGGAAACCCCCATTGATTTCAGGCTGAAAGCTCAGTAGCTATATTCTTGTGGGTCAGCAGACTAGGAATGGATTATGCAGACTTCCCTACCTCATCGTCCTGAAATGTTATTAGGTTGTAACAGCTACCCTGTTGCATTTAAATTAAATGCATAGTTAAGTGCATTTAGCTGACTTAATTTGAGTTACCTTAGTCTCCAGGCTCTCCCAGTCCTGCTGCTGTTACTGATTAGACGTTGCCATCTCTGCCAGTCAGCACCCACTGCTGAGGGTGAGTGAAGTGGGTGGCTGCTGTCCAGGGGCTGGCCTGGTGTCATCTTGCTCATTTCCCACGGAACCATAAGTGGAGTGTACAGTAAAAAGACAGGCAGACCAGAGCCACTGAAGGACAGGATGACTCAGGAGATTGCTAAATTAAATAAAAATTAATGGAGATATCCTACTGCCTAGAACTGGAAGGGACCTTGAAAGGTCATTGAGTCCAGCCCCCTACCTTGACCAAGTACTGATTTTGCCCCAGATCCCTAAGTGGCCCCTTCAAGGATTGAACTCACAACCATGGGTTTAGCAGGCCAATGCTCAAACCACTGAGCTATCTCTTACCCCTCCCCCCAAATATCAGGGCTGGAAGGGACCTCAGGAGGTCATCTAGTCCAACCCCCTGCTCAAAGCAGGACTAGTCCCCAGACACATTTTTGCCCCATATCCCTAAATGGCCCCCTCAAGGATTGAACTCACAACTCTGGGTATAGCAGGCCAATGCTCAAACCACAGAGCTATCCCTCCCTCCTGTTGCTATCTTGGATGCAATCTTTCATCATCCAACAAGACTGGTAGTGGTCAAAAGTTGTTACCATCTGATACCTGTTTGGGAGCCCACAGGTAACATGCTGGTGAACTCAGTCTAATTGCTAGCAGTGAGTTGCCTATATCGTGAGACATTATCAAAATGCGATGTCAGTCTCAGTAGAGACCTAGAAGTGAATGGGTAGAAGATCCTGTAATTCCACCAATCCCTCTTTGGTGGGAAGCCTACATGGACCCTTCCCATGCTGTATCTGTCCTGTGGGTTAACAGGTCTTCAGCATCAAGGGGCTAGCAAGCCATTGCTTAATCCAGGGATCGGCCACTTCCCGCAGCCCCCATTGGCCTGGAGCAGCGAACTGCGGCCAGTGGGAGCTGCAATCGGCCGAACCTGCAGATGCGGCAGGTAAACAAACCGGCCCGGCCCACCAGGACGCTTACCCTGGCAGGCCACGTGCCAAAGGTTGCCGATCCCTGGCTTAATCATATAGTTACCTCACTCATTAGATTCTGGGATTACTGACTGTGTAATCTAAAATTTTTATCAGTGAGGGAAATTAACCATTAGAGCAATTTACCTCAGGCTGTGAAAGATTCTCCATCAGTGGCCATTTTTAAATCAAGACTGGATATTTATCTAAAAGCTCGGCTCTAGGAATTATTTGGGGGGAACTTGATGGCCTGTATTGTACAAGAGGTCAGACGAGGTGATCACAATGGTCCCTTCTGGCCTTGGAATCTAGGATAAAACAGGAGCCATCCAACTGAATGATTATAAATAAATGAAAAGTACTAGAACCATATTAAGCCTAAATTCTTAATAGGACATTCCAGATAGTTGTTGGTACTGTGCCATCAGTCGCTATGGTGCAAACTCACTCCCTGCCCTGCACAAAGCCCTTGTCGATAGAGGTGTTGTGGGGGGTGCTGGGTCCGCTTAACTATGGGCGTGATAGCCTTTCTCCAGCAAGCCCTAATCCTCTCTCTGTGCCGGCTTGTGCCGAGCTGGTGTGGAATACAGCCCTACAGCGCACAGACAGGCCACCAGCATTTCAAAACCACAATTGAGAGGCTTCTCACAGCAGCAGCACTGTGGTCCTCTCATGGCCTCAGCTGTGTCATAATGGCTAATTTCAGGAACAAAAAACATGCACCAGTGGCAGCAGATCGATGCAACAGACAGAGAAGAAAAGCCTGGGATGTGGGGGTGATATTTTGATACTCCAAGCTCATAAGTCTTTCAGACTACCTGCTAGGAACCGCTCTCTCAATCATCTAGCATTTCTGTATTCAGGGAAGTTCTAGACTCAGCACTAACCATCCAATCGCCACCATTTGTCTATTAGTTTTAAAATATAAACACCATTGTCCTCTGGCAGGCCAGGAGGGACATTCTCCCACCTGAGCCTCGCTGCCCGTCTGCAATGCATATATTGACGTTGCGCCAGGAGTACAACTCCCGCTGATGTCACTGCATGTGGCAAGACTGCAGCTTGTGTGCTAGAAGGGTCCCTGTTGGTGCTCAGCTGTGCACAGCAGGTTTTCCCGAATTCCTGGATGTTGTCCAGAATCTTTCACACCTCTTGAAGAGTTCTGGAACACGGATGACGACTGAGCAGAGATGATTGCGCAGAAAGACGAATGGCACCTATAGGGGGACCTGTTGAGGAAGAGGGGGATAGATGGATGGGGCAGAGAAGAAGGAAGGAATCTGTGCCCATAATCCCATCTACATGCTCCACCAGTTCATTCTTCAGTGCTTAGGGCACAAAATTTGGCCTGAGCCTTAAACTGGATATAACACTTCTTAAATTTCTTGATACTTTACTAAAGGAAATAACGCTACCTGGCACCAAACGTTTCCTTTCTTTTTCTACAAGCAGCAAAAGCCTGTATAAAGCAGAACTAGACTGAATGATTCACAGTTCTGAGATCTTAACATTTCTATTAGGGAGCAAAGAATCCATATGCTCATGGAATATTAATGGCTTGTATCAGTCTCTCCAGAACGGTCCCATCCTTTTGCACATGTGCAGGGTCTGCTGTTGCTCTGAGATGTGTCTCCCTTTTCTTGGCCTCTCTCACGTTTTTCATTTTCACGTGCTCGCTGCTGTAATTGTGTTTGCAGGCATATAATAAAGATACACTGGTTTGCTTTTGCTGTCGTTATTTTATACAGATCTCTCTCTCTTTTCTTGCTCCCAGGCTGTCATAGTGTTTCCCTGGGATCTTGTGGGCTGGGCTCAGAGGGAGTCTAAAAATGTTAGTCTGTGGAGGATAGTCCTCCAGATGTTCACCATAGCATATTCAAAACACAACCTAGGGATTTGACTGTGTAATTCCCACTGGCTTTCATAGGAGTAGCACAGCTAAATCTCTGTGCACTGCTTTGACTATTTAGGGACAAACATCTTCTTTTCTTTCCAAGTCAGAGTCTTGCTAATGGGAAATTTAATTTCTACGCTAGCAAGTTTTGTGCAGCCATTTGAGATGGGTCAGAACCAAACCCCACAATCCAAACGCTCCTGGGAATTTTAAGGGTATTCAAAATCCGAATCCACTCTGGATCGGAATTTTTAAGGGCGGGGCCATAACCCTGCATCCAAACACACCCAAACTTTGAGGTGTTTGAAATCCAGCTAGATCCATATTTCCTGGCTTGAGTCCATCTCCGGCAGGAATTCATAATGCTTCCTAGCCACAAAACCAGCAAAGCAAAGACAAGTTAGTGAAAAACTCTGGTCGAGGAGGCCCAAGACTGGGGGCTGGTGGACTGAGGCACGTTGGCATTGCTTTGTGGCATAGAAAGATCAGCAACGGGATAGCAGGAGCTGCTGCAGCTCATGGTCGATGTGTATTAGCATCAGGATTGAGGTGTATAGTAACTCCTTGCTTAACGTTGCAGTTATGTTCCTGAAAAATGCTACTTTAAGTGAAAAGACGTTAAGCAAATCCAATTTCCCTATAAGAATTAATGTAAATAGGGGGAGTTAGGTTCCAGGGAAATTTTTTTCACCAGACGAAAGACATTATATACATATACGGTATAAGTTTTAAATAATTTTAAACAAACAATTTAATACTGTACTCACCAGTGATGATTGTGAAGCTTGGTTGAGGCAGGGGTGTAGTGGGGTCGGGGCATGGGGGCTTGCCCTGCTCTGCCTGCCCGGCGTTCCTGCCGGGGAGCGGGGTGGGGAGCTTGCCTGCTCCCCCTCTGGAATGCTGGGTGGGCAGAGTGGGGTAAACCCCCATGCTCCGACCCTGCTCCCCGGCAGGAGCACTGGGCGGGCGGAGCGGGGCGAGCCAAACAACCTTATAACAGAACATTGCGTGACTTTAAACGAGTATGCTCTCTAATAGATCAGCAACCTAATAACG
Source organism: Chrysemys picta bellii (assembly GCF_011386835.1). NCBI lineage: Eukaryota > Metazoa > Chordata > Testudines > Emydidae > Chrysemys > Chrysemys picta. The sequence goes on from NC_088798.1 coordinate 105,921,070, forward strand.
AAACGATATTAACTGGGACAACTTTAAGGGAGGAGTTTTTTTTGAATTAATGGAAATATCCCATCTCCTAGAACTGGAAGGGACCTTGAAAGGTCATCGAGTCCAGCCCCCTGCCTTCACTAGCAGGACCAAGTACTGATTTTTGCCCCAGATCCCTAAGTGGCCCCCCTCAAGGATTGAACTCACAACCCTGGGTTTAGCAGGCCAATGCTCAAACCACTGAGCTATCCCTCCCCCCAGAGTTACTGTACTGAGAATGCTGTGGGGGGAATATTAGAACATGCTGTAGCCAAGGACTGAGGAACAGTGCAGCTGGAGTGGTGGTGAAAAGGGGACCAGGTCTTTAATCACTGATCTGTAATGTGTGGGGTAAGCTTGGGCCATGTTTTTTCCTTGCTATTCCTGACTGCTGCAGAAGCAACTAGTCCTTCACTTGCAGCAACAGTAAGTTTTACATTCAAAATGTTCCATCACAAGAAAGCAGTATCTGACCGTATCTCTTTACTGAAGAGCGGTGACTGGAAAGAATCTGGAGGTTGGCTTCATGTCACTCCTTTGTCCTCTTTTCTCTTCTTTTTCTGCTATTATGAAAATGAGAAGCAGCTGTGAGCCCTTCAAATCGCAAATGGAATTGTGAGCGCCGTTACCTCTGCTAACAGCTAATTTATTACCAGGCAGCAGACAGCTTCCCCTGTGCTGCTACAATCCATTTTGCTTAAAGATGCTGCGTGGAATTGAAAACAATTTGCTTTAAGATCTGGCACAGGGGCCAGCAGAGAGTTTGTGCATTCAGAGGGACGCCTCCCTCGCCACCTGGAAGCCTTTTGCTGAATCAAACGGAACGGGACATGTGTGCACATGCCCTGGGGCATGCGCAGAGAAAGGCACGCAGTACAATGACACAGAACTCTTTCTCCTGCAAAGTTGAAGACCGTCATTGCACTGGGAAATTCTTTAAGTGAAGCCGGGCGGGGGGGAGGGGTTGTTTGTTTGTTTTGTTTTCAACTGGGTCAGAAATATTGGTGGGAAGGTTGGGAGGTAACTTTGGCAGATCAGTGTCGCACTGAGCCAAAACCATAAAGCTATAGCGGGTACGTGCTGAAAATGCTCAGTAAGAGTATGGTTTTTGCTCCAAATACAGAGATTTGTGAGCGGATGGAATTTTAGGTTATTTTATCTTTGTCTCGGCAGCTATGAGCTCACCCCAAAGTTTCTTGCAGTCATTATCACAGAGCTTCTTGGAATAGGTGAGAGGGAGGAAGAAAGCGCTGGGTTCTCAAAGTACTATACATGATTCCAGGGAATTTGCGGCCACAGAGGTCAGTGGGACAGCGGGTAAAAAATGTTCAGTTGTCACTAAGCTACGCCACTGAAGCAGGGACAGGTGAACCTCATGGTATCTGGGGAAGGGGGATGTGTGGGGGGTGAACCACTTGAGCTACATTTTTCCAAATTTAGCTGGAGTTTTCAAATCTTTCTTCCTGTAATTTAAACTCATGAATTATTCCAAGAGTAATCCAGGGTTCCGGGTTTTAAGTGTTTTCTCCCTACAAGGAAGCCTGTGTTATAGGTGCCTGATCCTGCACCGTTGACTTCACTGGGTGCAGGATCAATCCCTGTATTAGGAACAGAAGATGCCATATGCTCCTTTCTGCCCCTCTCGACTTTGTTTGCAGTTGCAGTACTTTGTTGCAGTCATTTGCTGCTTTTTTCCCCCAACCTGCTGCAGTTCATGTGTGTGACTGCTGTGATCTCCGCGATAGCTCAGAGACTCAGAGACTTTAAGGTCAGAAGGGACCATCATGATCATCTAATCTGACCTCCTGCACATTGCAGGCCACAGAACTTCACCCACCCACTCCTGTGATAAACCTCTAACCTCTGGCTGAGTTACTGACACCCTCAAATCATGATTTAAGGACTTCAAGTTACAGAGAATCCACATTTACAGTAGTTTAAACCAGCAAGTGACCCATGCATGTCCCATGCTGCAGAGGAAGGTGACCCCCCCACCAGGTCTCTGCCACTCTGACTTGGGGGGAAATTCCTTCCTGACCCCAAATATGGTGATCCCTGCTGTAGCTGTCATACCACTATCATGGACTCCCCATCTGTCTGTCTGCATCTACCTATTGCCTCTCATCTCATAATGAGAATGTAAGCTCTTTGGGGCAAGGAACATCTTTTCATTATGAGTGTACAGTACCTAGCAGCAGGAGGCCCAGATCCCTGATTTGGGCCTCGCCTAATCCAGTATTCATGGGGCTGGTGGAAACCTTTCTGTTGAAACTGCAATTTTCTGTTGAAAAACATTTTTGTCTAAATGAAATGTTTCCTGAAAAGCGTTTGCTTTCTGTGGAAAATTTTTAATATTTTCTCCAAAAAGCAGAATACACGAAAACGGCAATAATTAATTTTTTTGATAAAAAAGTCAGAATTTTCCCTGACAAATTTCAGTTAAAACAACAAAAAAATCGTTTTTGTTAAAATTCTGTGCAGAAATAAAACCCTACTTTCTAACACGCTCTAAATACTAATAGTAAATAATAATAAAAATCTTCAGCCTCTCCTAAGCAGAACACAAACCATATGAGTCACAATGAAGTTTTATACCCAGGCTGTTTGTGTGAGCTCAGCACTTTTAAAAAATTCCCATCTGTGCTTTTAAAATATTGTTTTATGACAACCCCAAATTTTGGACAATGAATCTTACCTTGACCCCTGATGGGAGACAGCAAATCTCAAGGCAATCTCAGCATGCAAGTGAATTTTAGAGCATTTGGACAAATTGGCTGTCAAACCAGAAGCTAGTCTGAAGCTCAACTATTGCTCAGCTGAAATTCAACTCTCCCAGGTGAGAAGTTTTGCCGAAGGAATTTATCTCTGGGATTGAATGAACCAAGAAATTCTTCTCTCTCCAATGCTAGTGCAGACAATGGTGGCAGGTTTCTTTGTACCGCTTCTTTCGTACAAGTGCCATAAAACTCCTGTATGCTGAGGATAAATTGAGACACAAACAGCGGATTCAGTGAAGGGGAGGTGAGCCTGTGCATTGAAAGACAAGGGGAAAGAGGGGTAACTTTCGGCAGGGCGTGGAATTGAGGACACTCAACACTGAGGACAGGAAGAGATGAAGGCAGAGTAAAGCCAAGAGCTAATTGAACGGCGGGGGCCAGCGGGGGTTACACCCACACTGGTGGACACGGAGGCTCTGATGTAGAGTGAGGCAGTATTCTGCAAGGATTTAGAGCCGTCGTTGGAGGTACATCCCAGATGGAGGTTTGTGCCTTGCTTTTCCTGAGAAGCTTTGATTATCGGATTATCCCGCCTTGAGATGATGACGATGATTATCGCAGATTTTCCAGACCCAACTGGGCTTCCTTTATAAGCTGCAACTTCTGTCCCCACAGCCACCCCAGACATGCTGCTTTTAGTTTCTTCGTTCCCCATAGGCAAGGCTCCTCTGGCAGTGCTTCTAAAATAATATGTGCCAGTCAATAGGCTCAAAAGGCAAATAAATTTGCTCTTCACATGTATCCTGGGATTAAACGCCTCTGGGAAGGCTGGTTTGGCATTATCCAAACAGAGAGATGAAACCCGCTGTGCCCACCCCCGTTCAGATTCTGATTTTGGACGGCTGGCATATCATTTTTATGGGTAGGAGGGATTTATTAGTGTAATTTTTAGGGCTGAGGGGTGGGTTCATGGAGGATAGGTCCACCAATAGCCAGGATGGGCAGGGATGGTGTCCCTAGCCTCTGTTTGCCAGAAGCTGGGAATGAGCGACAGGGGATGGATCACTTGATGATGACCTGTTCTGTTCATTCCCTCTGGGGCACCTGGCACTGGCCACTGTCAGAAGACAGGATACTGGGTTAGATGGACCATTGGTCTGACCCAGTAGGGCCATTCTTATGTTCTTATGCCTGCATTTTGAGCCTTTCAGCCTTGGCAGTTGTCCCATTTTAGGCCTTGTCCACACTGACCCAAGAACTGTGTTGAGATGACAGCGGTAGAGTACGTTCGAACATGGAGGCAGCAAAGCAAATCTATAATCTCCGACGTACTTTGTCATTCTGAGTTTAATGTGGATGCAAGAACACTGGAGATGGCCTCAAATATGCTCTTTAAACACACATTTGATGCAGTTTAGCCCCATCCACAGAGGTCGGCCAAACCACCCAACAAAATGGTGTCACTGACACCAGGCCTCAATCATCTTTAAACATGGTTTTTCAGCTGATGACGCCATAGTCTGAAAAACTGATACGGTCTAAGGTCATTTCAGTCTCTTCTCTGGGTAAGGAAAAGTGACGTGCCCATGAACCTGATCGTAAAGGGCTTTGACTCAAGTCCCAAATGGCCCCATCCACATCTTTGAGATACGCTGCTACCCTGTCTCCTGTATGTATTTTTGAAGCTGTCTCATCTAAGTATTGGGCTAAGGAAGCAGATACTTGCTACACTGTTTTAATGAGCCCATACAACGATGTGGGGGGAGGATGAGGGGGATGAGGTCCCAGCTGAGGTGCACAATAGGAGACACTGGACCTTGGCTTCAGATGCATGGTGGTGTGCACTCAGCCGGGAAGCAGGCAACCAGCCAGAGGCATGTTCTTTTCATGACTGCCAGGACCTATAAACAGATGATGGGAAAAGTGACACTGGTGTGTGTATGGTGGGGAGCAGGTTGTCACTCCGTGGGACCAATGAGAGACACTACTTGCTGTCCTCCAGTTTGACTGCCAGGAACCATGTGGCTAAGGGGCGTACAAATGTCTGGGTAGGTGGATGGCTGGATAAACTGCCCCTGTATACTAGGTGTTAAGGAATGATTTCTCAGGCATCAGTTTCACCCAGGATAAGCTACATTAACTGGAGGTGCCAAGGGGCCATTTTGGACAGTCATGGTATATGTTGTTCACCATCTGTTCTTGTGATACAATTATGGCAGCAGGGAAATGCACCTTACATCGGCCATGTAGGTTCATTCACCACCTCTTCATTTTGAAGTGACAGGAGAACAATTGACCTGCTCATTTCAATCTTCATCTTTAGCCCAAAACATGGCACTGTGCTTTGGGCCATATGGCCAGACATCTTGCCTGACACGCGGTTAACGCTGTGCTGACTCCTCTGTGAGTGCAACAAGATTAAAGCCCCGGAGGACAGGAGCAAACCATTCCATAAGAGAGGGACCTGCCCCAGTGCCCTTCCCTTCTGCTCCCCACAACAGGGCATTCACTCTGTCAAAGAAAAGAAACACACCTAGATTGGTATGAAATGCCACCCCCGGCATGGAAGAGTCAGATTTCACCGGGTTTATGTTCTGTAGTGACAAATTGCTCTGGCCCGGCTCTATGAAAATCAATGTCAATCTATAGTCTTGCAATAGCATAGTATAGTAAAGCATAGTACCATGATTCTGTAGCCTAGAACATGGCCCTTTAAGGGAGTCAGTTTTGCAGAAAGTTTATGTCAAGCCCCTCTGCACAAGGAAGGAGAGTGTTCATATTGGTTTTGGACAGCGCTTTCTCCTTAGGGAGTGTGCACTGCGCCCAGGAAGTGTGCAGGTGGCTGTCAGAGAGGTCACTGCCCCAGAGGAGCACCCAGGTGGCCATCGGAGAGGCCCCAGCCCAGGAACCTTTAAACTTTTTGCATAGGGAGGAGTTCAGACTATTTGTAATAGTCTACCAGGATCTTTTTTTAAAGCTTTAGGTGATTGTTTTGTAGCGAAGTAACTGAGGGGCTGATAATATTGGATAAAGTCAAACACCCAGATATTAGGGGCAATAAAATATCCTTCGCCCCCTCAATGCCAAGCACCTCTAGTTGCCTCTGTGGTAGTCAGTGCCTGGAGGCAGACTGCACCGAGCAATGGTTTTGTACTGTTGACAAGCTACCATGAGGGAGAAGGCTGAGAGGCCACAGAACTCATTTCACTTGTGGCCTAAGCCACTCAAGCCCTCAGCTCTCCTGGGATGAAAAGTTAGTGGGTGAGTGCTCTGTAGGGTGACCAGAGGTCCCAATTTTATAGGGACAGTCCCGATTTGGGGGTCTTTTTCTTATATAGGCTCCTATTATCCCGCCCCACCCCTGTCCCGATTTTTCATACTTGCTGTCTGGTCACCCTAGTGCACTGATCCTTTCTATACATTCTGCCAGCTTCCTCCATAGAAGGGCACTTTGCAGGCTGCTTTGGCGAAAGCTGGGTCTGGCTGTGCTGCATTAAGAGAATAAATGTCAGCATCAAAATGGAAATCCCATTGCAGAAAATGAGAAATCAATATCCTCTGAGGAGCGTGCCTTCTGCCCAGTCCCATTGCTTTGCATCCTAGTCCCTTCAAAGACAATAACCTCGCTAATGAAATGACCGGTAGAGGGAGGGAGGTGAATGGAAGGGAAGCCAGTGTGTGGACCGAGCCTCGAGAGAATGACATGCTCCCAAGTGTCTCTGTGTTAAAAGACGAAACGATTTCTATTTTGAGCTTTGTAGCCTTTCAGGATCAGTGGAGAGTTTTGGGAGGCAGCTGCACCAGTGCTGTGTTGAGAGTGGTTTTGACAAGTCTAATTAGGAGATGCCATCCATAAACCTCCACCCGTGCAGCCTCTAAATCAGGGCTGACTTCAAGGGACAGAAGGCAAAGTAAAGCTCTTCCTTCTACCAGATCATCCGAGGAATTTAAGCTGGAGTTTCAGCAAACTTAGCCAGGCATTTCAGCAAGCTGTCAGCTTCATGAGCAGACAACACCCCAGGCATAATCTGGAGAGGGCCGGAAAATATATCAGCCTAGACTCGAACAGCCGGGCTGGTCGCAGAGCAGGACTCAGGTAGAACTGACAATAGGCTCGGGACTGTAATTGAAAGGCATGTTGCAAGCCAGAGCGTGGTGCATTATCAGAGCGTGTAGGAGGCTGCAGTGGGTGTCACGGGTTAGGAGAATTGGGGCGGGGGGGCAGTTGTAGGACTTTGTAGCAGCGATTAAGATGAGACCGGGATTTCTCAAATGTGAGCTTGGCAGGAAAAAAAATCTAAGCACCTGGGAGTTACAATTATTATTAAGCACTCCCATGGCATTATAGAGGTACACTGTGCTTTGCAGAATGAAAAATAAGACACTGTCATAACTTTGAGCCTATCATTTCCTCACAGAACTTGTGTTCCTCTTTACCAGTGTGGGATCGTTTCTGCTTTAGGCTGATCTTACCCTCCCTCCCCACAATGAATCTGGTGCATTCTGCCGGCAGTCCCTCAGACTAGCTCCAGTGGAGTGGAATCTTTGCCTCTTCTGAAAGGGTAGCAAAGGATTAGGGAGTCCATCCAACGATCACCGAGAACAGGATTTAGACACTGTCTTCTGAATCAATTTTAAGCAGAGACCCAAAGCGGAGAGCGGAGAATGATAGTAGCAGGGCACAGTGCCCCTTTAAGGCAGGGTGCAGGTGCAGTATGGTCCTGTTACAGATTTCAGGCAAGTTTCCATGGTGCATTGGAACTGTAGGGCAATATAAGTGCATCCTAGCAAAGGACAGAGATGATAAATAACCCCCCTTTCCCATCCTGCCTTGCTGTTGAAACCTTTAGTTCGCATGCTCTTTGGGAACTGCAGTCCCCAGAATGCCTCCTTCCAGAGCTGGGCCTGGAAACTTCCTTATAGGGCCAGGATGCTCCAGGACAATGATAAAGGCTTGGGGCTGGAGGGATGGGGCCTATGGAGGGCGTCATCCTTGTTAAATGTCCAAAATATTGGTTGGGCACATGTTTCCTCTATGCTGTCACAGGATGTGACGTCCACATTTCTGCGATGCTAATTAGCTGCTGAAAGGTTTTTCCAGCTATGGCCGAAGCTCCCTGGATTTAGCAACGCTGTGGAGATTTAGCAGGAAGTATAAGTGGGAAAAGCACAAGAGAGGACGATGGAAGGCAGAGGTTCTTTGCCTGTTAACGGATGGCTTTCATAAATGATAGCTGAAAGATGTCACTTCGGTGGAGATGGGAAACAGCTGAGTGGATTATAAAAATACCCTCAATGGACCATTTTAATACCTAATTTTTTAAATCTCTTATGTTAGGTGTCATAAAAGCTAATTCTAGTGGAAAGGATAAAAATTTCTCCTGGGAAAATTGGCTGGCTAGTGATTAGAAATCTTCAAGGGGAACATGCTGTTAATTAGTGTGAGCTACCAAACTAAGGGGAGGTCAGTGATGCAAGAAGAAATGTACCAGTCTTCCATTTCTAGAGACTTGAGTTTGGTCACAAGGGAAACTGGGACTGTGGTCATACCCTGATCCATATTGAGGGCATTGTCCCCATCCCAAAATGGCCTCTGAATTCAATGCCGTTTACAGTCGCAGCTTTACAGAGGCCCAGGGCTGGAAGGAGATGACAGGTTAGGAGAGAAGGTTGATGGCAGAGCTGTGGTAGGGGAACCATAACTGGAAAAAAGCAGTAGTTGTAGGTCAGGTCTGAGGGATGTTGGCAAAATCATGGAACCTGCATGATGTCCCATGAGGAACATCGAGGTGGTAACATAAGACACAAATGCGGGCTGGTTCACAGCAGGGCTGAATTCCTCCATTGCTATCAGCCTGCAATTTTCTGAGCCCTAAATCTATTAAAAAATAACAAATAAATTAGAGGGTTTTGTGAGAGAACTGGCAGTCTTTGTCCTGGCAAAAGGTATCAGGGATTCCAGTCAGCTGGCCTGTGGTTGTTGGCCTGTGACGTTTCAGGCATGCCAATGCACCACTACCAAAAGTTCTACATTCCTGGAAACTTCTGCGTGGCCCAGTGGGTACCTGCTCTGCCACATTGGGTACCCTTGTGACCACCATCTGGGCTGAGATTTTTAAGCAGGCAGGTTTTACTGCACATTTCCAAAATAATTTTGTACGTAGGGAAGGAACTACCTACCTCTCTCCTTAAACAGTCAGAGCTTGGGATACATTCTAAACCAGGGTTTATTCTTCATCTGCCAAAGGCAGCTCTATGCTGATACTTTGCACAGAGTGAAGGATCCTTGTACTCTGTGCATGTTTTCCAGCCTGTCCAGGTTGTCCTTTCTCCTAGAAGAATTAATCTGTGTGTGGGGAGGAGGAGGTTTGAATTGTCAGAACATGGGCACACAGCAGTATTGCATTTGCAGTGTAGAAATGAGCCCATGTTGGAGCGTTTCCATAGGGAGGCAGGATTTGGCCCGTGGACCACAATGAAATGACACCAAAAGCAATTTGCCAAATGAAATTACATAGTATTAGACCTCAGGCTGTCTCCTTCTGGGGAATGCTCTCTGCAATGGGCTTCAAAATGACACGAGCTAAAGGCCTGAGTAAGAACATCACAGCCAAAAGCTTACGTGCAAGGGCGAGCAGGCAGGAAAAAACAATCTGCATTCAAGTCCCAAATTCTCCAGTGGGGGGTCGAGAACAGGATCTCAGTCACTGCAAGATGAGCCATCTTGCCTCCAGGCTTTTTCTGTTCTCAGGTATAATCAAGTAAGAATTACATACAAAAACAAATGGAAAAAAGACAGGATTTGTTTAGATGAATGACCCGCCCCTTTCCTGCACATGGCACAGCTGTGATTCTCTTACGGGGGAAACACCATCATTGCTGAGGTCACACCAGAAGTACTTAGGGGGGAAAAATCCATAAGGAGATAAATGAAATGTTATGCATGGAGAGCTGTTAGTAGTTAGTTGAAAGAAAAGAAAGGGGAACAATGTGTTTGTTTTAAAGTCTTTCTTTTGAAAAGAGTGGGCTGTGGGGCTCTGATTTTAATATCATTTACACCCCCTCCACAATGCTGCCAATTCTTGTAATTTTATTGTGAGTCTCACAAGAGTTGGGGGGGGGTTGTAAATCCCCAGCGACTGGAGTCATGCTATATTTTGTGAGACTCTCCACTTGCATTTTAAAAAGAAAGTTTCTCCCTCTCAGGGTTGTGGAGATAAACTTGAAAATGTGAACAGAATATGATGCTAAAAACTCATAAACCAGAAGGCACATAAAAAAATCCCAAAACATATTATTATTTTTAACGTCATGAGGTTTTAAGCCAATGTTTTGGGGGGCTTGACTTGTGATTTTTGTAGGCTTGGGGTTGCCATCCCTTTTAGACTAATGGAATTCCACTGTGGTCAATGGATGGCTCCTGATTGACACCAATATACGTGAGATCCGAGTAAGACCCCCATGGAGCAAAGATTGCTGTAGATCATTTCCCTGTTAAACCACTTTGGCTTGTCATGGTCAGTGAAAACTAACACACATACACACACAGTTGCTACTTACCCCCAACGTTTCAACCTCTACCTCCCTTAGTGGGTTGCCAAGCCCCTGGGCTATCTCACTGTAGATGTTTATACGAAAGACTTCCAAATATTGGTATTCTCTGGCGTAAAAACATATGGAGGAATAAATAAAAGTTAAATGTGCTGATTATTTAGGAGGTGATGGAATCTCCTTCCTTAGAGGTTTTTAAGGTCAGGCTTGACGAAGCCCTGGGTAGGATGATTTAGTTGGGGATTGGTCCTGCTTTGAGCAGGGGGTTTGGACTAGATGACCTCCTGAGGTCCCTTCCAACCCTGATATTCTATGATTCTATGATTATTTTTCCACCCAGCGTGTAAGATTCTTGTGAATGGCTTGCCAATGCAGTCCATGCCACCATTGTGTATGTATGTGTAGATGTTACATTCTGCATGCAGGTGCACTTTGGATAATGTCCTCCATTACTATGACCATGTGCAGATGAAATGCCCACTCACTAAGGCATTCCAGCAAAATAGCAACACGGTAGTTGTCCTCCCGCCGCGATGCAGTGTCCCTTTAAGGAGAAGGGATCTTTCTCTCATTCCTTCATCGTAATTACCCACTTATTTTAATTATCGTTCAAATCAGCGTCACACATTTGTAAAGGCCTGAGCCAAGGAGGGTGAACACTGATTCAGCCCAGCAAACTACTGCTGGTGACAGCAAAGTTGATTTCCTTTGTATTTTAAACGTTTCATTTGAGCCAATGCCTCAGAGCGACTCTTCCTCAGTTCAGACCCTTTCTGTGAAATTCAGGGGAGGGATTTGACTCCTTTCCTATCCAAATGAATAGCCCGTCTGTTAATTAGGTGCCATCTGGCTTTTTGATAGACTGTGGAGGCGGTGGGAAAAGACTCTGGGATGGAAGATTGTTCTGCCAGGCCCAGACCTTGTGGAGCTTTTACAGATACCAGCCATGCTCTTTCTTTTGATTTGCTTTGGAATGTTCTGGGTTTGAATTTTGTGCCCATGGAAAGTGTGCGAGGGGGAAGGCGGGAACCTAAACAATATGTAGAGCCAAGCAGAGCCCGGACAGGCGGAGCGCAAGCTTGCCGTGCACACCTCTGCCAGCCAAATAAAAACAACCCCGTTTAGGTTTCTGCAGCGTCCTTGGGAGGCAGTATTGCAGGATGCTGTATGAGGAGAAGTAAGACGGGGAGATAACAATTTACAGATACTGCCATGAAGGCAGAAAGTAGAAGGAGATGGACGTAAATGGGAGGAATCAAAAGAGAGGTAAGATGGAATTTAAAAGTGATAAAGATGCCAATCTGTAACCAGGCCGCAGCAGACTAGTTACATGAGGGCAGAATGGGAGGAGGGAAAAGCGTGTTGGATTCTGGTGTAATGCTAATTAGTTCTGACATGCGGCATCCCTGCTATTCCAGCCCCAAGCCTGTATACAGATACACCAAACCTGACCTGCTCCCCAGCTCTGCCCTGACCTGCAGCATGCCCCAACTTTCTCGTCCAGGGGCCCCCATGTACATCTGCTAATGCACTTCGATCTGCTCTGCGTTGTCCATTCCGGACTAAACCCAGCCCCGCGCAGCTGGGCATTTCTCGTGCAATCACTGACACTGCTGCTGAATGACGTCACATTGCGCAACGGTCTTGTGGGTGGATAAATATCTCCTGGAGACTAACATGGAACCACCGAACCCATTTCCAGTTAAGGCAGAATCCAAATCCAGGTTCTCCAGAGGTAAAATTCTAGTGTATTCCCATTCCCTTCACCTGGTACCCCTACGCCTAATCCACATGGGCTGCTCTTAAACTCATTCTCACATGGAACGGTCCATTGAGTTCACTAGATAGCATTACCCAGCTGCCTGGATATAATGCAGCTACATAGGCTCTGGCACTAGCTGTCGCTGTAAATCAAGAGAACAACTTGTGATCGTACGGGAAAGATTCACAATTGCTGCATTATCATGATGGCCATGCACTGGAAGCATGAAAGGTATCCCCATCAGGGGCAGGTCAGCCTCAGCTGGAAGGGATTAGCATAACTGTTTCATAGTGGAGGCGGACTGGCAGATGACATAATCGCTGTGATGGTTCGGTACCAGTGCACAGCTGGGACCAGGGGAAATTATTCAGAACTTTGAGGTGGAAAACTGGTGGTATTAATATTCAAGGAAAAAAATATCTTGGGCGAGAATTCGGCTTGTTGCAGGCACTAGAGCAGTGAAATCCAACATCCTTCCTGATCAATGCATCTGCATTGTGGCATACACAGCTTCTGCAGAGCTTTAAGCAGAGACAAAAGATTTTCAGTCTCAGTAAGCCCTGGCACAAATTAAGCACTTCACCCCTGTATTGAAGAGACGGCAAAAGGACAATAACTGTAATGCTTTATATAGCGATCAAGAGGATTCAAAGTCTCCTTCTTTCCCACCCTCTTCTCCTTACTGCACCTCCCCATGAATACTGCCTTATTCATGATGCTCCCAGGCTTGTAACAATCTCCCTCTTCTTAGCCACCAAGCTAAGATTCCTCCTCCCCCTTTAAATGATGCCTTGAAATTCACCTTTTCCAAGAATCCTTGCTACGGTGTTGTTCTTACCAATCATCTCTCCACTACCTCCTGTATCTGCCACCTGTTCTGCCGTCTCTATGCTATCCAAGGATGAGGTCTTCAGGGAAGAGATTCTGTCTTGTGTTACGTCGTTGTGTAAAGAGCTGGGCATCGGATGACTGCTGAGTATTAATAGTGTTGTTTTTGTAAGGTATCAGTGTACTGTATACATTCTCAGCAACAAAAACAATAATTTCCTTTTCCCCTCACATAATCCTGCAGCAATCCATCGTGATGAGTCACGGTGAGGAGCCAGGAGAAATTGCACCCAAATCCTGACAGTTCTATTGTTCCGTGTTTATCAGCAAAGGCCAGGAAGGAAGGTTGGATTGTAATCCCAACTCAGCCACTGATGCACTGTGTCATCTTGGGCAGGTTGTTTGGCCTCCTTGTAGCCTCTGTCAACCCCACAGGAAAACTTAACATAAAGCAAGAATGCCCCACCAAGATGGGGAGATGTCGCGTGACTCAGGGTGCACCAGAACCTACATAGGATAGAATGGATTAGACAGGGGGCAGTAGGCCTCAGGCTTCTTGTTAATATCTTAATAATCATCTGCTGCGGGAAGCAAAGCATACGTTAATCAAATCCATGGACGATTCCAAATTAGGAGGGCCCTGCAAACACTATGGAGGATGGAGAAGCATTGCAGAATAATCTAGGGAGTTTAGCAAAGTGGGCAAATAGTGACGGGCTGAGATTTAATTTAGATAAACCTAAGGGAATACACAAAGGGAATACTAATAGCAGGCAACAGTGGGAGAATCAACGAGGGGGAAGGCTTTCGGAGGGAGGGGATGACAAATTGGGCATGAGCACGTAGTGTGGTGCTAAGGCAAAGTGTGTGAACATAGTGTTAGAATGTGTGCCTGTGGAGGGAAGAGCAACAAGAGAATGATTGTTGCCTACAGTTTTTATAAAGTCACGCTTCAGGCCTGAGTGGCAGACGCCGGCTTCCACTTGTGCCCGTGTGAGTTTGTGCTCAGGCACGCTCTGCAAACATGCTTCCCAACACTAAAGCCTGAGTGTACGGGTGATGCCTTCTAGCTCGGTCATGCTCACGTGACAGCACAAGGCCCAGGTGCATCAAGGAATGTTGGACATCTGTATTCTATCACCTGTACACTCAGGTATTAGAATCCATGACCTGAGCACACAGAGGTTAGTGCTGGAAAAGAGCACGTGCATAAGCTCTTGTGCGTGAGTGGAGATTGGGTCCAGGCCCTTGGAACGTTGTGTGCCGTTTGGGCCTGCTCACTGGATATCAAAAAGACATTAATGAGTTGGAGACAATCCAGAGGAGGGCAAGAAATGGAATGAAAAAGTTAGAGAGTGTGACTCTAGGAAGGGAGTTTAATTGAGAAGGGATGACATGTAGCAGCTCTGTATTGGGCAGGTACTTTAAATAATTCCTCTTCCTTTATGTCATTACCCTTTAAGAGGTTAAGGGAGTATAACAAGGGTTAATGGCCTGAGACTAAATAAGAAGAGAATATTTAGGTTAGACATTAACAAAACACTTCTATCCATGAGGCTAATTGGGCAGTGGAATTAGAGGCTGATAGAGGTCGCAAGGATTCCATCTTTAAATGTGTTTGGATGGAATTTAGAAAAAGCAGTTAAGAAGTTAGGGACAGGTTTTTAAGAGTATTTAGGTGCCTAACTCCCATTAATTTCAGTGGGAGTTGGGTGTCTAAATACCTTTAAAAATATAGTCCTTCGTATAGGTCTCTCCTGCTGATGGGAGATCGACTAGATACCCTATGAACTCCTCTCCAACCTTCTCATCTACAAAAACTAAATGCTCATTTGACCTGAGTTTTCTTGCCAAAGATGAACTGATGGCAAATATAATTGTGGTTTAAAATTATTCAGAAAGCTTAGCTTTGTGAATATTTTTAACTCCATGTGCTGATGGAGAACATTTCTCTGTGCATAGTCAATACTAAATATGTACTAACAAGGTATGAGTGGCCAGATTAGTCACATGGTATTCTTTATGTTCTCTGATTGGATGAGGGCAAGAGAACTTCTGGCATGACTACTTGTGTGAATTTAAAATTTGGATTCAGCCTATACATGAGGTTGAAATTCACCTTCTGTGAACACTTGCGCCACTGAAATGTGAGTCCCAAATCAGAGTGCTTTACTCCAGCAGATCAGGGCTGGTGCCACTGAGTTTATTAGGTGCAAAGCAATGGAGGATCACACCCATTAGGGTCATATCCTCAGCTGCTGAAAACCAGAGCGGTGCTTTGAATCGGGTACATTGGCTGGAGCAATGCTGCTTTACCACCCACTGACAATCAGATCTATTGACTTCAGTGGAGTTACTCCAGAGAACAGAAGTTGGCCTGCTGCCTTTTGGGGTGAGACATAGAATCTGGCCACTGAACCCCCAGGTGTTTTGGTGGGAGAGGGCGTGCAAGCCACAAGAGCCTGCAGAATGATGATTGGACAATTATTTTTGTAATTCAGTTCTACATTGTGAAATTATAGTATTTTCAAAGGTACATTGTCACAGGCTGGCTGGCCCCTGTGATTAAAATAGGGCCAGAGCCCCTGTGCCAGAGCAGGTACTCCCAGTTGAGTCACTAAAGGGGGATAGGCTGCACCTGGGCTATAAAGGGTCAGACAGCGCATCAGCAAGGGTAGAGCTAGAAGGGGAAATGCAAAGGGAAGCTGTAGGGAGAGGGGATCTTCCGCAGTGGTCCCTGAGGAAGGGGGCTGGGTTAGGGTAAGAAGACCCAGCTGGAAGTTTTGTTCTACTTTGGGAGAAGGCAAAGGAGGTCAGCCAGGCCTTGTGTCTTATCCAGCTGCTCAGAGAGCAGGAGGTGACAGTACCTCAGGGAAGAGAGGCTGGGCCCAGCTTAAGATTGGGTAGAAGATGGTTTATGTTTTGGAATGTTGTGTTAATTAACAAAAACAAAACAAACAAACAAACAAAACCAAGGTCCCTAGATGGGACAGGCTCTGCAAAGCTTGTTTAAAGAGCCCTGAAGAAGGGGCAAACAGGCAAGGCCCTGCAGAGCCACCTCAGGCCGCAACGGGTGGTTGGGTGACAGCCAGAGTGTTACATCAAAAGCATAATTGTATTGAAGATAAAATAATTGTCTGCGTTGTATGTCAATAGCACAGTTAAGCAGACAAACGCTCTCTGATTAATGTTCCATCTATTTACTCTGCTGGGTGTGGCTGTGCAAAGAATGGTGTTCGACCTTAGTGAGAACTAATGATGAATACCAGACGTAAAAGCCCCTCAGAAATTTAATCACCGTTCTAAAACTGAGCCAGAGAAGGGGAAACACAGCCTTCCCTGAGGTAAACTACAGCATATTTGGTACCTCAGCCAGTTGAGGGCTGTTTTGTAGGCAGTGGAAGCAAGCAGTTCTGTCAGCCAGTGCAGCAAACAGACAAGAAGACATTTCACATCATTGTCCGTGACAGATCCATCAGGTTTTTGTCTTTTTTAAAGGATGTTGGTTCAATAGCTTTTGAAAACTAATTATTTTCCCCAGGAAAGTGTCGAAGGGGCATAGCGCAGACTTTATATAAGGTCATATAACAAAACTGGACCCTTAAAGCACTGAATTCTATACAAGCTTAAGCCTTGCCTCTTGCTAGATAGATAGATAGATAGATAGATAGATAGATAGATAGATAGATAGATAGATAGATATACTTTAAAAAAAACCCTGAAAAGCCGATATGTAATTGAGAGTCACTTAACCTTTGCTCCTGCCTTCAAAAATTGTCCACCAGGTTTCAACACACAGAGATGTTTGCAGAGGCATATCTGAAAACTCAGGGAATATAACGTAAATGCCAGGAGACGCTGAGATGCTATTGATTTATTTCTGGCCGTTAGCTCTAAGACGCCTAGAAAAGAAGCCCATTCTGGCCATAGGTGTAACATGCCACTCTTTGTTCTTCTTCCTGTGTTGGAATGGGGAAGTTCCGGATGCACACGCTGCCGTCACTATGATTGTCATGAACTACAGGTTGGTCTTGGTCAGACATTTGATTAATGCACGATTTGTAGCTCCAAGGGCTGATCAAATTTGTATGTAAATGGAGACAGATGCCTCTTGTAACACCTGTAATGGACTGTCTCAGCCATTAGATCTAGAGAAATCATTTTCCGAGGGTTCCTTCTCTCTAGGGGGAGCTTTTGTTGTATTATTCATGGACACTATTTCCACAGTAAACTCTTGTGTTATGATTACAGCCTGTCGTGCTTGCTCCCCCACCTCCCTCCCCACTTCTCTTGCGCTTTCATGTTTCTTGTTGCCTTGCAAACTTAAAGGCTTGTCTTTTTGAACTCCTTAAGGAGAAAGCATTCTGTAGTGACGAGAACACGGAATACCAACAAACTCTCTCTACATCTCTGATGAAGGGTGAAGATTTCCCAGGATTAATGGGCACATTCTCCTTTCAGCTCATGCACTTAGCTTCCATTAATAATCATGAGGATTACACTTGCATATCACAAAGAAGGAAGAACGCACCCCTCTGTTTTTCACCCCCACTACTCCCTGACTGATAGCTGGTAGCCAGCTGTAATGTCTTGCACCACAATCATCTCTGGTTTCAAAATGTGTTTCCTAAGGGACAGATTCAGCCACCCAGGGACAAATTAATCCCTAGTGCAATTTTTCTAAAGTCTCTAGAGGGACATGAGGGATGCCATAGAATAGCATCTCACTCTGTGAGTAGTACCATGGATTTCCTTGCAGTAAGCTACTATAGGGGTGTAATGGTCTTAATATTTATTACCCATATGGGAGAATATTTTATTTTCCATCTCTTTGTTATGTGTAACATAAATGTATATTTAAAATGAATAGCCTGGAGCCATAGACCTAAAATATACTGAAAACGGCTGTTTGAGAGTATTTCAGGAATAAAAATGAGCATCCCAGGCAGGCCTTGACCATGCAAACATTACCTTCGAGCGTGGGAGTTGTTCCAGCACAGGGCTGGGTCTTAGATTGTAAAAGAGGATGCGTAACAGGGTGGCTTGCCTTTGGGCTGGGAAGCCTGGGGCTTAGCCAGCCCTGCTTACAGAATGAGCCCTGCTGGAGGGGAATCCGAGGTGAAAGGCAGCGGGGGTTGAGAGAGTTAGTGAGACTGCAAGACGCAGGAGAAAGCTCTCCAGGCAGCAAGGCTGGGGAGAGACTCTTACCGAGAAGCAGGGGAGTGACTGACAGCAGACTTTCTGGGAAGAGGGGACTGTGCCCCGCTGAACCTGGGGCAAAGACTAAATAAACGGGAACCCCTCTGAGGATTGCTTGAGTTACTTTGGGAACTGTGAGTTCTCAGGGCCCCGGAAGAGACGGGGCAGCCAGAGAGGCAGGGTGCGGTAGAGCGATTTCTGTCCATGAGGGAGCACTCCAGGCAATCCGTGGCTGCACCAATACTGGGTGCTATAGACCAGCCCATCTTTTCCTGGCATGTGTGTATAGTGCCCAGAGTAATGGGGTCCCGCTCCTTGGTAGCTGCTGTAATAAAGTCAGCTGAATTCATCAAGAGGAAATATAGAGATATTATATCTGGGGTGGGTGGGTAATTTTCCACCTTCAATAATTATCATTTCCATGACTTGTTTCTAAGAACAGACCGCCCCTTGGGCTAGGCCTTGTTTACTGGAACATACAATCCCCGGTGCTGCTATGACATGTTTATAAGAACATATGTTCCCCCTGGACTTTGACATGGTCACATTAACACACAACCCCCTGAACAGCGTTTCAGGCTGTCAGCAAGGGGAAGGATCTGGAAAGGCAATGCCAGTGCAGCCAAGCACATGCATCCCTTACCCTTTACATCAGAGCTTCTCTCGCTTTGTCACCGTCAGAGCCTTCATCTCAGACAACCCTCCTCCCCCCCATTCGCTCCGGCATGGACCCGCCTCCCCGACCGTTCTCAGTAACACAGCCTCCTTGGGGAAGCGACAGCTTCTGCCGAGGAGTAACATCAGGAAAGTGCTGTGTCCCAAGCTGTATTTAACAGCTGGACAGGAGGAGGATGAGCCAGCCCCATGTGACTAGCTGGCTCTCCACACATCACACTTGTTACAGGCATTTCTAAGGTGCGCCTTCCCAGCACACAGGATCTGGCTGATGTTTTCATCTACTGTCATCGGTGGAGCAGCCAGGATAGTGCCTGTGCTTCTCTCCTTTCCATCGTGTGCAGGCTCTGTCCTCTCAAACCGGTGCCAATGGCCCCATATATTTACTGCATTGTTTGGCCGTTGCTGCCTGCCCTGGTAATCTCTGGCACACACATCCATGGCCCCCAGTGCGTTGGCTGCTTGCGCTAGTCTGCAGTGCACTTTAAAGCTGCCACTGGCCCCTCTGTTTTGCACGATCCTGATGCCTGCCCTGCACTCATGTGGCTAGTGCTGCAATAGCTACGTGCCTGAGTCCAGAGAGGTTCCTGGCCTGACTCAGACTGATTTCTGTGTGGACAGAAGCGGGGTTTGGGCGTAAATCTGAGTCACAGCTCACCTTAGCTTTACACAGCTCACTATCTGTGTAATGATACCCTTACAGGCCTCCTCTTCTCCCTGCTTCTCCCGCAGCCATGCCCCCGCTTGCATGTAGGGGCTCTGGTCCATGTTGCCTGTCAGATTGCTGGGGTGGGGCTCTTGAGAAGGGACGCCAGGATTAATTTTTGTGTCATGTATTGTCATCTTCATATTTCCCCTCTGCTGCAGACAAGGGGCTGAGAGGTACTTATAAACCTTCCATCAATACAGGCAGACGGTAACAATAGATTCCAAGTAAAGCTAGCAAGAGTGAGCAAGCCTCAGCCCGGTCCTGCAGGATTCTGTTGCTAACGAGAGCCTTCCTTGTGCAACAGACAAAACTAGTCTCCCAACATGGATGCAAATATACAGGGTCTCCATGCGATCGGTTCCGTTTGCGCACAGCTGTGAGGCCTGGCCCATAAAAACCACCTCTTTGAGCCCAGTACCTGCATTGTATCATTTACGGGGCATTTCATGGCTCTCCAAGACTGGGACACTGAATAATCTGATCTGAGGAGTGGGGAAAACCCACTTTCCATCCAAGGAACAAGAGACTTTGCTCTTTGCCAGCACTATCCAAGGCTCACTTTACATTTCCTTCCCTAGCATGGCTGGGGGGTGTTTCTGGGGGAGGTTGTATCAGCTTATGAGGGAGGTGTGTCAGCATTTGGAGGTGTTGGGGGTAGAGGGAAGGGGCACTTGCAAAATTTGGGGTGTTTGATGAAACAGATGGGTAGGTGGAGGTGTACTAGGTAAGCGCTGGAAAGGCACCAATTCGGCATGTATGCATCTCAGTGTTACAACTGTGTGAGGAGGAGACTCCATCAGTGGGCAGGAGATGTTATGAGGGAAGTGCGTGGGCATAGCTTTAGGAGCAGCCTGGCATGGTGCACTGATGCAGGTCTTAGGAGAAACATGTGTCTTCTTGTTGGGGTCAGCTACATGTTGAGGTCTTTGGCATGCTTCATTTGGAACAAAGAGTTGTTTTAAAGTCCTTGCTAGATGGGGTCTGACAACAGAATAGATTGTTCGTAACCTACCAGCAGGTATCCCAAGAGCTCTCGGTTGCGAGCACCTCAGTTACCTGTACCTGCTGTTTTCTACGATGCTGTTCCTAGACAGACATCCCTCCTCCCCCTGAAAGCAGCACTTCTAGGAACAATCCCTCCTATTACAGCTCTACAGGATAAAAACAAAAAGGCCATTTTGTTTGTGGATCCCTGAAGATCAGTTGGGCGTATTAGACCCCACTAAACAGCTGCAGTAATGACGCTGCAGAGAGTAATTAAACTGAAATGTAACAAGAAATATCCGCTGTGATAGTTAGCATAGACACACCAGTAATTATTATTATGCTAAGCCATTCCCCACAAAGAAAAGATGTACCAGCAGGATGTTAATAATCTGTGTTATATTTCCATAGCACCTGTCATCCCAACAGACCCCAAAGCACTTTACAGAATATACAAGCTTGGACAATATCCCTTCCTCTGTCCTTTGTGGTCAGTTTTGCATGGTCCCCCCTGCACACGAAGCAGGGGTGTGAATTTAATTACCAGTGCCAGAGAGATCCTGGAGATCATGCATATGAACTGCTAAATACCTGGCGAAATAAAGCTGTGTTCCAGGCATTGAAAATAGCCATTGAATTCTGCTTGATTTCCCCCACCCAACTCGTTCATGGGGAAAGTCAGCAGAGCTAACGGGCCCGTGCTAAAATCAAACTCCCCTGGAACGCGAAAAGCAAAGTTTTCTAAAAGAAACATTCACAATATGTGTCTGGTATCAGTAAGAGGGTGCATGTGTTTAAAACAGAGTGGAAAATCAGGTCCACATACCTTTGCCTAAGGTGAGCGGCGTTATCCCTTTAAGGCACAGCCATGCTCCCCCCAGGAGGCAGAATGCCTCAGAAAGCTTCCTGGCACATGGGAGAGTGCATGTGTTGCTCCAGTCCCTTTTGGCATGTCACTTACTGCCCTGCTGCAAGGGCTGGTGCAGAAGGGTGCCATGCATGTGCCCTCCTTGCCCCCGCAGGCTGCTGGGTGCCCCAAAGGGGGCTAGTGGGAGGAGAAGCCATCTTACCATTGAAGGGCCTGCAATTCTGCCTGGCATTATCTCAGGTCAAGTGAGGGGGCAAGTAACTATGTGCCTTCTCTCCCACAGCAGTGCCTTCATGTCTGGGTCAGGCAGGATCTGGCCTCTTGTTGTTTTCATTAAAATCCCCCTGGGGAAATCACGTTGGGCCAGGTCCTGATCACATTTACACCTGTGTCAATCATCAGCAGCTCCATTCCTGTGATTTTATTGCCCATCTTGCAATATCTGGCCCTTTCCTTAAAGTCCCAGTTCCTGGAATCATGGGATAACGCGGGCATCTGTTTTCATAGTGTAATAGGGCGGTCTGTCACCTTTAAGGAGTGGTGTGAACTGGGACCAGCCATCCCCTGTTCCATGACAGAGCCCCCTCAAGGTTCCAGGAGCTCTAGAGCAGAAGCAGATGCTGGCAGACGGGAAGTGGCACCGAGGAAGAAGTGTGTGAGTCCAAGGACTAAGGGAGGCTCTGTGGAAAGAGGGCTGGAATCTGGATATGGGTGGGCTGGGGAAGCCTACCTGCACAGACAATCCAGGAAGTTTTTGGAAAGTGTAGGGGACAATTTCCTGGTGCAAGTGCTGGAGGAACCAACTAGGGGCAGAGCTTTTCTTGACCTGCTGCTCACAAACAGGGAAGAATTAGTAGGGGAAGCAAAAGTGGATGGGAACCTGGGAGGCAGTGACCATGAGATGGTCGAGTTCAGGATCCTGACACAAGGAAGAAAGGAGAGCAGCAGAATACGGACCCTGGACTTCAGAAAAGCAGACTTTGACTCCCTCAGGGAACAGATGGGCAGGATCCCCTGGGAGAATAACATGAAGGGCAAAGGGGTCCAGGAGAGCTGGCTGTATTTTAAAGAATCCTTATTGCGGTTGCAGGAACAAACCATCCCGATGTGTAGAAAGAATAGTAAATATGGCAGGCGACCAGCTTGGCTAAACAGTGAAATCCTTGCTGATCTTAAACGCAAAAAAGAAGCTTACAAGAAGTGGAAGATTGGACAAATGACCAGGGAGGAGTATAAAAATATTGCTCAGGCATGCAGGAGTGAAATCAGGAAGGCCAAATCACACTTGGAGTTGCAGCTAGCAAGAGATGTTAAGAGTAACAAGAAGGGTTTCTTCAGGTATGTTAGCAACAAGAAGAAAGTCAAGGAAAGTGTGGGCCCCTTACTGAATGAGGAAGGCAACCTAGTGACCGAGGATTTGGAAAAAGCTAATGTATTCAATGCTTTTTTTGCCTCTGTCTTCACAAACAAGGTCAGCTCCCAGACTGCTACACTGGGCAGCACAATATGGGGAGAAGGTGACTAGCCCTCTGTGGAGAAAGAAGTGGTTCGGGACTATTTAGAAAAACTGGACATGCACAAGTCCATGGGGCCAGATGCGCTGCATCCGAGGGTGCTAAAGGAGTTGGCGGATGAGATTGCAGAGCCATTAGCCATTATTTTTGAAAACTCATGGCGATCGGGGGAGGTCCTGGATGAATGGAAAAAGGCTAATGTAGTGCCCATCTTTAAAAAAGGGAAGAAGGAGGATTCGGGGAACTACAGGCCAGTCAGCCTCACCTCAGTCCCTGGAAAAATCATGGAGCAGGTCCTCAAGGAATCAATTCTGAAACACTTAGAGGAGAGGAAAGTGATCAGGAACAGTCAGCATGGATTCACCAAGGGGAAGTCGTGCCTGACTAACCTAATTGCCTTCTATGATGAAATAACTGGCTCTGTGGATGAGGGAAATGCAGTGGATGTGTTATTCCTTGACTTTAGCAAAGCTTTTGATACGGTCTCCCACAGTATTCTTGCCGCCAAGTTAAAGAAGTATGGGCTGGATGAATGGACAGTAAGGTGGATAAAAAGCTGGCTAGATCGTCGGGCTCAACGGGTAGTGATCAATGGCTCCATGTCTAGTTGGCAGCCGGTTTCAAGCGGAGTGCCCCAAGGGTCGGTCCTGGGGCCAGTTTTGTTTAATATCTTTATTAATGATCTGGAGGATGGTGTGGACTGCACTCTCAGCAAGTTTGCAGATGACACTAAACTAGGAGGCGTGGTAGATACGCTAGAGGGTAGGGATCGGATACAGAGGGACCTAGACAAATTAGAGGATTGGGCCAAAAGAAACCTGATGAGGTTCAATAAGGACAAGTGCAGAGTCCTGCACTTAGGACGGAAGAATCCCATGCACTGCTACAGACTAGGGACCGAATGGCTAGGTAGCAGTTCTGCAGAAAAGGACCTAGGGGTCACAGTGGACAAGAAGCTGGATATGAGTCAACAGTGTGCTCTTGTTGCCAAGAAGGTTAACGGCATTTTGGGCTGTATAAGTAGGGGCATTGCCAGCAGATCGAGGAACGTGATCGTTCCCCTTTATTCGACATTGGTGAGGCCTCATCTGGAGTACTGTGTCCAGTTTTGGGCCCCACACTACAAGAAGGATGTGGAAAAATTGGAAAGAGTCCAACGGAGGGCAACAAAACTGATTAGGGGACAGAGCACATGATTTATGAGGAGAGGCTGAGGGAACTGGGATTGTTTAGTCTCCAGAAGAGAAGAATGAGGGGGGATTTGATAGCAGCCTTCAGCTACCTGAAGGGGGGTTCCAAAGAGGATGGAGCTCGGCTGTTCTCAGTGGTGGCAGATGACAGAACAAGGAGCAATGGTCTCAAGTTGCAGTGGGGGAGGTCCAGGTTGGATATTAGGAAACACTATTTCACTAGCAGGGTGGTGAAGCACTGGAATGCGTTACCTAGGGAGGTGGTGGAGTCTCCTTCCTTGGAGGTTTTTAAGGCCCGGCTTGACAAAGCCCTGGCTGGGATGATTTAGTTGGGAATTGGTCCTGCTTTGAGCAGGGGGTTGGACTAGATGACCTCTTGAGGTCCCTTCCAACCCTGATATTCTATGATTCTATCATTGCACAGCCTCAGGAAGGAAGGCTGTCTACACCCTTAACCAAAGGGAAGGAATTGAATCCAGGAATAAGGGGTGAGCTTGAAGCCCCAAGAGGAAAGGGTTGGACCTGAAGGGCCAATGGAGCAAAGACTTAACACATTAGAGACCCCAAGAAGAGGAATGTTTCTTTGAGTACCCTAAACTGTGAATAAGTTATTGGGAGATCCAGGAAGGGCAGCTGCCCGCTATACAGAGAAAAGCTGGAAAACGTGACCTGAGTGTGACCCTAAAGGCTCCAAACCCAGAAGGCAAAGCAAAACAAACCCCAACTTATTTTTTTTTAATTCATGATTTTGGGGGCCAGACTCATGATTCTGGAACACTTGGCAATACTGAATTGATGTAAAAGTAGTATGAGAAGGAGAACCAGGTTATGGGACTGCTCTTGGCCCACACTCCAGTGTGGGGGAATCCCAGGTGGCAGTCAGAAAGCTGCCTCTGTAGCCACGTCCCCAGAACGAAAGAGAATACCCATTGGAGGGGCATGGCCGGAGTGGTACTGGGCTCCACAGAACTCTGACCAGCATAAGGACCCCTGGTGGGGTTGCCAACTTTCTAATCGCACAAAATCAAACACCCTAGCCCCACCCCTTTCCCGAGGCCCCGCTCCCACTCACTACATTCCCCCTCCCTCGGCGGCTCGCTCTCCCCCACCCTCACTCACTTTCACTGGGCTAGGGCAGGGGGTTTGGATGCAGGAGGGGGTGAGGGCTCTGGCTGGGGGTGCGGGTTCTGGGGTGCAGCCGGGGGATGAGGGATTTGGGGTGCAGAAGGAGGCTCCAGGTTTGAGGGGGCTCAGGGCGGGGGCAGGAGCTCGGGGTTGGGGCACAGGCTTACCTCGGGCAGCTCCCAGTCTGCGGCACAGCAGGGCTAAGGAAGGCTTCCTACCTGTCCTGGCACCGCGCTGCACCCCAGAAGCAGCCTGCAGGTCCGGGTCCTAGGTGCGGGAGCCAGGGGTCTCCACGTGCTGCTCTCACCCCCAGGCAGGGCCCCACCCAGCTCCCATTGGCCATGGTTCCCGGCCAATGGGAGTGTGGAATTGGTGCTCAGGGCAGGGGCAGCATGCAGAGCCCCATGCCGCCTTCCCCCACCCCCCGCCTAGGAGCCGGACCTGCTGGCCACTTCCGGGGTGCAGTTCGGTGCCGGGACAGGTAGGGACTAGCCTGCTTTAACTCCACTGCACCGTCGACAGGACTTTTAACGGCCCGGTCAGCGGTGCTGCCCGGAGCCGCCAGGGTCCCTTTACGACCAGGCGTTCTAGTCGAAAACCGGACACCTGGGTCACCCTAATCCCTTAAGGGCCCTTAACAACAGGGAACCACGTAAAGAATGCCAAAGGTTGAATCAATCTCTAGTAATCCTAGGGATCAAGGAGTTCCTCTTGGCCTCTCCCCACCTCAGAGCATGTGTCCAGCAGAAAGAGTTTAGCTGGACTCAAAGATCAGGGCCTACATCTGCCTGTAAATCACCTGGCATGCTGTTGAGCTACAAGATGTGACAATAATAACCATATGCATGCAAAGGGGCAAATATAGGCTCCTTGTATTTCTTCTAATAGCCTGGGATCTTAAACTGGTTGCTGCTGCTTGATTGTCTTGCTTACAAAAGCATCGTTGTTCTCCTTTAAGGAGAGTTGCATTTGGAGCTTAAATGTTTTCAAAGGTAGCAAAAAACTGTTGACAGCGAAGTAGGGAGGCAGTTTGTAACCCCCTTGAGTTTGCACAAGAGGAGCTAGATTCATTTTGGTGGGACAGAATGAAAAAATAGTCAAAGCCATGCTATTAATAGGGACTGTCCCTTCCAAATAGGGGCAGTTGCAATGTCTGATATTTGGCAGCATGCCTTTAAGAGTGATTTTTCTATCCTCCTAGCCACATGTGCTGATTCTGGAGGGTGACATCAGAAAACTTTTTATTAGTATTCACAGATGTGACAGGTATCAAATGGTTGTTTTTGCTTCTTTGCCCAGTGCAGGAGCAGCTGTGGTTTCCATGTCTCTTTGCAAAAGCACTCTTCCTTTTCTGAGCGCAAGGCTCTTGGGTTTGCATTTGTTTTTCTTTTTCTATCATTTGCGTCAAAATGCACGCTGAAGATTTTTCTTTGAAAAGGAAAACAAAAATAGGAAACTATAAATGCTTTTTTCCCCTTCTCCCGTGAAAAAGAATCCTGTGTCCCCATCCAATATGTCTGATCCTGATTGTAGATATGACCCAAACTGCTTCCGTTCTGATGGATTTGCAGATAGTTCATTTATCCCTTGAGAGGACATACTCATTAAAGAGAGAGTCTGGAACCCACCTGCTTCCTCATCCCCCTCCTTTTCCCAGGAAGTCTGGGGTACCAGAAGCTGAGAGAATTTACTACTGTGATAAATTGCGGAGGGACGGAGAGAGGAGTAAATATCAACCCGGAAAAGCTATCCTGATTCCCTTCAGTGTTGCTCTTGCTTTTCATATTTGGGAAGAAAAGCTCAGTTTGGCTGATCAGTATTTTCAGCCTGCTCCCTCAGCAGCCCCAGACATTCCATGCCCA
Organism: Chrysemys picta bellii; assembly: GCF_011386835.1. NCBI lineage: Eukaryota > Metazoa > Chordata > Testudines > Emydidae > Chrysemys > Chrysemys picta. The sequence continues at coordinate 105,948,072 of NC_088798.1, forward strand.
CATGGGAGAGGAAGCAAAGCGTCCCGTTTCCCATATGGCTGTCAAATAACGTGCAAATGGATATTGTAGGAGGTGATGATCATGTAATGAATTTCAGGGACATTTGGAATGGAAAAGACAGAAGTAGATGGTGTCAAGTATCAGAGGGGTCGCCGTGTTAGTCTGGATCTGTAAAAGCAGCAGGGTCCTGTGGCACCTTCTAGACTAACCGATGTATTGGAGCATGAGCTTTCGTGAGTGAATACCCACTTCGTCGGAAGTAGCTGGGTGGCTCAGGGGAATACAAAGATTTCCATGCGGATGGTAGGTTATTCTTGCAAAACCATTTGCGCTTGATAATGACAGTCATTGCTGGCTATTTATTGGCATATGTGAAAGGCTGGGAGTGAACAGATGTCCCTGTCTCAAAAACCACTGTAACGCAACCTGCTCCATGGCTGGCCAGTTCTCTGGAGAGGCCATGGACAGACTGGGAAGAGTCTAAAAGCGAACCTCTGACCTGAAGAGAAAATGGCTGCACCAATAGGGTGAGGCTTGTTGGAAGCATGCGGGGTACATGCTTGCAGCATGGCTCTGAACGCTATGCATGCTCAGCAGAATAATACGGATGTTTTTTTCTGGGCAGTGAGACTGTCAACCAGCACTTGTCCCCATGCCAGTGCTAATGAATCCAGGCTGGCCAGTGCTGTGTCATCCCTGAAAAGGCCAAGTTGCAGAAGCAGCCCTTCGGTGACTGACACCACAGAGAGAGACTGTCCTGGGGATTCAGGGCCAATACTTTTGGGGATTCCCTACAGCTAACTGGCATGTGATGGAAATCAGGGGAAATCATATTGGATTTTGTTATTAAAACTTAGAAGGAGGGGACCCAACCTTGGAAACTGTAGGGATCATTGATGTCTGCATTAGATAGGCATCTTCCAAGCAAATTCATTTCCTTCATGAGACCATGTTACAGTTCAGTGATTATGTAACAACTTTGTTTTCAGGTCAGTAAGGGCCCTTGAATGTGCTGTACAATCTGTATTCACCTGTCTCTAGACCAGTGGTGGACAACCCGCTGGTGGGCTGCAAGACAGTTTGTTTAATGGACCGTCCACCAGCATGGCCGCCCACAGCTCCCAGTGGCTGCGGTTCGCCGTTCCCGGCCAATGGGAGCTGCAGGAGTGGGAGTTAAGCACTGTATCACTCCGCTCAGGATACCCGGACCTATAAGCTACTCTGTTACCTCTTGGCCTCAGCAAGGGAGAGCGTTGCTGGAACTTGGACTGCCTGTCAGCTCCCTGCCACACCTGTCTGTCCACTCACCAGCAAACTCCACAAGACTCTGTCAGGCTAGCCCTAGCCCTGCAGGTAACATTCAGTGAAGCCAAGTTCCTGAGTTCCGGAGAGACGTCCTTCTGCAGCATCCAGTCCCTCTCACTGGACATTCACAGAAAGTTCACTGCCTCCAAAGAGACCATGCACACACCAGCTCATTGGCTCACTGAGGACACACTCTTTACCTTAAACCATCTCAGTGCTGTGTTTGCAGTAGAACTAAGAATAGGTTTATTAATAAAGAACAGAGATTGAAGTGATGCTAAGCAGAGCTAATAAAAAATGGTTACAAATAAAACTCACTTCCTAGTGTCAAAGACTTCACTTCAGCAAGTTACAATCTTTGTCTACACAGCTTTCTCACTTACATCAAGCCACCAGAATCTCCACCCCAGCTGAAAGGAGGATCCAGCATTCACAGAATTTGAGGGTGCTGTCACCGCCATCCCCTAAGTGATCGATAACTAAAATATCTTTTTGCTTCCCTTATAATTCCCAAAGTCCACTGTCTTTGTCTCAAAAACTAGGAAGACCACTTGGGGGTTCAGATTCTTGGTGTGCCCACCAAGCTGTTTCCTCCGCTGCTTGTTAGCTGGATTGCTTTGGTTGCCTTATATATAATTGTACTTTCATTGTTTATGGTTTACAAAGCTTGACCCAGACAGGCAAATCCACATTCCTTGGATGTGGTAGGTTTGCCTCCAAAACATGTTTTAAGAACATACTTTCAGCACTCATACATAATTCTTTATACACAACCCGTACCTATATTCATGACCAGCACATCACCAGTTTTTATATGATACTTTAGAAGACACTGTTTGGCTAAGTATTTAGTGTGTTGAGTGCGCCCTTTGCCAGTTGGCATAAAGGGACTTTTCATAATAATATTAATTAATAATCTGGCCCATGTGGCCTGACCCTACTCCCGTGGAAATCATTCACAACCTTCTTGTTAATTTCATCGGTGATCAAGCTCCTAACCTTTCTTTGCGTCAGTTTTCCCATCTGAAAAATGAGGATGATAATATGTAAGCATCTTTGTAAAGCATTTTGAACATCTTTAGATCTCAAAGTGTTGTATACAGTGAACCAGATTTTCAGCTGGTGTCAATCAATATAGCGCCATTGAATTCAGTGATTTATACCAGCTGAGGAGCTGGTCCATTAGATATTATTATTAATTATTATTAATGATAAACCATGTCTTAAAATGAGTACACAATGTATGAGACTCACTCCATATGCAGGAGCTTTGGGATTCCTATAATTATGTACAGTACCAGCTAGTAGAGTTGGTTGGAAATAGATTTTCCATTCTGTAAAATTTTGAGATTTTGGGGGGGGGGAAATGAATCCTGAATTGGGACAAAACTCAATTTCAAAACTTTTCATGAAATGAAATTCCCCAAAAAATTGTTTGGGGTCAATGGAAGCATTTTGATTTTGACTCTTATTTATATTTTTTTAACTTTTTTTAAATAAAGTAAATTTTGAAATAAATTCATTTTGAAACAAAAAAAATAATCAAAATTTACATTCCAAAAATATCAGAATGGGACTCTTCAAAATGGTATCTTCCAATTTTTGTTCAAAACAAAATGTTGTTGAAATCAATAAGATTTTACACAGATTTTGGTTTTGTCAAAATGGCATTTTCTGATGGGGAAACTTTTAATGAAAAGGTTTTGATCACCTCTACCAGCTAGTATGTTTTCAACATTCATTTTTTCTTCTGCAAAATCAATAGATGTGCCTATGTACTTAATTATCTCAGCCATTGTGGGAGGTGTCTTCGGTTCACGTATTAATTTTACCTTTTGACTAGTGAGACAGCAGCAGTTTTCAGGGAGAAGAAGAGAATAAATCACTCGATGCCGTTGACTGGAGAAACATTGTGGCTGTTCAGATGATTTTGTGGCCATCACAATATCTCCTGCAGTTGCTGTCACGCCCCTGAGAACCCAGATCCCACGCGCGTTGCAGCTGACAGGCTGTGAATCATGGAAATGAAGTGGCTGTGTGGGAGATTCCAGTCACCGCAGTTGGGTGATCTCAACCCAGCAATGATTTTGGATGGCATTTACGTGCAAAGTAGTAATCTGTGTAATTTGGATTTAAAAAAGACACCCCTTGATATTTCAGTCCTGGGATACTCTGGACCTAAAGCCTGAGCAGGACGTCTCATGAACAGACCAGTCAGAGCAATGAATTCATGTGTTTCAGTCAACAGTCACAGTTACTGTAAAAAACACACACATACTGAAGGAGCCAGGATTAGAATCCAGATCTTCTCACTCCAATAGCACAGGCCTCTGCCACTGGAGATATAGAAGCCTCATAGCTAGCAGTAATACCCTTTCCCTTATCCTCTCTGTAGGCCTCCCACTGGATGGTGACATCACATGCATTAAGCCAGTGCATTGCACTGTTGACCAAATGATTTACTTTTTATATATATTATCATAGCACCTAGGTGCCCAGTTGTCGACCAGGACCCTACTGTGCTCGGTGCTGTACAAACACAGAACAAAAAGGTGGCCTTACAATTAAGGTATAGGACAAGAGACAACGGAAGGATGGGAGCATACAAAGAAACAACGAGACAATATTGGTAAGGAAGAGAGGCCGTGAGATCTGTGCACCAGTGGCTTAGCAGTTGTCAAGATTTTTGTAGGTTTCACAGCAAAGGAGTGTTGGGATTTGAAGGAAGGGAATGCGTTAGTTTTGTGGATGTTTATGAGACGCTCCTCCCAGTGTGAGGGACAGCATGGGAGAAAATTCAACAAGTGGGTAATGGATGCTGTTACCATGGGATGATTGAAGACAGGAGTCAACATCTCAACAGTGAATGGGAGATAATCTATGAAGGGCCTTGCAAGTGAAGAAAAGTAGCTTATGTTTGATGTGATAGAGACAGGGGAGCCAGTGGAGGGTTGCAAAGAGAGGGGTGACATGGTCAAAGTGACAGGCTAGAGAAATGATCTTTGCAGCAGCATTCTGACTGTGTGTGAGTGGGAGAAGATGGCTGGCCAGGCCAGAGAGAAGGATGAGGTAATTGAGAGATGAAGTGATAAGAGCATGGACAAGAGTTTTAGCTGTGTGGCTGGATAGGAAATGCCATATGTTAGAGATGTTATGCAGAAAGAATCGGTGAAATTAAAACATATCCTGGATGTGAGGACCTAGAAAGAAATCTCAGCTGAGTAGGATACCTATGTTATGGGCCAGAGTGACAGGCAGAATGGCGGTGTTTGTCCACAGTGATTGACAAAGGAGGTACCCGGGAGGGCTGGGGAGATTGAGTTCTGTTTTAGCCATGCTGAGCATGGTCCGGCAGCTAGACATCCACAAGGAGATGTCAGAGAGAGAGGCTGAGATTTTAGTTTGGACAGAAGGAGACAGGTCTGGAGTAGAGAGGCAGATCTGTGAGTCGTCAGCATAGAGGTGGTAGTTGAATTTGTGTTTGTGTAGTAAGATGAAGAGGGAGAAGAGAAGGGACCAAGGACAGAGCTCTGTAGAACCCCTGCAGAAAGCTGGAGGGCAGATGTGAAAGATCCTCTGAAGGATACACTGAAGCAGCACGTAGAGGGTTAGGAGAACCACCAAGAGAGGACAGAGTCACAGACGCTGGGGAGGGCAAGATTTCAAGAAGAACACAGTAGATGATGTCTCTTAAAGGCAGCTGACAGGTTAAGGAGGATGGAGATGGAGTTCTGTTTCTTAGATACAGCCAAGAAAAGGTCATGAGAGACTTTTTGGCGACAGCCGTTTCAGTGGAGTGCAAGGGATGGAGGCCAGATTGGAGAAGGTCTAGGATGGAATTGGAAGAGAGGAATCCAGACAGCAACTGTAAATTTTTCAATTAGCTTAGAGTTGAAAGGGACCAGGGAGATGGGGCGGTAGTTGGAGAGGCAAATGGGACCAAGATGGGGTTTTCTTAAGATGGAGAAGGCTAAAGCATGCTTGTCTTGTGAGCCAAAGGAGAGTGAGAGAGTAAGAGGGAGAGGATGAGAAGGAGATAAGGAGATGGGAGCAAGTGGAGGGTTTGGAGGAGAAACTTCTGCATCTGTGATGGGAGGAGGAAAGGAAGGTGAGCCGGGGGAGGGGAAGGTCACCATTGTATCTTGTATTCCTAAGCTCTGTCTGGCGTCTGTCTACAGAAGCTGTCAGATTACGGCATAGAGTCTGGATAACAAGGCTTCTTGCAGGGGGACTGGATGGCACCCAATCCTCCTGCTGCTGCAGAGACATGGCACTGAGCAGCCTGCCTGCAGCCAGCAGTGCCCCCTGCTTTGCACACACTACATGGGGCAGCAGATCCACTGCTGGTGTCAATGGTCATAGCTCTACTGACATCCCCTGCTGAAGTTCTGCCCCAGGGGCTCTAAATAACCCCTCCTGCTACTAACTCCCCCTCCTACACTTATGCATGTGCACGCACAGAATGACTTTCCAGGGAAGTATCCAGCCAGGAGATACCTTCCATGGAGATGACAGAATGCTGAGTCGCTTGGCGCGCTGGACGTGTGGCTATTTCAACATTACTTTGGCCTTGTCTACCAGCATAACACGCCGGCAGGATGCAAGTGTCATATCCTTGTCTAGTGGCTGGTCCACTATAGGATAACAGCCTACTACCGCTGCGAGCTAATGCGGTTACCGACTTAGATATCTTGATCTAGAGAAGTATATGATGCTAAAAGTCTTGGGTTCAGAACCTGCCGCTGACCCATTGCACACGACTATGGAATAGGGGCTGCCCTTCTGTTTCTAAGAGTGCTGCAAAATTAATGTAATTAAAGAACCCGCACAAAGTGTATTTGATTCTACACCATTTTGTGCAATGTAGCAAATAGTGAATCTCAGTTTTAAAACACCACCGTTTTTCTGCTCACACACTGCAAGCTGACATGGGGGAAGCAATCTCACATCAGGCTCCATCAGAGCATCTCTCTTACTGCTGATGGAGTCGCTCTCCCCCTAATTAATATTTTATCCTGTTGATGCAGCTTGTCCACTTATTTTCCCAGTTGTTTGCTGTATGGATTTCCCAAATTGTTTCCTCGGGGCACTCGCAGAATCAAGATCTTGCATCTCAAAATCTCCTTGCAGCTCAATTATTGAAATTTCTTGCTGTAAAATGTATGCGTTTTTAATTAAACGCAGCAAAAATAGCCTGGAGGAAGTCTGAAAGTGAGAGGAACATTCTGCTAAAAAAATCCAACTCGACTGGAAGTTGCAGCATTAGGAATTTCTGACACTACCGAAAACCCTTCCCTAGTGGGGTGCAGGAACCAGGGCACTATATGGAGAAGGCTGCATTATAATAACAATGCCTGAAGCTGAAGCCACCAGGGAGGCCATCTGCTGGGGAAATGTCCCCAACTGAACAGCAAAAATAGGTGTTACAACACTCAGTCTACTCCGGGGTCAGCATGGCACATTACAGGAAGCTGCAGAATTAACTAACTCACAATAGTGGGACCTGTAGGAGAAAAACCATTCTATGCTCCATGGCCAGTCATAGAGAGCTAGGAACCTGTCTTGCTTCAGAGCCCATGCCTTGCTGTCTATAGGACAATAATCCTAAAGTATGGCTTTTATGGGGGTTTTGATTCATGATGCATAGTGGCCCAGCCGAGAGCATTAATTTGTCATGGGCTCCCCCCATCTATGCAAACTTCTGACCAGCCAAGAACATTCTCACAGGATCACCTGCAACCTGGAGGAAAGCTAGTCCTTGAATTGATGCACTCTGTGAAGCTGTGGTGAGGAATTCTCAGTGACTAGCATTGCAGACGGTCCAACCCTGGGCACACACATACCCACAAAAGGGATCGCCAGCGCAAATATGACTTGAAACGCACAACACGCTGATGATTTTGTTGATGTAAGGGAGGACAATTGGATCATGGGCCGGAAGTGCAAGGTAGTTAGTCTGTCCCCTATCTGTGAACAAGGGCCCCCTGAGCCCATACAGAATCCTATTAAATTGAATGAAATGCCATACAGGTCGGGAGGAGCGGGACGGGGCTGTGCTAGCAAATCCAGGTGCAAAATTGAGGCCTAAATATATAGCAGGTGTACAGATTCCTTTTGGGATGATTATGTAACAGACACATGATTGCCCTCTGACATTTACAATGGCGATGACTTGGTTGTTGCATTGAATGGGATTCCCAGACTCTGCTAAACCTGTTAAGCCTCTTTAAAAAGCCCCGTTGTTTTATAATTTAAACGTTACTAATTTCCCAATAAATCTCCGTCCCATTTACATACAGCCATGCAGGAATTCTATATACAGCGGGACCTCATTCTGCTGCCCTCCGAGTTGTAGGCTTTCCAGTTCACACACACAATTGGCTGTGCCTCTTCACCTCCCAGCAGAGATTTCATATTTATTCAGAATCAGAATAAAAACTGAAATCTTTGAAGTTCTTCATAAAGGAAAATTCCCAGGTAAAAATTGTTTTGAAATTGATTGAAATGTTTCATTTTGGTTTGGAATTTTTTGTAAATGTTGTGTTATATTCTACACTGCAAAACTGAAACAAAAAACCAACCTGCAAAGCGATTTCAAAATGAAAAATTGATATATATTCCATTCCAAAATTGTCAACAGGATATTTTGACACTGTCAGAACATTTCCCTCAGTTTTCTTCTGATATAAAATTCTGGTGAAATTGGCCCAATTTCATCAAATGTTTTAACCTCAGTGAAAATGCGGGTTCCAACAGACTATGGCTCCAGTAAGTACAAAGATTTCTAGGGGAGGAGCTAAGGAAGATGGACTGCATGCCTTTCACACTGCTTCCCCTCTCATCACAGTGAAAAATTCAGAAGGATTTTATACAAAGCAGAAACTGTGGCAGATCACAGTTTGAAATGAGACTTGTGTTATCTTTTCTGCCAGCCTCCCCCTTGAAATGTAAATAAATAAGGTCAGAGACACAGATAATGAGACCCAAGGGTAAGTGAGTAAAAACCCAAAGTCATGTTTTCTTAGGCTGTGTTGTTGCAAAAAGCCAGATGAGCAGCTGTATAAGAAGAAATTAGACCTCTGTACCCACGCAGCTGAGCTGAGAGTTGCCCTAGAGAAATAGTGGTGCTAATGAACAGTAGGGTAAAGAACAAACACAAACAGTGGCATCCAGGATCCTGCAAAGACCTTCCCCGGCTCACTGCTGACACCTGAGCAAAAACCCGCCTGGGACTCGGCTGCTCCATGGCCTGTAACTAGGCTTGGCAGAATTTGAATGTGTATAATTTTGATGGATAATATTATTTTTAAGTATTTTCATATTAAACTTCAATTTTCACAGCTGCATGAAATTATGGGGGATCTGACAATGGGGAAGGGTCAGACAATAATTATTTAATCGCTTTATAACCGCTAAAACCCAAATTGCCAATGTCGTCTGTCAAATTATACAAAGTAAATACCCTTACATCAAACCCTACTAAGTTCTCAGGCAGGATTTTTCTTACTTTGCGTATCTGTATATTTCAAGTATTATCAAGGGAAATATCTTTTCGTTGGCTTGCGTGTGGAGGGAGAATCCACCTTTATCAACATCTAGCGATAAAAATCTAATCCTCTAAGCCTACCTATAACAAGCTTAAAAGAGGTCTAGTGGGACTGAGATTTTAGTGGCGATTACAAAGACGTTCTGAGCTTCCTGTCTGTCAGAAGAGCTGCTGACTCAACATTCAATAAGGCAGGACAGGAACACTCTGGCTGCGCCGTGCATAGCATTTTAACTAGGAACTAGCCATCCCCAAGGGAGAAGGGAAGCTGCAAAAGCCCTTTTGTCATAAGGGGCAGTAGATATCTAAACAGCAGGCCTGTCGGATTCCTCCGTTCATAACGTGCCTGCATCCAAATGAGAGTGAATTGTTTTCATGCTGGGAATGGTGTCACCCTGCTATTGTATGTGCTGCACTGGGGGGGTTTACATTCCCAGGGCCGCAGCTTTCCGATGGGGAGCAGGGTGCAGCGTTGCAGCATCCTGATGGGAGATGTAATTCTGATTCTGTGGGAGGAGGATTTAGGTGAAGTCTTCTCACGTTTTGTTTCCTGCATGGCGTTCTGAATGTTCCAACAGGCTCCTTTGTGCTTGGTCTTATTGCTCTATAAGATAATGCCTCTGTCGTTGCCTATGTCAACACTCTAATGGGACTGCAGCTGGGGTTCACCCGCTTGTCGGAAACCGTCTTTGGCAAGATTTTGCTTAAAGACGTTTCAGCAGAACCCGTAACCAAGGTAGTTTGTACCTTTAGTTGGGAAGCAGGAGGGCTCAGATGTCAGGATTGCTCAGCCCACCTGCAGTGGCAATGTGCAGGTTCTTTGCCTCTCCTTACACCGTCGGGTACGGAGGAGCACAAAAGCCAGAGGAGTTTCAATTTTTGTGTGAGTCTGCTGCAACGGTAATTAGCTTCCCATTCTCCGCCCTGGTGCCTTTGGCCAGGAGAGCTGTCAGGGAACTGCTCAGCAGCTCTATTGTGAAGTTAACACAAGCTCCCACCCTGCATATTAACCCTGCCTAGTTATATTTATTTCAAAATGTCTGTGTTGGGTGCAGCTCCTCTGTGCCTCATGTGGATGAAAACACCCAGTTACAAATCAGCCTGGTATAATAGAAGCTCCTGCTTGTTAACAAGAACAACCTGAGAAGATCCAGTTTACTAAAAGAAAAGCACATGGGTGCCACTTGCAGATTGCATTGATGGGTCTGTGCAAAGATAGAACACTGCTATTTTTGACAGAGGAATTGCTATACAAAAGGCATTCGTAAATCAAATGCACAGATAAAAGGCCGGAAGGGACCACTGTAATAATGTCATCTGATCTCCTGTATGGCACAGACCATAGGACTTCCCTGAATTAATTCCCTGTTTGAACTAGAGCAGATCTTTTAGGAAAAACATTCAATCTTGATTTAAAAGTTGCCAATGATGGAAAATCCACCACAATCCTTGGGAAATTGTTCCAGTGGTTAATTACTTTCACTTAAAAATTGTGCTTTATTTCCCGTCTGAATTAGTCTCGCTTCAACTTCCAGCCATTAGATTGTGTTAGACCTTTGTCTGCTAGATTTAAAAGCCCAACATATTTTTTTTCCCTCGTGTAGGTGGTTATAAACTGTGATCATCACTCCTTAAACTTCCCTTTGTTCAGCTAAATAGATTAGACTGAGCTCCTTGAGTCTCTCACTGTTACTTTTTCAAATTCTTTAATCATTCTCATGGCTCTTCTCTGAACCCTCTCCCATTTATCAACATCCTCCATGAACTGTGGACGCTAGAACTGGGCACAGTAGCCCAGTAATGGTAACACTGAAAAAACCCACTGGCAGTTTCATCTTTAAATATGAATTCCACCTTTAAGTCCTGAGTTTCTGTTTCCTGTTTGTTTAGCATGGCTTTGCTTCCTTCTTTGGCTGAGTTAAAGCGCTAACCCCTGAACCAGCAAAGCACTTAAGCATGTGCTTAACTTTAACTAGATTCGCTGACATCAGTGAGACTATGCTCATGCTTAATGTTAAGCATGTGTTTAGGTACTTTGCTGGATGGGGCCGTAGCTGACATTTGGGACTGTGAGTGTATAGGGGCATGTGCGGGGAAAGAGGGCTGATGTTTTTCTATTGCTATCACTTAGCTCAGTGATTCTCAAACTAGGGCCGCCGCTTGTTCAGGGAAAGCCCCTGGCGGGCCGGGCCGGTTTGTTTACCTGCCATATCTGCAGGTTCGGCCGATCGCAGCTCCCACTGGCCGCGGTTCGCCGCTCCAGGCCAATGGGGACTGTGGGAAGCGGCGTGGGCCAAGGGATGTGCTGGCCGCCCTTCCTGCAGCCCCCATTGGCCTGGAGCAGCAAACCGCAGCCAGTGGGAGCCGCGATCGGCCAAACCTGCAGATGCGGCAGGTAAACAAACTGGCCCGGCCCGCCAGGGGCTTTCCCTGAACAAGCGGCGGCCCTAGTTTGAGAACCACTGACTTAGTTGGATGCTCTGTTTCTGTTACAAATGTTTGCAAAGACTTTAAAGACACAGAAGAGCTCAATTGAAAACTTGCCCATAGAAATCATCGCTTCACTCACACCTACGTTGTGATTTACACACTGTCCCATTCACACGCAGAGCACTTAAACTAGTTTGAAACAGGAGAGGAAGCTGTTGCCCTGGAGAGAGTCCCAAAGACCGACTTTCAAAGCTTGACTTCATAAAACTTTGAAAAAACTATTCCCCCATCCCCAGCCAAGAGGAGCTAGTGGGAGTCTCTGCTGCAGGTGATCCTTCCATGTTCATTCATCTCCAGCCTCCTGGGGAGCAACCTATATATCTTACTGTGCTGCTATCATTTAGCCCCCCTGGAAGGAACTCTTGAGCAAGATTTATGTGAAATCAATGCAGCAGCTTCTCCTCCTTCCAAAGGGTGAAGTCCCGACGATTACTGGACCCGTCTTCGGCACTGAGTTGGCATACGCTGGGAACTGCTGGCTTCAGAGATGCAGTCACTGCCACGGGCAGCCCAAAAGGGCTGACTTTGCGTGGGAGAAGAAAACTTAGTTCCATGTTGCTGCTGACATTCTGTTGGCTCTAGGGACACTCGGAAACCAAGTGGGGGGTCCTGATTTTCCTCTTGAAAATATAAAGAATGGAGGAGACTTTGGGCCCGACCCTGTGACCTTGCTGTTTTGCCTGAGCAAGGAACGCAGGATCGGGTCCTTTATTGAAGTTACTCGATGGTATTGCACTCACTTCCTTCTGTTCTTGCTGTATTTAGGGCTAGATTGTGTCCTCCTTGTACACCGATGTGCAAGGGAGCACGGAGGAATAAGGACCCCCCTTGCATGAGTGTGTAAGACCTACTCCATCTTGCATCTGGGTCGGTTGAGCGCAGCCCCATCCTTTGGATACTCCTCCCGACCTTCACGAACAAATGGTCATGGAGTGCCTAGAGTCTTTGTTCTAACACCCGGTGCACTGGTCAGGAATTCAGGGCTGGTGGGATGGGACAAGCTGCAGCCTGCGAAGGGCTGATGCAACATACTTACTCCCAGGAGAAGCTGAGAAACAATTCTTCCTCCGGGCCCAGGCAGCTACACACCACCCACTACTCAGCGCTGAGCCTTGCGGCTGGAGCCAGACCTTAGTTATTAGTCAAGAAGCAAAAATCAGCAGCAGCTCATTCTGTTAACTACTAGAGGGTGAAGACAATGTCGTCAATTACTAAATTATGTGGGTCTAAATCAGGGGTAAGCAACCTATGGCACGTGTGCCGAAGGCGGCATGCAAGTTGATTTTCAGTGGCACTCACACTGCCCGGGCCCTGGCCACTGGTCCGGGGGGCTCTGCATTTTAATTTAATTTTAAATGAAGCTTCTTAAACATTTTAAAAACCTTATTTACTTTACATACAACACTAGTTTAGTTCTATATTATAGACTTATAGAAAGAGACCTTCTAAAAACGTTACAATGTATGACTGGCACGCGAAACCTTAAATGAGAGTGAATAAATGAAGACTCGGCGCACCACTTCTGAAAGGTTGCTGACCCCTGGTCTAAATCCTGCTTGCTATACCCAGAGAACTTCCGCTGACTGCAGTGAGTAGGTGGGGAGAGAGAAACATAAAGGATTTGGTTTGCTGTATAGCATTCTGGATCCTTTTAATAAGGCACTCTGAGTCCCATACACACAAGATCATTAATGAGACCAGCAGAGATGTTCACACCTGTCGTATGCCACACTACTTCCTGGGCTGCAGGGCTGTAATCAAACACTCTGGGCAGTGCTGGCTCAGCGTATTTGAGCATTGGACTGGTAGCCAGGAACTCCTGCGATCATTTCTCAAACTCATTGGGTGACTTTGATCATGTTTCTTGGGGTTGAATCTACAAAGGTATTTAGGTGCCTAAACTCCAGACTTAGGCACCTATATCTCAGGTTTAGGCACCCAAATCCCAGTTTTAAGCTCCACTGTGATCCACGAAGCTCCCGACGAACCCTGTGAGGGTCTAAATGCACTTGACACCCACTTTTTTTTTTTTTTTTTTTCAATAAAAGTTCTCTAGGTGGCTACATTTCTGCCTGTGAGCATGTGAACCTCTGTCTTCTTCTAGGCATCTGGATACCTGTCTCTTTCCTAAGCCCCAAAGAGATGAGTGAACCAGGAGAAGATAGGTATTTGTCCTAAGTCGCCAGCCGGGCCTGATCCAATAGGCATGCTCAGGAGGGAAACTGGACCTGGGTCTCCCACATCCTAGGAATTGCTCTAAACACTGAGCTAAAAGTTACAAGATGGGCCTCAGCACCTCTTCCTCCTCCAGCCATCTTGTGTGGAGGGAAGCAGGTGCCTACCTCACTCCCACAAGGAACAGCCAAGGCACCTAAACTGCTGGACTCCAGGAGGCTGGTTCCCATTTGTGGATCGCAAGCAAAAATCAGTGCCTCCCTGACCTAGACCTCTGAGCGGGGCAAAGCTTAGCACACCCTCTGTCCTCGGCATCTCCTACTGGCTAATTTAGGTGGCTCCCCACCTAGCATGCTGGCTTTTGTGGATCGCATTGGAAGGGGCCTGTCCCTCCCCCTTCATTGTACTGATCGCCTAGATGCCTAACTTAGGCTTGGTGGATCGCCATGTGCTCGTGTGATTTTCTGGGCACCTCAAAGTTAGGCACTGCATTGTTGAGCATCGCAATGTCCGAGTCCCTTTGTGGATCCAGGCCCTGGAGTTTTGAGAGGCACCGAGCACCTGCATCTCCCACTGAATTCTTCTGGAGCTGCTCATAGAATCATAGAATAGCAGGGACCTCAGCAGGTCATCTAGTCCAACCCCCTGCTCAAAGCAGGACCAATCCCCAGACAGATTTTTGCCCCCGATCCCTAAATGGCCCCCTCAAGGATTGAACTCACATCCCTGGGTTTAGCAGGCCAATGCTCAAACCACTGAGCTATCCCTCCCCCCTCATACTCAGTCCTTCTGAAAATCAGCCGCAGCTTTCCCCTGTGTAAAAGGGAATGATCCACTTTCCAAAGAGTTTTGAGATCCTGGAATGAAAGGCACTGTGTAAATGCAAAGTATTGTTTTATTATGCAGCACATAACACTGAACGGCTAATCTTTACAGCGGTCCTAGGAAACTGAAATATTACATCTGGTAAATTCAGCCTAAACCTCAGTGCTCAGCCTCCTTCTTCCCTCTATCCCCACTGCTTGTATTTCCAGCCTTGGAAGTGTCTGTCGACTGCTGTCACATTCCTCTGTTGAAAACCTGCCAGACCCATCCCTCCCCGGCCCTTCTGTTACCAACACAGCAGATGCACTTAAAGTTACGAAGCCTACAATAAGCAAATCTAAAGTGTTTAATCTATTATTAATCAGTCCGTTGCAGAAATGATAGGGCTCTGGGGGACCTGAGAAAGACATCAATATTTATGGCCTCGTTAGCAAATTCTGCTACTTCTTCTTTTTTTTTTTTTTTTTAAAGAGACCGCAGGAATATGAAGGATGTTTATGTTTATGTCATTACATAAAGAGACAATGTCATGTTTTGGGACAGGAAGATTGATAGCAAGGTATTTAATATTTATCATGGATATCAGATGTTGCACTGTGTCTCTCTTCTTCATGGCCCTGTATCCAAGTGCCCGTCTTCATTTAGAAGCTGGGGCACATCTCTGATCAGTCCAAGTTGGCATTGTAACAAATATGGAACTATTTTTTAACATTCCTTATTCCATTTGGATTAGCTAAATCAATTAAGCTTCACAAAAGAGAACCACTGAAATATGATTTAGATTCCATAAGAAATCCACCTGTTACACAGCAGCATTTCTGGACTGAATGAGGGCACGCAGCCAATCTGCATTCACTTCACCTATCTGCCTGGCATTTCAGCCCTGCAAGGTTTTGTCCTTTTAATTGCTTGTGTAACTCCTTGTGAGGGTGTTCCTGGCAGGTGCAGCTCCTCGTTGTTCTGTTTGTATGTGGCCATCACCATAGGGCCCCTTTCTTAGTTAGCCACTAGTTATTACTGTAATAAACATAATCAATATCAATAATAATGCTGATTTTAGGAGTCTCCCATGTATAGAAGCTTCTTCATTTATCTTCATACCCTGATGTTTTTTCTGAACCCACATTCCCCTCTTAATAGTCACATGGCATCCATTCTCTTTTCTTTCCTCTTTGCAGTTTCATACACCCCCACTAGAGATCCCTTGCTATGAATGGACAAACGTTCTCAAGCCCATTGGGATACTGTGGGCCCTAACATTCGAGTTCAAATTATGTATTTATTGGGTTCACACTCCACTTAGAAGATTCTGTGGCAGAACATAGGAGCAGAGAGAAACGAAAATCAATGAACGATCAAAAAAATACACCAGAGAGCAGGCAGTGTGGACAAACAAGAGACAGAGACTGAAGGAAAGGAGCAGAGGGAAGAGCGAGAGAGAGAGAAATTCAAATGAAAAGATGCAGGGGCTGATCCTCAGCTGGCAAAAATTGACATAGTTCCATTGATGTCAATGATCACACTATAGACCCCCATGCGCGCACACACACACCACTTATGCAATCCTAGCTATGGAAGAGAACTCCCCTCCTTCGTACATAGCACAGATGTTACTAGATAGAAAAACAAGCTTTTTTCCACACACCGAAAACATGGCCAGCTGGGTGTGAATTGTGCCCCCAAAGTCAACAGAGCAAAGCCAGTTTTGATCAGTTAGGATCTGGCCCCGTGTGGTGAATGGGATTTAAAGGTGTATGAACTCAGAATAGCTTTGCAACCCTAGACAATAGCTACCAGTTTTGCAAAACCTCTAACTCTGCAAAGTTCTCCCACCTTTCTTCACAGCCGCACAACCTTTCTTAATCTCTTGTCCAGCGGATAGAAACCTCATTCTTCCCATAAAACTAAGCCATAATGCCTGCAATCACCCTCGCTGACCCTTCTCTATACCTTGTCTCGTTCTTTGATATCCTGTAAGGATAAGATGTAAGGAAAGGATTCACAGTTTCTATAGTGACCAAGACTATTGGTGATGCTCCAGGGGTGAATACATAGCCCTCTGTATGGGGCCCTGGGGCTGTTGCCTTGTTGGAGTCTATCCACCTCTCAGAGACACCATTCTCAGGCTAGGCAGATGGCGATGGGATCGTCTACCAGCTGAGAGACATACCACAGACACTTGACCTTCCTATGGGACGTGAGACGGTATAATCAAGCTTTTCGATTGTTCATCTCGCCCCATGCCCGTGCATTTCTAAATCAAATCTCCCAGCGTCAGCAGTTTGCAAATTTTTGAAAGCTGAGGCTTTATACATCTTCTATGCTTCCCACCCCTGCCCTGGCTAATGCATGCTGCCCTCACAAAAGGGTGCCCCCATCCATTGGGAAATGCTGCCCATGTCTTCTAAGAACCCTCAATTCTGGCTGACTTGAGTGGACTCTGAGATTATTCAGCCCTTTACAGGACTGGGTCCTAAATTTGATCAGGTGTCACCTCCAAAAGCTCCTTCGTGCTATGGTTTCCTTCAGACCTTTCCGAAAAGATTGTCTCATTACCATGCAAATGGAAATGGCCTCCGTGGCTGATTCTGATCTCACCCAGTGTCAGAGCATTGACTTTGCTGGAGCAACCCCTGATTTCTACAGCTGTAAGCGAGACAAGAATCAGGCTCCCTGTCTCCAGGCAGGATAAGGGCTCTGCTAAATAGTCACTTCACCATTTTATATAAAGCAGATACAATTCCTATCAGACAGCCAGGTGCTTACTGCCATTTGAAGGCTTGCACAGGAAGGCATTATGGAATTTGAGACAGCTGAAAAGTGGAGGTGGGAGACTCTGGAGACGCGAAAGATGTTTGTGTGTGCGTGATGCAGGAATTATAGAACATACTGTGTAGGACACAGTGATCAGAATAGATTGCTGGATTTTTTACTTACCATTTTTGATATGGTAACACAACAGAGAGAATGTTCCTACTTAAATCTATGTATCTCCGGTTGTTTGTGGCTGTGAGATTAATTGTATGGTCAAAGATCATTTTGTTGTGATGTTATTAGATAAAAATAATTAAAAAGACATCCGGATATAATAATAAATAATAATAATCACTAGCTCCTATAGAGCGCTTTTCATCAGTACATCCCAAAGTACTTTACAAAGGAGGTCGGTGTCTTTACACCCATTTCACAGACAGGGGAAGCCAGGTCAGGGAATAAGACTGCTGTGCACAATGCACGTGACAGAGGGAAGACCATTTTGGGTGAGATGCAGGATCACTACTCATGAGCTAGGACGAGATTCCTGACCGAGCGACCGTCAGAATGATGGTTTATGGAACAGGCTGATCAGGCTTACAACCCGGTGTGGTGGGCGTGTGTATGAAAGTCTGGATTAATGAGCTGGCGACACCGTGAAAAGGGGTTACTCTGTCTGTATGAGACCTGGAAGAGGAGGAGTGCTTTATGGGGGACACCAGGAGGAGAACCGCTTGCGTGTGCACCGTAAAAGAATGCCGAAAACGACAACATGCTGTCATAATGGGTGGGTGGGGGCATAGTCAGGGCCGGCTCCAGGCTTTTTGCCGCCCCAAGCCAGAGTGCCGAGTGCCGCCCCCAAAGCAACAAAAAAAAAAAACCCGGAGTGCTGCCCCAAAGGGCCGGAATGCCGCCCCTTGCCTCCCCCCCCCTAGTAGGAAGGATTTTGACACATGTGACTCTGAGAACTATTAGTGAGGGTGGTGATAAGGATTGCTGGGTGTGACCGCCTGAGAAGGATTCCTCTGTGTGTGCCTGATTGCCGTGTGGGGGTGCACATGTGTGACACGGTAAGAAGGATTGCTGTCGTGTGTGAGACACCCGGAGAAGGATTACTACGACTGTTGACAATCAGGAGTACAGCTGTGTGGCACATGTGGCACCATCAGGGCTAGGGAGTGTAATGCAGTGGGCAGGATTACAGGGCCTGTGACAGCGTGGGGTGTGCGCTGTCGGACACAGTCAGAGGCATTGCTGTATCGGTCACAGAGGGATTGCTGCCTTTGTGACGGGGCTGAAGGATTGCTATGCACAGGATGCGCCGTGAGGGATGACTTCAGTGGGAAGCTTTACTCTGCGCGGGCAGGGTGAGGAGAATGACTTTGCCTCTGACGTGAGGAGAAGGGCTTCTCTGTGTGTGACAGAGTGAGAAGCATTTTTCAAGGGGTATGACTGCCAACATTTTAAATGACTTTTCAAGGTATCTTTCCATAGAACGCAGGCGTCTGGCAGCTGCTAGGCCTCCAGCTGCAGTGTGAATGCTGGCAAAGCTTAGGATTCGTTTGCCCAGACATCCTGCCCCTCAGCCCAGATTTACATTTACTACTTCCCTCGCTGCTGGGGTGGGGTCTTCTCCAGCCACCTCGCTACGTGGAGCACAGTAAGAAAACAAAGCAGAGGGCAGGGCCGGCTCCAGGTACCAGCTTGGGAAGCAGGTGCTTGGGGCGGCCACTCCGGAGAGGGGCGGCAGGTCCAGCTATTCGGCGGCACTTTGGCGGACGGTCCCTCACTCCCGCTCAGAGTGAAGGACCTTCTGCCGAATTGCCGCCGCAGATCGCGATCGCGGCTTTTTTTTTTTTTTTGGCTGCTTGGGGCAGCCAAAACCCTGGAGCCGGCCCTGGCAGAGGGCCTGTGGTTCAGAGGAGGGCTAAAAAAGGGTGGTGTCGTGGATTAGCATGGTAGCTTTTCACTTCCAGAGCCCTGGAGTGTCATGGGAGAAAAGGCGTTTGAGTAGGGATAGTCATCGTCAGGATCCCTAAAGCAACTGACGGGCTGCATTTAATTTGGTACAATGCTGGCAGTCTCTGTTTGCAATATTTCCCAATACTAATTTGAACCCAAACATTTCTTTTCAAATTATCCCCTCCTAAAATCAGAACACTGTCCAAAAGCGACAGTTCCCTCATTTTGCCAAAACCTCATGTTTTGTCCAGAAAAGTTTTTAGTGGAAAAATGTTCCACTGTTTGCCCTGGGAGTCTGACTTTGTTCAGTACCATTACCAAACACTCAGAAACTTTAAAACAAAAAAGTCTGCTGAACTTTTTATTAGTGAATGCATTGAAATATCTGGGTACTGGAAAACTAAGGGAATGTTTCTCCAGAGCATGTTGGCCATCAAGCTCTCACTCATCCAATGGATATGATAAATGTTTGTGGAGGGTCTAATGAAAAAAATCACTGAAAACATGGCTGGTTGGTCTATAGCTTTCAAGACTCTTAGTTTACAGAAGAGAAAGTTGAGAGTTGATTTCACGTGCCTGGGGTACATGACTTATGAGAAGAGGCTGAGGGAACTGGGCTTATTTAGTCTGCAGAAGAGAAGAGTGAGGGGGGATTTGATAGCAGCCTTCAACTACCTGAAGGGGGGTTCCAAAGAGGATGTCTCAAGTTGCAGTGGGGGAGGTCTAGTTTGGATATTAGGAAACACTATTTCACTAGGAGGGTGGTGAAGCACTGGAATGGGTTACCTATGGAGGTGGTGGAATCTCCATCCTTAGAGGTTTTTAAGGCCCGGCTTGACATGGCTTGAGCAGGGGATTGGACTAGATGACCTCCTGAGGTCTCTTCCAACCCTAATCTTCTATGATTCTATGATGACAGTCTATATGCATCTGCCCAGGGAGAATATGTCTGATGCTAGAGGGTTTTTTTAATCTAGAAGACGCAGGCATTATTATTATTTATTTGTATTACAGCAGTACCTGGGAGCCCCAGGCATGGACCAAGACCCCCATGGTGCTAGGCGCTGTACAAACATAACAAGATCCAGTGGCTGGAAGCTGAAGGTAGAAAAATAAATTCAAACTGGGAATAAGGCATACATTTTTAACCTTGGTAATTATCCATTGGAACAACTTCCCAAGAATGTGGTGGATTCTCCATCACTTGGAGTCTTTAAATCTCTCTTGAAGACATGCTCTAATTCAATCATAGGTGACTGGATCTGATGCAGGAATTAGGGGGTGAAGTTCCATGACTTGTATGATGCAGGCAGTCAGACCAGATGGCCATAGTGACCTGGCCTTAAAATCTCTGAATTATTTCGTAACCAGGAGAGTAGCAGAGAAGAGAAGTTCTTTGTGCTGTGTCCTTGTTTTGAATAGGTCTCCAGCCTTTTGAAAAGGAACCACGTTTGTCCTTCTTCTGTTTGGAAATCTTCGGCCCAGTGCGAATCAGTCTGGCTTGCGAGAGGAATTTTAATGGATTTCATTTATAAGCCCATACGTGAGCTCCATGTCAAAGTGCCCACTCAACAGCTGATCACAAAATCCCAAAGTGCCAACTCTCCAGGCGGTTGGGGAGGAGAAAGTACACCCATCCTTAGGCTACATTGTGAAGCTAAGAGGAGATGCCTGTTGTACTGTCCTGTTCTGCAGCGAGGATGAGCAAGAGGGAAAGACAGGCAGAGGAGAGCGCTCTGCAGTTTCTGCCACACTAGTTGAATGTACTTTTAAAATTTCTTTATTTAAAGCCAAAGTTGCCCCCAGCAGAGCCAGTGGGAGCTGCATGTGCATCATTTTGGCTCTTACTGCCCTAAGGAATTTAGCAAGGGTGGAGAGCACTGAAATCCTTTGTTCACAGAGCCGCTATCGCATGGGCAGGGGCTGTATGGGTTTCTTTGCGCCATCATGGTAATGTGCTTCCGTCTTAATGGAGGAACTGTCTTGGGGAATCTCGGGTCCAATTGTCAGGTCTGCTCTAGTCGGGTGAAGCAGCGCTAAAGCTGGGCTAGCCGGTGTCCTGAGAGAAGGAATCGCAGGGGTGAAGAATTAGCATAGGGCCCTGGCATGGAGGACATTCGCGGGAGAAAGTTTGGGGAAGGTGGCTGGGGCATTCGTGTGTCTTGCTGCTCCCTGGCTGCCGGTATGACTCCTGGAAGCTTTGAGCACCCAGGCATAGGTTAGAGGAGCCTTCAGACCAGTCTAGAGGATCCGTCTATAAGCTTCACCAACCCTTGGCTTTTCGACTGGGCCAATCAGCAGGGGCACCACTGAGAGCCTGGCTAATGTGTGCGTCTCTACTTCAGGCTCTTCTGCAGTGCAGGGGCAGGGGCAGTGCAGGGCATGCGGTGTATAGCAATGCCCCACCCCAGGCCCTGCCCTTCGTACTGACTAAGCCCTGACACTTATCTACCGCCTGCCTTTTACACCTCTTTCCTTCCTACTGCTGTTCAGCGAGGGAGGAGGAGGAGGAAGATTGCTGCTGCCGGCAATGGCTCTGCTCAGGCTATTATAGAAGTTCACAGGAACCCAGCGGCTCCAGCACCATGTGGCAAGGGGAGGGGAACTTTAAAACAGTGGTCACCATCACTACCCCTCCGCCTCAGCACCTCTTAGAGAGCAACCACTTCATCTCTGCTCCCTGTGGCACCAGCCCAGCAGCTTGGAGTGAGTAACGTGGCCCAGCTCCCTTTCTAAAGGGAAGAGACTGATTTGCAGGTGGGCCATCTCCTGCTATTGATTGGCTAGGAAAGGCGAAACAGGGTAGAGAAGCAGCACATTTGAGTGGTTAGAACACAGAACCAGATGTCGGGAGATCTGCCATAGAATTGCTGCGTGACCTTGGGCAAGCCCAGGTCCCCGTTTTTCCTAATCTGCCCCTCGCTGGGGGTGAGCTGGGAGGCTGAGTTCATTAAAGTCTGAAAAGCCCTTTTGAGATTCAAGGAGGGGAGGTGCTGGAGAAAGGCAACGTGTCATTATCTTTGTTCCTTCACAGAGGGAAAGGACAAAGTGACCCAGAAGAAGATGAAAGCTCATTTCCCCCTTTGAAACTGGGCACCAGATCCTTGCTTCTCTGAACACTCATGAATCCCCCTTCCCCTCCTCCCACTCACTTTCATCTGTTGTTGGGCTTTTGGGTTTTTTTTTTTAAGTTCAGGTTGATTTTGAAATTAAATTGGCCGCTCCCCCACCAAGCATTCCAGATCTCGGATCCCCTGCTTCCTCGCCCTGGCCTCTACCATTTCCCACACATTTGCTTTGAGGGATTTTTCCACTGCGGATGGTAGGGGAATATTTTCTTAAAGGGTCTTTTATCACAAATTCTCTTTGGTCTCCCGCCTGAGAACATTTCTAAGGGGGACCTTGGCGACCTACAGCTCCTGCTGCAATGGAGTAAATATACTTTATAAGCGAGTCACAACAGGCTGTGCAAATAAACCAGCTTCGGCGTGCCTGCAGAATCATTCAAGACAGACACTGATGAAACCAAACTAGATTCATCCCTAGTGTAATTCCATGGGCCTCAATACAGTTACCCCAGGAACAAATTTCTGTATGAGTCCAAGGAGGGCTGAAGGCCCCTTAGCGTCTCATTCTTGAGTTGTCCCTAGGCAGGCTCTTCTTTCAAACAGTTCCACGTGATGCAGTGAGGAAATTTCTCCTTGGAAGTGGAGAACTTAGAATCATAGAATGTCAGGGTTGGAAGGGACCTCAGGAGTCATCTAGTCCAAACCCCTGCTCAGAGGGGGACCAATCCCCAGACAGATTTTTGCCCCAGATCCCTAAATGGCCCCCTCAAGGATTGAACTCACCAACCCTGGGTTTAGCAGGCCAATGCTCAAACCACTGAGCTATCCCACCTCCCTGGATAAAGGAGGAGCTATCCCTCCTCCCTTATCCAGTTACATGGTGGCCGCAGCAGGCATTTGAAAGGTGAAGCACTGAGGATGGTGCAAGTGGAAGCATTTTAGCCATCTGTGATTGCTGTGCAGTCATCGGTAAGAACTAAGCCCACTGCTGCACAATGGCCCTCCGACGCCCTTTGACACACACCATCAACAGAACCTCTCCGGTGGGGGAGCTCCAGCATTGTACCAGAGCTTGGCAGGTCTATGCCAACCGAGTGGACATGCCAATAAAGCAGGTTTGAGAATATAGCTCAGGAGCATCGGGGTTGCTGTGCCTGATGTCTTGCCGAGATAATCATGGAGGTAGAATTTTGAAAAGTGCCTAACTTCCATCTTCAAAAGTGAACTACGGTTGGATTTTCAATGGTTTTTAGGTACTTACAGATGCAGATAGATGCCTAATAGGATTTTTTTCAAAGCCTTTAAGTACCTACCTCCCATTGAAATCACTCCTGAAAAAAATGGGCTTCGGGCTCCTAAATCGCTTAGGCGCTTCTGAAAATTGCCCCCCAATCTCACTTGATACCTACCTGTCCAGACTGATGGTGTGAGGGAATGCTCACACTCAAATGCTTAGCAAACACTGCACTTTTCCTCCACCATCCTGAATACATGCAACTAAAGGTAGCCTCTTTTGCCCAAAAGGGGCACTTGAGGTTTTTTCAAGTCTAAAGTATACAGTGGAGATTTACACTTCCCAAATAAATCCCACCAGGCCTATCAGTCCCTGCAGTGTGTGGAAGGAAAATGATGACCATTCACAACCTAACTCGAAAGATCCTCAAAGAATAATCACAGAGTAAGGGTCTTGTTCATACCTGTAGATCATGCCTCCTGGTTGCTGATAGAGTCAGGCGGGTCTTCACATAAGACCCATGTTTCCTTTGCTTCCTGTCCTTAATTCTTTCCAGACACAAGGTTATATCCTGATTTTGTCTATAGGTGGCAGCAACCTCTTGCCTTTGCCCCAGGAAAACTTCTCATGGCAATTCAAAAAACTTTTTCTAGCCACTGAATTATAACCACCGTGCGTCACTGTTGTTAATTATCTCTTAGCCTCCCATG
Source organism: Chrysemys picta bellii (assembly GCF_011386835.1). NCBI lineage: Eukaryota > Metazoa > Chordata > Testudines > Emydidae > Chrysemys > Chrysemys picta. Next base: position 105,972,141 of record NC_088798.1, read on the forward strand.
TGCCTACTGTGGTTGTACCCCATACATAACCATAAGGTGCAATTTCACAGATTTGCCCCACTGAAAATCTAACCGTGGATGTTGGAAGTTTGACAAGCCTGAGTGACATTTCATGCTGCAAAATCCAAGGCATATTTCTATTTCCCCTTAAGCTGCCGCCGCAGCTCTGCTCAGAACCTTCTTGACCCAGAGAAGCCTGCTCGCTTCAGTTTCATAAGAGCTTTTATTTTATCTGATATGTCTCCTTGCAACATCAAGAGGCACAAACCCTGATGGGTGGCGAGAATCCCTCGCAAGCCTGAGAAAACAGGAACAAATGAGCATTCTCCAAGTGGCGGTGGAAACGGCTGCTTTTCTGTTTGATTTTCCTTCCACCCAGCAGAGGTTTCTGTTAAAAGTGGGGCTTTTCTCAGTAACTGTCTAAATAATGCAATGTTGTTTGATTTCCACTAAGCAACTCCTAAAGGGAAAAATTGTATCTGTATGTACAGCATTACTACATCTGAATGGAAAAGAAGCCCAACTTCCTGACAACTTTCATTCCTGTTTTCTTTTTTGTATCTATGTGCCGTGCATTTATGCCGGATGTTTTATATAAGCCCACTCATTCTCTGCAGCTCACCCAAGAGATTCTTCCATCCGGGCTCTAGAAACTCTTCCAGAATGGCAAATGGAATGGAGAGAAGTTGATTGTTCTGTGTGTAATAATAATATATTAGCAATCAACTGATAGCGCCCGCTGCAGTTAAACATGAAAGCCGGTTCCATATTAATTCTCTTGTTTTCCCATGCTCGGGACTGGAAATGGCTGGGAGTTTTTCAGCTGTTTTTTTCCAACAGAAATTGCTGATTCGTCTAAGCAGAAACTTTTCATGGAAACTGGTTTTGACTAAACTCTCAGCAGGAAGGTTTCTCAAGTCCAGGATGGAATTTCTGGTCAAAACCAGAGAAAGAAGCCCATCCCAGTGGTTAGGATACTCACTTGGGAGACCAGCTTTGAGTCCAGTCTCCAAAGCAAGCTATTAGCTATTCTGGGGTGGATCTCTCATGGTTTTTCCACTAAATAAAAAGTTGAAAGGTTGCCTTTTCATTCTGATTTGGAACATAAACAAATGTCAAAACCTCACATTTCTTGTGCAATCGGATGCTTGTTTTCCAGCCAGACCTACTTGGAACTCATTGGCAAGTCCCCATTTGGGCTAACACCTATCCCTGGGACTTCAGTATTCAACCTTTTCCCTACTGGAACACTTTCCCCATACTAAGAATCCTCTCCAACTACTCCTAGCTATCCATCCCCTCTAGCCAGGATCCCCTCATCTCATTTAGCTGGGCAATGATGGTAGCTGTGACAGTCCAAGCAGATTTCGGTAACCTCTAGATTGAGAACCCCTGCTCTAGGGTACAAGAGATGACTGATATCCACCAAGAGAACAAATATTTCATATAGGTTAGGGGGGGTCATTCCTTATAGTGCAAATATGTGATATGGAAGAAGTAAGTCTTTCTCTCTCTTTCTCTGAGTACAGTGACATAATGTTCTATGGCTGAGAATTCAAAGCCACCTTGGTAGCAGGATGCCCAGTTCCCATTAATACTGATAGGAATGAGGCATCCAAATCCCTTAGGCAAATGTGTGTGTCTCAGGCTCCGATGGTTTTGCACACTGTGCAGTATGCGAAGCAGATTATCCCCCATCTGCAAGGGGATCCCGTGGCCCAGCAGAGCCCCATTGACTTCACTGGGGTTCCATCTGGGAATTGGCTCCGACTGCAGGCTCAGGGAGGCCTCTGGCTGTAAAAGCCCTGGCCCGGTATTCCGTCAACAGGTACTCAATCACCCTTTTCTCTTCCCGTGAGGTTCTTGCTTTTTACTCCATTTGCCCAGCTGGATTGATTATAGCACAATGTATAAGGCCAAGAAACTCATGGATGCTCACAGGAGGTCACTGGCTCAAAGGAAAGGTTTAGAATCCTTTGTTCTTTTGATTTGGGTTTGTTCCCAGCCCCTCTACATTTTATAACCTGGTTGGGCCCTCTCTCCTTTAGCTCCTTTGTTCAAGCTCTCACACACAGGCTCCAAGTTTAATAGGCACAACCTGGTAGTAGGGGCTCCGTCTGGGTATGTTAGTGTGATGAACTTCTGGTAAATTGTTTGCTCCAACACCCACTGCAAGTTATTAGTACAGAAGTCCCCCAAATTACAAATCCAGTATCCAGATCCAGCCATCTGTCACAGCTCTGCGTTTGCGCTGTCTAAGGAGTAGAGTCTCCCACAATGATTAAAACTTCCCAAGTTAAACTACAGTTTGTATGGCTTGGGTATTTTGACAAGGTTCTCAGAGGCCTTGGGGTCTGAGCACTGTAGAAATAAAAATCTACTAGATATCATTTATTATGCTCACAACATAGACAGGATTGGTGCTATTATAAAGCCTAGGAAATAATGGTCATATTATCTCTGACATTGAACAGGTCTGAAGAAAGCTATGAATACACTGTAATTCAGCCTTACTGTGAAGATGGGGAGAAAAAAAAAACTCTACAACAAATGACTATAACAGAGAACCACTCAGGGCTAGACTTAAACCATAAAGACTTGTACATTCAGAAGTCAAAGGCCTCTGCAAGTCTGTGCCTAGCTTAACCTGTTGTGCTTGGGTATTAAAAAAGACTTGACACTAGAGCTGGGAGAAATGTTTTTAACCCAAACGTTTTTTTCGTAGCAAAAAAATGGAGATTCTGTAACACTGAAACGTTTTGCAAATTCATGTCAGTTTCATCAAATTGTTTAGGTCAAACCTCCTCCTCCCACTAATTCCTCCTCCCCCCAAAAAAGTAATTAAAAAAAACATTGACGTTTTCAAATCAAAACATTTCAATTTTTCTATTTGAAGCAATGGTTTGTTCTGAAATGTCCATACATTTTATTTTTTTTAATGTAAGAATGCTAAAAATGCATAAAATCAATATGAAACTATATATAATTTCATTTCCAGTCAAATGAAACATTTCATGTGATCCAAAACCATTTTTTCAACTTTTCAATTCACTGAACATTTTAAAACATTTATTTTCCCAGGTCCACCCAAAACAATTGGTGGGAGGGGGAGGAGGAAGCGGTAGAAGAGAACTAAAAAAACTCTGTTCTTTGCACACCTCCACTCAGAACAGTATGTTATTTCACAGACCATATGTAACACAAAACTCAGGCACAGAAGTAAGTTCTGGATAGAGTGCCAGCCTGCATTTCCTGACACATTTTTTAAACATTATTTAAATTGAACGTGTTGCATTTATACTCCTGCTGCTCTTTTCTTGATACATTATAAAGGTTCTGTGTATTAGAGCAATGGATCATATCCTGGCGCTATTCTGGCACATGAAGAGTTGACCTTTAGACGACTCTTCAGACAGCTATCTGTCATAGGCAACTGTTTAAACTTATGCTGTAAATAATGCACACACAAAGAAAATCCCAGACATATAATAATACTACCTAGCTCTTATATCGCACCCTACATCAGTATATATCAAAGCACTTCACAATCTTTAATAGATTTATCCTCACCACACCCCTATGAGATGGCAAATTATTATCCCCCATTTTACTGATGGGACTAAGACACAGAGAGGCTAAGTGACTTGCCCAAGGTCACACAGGACATCTGTGTCAGAGCAGCAAACTGAACCCAAGTTTCCCAAGTCTTAAACTGCTACCTTATCATTGGCCCATCTTCCTTTCCATGGTGGGTGTGACTAGCCCGTCCTACTGTGAGTCACAAAGGAAAGCTCCCCCTGTGGGTTTGGTTTGGGGAAGGACGAGGATCTCCCTGCTGCCCATGCAAAGGAAAGGCACTCCTACTCTTGGATAGCTGGGAGCTCCTCCTTCCTTGCCCAGATCAGGTAGCAGTTTGCCACCAGGAGCACATTTACTGTGGTTCCTTCTGCTCATCTGCGGGCATACAAGTTCAGTATACACCACATGTTTGGAGTCGGTGTGGCTTTCATTTCAGATTATGGGGAAAACAACGAAAACCAGCAAAGGGCAAAAGTAAACTTACCAAGGCTGAGCAAAGTGGATAGATCCCCTCTAACGTGCTGTATCAATCACACAACAGCAACTGCCTTTGCAAACAGCAGGTTCCTAGCCATTTAAAGACACAGCACACAGAAGATATAATAATCATTATATCACTACAAACACCACAAGATCAGCTGAGCTGGGGAAAACTCTCCTGACCCTAGAATTAGGTCTTTCCACCATATCCTTTGCATTACTCTCTATGGTTATCCAGCCATAGCATCTCTTTCTTCTCAGTTGGGAAGGTGATTCTCTAACTCCAAGGAGACAACTTAGAGGGGATTTGTTATGGAGATAAATGTATTATTGTTATTGAAACTGTAGATGTTACAGTAGCATCTACAGGCCATCTCGGTTGGGTACTGTACAAATATAAACAGAATAACAGTCCCTGCCCCTAAAGAGTTTGCAATCTAACAGCCAGGACATGACAGGTGGCAGAGACAAACCAGCACACTCAGGGGACAGGGAAACCAAAATAATAGGATGAGTGTAATTCTTAGCCAGTCAGGAGCACTAATCCTCACAAACCCTCTGTACTCACTCAGGGACAACAAGGTTTCTTTCCTTTCAGTTTAGAAACTAGGAGTAGAGAAGGGATTCGCCCTCAAAACAAACATAAAGCCCTTTGTGAACTTGCACCCGGGACAGTCATTTACATCTGGGCTTAGTGAGTAGCTGATCCTACAATTCTGATCTAGCAGGTTTAGCACCCACTTTGCTCAGCTGTTAGTGATTGCACAGGATGCAAGGCACTGTAGGATCAGAGCCTAAGCATGCAAGCAAGAAACTGGCTGCAGCTGAGTGGATATATGTTTGGGAAGGGGAGGGAGGTCTTGGGGCAGAGACTTGTGGGGAATCCCTTGGGGCTATATAACAGCCTGGCTGACCTAACACAGTTGCTCAGTAGATCGAGGTTTGTTAGAGAGGCCTGTTGTTTGGTCCCTTGGTTAAAGTCTGTATCCATAGGGGATGACTATTACATTACGTTGTTCCTCTCTATGTATTTGTCAAGCAATAGCCTTAAGGCTTTGTTGATTCTTTTAATTCAGGTACACCTAAGGGCAGGACTTACATTCTATACTGCAAAATAACCCAGAGGCTAAAAGTTAGAAAGATTAGTGAAAGGGAGGAAGCAGAGGGGAAGGGGAAATAATTCCACGAGCTCAGTGAGCGTTCTGGGGCTAGAGAGAATGCAGGATCGGGTCTCCAAATGTCATCTGCTACTGGAATGTTCAGAGGAGACCGTTAGCCAAATGAATCCATATAATGAATGATTTATGAGGCAAACACACTTCATTTATGTTTTAGCTTCTACATTTGTCATAAACATTACTAGTGACACCTCCTGTGTTCAAGCCGCATTATTTGTACTAGAACATGTCTTTAAAAACCCAGGAAATACATTAGTAACAAGAACAAAGCATTTTTTCTGGGTTCAAACTAAAACAAACCAAGAATAAATTGTTTTTGCAGTATGTACCATGCATCTTAGATGCTCGGGTATCCTACCATGGTGACGAGCATATAAATGCCTAGAGATAACTAGTTTTAAAAACAAATACACCTGGAAACAAACACATTTGGCAATTAATTCATCTTTCATTTACCAACCAGAGTCAAAGTTATAAGATTAGGCCATGATCCTGCTCAGAAGAATTTAAAAACAACAAGGTGTCTGGTGGCACCTTAAAGACTAACAGATTTATTTGGGCATAAGCTTTCATGGGTAAAAACCTCACTTCTTCAGGTTTTTACCCACGAAAGCTTATGCCCAAATAAATCTGTTAGTCTTTAAGGTGCCACCAAACTCCTTGTTGTTTTAGAAGCATTTAAAGCTCAGAAGTCAATGGGGATCTTTATTTTCCCACACATGGGAAATTACAGGATCTGGGACTTAGTGGATGAGGGGAAGAGAGTGGATGTAATATATTTAGGTAAAAATGGTGTCCTGTGGATTGAAAACTGGCTAAAAGACTAAACAGTGGGTAAGGAATGAGGACTAGTCCAAAGGCATTGAGTTGCAGTGGCAGGGGCGTGTCTGATACATGGTTGGGGTTAGCGATAGCTGTGAGTACCATATTTATTAAAGATCTACAAGTGGGAGTAAAGAGCAGAACAGCTGAAAACAATGGATGGGCTGCCAGGGGAGGAGATGCAAATGCCAGTGAGGACAGAGGAAAAAATAGAAAGGGGCCTTGAGAGGTTTAAAATGTAGGCAGAAAATAACTTTGAAAAAGCAAACCACTGCTGGGAAAAATAAGCCAAAGCACACCTTTCCAATGGGAGGCAGAAACGTGGAGAGCAGTAGTGCTACAAAGGAAGCAAGATTGGGAGTAGGCAACGAATTAGATTTGCAATGTAATGCATCTGTGGGGAGGGGAAAATAGCCAATGCAAATTTGGGAAGCATATGCACATATTTTATTAAGTATGGTGTATAGAAGTAGAACTAGGATTAATGGGATGAAATTAAGAAAGGGAATATTTAGGGTAAGTGTCACGGAAACCTCCTGATGGTAAGAAATATTTGGCTGTCGAATAGCCTCTCCAGAGAAATACTGGGAAAGCCCATGGCTTGCGGCTTACAAGACTTTTATATATCAACCTATAACAGGCTTTAAAACAACTACTTACAAAAGCCTCATCAAAAAGGAAACTTGCATTGAAGACAGGCGCAGATGTCTATGTCTAGCAGAACTGCTATGAATAAGTCTAATACATTAGGGAAAGAAAAGAAGCTGTTGATGACAAAATGCATTTCATTTACAGCAAGTTCTACCTTACATGACACATTTGGCTTCCCCCCCCCTCTTTTTTTTTCTTTTCTTTATTTAATAGTTACGACGTTATCGCTTGCAAGTAAATGTTATGCTGACCTACCGAGTTCCAAAATGCTGGCTATTTTCTCAGCACGTAGTGATTGTCTAAAATGATTTTTTTCCCCAGTGTTCTTGATTCCCAAACAGAAAGCAGCAAGATTGTGCCGCAGTAGTGAGTTTTCACCAGTGCAGCAGTGACTGGCGGTGGACTAAGAAGTAATGTGTCAGACACGTTTCTGGAGCAGTGGTAGGGGAATTGGTTGCACCTTCATTTCTCACCTCAGTTTATAGTATGGATGTAATTTCCCCATTAGTAATCATCTTTAATATTCATTGCTCTGCTTCTGGGGACTTCAGATGTAGAGAAATCGGAGTATAGAAATCAAAGTTTTCACTAAAGGAGGAGATAGGCTAGAGGGACTGTATAATATACTTTGCATATGGTAAATATGATTTTTTTTAACCTCATCACAATTCATGAATAGATTTCACAGGACTTTATTGCAACTGTGTTTGCTCATAGTGCTGTGGCAGGGTATTTATGACTCAGAAATGAGCCTGTTTAGTGGATGGGAAGAGAGAATCCTTTAAAAAGGCTCGGGTTTAAAAAGGTGCCATAGAAGGCAATGGGAATACTGATTGACGGCTCTGAAAATATGACAAGACGGGCAGATTAAAGGCAATAGAAAAGAGTGACTATTTTAAAGATTTTTCTTTCAAGATTTTTAGGACGCAGTTTACCATAGTGGATAAAACACTGATTATTAACATTACTTATTTGCATTATGGTAGCGCTGGGAGGCCCCAAGTAATATCAGGGGCTCATTATGCGGGGTGCTTTATAAACAGATCGTGAGAGGCAGGCCCTGCCCCAAGGAATTTGTACTCTCAATAGGCTAGAGCTGGAGAAGGCAGTTTTTGCCCCATTCTGAAGTTGGGGAATTGAGGCTCAGAGAGATTAAGTGACTGGCCCAAAATCACACAGCAAGTCTGTGGCAGCAGTGCTCGGATTGAACCCAGCTCTCCTTCCTCCCACTCCAGTGCCTTAGCCACGCGACCATCCTTAGTCAAACTTTGCCCAATTAGAAAAGGCTGTATGTATCCACAGAGGGTGCCTGCCCATCCTCAGTCAGCTATTTGAATACCCAACCGATCTCAGCACCGGCCTCATACCATTGTAAATGGGGTCACTACTGTCTTGGAGTCCTTAGAGACTAACACATTTATTTGGGCATAAGCTTTCGTGGGATATAACCCACTTCCCACGAAAGCTTATGCCCAAATAAATGTCTTAGTCTCTAAGGTGCCACAAGGACTCCTCGTTGTTTTTACTGATGCAAACATGGCTACCCCTCGGAAACCTGTCACTACTATCTTGGGCCATGCTGATTAGCCATTGTTTTACTGCTACCCCAGAAAGTATTGGTGTCAAGTGCAATTAGGGTGACCAGACGTCCCGAGTTTATCGGGACTGTCCCGATATTTGCTTCTTTGCGCTGCCCCCGCCCAGACCCACTGCGCCCCGCATATGCCCGTGGCGGGCCAGGGGGCGGGAGGCTCCGCGGGGACTCCCGCATATGCCCGTGGCGGGCCAGGGGGCGGGAGGCTCCGCGGGGACTCGGGGAGGGCAGCGTGCGGGGCCTGCTAATGCCCCAAGCCCCTTAAAACTTTTTTTTTTGCTCTGTCCCCACCCCCCTTTTTTGCTCCGCCCCCCCTTTTTGGCTCCGCCCCCGTCCCGATATTTTATAGTGGTAATCTGGTCACCCTAAGTGCGATTCTACTTGGGGTGACATTCAGATTGGTAGCCTCTGCTAGCCAAAGTATCCTGCAAGTCCAGCCTGGCTGTATATCCCACTGCATATTACATTTGCTATAAAATATGGTCTAGTGGTTAAAGAACAGGACGAGGAACAATGTCTCCTTAGTTTCTTTCTTACCTCTACCATTAAATTGCTCTGTGGCCTGGGGCGAGCACGTTAACAACTCTCTCCCGGACTCCCTCTTTGAAATGGGGAATAATAGTATCCATCTTCTTCACACTAGTGTTGGGAGGCTTAATTCACAGATGTCTGCAAAGCACACTGGGCTGGATTCTCAACTGTGTCCAAGCTCTGCAGCGATGCAATGAGAGGGGGGCAGGGATGGCATGCTGGTCACAACCCCTGATCCCAAGCCACCCAGCCCTGACACAAGTTGGAGCTGCAAAGGGGCAAAGTGGAGTTTGCAGGCCACAGAATTAGATTTGCCCAATAAAGTTTGCTGTATAAGTGCAAAGCATTATGCACAAACTGCCAGCAGTTCATCCTTGGTTGCACGTAGCTACTACAACTGGTGCTGGCCTTGCACCTATTCACCCTCAACAATTTCTTGAATCAAATTCATTAAATAGAATTTGTTACCTCAGATGACTGGAGTGGTGGCCTCGTACCCACTTTGACAGCTCCATTCATGGGAGAAATTCATAATTTTTCTGTAAACAGACTGACTAGAGAATTTAAAAAAAAATTGGTTTTGTTTTTAATTTGCTATTCCTCAACAAAACAATAATTCTACAATTACATATTTAAATATGTAATTTATTTAAATATGATTTATTTAAAATCAAGGAAGAAGCTGATGAAGCTTTCACAAAATCATCTATTCACGACCACCCCATTTTTTCAGACATCCTTATTTATAGTCTTTTGGTGCCCTGTGATAAAAATGGAAAAAAATGCAAATTTGGATCCTTCCCCCTTCCCTCCCATCGTAACAAACAAGAACCAAGTTTCAAGATTGTAGCTTTAAAAAAAAAAAAGCATTTGAATCTGTGAAATCTGATATGGGAGATTTGAGTGATTGCTGATGGAGAGGTCAGAGGTCCATTTGGGGTTGCCTCCACCCATACTCTGCAGTCCAGAAGCATAAACAGCTGCAGGATTCTCGTTCAAAAGTGTACTTGAATGGTTGAAACCCTAGAGGAAAGCCCAGTTGCCATTTTGTTGATTTCTGATGGTTGAAGGTAAATTCTGTTTCCATTTTTCTTCCGTTCTTCTCACTTAACCATTTCCCTGCCATTGCCAGGGCCTGGATCCTGCCTATTCACTGCCTGTGGCTGCAAGACTTTGGACTCATTTCAGTTGTTGTGTTTAGTGCGCGGGCGCTGGGTGGTGTGGGTGGCCTGCGATCCGGTAGTCCCTTTTGTCCCTTTTGGCCTAAACTCAGTGACGCTATACCCAGCAACCTGCAATAAATAAGCATCCCAAATTGGATTTTCGCTCCACGGGCGCACAGAAACTAATTGTCAGTCATTCAAGTGTCTATATCACTATTAGATTTCTTTCCAACTATCTGAAAAATCCATATCACTTTCTTTACTGCTTGTGGGTGTTTTTGTTAAAATGTTTTGATTCCTTTTTAACTAACAAGGGAGAAAAATTAATGCCAGCAGCACATATGCCCACAAGCAACCCTACAATAATTAACTAGTGTTCATATGTGATGGCAGGGAGTAACACACCTTGATTTGGAAACCAAATTTGGTTTCAAGCTTCCAAGAGATTATTACAAGTAGTGCAGGAAACAGTGAAAGGAAACCATACCTTATTGCCTTTTAAACTGTTTAAAATGGCCCGGAGGGAATGTTTCTTGCATTATGACATCAGGCTGATTTGTGGATGAGCGAATATGTGGGAAATGTTTACTTTCAGGTAAGGGAATATGTAAAAGCCATGGGGGAATATAGGATCTATTTTTCCTGCTAGAGAAATCTGTGGGCATGTCATTGGGATTTGGTGAAGAGATGCACTTTGGCACCTAAGCCACGTTGGAGCGCTGTGAGGACAAATGTTTGCGAGTTGTTCCAAGTTGTTCCTAATTGGAACAGACACTAGCACCCTCTGATCCAAATTCCACCGGCTTCTCCGACCTGATGTCAGGTCCTCCATCACTGTGTGAGGGTTGCCTCCAGGCAGACTGTGCTAAAAATAAAAGATGCTCACACATACACACACAGAGCAAGCCAGGCAAGAGTCCTTGGAACTGTTTCTTGACACCCCTAATGCCAGTGGGTTTGTTTTGCTTTGAGTTCAAATCTAGATGATTATGTTTTGTTTCTGTTTCCCAGGCGAAGGAAGGGTTGCATTATGGTAATAAGGCTTCAGCCATTGTGGAGTTCAGTCTGACCTGGGGATTTTTAAACACCTTGCAAATGAAGTTAAATCTGCAGCTGAATATTACATTTCACATCTCCAGTCATGGGAGACAATACCGCTTTTAAAACAAACGAGAGGTGAGCGACTGCTAAATATCCCCTCTAGTGACCTCTCCAGCTCCCTCAAGAGCAAACAATTTGCTTTCTAAAGTTCTGTTCCTGAATTCCCACCAGAATCTCCCCGTGTTCCCTACTTAGGAAACCAGTAGCCTTCTGAGATTTCTCACTTCCATTCCTTTTGTGGCCAGTGTCCCTCCACGGCTACTCCAGGTTCCCTTATTTCTGACCTGAAATACGGTACCACCACGACAGTTCCCTGGAGCTCATAGCTGAAGCATTGGCTTTGAGGGAACTATCATGGTGGGAAAAATGCCATCTACTGAAAACAAACACACTTGCCCAAGAAAAAAGAACAAGGAGTACTTGTGGCACCTTAGAGACTAACACATTTATTTGGGCATAAACTTTCATGGGCTAAATCCCACTTCATTGGATGCATGGAGTGGAAAACACAGTAGGAAGATATATATATACATATGGAGAACATGAAAAGATGGGGGTTGCCTTACCAACTCTAATGAGACAAATCAATTAAGGTGGGCTATTATGAGCAGGAGGAAAAAAAACGTTTGTAGTAACTTTTGTAGGGATAAGCTTGCCCAAGGTTTGAGAATCAGTTTCTGCATGTTCCATTATGCTATTTGTAGGAGAAAGGGTGTTTCCTTGCTGTTTTTAATTGGTCAGATTAAAAAACACAGATCCGAGCTCCGCAGAACTCAGATGTGGGTCTGTGATGGGGTGTTCACCCCACACTAGCCTAAAAGGAGATAATGAGGCTGAGAAGGGGCCACTTAACCAGAGAGGCCATAGCTGAGGGGAATTAGGTGGCCTAAGAAACCCCATGAGTGATGATGGAGCCCAGGTGAGAAGGAACAGGTAGGGCTAGTATCAAGCCAGCAACCTGGCCGCAGTGAGGGAGCCGATTGCCACACACTGGCCAGTAGAGAGGGAAGAAACCAAGGGCAGAGGGTGTGGTGAAAGGGCAGCAAGGGGGCAGCAGACCTGGAAAGGAACTAATCCCCAGAGCAACCAGGAGGAGGCACCCTAGCAGAGGGTGTATCATGTGACAGGGTCCAGATGTCATGACTGACCCCGTCTCTAAAATGGGTCAAACTAAAGCTCCAGTTCCAAACACCCCTGAACTTCCCAGAAGCAGGACTCAACTTAGGGGGTCTAGCCCTTCCCCTCTGCTTCACCCCCCCCCCCCCGCCCCCCAACTGATTAGAGAGAGCAGTTGTTTCCGAATTGTTTATATAGTCCGAATTTTTTCATCACCTTCTTCCCCTGCAATGCAAATGTGCAATTTAAAGCTGGAGAATGTCTCTTTCCTTATTTTAGGGCTGTCAGCTCAGGGGCCTTGGTGTATGTCTTCAGCTGACTGACAGGTGTCAGTGGAAAAGCAATAGCCTGTGTGTGCTTTCAACATAATGCCTATTTCCTAACCCTGTCATGTTTCAGTGATTTAATCCGGGGGGTTTCATATGAAAGGAGAAGACTTGGGAAACAGAAAGGATCTTCTTATCTTACAGGCAGAAATGCCTGTAAATTGAGCCATGCACCTTATCCCCACCACAGCTCATGGCCAACCTGTTTGCAAAGGGTCTCTTGCCTACTCAAGACAGGATGGGCCAGATTTGAGTGAATGGGAATCTGGGAAGGAAACTGAGGAATCTGACCATTCTATTTTGTGCTGCCTTTCCCCCATCCATTAAAACCTCCCTCTGTCATTTTCACACCTGTTGCCCCTCATATTCAGTTCTCAACAAAAAATGCAACCGATAACACAGTGGAAAAAATTCCAAATTCCCTTCTTCCATTAAACTCGTGGAAAGTGTTTATCTCCTTTGTTTTCTGCAGGATTCATACATTTGGTACACAATTATTTCAAACTAGTCGCAAGACCTTGAACGATTTGACCATTATTGCCTGTCCATTACTAGAGTTAGGATTATTGCTGGAAAGGTGATTGAAATTCTTAACTATTAACATTACTAACATTTTCTAACTAACTGCCATGAGAAATCCCCTGTTGTTCCCCAAATGATAAAACCCTGGCCAGTCTTTTCCCCCAAATAATCTGCAGTGACTAGCAGTGGTTTCTGTGAATCTGAAAACATGATGTGAGCCAGGGGTCTTTTCCAAAATTACCAACAATAAGGACTGTTAGTTCTTTCAGTCCTCTTTGGTGCAATCTGTTGGAAATGCTAGAATTCCTGGGTATCTCAGAACACCGTAGGAGTGATGATTATGCATGGTTGATCCATACAGTTAATTTTTGGTTATTTTTACAAAATAAAATAATTTCAAATAGCAAACATGTTGGAGGAAATCGTGGTATGCTCAGAAATAGGCTAAATTTACTGTCTGGATTATTAATTGCAAATGATTTGCTCAGCTGTACAAAGCATGTCACTTTAATCATGCAGGGACTCTGAGCACGGCTCCCTAGAGCTCTGAGTCTTATCTCTCACATATGGAATCATACAGCACTGTTCATTAGTCCCATTGGTCCAGTCACACGGAAATGATGTTGAGAATACTTCTATCTGATCTGCTACTTTTCTGTGGAAATGTGACAGTCCCAGGATGATGGCTGATATAGATACTACCGCCAATTGGAAAGAGACTCCATAGTGAGACAAAGAAAAGGATTTTTTTTCTGTTGCAATTTTGGATCCATGGTATCTTCCCCTCTTTTAGAGATGGCAAGAGAGTGACCACAAATTCTTCTACTGGGGGCTTTTAGAAATGATTTTTTAAAAAACCCAAATGTGGAAGTTCTGGTGTGGCAGGATTGCTGTGTTCCAATGGTGCAGATTGAACTGCAGAAAGAGGCAGGCCAGCCTGGGAGGGTAAGGCAGTGGTTTGGCCCTCGTGGGATCGGGGTTCAATGTCTAGCTCTCCCACAGACTCCGAGTGATTTGGGGCCAGTCATGAGCATCCAGACTTTCAAAAGTGCTCCCCTCCCATTCAGAAGAGCTCAACACGCACCGTGCGGAGCTCTTTTGAAAACCTGGCCTCTTTATTTTGGTGGCTAAATGGGAGCCCTACGCTGTTTGGAAAACTTGGCCCTTCATCTCTCTGCGCCTCAGTCCCAGGCCCAGCTTGTTGTGGGGCGCTCAGATTCCCAGCCACGTGCCTGAGGGGGAGAGGACTCCATTTGCTTCTCACTGGGCCCGAGTCTCTTGGTTCCTTCCCACACCCTTTGGGGAGGCGGGAACTAATCCCATGAATAAATGCCGCATTCAGATACAACCCTAATGCTTGTATCTGAGCAGGGACAAGCCTCAGTTAGTGCAAGAGGCCATTTAAGACCTCAAACTGGGGGTCGGGACCCCTCAGGGGGTCGTGAGGTTATTACATGGGGGGTTGCGAGCTGTCAACCTCCACCCCAAACCCCGCTTTGCCTCCAGCATTTATAATGATGTTAAATATATTTAAAAAGTGTTTTAATGTATAAGGGGGGGTCGCACTCAGAGGCTTGCTGTGTGAAAGGGGTCCCCAGTACAAAGGTTTGAGACCCACTGATTTAAGGGCTCCTACATGGGGGCGGGGATCACGCGTACACCCACTAGCAATATTACAATTGTACTGAGTCCCTAACGCTTAAATATGCTCCCTCAGGAGTCCACACTGCCCCCAGCCCCAGTCAGGGTTCCTTCTGCAATGGCTGCTAGTGCTCGGGCATGGGGCGAGCTCCGAGGGGGAGTTTGAGTCTGCTGCCTCACTGGTATCCATCCCCATGGTGGTCAGAACACCTCTGCTGAGTCAAGACTGCTCCTGCAGCCTGTCTGTCGCTGTGACCCTGGTATATTTGCTGGGCCAACCCCCTAGCCCCAGGTTCTGGCTGGGTTTGGGACGGCTCCCTCCAGCAGCAGCAGGATGTGCTCTGACATCTCTCTCCAGCTCAACTCCCGTGCCAGCAGATTGGTCCAGAGCCGACCAGGTGGCTTGCAACCAATCCTCTGGCCCCATTTGGACAGGGCTGATCTTGTGCTCTGGAATGGGATTCCACTCCTCCAAGGGAACCTGGGCTGGAAGCAGCAGGATTTCCTCCCAGTCCTTTAGCCAGCCAGGGCTCTGGGGCCAGCTCCGCGCTCTGCCTTCTCCCTAATTGCTCAGGTTAGCACAGGCCCTTTCACACAGCTGCCATGTGCATGTGGAGTGGGGACTGCACACCCATCTGCAAAATGCGGATAACAGTTCTTCCTGTCTGCCATCCACCGTCTCCTCTCTTTAGACTCTAAGTTATTTGGGGGCAGAAACTGTCTCTTAGGATGTTTATGCACAGCAGGGCTCTGATCTCAGTTTAGGGCCTCTTGCAGCACTGTAATACAGATATGAAATAATAAGAAAATCCAGCAGATGTTTAAAGTGCTAGCATGACACACTGTCAAACATCCCTGAGTCAAAACTCACTTTGACTTGTAGTCTGGGTCTCCATGATAGTGGGGGGTGGGTGAGACATTTACCTGGCTGGTCACTTGAAGCACGGCAAAACTTACACTGTCCTCTGATGAGAGACCAGAGAGAGATGCACCCACCTGCTAACTATCAGGGCATCAGGTCAGTCATTTCCAGTCTCACACCCTTCCTGAGCCCATCGGAATGGGAAGAGTCATGGTGGTGGCCAGGCTGAAATGAGTCTTGAAATCCTGAGCTTTCCATGCAAAACTTCATCAGATCTAGAGTCTGTCAGCTGGTCTGTTTCTTGTATCAATGAAACTAGGTTTTCTTCTTGTTCCAATGGGTGCTTGGAGGGTGTCACAGCGGTGGCACTGGGGTGAGTGGGTGCTGGGATTGTCATGATGGTTACAACTCAGCCTTCTAGAGAGAGGTCTGATTTTCATACCTTAAACAGCCCTTCCCTCGCAGGGCTGTGTTTGGCTTAGTATGGTGGGGATATGCTGGACTGCAGCTGCTTATATATAGGAAGGAGAATATTTTTGGTTAATGCCAACAAAAACAGCCTTTGGAAAGGGATGTAAAAGTCCCGATTTCAGGGATGAAACCAATCTCTAACTATTAGGGGGTCGGATGAGATTTATATAGGAGTGGGGCAGATTCTCCCACATCTGCCTGCTGCAGGGTTTCTTGCACCTTCCTCTGAAGCATTTGGGGCAGGGCACTGTCTGAGATGGGCTCCAGAGCTGGACGGTCTGATCCAGTCTGGTAATTCCTGTGACATGGAGTTTATTGGGGTGGGAGGGGGAGCAATGGTAAGCTCAGGAGTAAGGCTATCTGGGGATGACTCTTAATTCCCACCCTCAGTCCTCCTTGGAACACATGGCATACACAGCGGTGGCTCTCACCAGTCTAGAAGCAGATCGTGCGATTCCTGAGGACCGTGCAGGGGTTTGCCAGGGGACCCCGAAATGAAGCTGTCACATCAGCTCCTCCTCCTTTATTTAACATGGGGCAGCACGAAGCCTTGAGTCAGTGTAAATGTCACCGCCAAGGGGTCTTTAAGACATGGAGTGACAATGGAAGGCATTGCTAGTGCCAGGAGTTCTGACAGTGGGAAATGCTGTCACTCTCACTGCCTGGGGCTTGGAGATGTATTGAGAATAACTGGAATGTGCCATAAACAGGAGTGATATTAAATAAGTCTGACTGTATCTGGGACTGAGTTTTACAACCCACAACGTGTGCTGCTCTCTCTGCCTCGCTGAAATCTTGAGGCAGTTTTCCAGCAGCTCCCACGATCTCATTAAGTGCTCTCCTGAGGAGGCCATCGACGTGAGACAGCAACCTCCCATACTGCACAGCAGTACCAGTAACTGCTGAGATCAGAAACCAAGAGCTGTGCCTTACCTGACCCACACCCTGAGGGGTTAGCCAGGGTGAACTTCCAGGCCACACCATCTCCTGATCCAGCCTTCCCCACCCCCAGCCTTTGAAAGCAAAAGAACATAAGAACAGCCATTCTGGGTCCATCTAGCCCAGTATCCTGTCGTCCAACAGTGGCCAATGCCAGGTGTCCCAGAAGGAATAAACAAAACAGGGAATCATCAAGTGATCCATCCCCTGTCGCCCATTCCCAGCATCTGGCAAACAAATGCTAGGGACACCATCCCTGCCCATCCTGACTAATAGCCATTGATGGACCTATCCTCCATGAATTTATCTTGTTCTTTTTTGAACCCTGTTATAGTCTTGGTCTTCACAACGTCCTCTGGCAAAGAGTTCCACAGGTTGACTGTGCGTCATGTGAAGAAATACTTCCTTTTGTTTGTTTTAAACCTGATGCCTGTTCATTTCATTTGGGGACCCCTAGTTCATGTGTTATGAGAAGGAGCAAATAACACTTCTTTATTTACTTTCTCCAAGCTAGTCCTAATTTTATAGACCTCTATCATGTCTCCTCTTAGTCATCTCTTTTCCAAGCTGAAAAGTCCCAGTCTTATTAATCTCTCCCCATACTCCTAATCATTTTTGTTGCCCTTTTCTGTACCTTTCCCAATTCCATTATCTCTTTTTTGAGATGGGGTGGGGGACCAGATCTGCATGCATGGAAACAGTCAGGCATCTAGGCCTTCCCAGGTACAAAAGATACTAGGAACCCAAGGGCACCCTGACTGTTGAAAGCGTGAAGTAGGGCTGAGGTGCGTAGCAGACATTGAAAACAGGCCAGTTTGCAATAACTTAAAGCAATGTCCGTGGGCTGAACTCTGCCCTTGTGGCTTTGTGGCCTGGTCGGATGCGGTGTCCAGGAGAACCGGCCGGCTCCTTAGTGAGAAACCCCTCTCAGCAGTGCCCCTTTCTGCAGAAGTGGAGCCTACAACTCCTCCGCCTCCCCCTAGGCGTGGCAGAGGGCTTGCTGAGGTGTTGGGCTGGAAGGAGGCAGTGCCCCCCTGACATCCTTAAACAGGCAGCTAAGCTACCACAACAGGGCTGGGCAGCCTCGGCACCCCCACAAGGCGCCTTAGCCAGCGAGTTGTTTCACAGTCACCATCCCCAAGGAAGAGCCGGGGTGGGGAGCTCCTTGGCTAGGGCCCTGTCATTTGGGGAAGGGAAAGCACAGCCTCTGGAGCCCTCCACTCAAAAGCTACCTTGTTTGGGGGGGCCTCTAGCTGATCCCCCCCCCATGGTCCCTGAACTTCTCTGTCTCCCCGCAACACACACACCATTGCAGGCAGCTTCTGAGTAGCAACGAGCACATATTCCAGGCCAAGGCCTACATTAGCCTCGGTAGGGAGATGAAAGAGTCCCGATCCGTGGTTGTGCTGGGCATAGGAAGCTCATTTTCATGCCCTTCCCATTTCTTTCTGGGCCCGTGCCAGACTTGAATACAGAGCTGCTGTTGGCCACTGTGAGTGTGTAACCATGCCAACGGCGATTGTCCTAATGTGTGGCCAATAGCAGCACGGCCCCCATCGATGGACATAAAGGGTTATAAACTAGGCTTGGCACAGTGTGTTTGACACACATATGCACAGTGTAATGCAGTTCAGCATTACCCTGTATCATCTATGCCGTGTGTGCGCATTGTAACCGTATAGCGTTTGTGATGGCCAAAGGTACATTACAGGCGGTAGCCAGAGTGCAGGGTCTGAACTCTTCAATGCTCTTTGACAAGCTTTGCTGGACTTGCGGGTGGGGAGTACAGATTGTACCAGTTCGGGTGCCAATGCTCTCTACTGGATGGAATGACCCACCCTCATCTGTGGGGCTGTGTCACCCTCTACAGCCGCCGTAAGCCCCACTTTTCCTGTGGTAGGGATGCCCTTTGCCCGGTGCTAGGGAGCCAGCGATTCCCGAGTTCCAAATGTGCAATTTAGCTGGTGGCAGAGGGTGTCATCTTCTATCTCAGTGGTGTCCAACCTGCAGCCAGGGCACCACGTGTGGCCCTGAAGGCTCTAGCTCGCAGCCCGGGATGATGATTCTCTTTCAAGAACCTTTGATTTTTGAATTGAACATGTGCTCCCTGGGCTGCCCCCCCCCTGCAACTTGGGAAGGGAAGTGTTTGAACCAGGTCCATTGTTGTGGGAAGGCCATAGAAGGCACTGCCTGCACAACGGCCACCCGCCACTTCAGCCCTGGGAGCAATGTGAACCTGAGTGGTGCAGAGAGAGCAGAAGAGGGTGAAGAATCTGGAGAGAGAAAGTGTGTGTGTGTGTGAGAGAGAGAGAGAGAGAGAAATATCCTGGCAAGATTCTGGTGCCCTCCTTCAGAGAGCTGTAATGGTATTTCTCCTCCCGTGGCTTGGCGGGTGGTGAGTAGGATGCAAGGCTGACACTTCTATCACTCAGCGCTCCTCTGGCAGAAGCTTGAGCAGCAAGCAGCTGTCGCTCCGTGCCCTCTGGAGCCTGGGTGATTTATTGGGACCGTCTTTTAAAATGTGTTTTTTTATGATTACTCTTCAAAACAACGGTTCATATCCTAGCATGAGCAGTGTCTGCAAGGGAGCGGCGGGAGAGCAGCAAACTCGTTCTCCCTCGCAGTGTCATCTAAGATGAGTTCAGAGCTGGAGAAGTCGTGTGGAGTTAAAGGGCAGGGCATCCCCCCACCTCCTGGCTCTCTAACTGAATGCAGTGCAGGATGGCTATACCAGCTTATGTGCCCAGACAGAGGGCTGAATAGTCCAGAGCAACAGAGGCTTGCCTCAGAAATTGGGCTTCTTTGCCTAGCTCCCCTAACCATCTTCTTCTCCCTCTTCCAGTCTGCTCGCAGTTCTCCAAGGGCGTCTACGCCATCTTTGGGTTTTACGACAGGAAGACGGTCAACATGCTCACATCCTTCTGCGGGGCGCTCCACGTCTGCTTCATAACGCCCAGCTTCCCCGTCGACACCTCCAACCAGTTCGTCCTCCAGCTGCGCCCAGAGCTTCAGGACGCCCTCATCAACATCATCGAGTACTACAACTGGCAGAAGTTTGTGTACATTTACGATGCTGACCGGGGTGAGTGGCGAGGGCAGAGTAGGCGGAGCATGTCTGTTTGTCACCCCTGCCTAACCCGATGCCTGTGGGAACCCCCCATTTGTGCACACGTGCAGTTGCCACTTAGGGCATAATGGGCACCTGCATGTCAAATGCCCGTTTGCACACACAAGCATGGAATTTGCGTGCACAGCTGGGATAGTTTGGAAAACTCTCTGAGCTCCCTGCGTTAAGTGAACACCGGTCAATTACCAAAGAGAGTCAGTGAGCTTCTAGGAACCAATTATAGAGATACTAAATTTGCTGTTAATAATCCTTTTTTCCAAAACATGAACAGACGGTATCATTGCTCTGCTGGTAAATAAATGCATAGAAGGAAGTGGGATCTGTAGGTTAAAACAAGGCAACTTGGTTCTCTACTCAGATCGGTCATAAACTCCATGTCTGATGTTGGGCAAGTGCCTTACCCTCTCTGTCTCTGTTTCCCCATCTCTCAAGTGGCTACGAAACTACAGGAGTTTTGTGAGCCTTAGACTTGGTGGGGTCTTATGCAGGAGCACGTACACAAGGGCTTTTCACAGGAAGAGTGGGGACTCTGGGCTGGGCATGCTGCAAGAGACAAAGGATAGAGGCAGGGCCATGCCTGCCCATGCCAGTGCGGGATGGGGCTGGAGGATGTGCGTTGAGCTCCCAGAGGAGTGAGCAGCAGGTACACACCTCTGTCCTTCACACTGGTGTTAACTACACACATTTCCAATGTGGGGCTCTGCATATAACACACAAGTGAGCCCTTAAATGATTGATGTTTGTAAAGCATTCCACGCTCCCGCAGTGCAAGAGTGCAATGTATTTATTTGGTGCTGTTACCCTTAATACGCTGGATAAGCACATCTCATTTAGAGGGTGACCATATCTCTGACTTACTGCCTATGTTCATCTGTAAATGAGATTATTATGTCTGTTACATATAACCTAGGAGGTTGTGCAAACAAACACACAAGAATTAAAACCTGACTCCCTCCTTGTTCCCCTCTTTCTCCAGGCTTGTCAGTCCTACAGAAAGTGCTGGACACAGCTGCCGAGAAGAACTGGCAGGTGACAGCTGTCAACATCCTGACAACAACAGAAGAGGGCTACAGGATGCTCTTCCAGGAGCTGGAGAAGAAAAAGGAACGGCTGGTGGTGGTGGACTGCGAGACGGAGCGGCTGAACGCCATCCTGGGCAAGGTTGTGCTGGCAACAGGCTCTCCGGGAGGGGACTTGCATGTGTTAAGGGCCTTGTTGTTTCTCCTGGATAAGTTCTCTTCCTTGTTCCCTTTATCCATGCTGCTCTACAGAAGAGCACTTATGAAGAGAGTGTGAATCACAGCAGGATAGGTCCACTAAAACCCAGAACCATCTCGTCTTTATTATACAGAAGAAATTGTCAGGGGTGAAAGTAACTTAAAGGACTTACCGGTACGCCTGAGTCCTGTGCGGGGTGTGTGGCCTCAACCAGAAGAGGCGGGGCCTTGACCGGAAGAGACGGGGCCTTTCATGATTTAAAGGCCCTGGGGCTCCAGCTGTTGCTGGGAGCCCCAGGGGCTTTAAATCACATAGCCTTTAAATCAGGCAGCTGGGAGCCCCGGGGCTCCGGGGCGAATTAAAGGGCCCAGGGCTCCTGCCGCTGCGGGGAGCACTGGGCCCTTTCAATCACTGCCCGAGCCCGGCTGCCGGAGCTCAGGCGGGGATCTAAAGGACCCAGGGCTCTCTGCAGTGGCAGGAGCTCTGGGCCCTTTAAATCACCACCGCGGAAGCCGGTCCTGTCCGGCACGGCGTACTGGCTCTTGCCGGTATGCCGGACCGGACCGGACCGGCTTACTTTCACCTCTGGAAATTGTAGAGCTGGAGGAAACCTAGGATTTCTCTGGAGCTGCTGGAGTCAGCCGTGCTGCTCCACAATATTTTTCCTGTTGTTAATTGTCTGAGTCCTTTGCAGAGCCCAACACACCAACTGGCTCATCCCCAGCAAGGTGGTTCTGTGTAGCCCTCTGACTCTTAAGGTTTCGGTGCACAGACATTATCAATGTTTTAGTCTCTTCAGTCTTCATTTTATTCCTCTGGATTCAGAAATGGGAATAGGATGGATCTGTGCATCAGAGCTGGGAACCCCCTGACCCATCTCTTCTTTCGCTGCCCTGCCTCCAGTCCTCACACCCACCTCCAGAATGACGCACAAGGACTTCTCTTGCATCTATCTGTTCAGTTTCCTCAAATCCAGCCCCAACTCCTACCCCCCCCCGAGCTACCGCTAGGGCCTTCCACACCTCTGCATGGTGCATACGAAACATTTGACAATGCCTAGACAGCTGGTGTGTTGTCCACTGCTTACCATGCTTGTTGTAATTGTCTCTCCATTATCTTGTGCTTCCCCCTCTGATTGTTGTAGCCACCTGTCATTTTCTCTTGTCTCTGGAGCAAGGGTTGTCTTTCATTTGCTGGATGTTCAGTGAAGCACAATGGGGCCCCAATCCTTGACTGAGGCTGCTAGGTGCTACAACATCATAAATAATAATAGAGAGAGTAGGATTTGCCCCTACACGAGGTTAGTGCTCATGAGCGGGGCCAGATTAACTGTTCTGGGGAGTAAAGTCCTTTCTTTAGCCACAGAACAGGCATAGCACCTCTTGACATGTCCTAGACAATGAAAATCTGGCTAATGCCATATAAGACCCAACCTTCCCTGAGCATCTGACACACACTTAAACAGTCCAGTAGCATCTTTCCTTCCTTGCCGAGTTGACTTCTTACAGTATTTATCTGCTTTTCAGCAATAATGAGGGCTTGTCTGGGCATTTCTTACAGTGTGTTCAGAAAAACCTCTTCGCTTTCTCTTTCAATGCTGGTTTATTTAAGAGTTTCTCTACTTAAACGTAGTCTTCATGTTACACAGAAAAAATCTTCCTTGATTTTAAACCACGTCAGATATAGAAGCAAGAAGGGGATTTTTTTATACTTAGGGCTGAGCAAACTATTTACAACAAAATTTAAAAGCCTGTGCATTTTACATATTAATTTCAATTTTGTAAAATGGACCCACCTTTGAAAACAAACCACCCAAAATGTAATGTGTGTTTACTTTAAAATGGCCCTACTTTATAGTGAGAAACCTCAAGATTTTTTTAAAGTTTGAATTCATAAATTCAGTTTCATTTGGGTAAAGAAAAGTTTTCACATTGAAACTGAAAATTGTAATTTTCATTTGTTTTTATGCTTTGCCCTCAATTCCATGAAATGCCCCCAAAATGTGAACTTTGGTAGGTACAAAAGAAAACTGCAGAACTTTTCACTGACGAATTTCTGTCCCCCACCTCCAATGTCTTGCCTTCCGCTTCTCTTTTCTTAACCCAAGCTCCCTTGTCACTTAAATGATGTTGTTTGCCACTAAAATGGCCACCAGTGGCAGGAGGTTCAGAAGTGCCCCTTGTCATAAAAAATGTGAATTTCCAAATAGAAATGGCAGTTTGTACTTGGTGAGACGTGGCTTTAGGGCCAGTGCTCAACACCAGCCTGGTGAGCTCTTTTGGAAATCTGTTTACTTAGTTTGGTGGCTAACTGGGAACTGAGCTTTGGGAAATATGACCCAATTGGACAGAGCACCCTCACCGCATAGGGTCTTTGTGCTCATGAAAATAGGACAGGACTGGTCAAGTAGGGTGGGCGGTATGCAGGCTTTCGTCACTCAATTCCCTCTTTACCAGCAGCGTCCCTGGCTATTCTAATCCTGAGCCCGTAGAGAGCTCTGCGAAGGCACTTCAAACAAGACCTGAAATACCCCGCCTCTTCCAGCCTCAGCAGGGCCTGCTAGCTCCTGGGTGTTCCATGACATGCAAATGTACAGGGGAGACTTCAACTCCTGAGGTCAGCAGCTAGTCTATTCGCTCGCTGCGCCAGCAAGTCCTATTTACAGATGTCTGCACTTTCTGTCTCGCTCTCACTCTCTTTGTGTGTGTGAGGTGTTCAGACATCCGTCTCAGCCTCTCCCTGGTATTTCAGCACATTCCCCCGCATACACACACCATCCTGTTACTCTTGTTTGGTGGCTGTGAATTTTTGGTCCCTCTTGAATAGAGAGCAGAGGACGGCCCTCAAACATCAGTCTCACTCACACACTCATGCTCTCTTTCTCCTTTCAAGTCCCTGTGGCTGAGTTCTTAAGAACTCAGTTCTAAAAGAAATCTTCACTCAAGGGTTAAAGGCATGTGAGAAACCAACCTGATTTTTCTCTCATCCATGTCTGGTGCGGGGCATGATTTATCTATGCTGAGGTAACCATCTTTTATGAGCCAGCCCTGCTGGCTGGTGGCAGGATATCCACTGGGCCATCCTGTGTTGTCTTAATGGGATAAATAAGTGTTTGCATTCCATCAAAGCACTATGTCATTTCTTCCCTGACGCTCATTAGAATGAGTAACTGGAAACTTCTCCTCTCCGCTGTATCACTCTCAGAGAGAATTTCTCTCTAATAGACGTCAAACTCTGCCCATTAAGAAGTGGGTAATGGAACCTGGATGGCCCAAGCAAGCCATCAGCATGCAGCCCGACGCTGCCTCTTTCCATGTTCAGACTAAGTGATAAATGCTATTATAACCTCAGCTTGCCACCCCAGTCTAAAAGCATTAGAACTCAGCAAGCACTTTAAAATAAATTAAGATAGCAAATAACTGTGTAAAACACAGGAGGCAAGGCGCATAATTTGTGTGTATGAGTCGGTAGGTTCCCAGCTCAGTGAAAGCTGGTCTGTATCCCTCTCCAATTCATTGACTCTGACACCTAATAACATAACATAGGGGCAGTTTTGGGGCAAGGAACCAGCGCCCTCTATTCTCCTATTTAATAGCCGGGGGACACTGGGGCATGAGATCACAGCTCCTGGTCCCACCGTATGCCCCGTGCTTAATTTGTAATGAAAAAGGCGTTGGGACTCAAGCAATTAGGTGCTGGGGCTCAAGCAATTATAACCAATGCAGCAAGCCAAAGGTAACGGGGCTATGAACTGCCGAGTCTAGCAGTGCCGCGTCTCAGCCCTGGCAATCCCTTGCACATATTAAACACTGCTTATACCTCTGATCGTTTCTAGGTACATCTGTGGAAGAGGGGAACTTCCTGTACAAGTGTATCTCAATTGACTAAGTAGAAGGGGGCACAGAGTTCTGGTTTTGTTCCCCAAATCTAGCCCC
The DNA here is from genome assembly GCF_011386835.1 of Chrysemys picta bellii. Lineage (NCBI taxonomy): Eukaryota > Metazoa > Chordata > Testudines > Emydidae > Chrysemys > Chrysemys picta. The sequence continues at coordinate 105,997,397 of NC_088798.1, forward strand.
TGAATCACACATCCTATGACTCTGAGCGTGCATGTGCATAGAAGAAATCTGCTTCCTCTGAGCGATTACTCTGACCTAGAGCAGTTCAGACTCATCTGCTTCAGTCATATTTAATGATCTCCCACCGGAGAACTGTGCCGTGTGAGAGGTGGTGGAGGCTAACTTATTTGTATCAAAAAGTGTTAACAAATGTATTCTCCAGCGGTGTTAATTGAGGCAGGGATATTAGCATAGGGAGTCAGGCAAGTTTTAATGTTATACAAGAGCACTTCTGCTATGAAAGGCTAAGGCAGATGAATCAGTTGCACAGGAACAAGTGTTCAATAATTACCAATAGGTTTGGTAACAATTATAACAGCAGGGATCTTTATCTGGTTTTGTTTCACGTTCTTGCATATGACACCTGAGCGTTGATAGTTCTGCTGGTAATTTAGAATCAGTTCACAGCACCATGGAAGTGAGGTGGTGTTTTGCCTGCTAAAATGCCTGGTCCAAACAGCACATGGTTCCCCTCAGTAACTGGCAACTCTTGGGGTGAGGGGTTTGTTTTTTTTACTAACTGGGCTTTTTCTGTATATGGTTTGGATTATAGAGTGATGTGATCTCTGGCTTTAGAAACATGGTAAGAACTGAATTCCACTAATGGGAATCCACAGACCAAGCAAAAATGATGAGAAATAAAGTAGCTAAAAATCAGCCATTAAGCAGGGCACATTTGCTAGCAATGAAGGCAACAGAAACATTTCTGCTGACAAGGAAACTCTAAAACATTATGGGGCTTTAAACAATGATATTGATTAAGAAGTATCGAAACAGACTGAGCCCAGACATCCCAAGAATCAGGGGAGAGAGACTGTCAGGAGCTCTAGGTATCTTATATAGCAGCACCATGTATATATCATCTCAACACACACACTAAAGGAATTTTCCATTGACTGACTGCTTGACTCAGGGCAGCTTTGCACTGGGCATGTGGCCTGCAACAGCCCCAGTGTACTAGAGGATCAGACCTACAGTACTTAAGTCTGAGTTGCACTAAATTTGGCACGGTCTGAATCAGGCAAGATATGGGTGGTTTGAGGTGTACAGTATTTTGGAAGTAACTTTTGGTGTTTTTCTGGCATTCACAGAACAATAGGTTCCCTATGGGGACCCCTCTATTCCTATAGATCAGGGGTAGGCAACCTATGGCACATGAGCCAAAGGCGGCACACGAGCTGATTTTCAGTGGCACTCACACTGCCTGGGTCCTGGCCACCGGTCCGGGGGGCTCTGCATTTTAATTGAATTTTAAATGAAGCTTCTTAAACATTTTAAAAACCTTATTTACTTTACATACAACAATAGTTTAGTTCTATATTATAGACTTATAGAAAGAGACCTTCTAAAAACGTTCAAATGTATGACTGGCACGCGAAACCTTAAATGAGAGTGAATAAATGAAGACTCGGCACACCACTTCTGAAAGGTTGCCAACCCCTGCTATAGATGATGGTAACCAACTATGTCTCACCTCCTGAATCCACATGATATTTCTAGACTCAGATACTCCGCTCTCCCTGCTTGTGGGATATGGTGGCTGAACTTGTTTTGCCTCGTTTCATACTTGCAGATGCTGATCTCACAGCACTTTAATACCACTTAGAAAGGCTTTGCTCTTCTTCTACCTTTTACTGTGACTGTTCTCACACAAACTGTCTCATTTAAAGCATAACTGGGAAGGGAATTATGGGGCAGGCGGTAACCAGCTAAGCCACGCTCTCTTTATTTGTTAGCATAAACTATGTTCTAAATGAAACATTTTTGACATTACAGATCATCAAGCTTGAAAAAAATGGGATAGGATACCACTACATTCTAGCAAATTTGGTGAGTTGAATGCTGTTTCTTTCTTATTGCCTCTTTCGTGGGTTTTCTGCTTGGTGTTTTCTTGTAGTTTGTGAATATTGTGCCTATGAAAAGATCCAGCTTTAATAGTCATAGAGACCGAAGACCTTTATTTCTCCACCGTACGGGTACCAAAAATACGAGCGTTCCTCCCACGGCGTGTCAGCCATGATGTGGTGAGACTATCTCCAGGGGTGAGAAGATTGTTTTGACTCCAGACTCATTCATTCTTTGGCCTCTCTGCCAAGCTGCCACAAGGGTGTTAATTAATGCCAATTCTGTGGTAGTATTTTTGGTGTCCTGGGTAGCTGGTTTCTGGATTCAGATCTCCCAACTTGTTTCATCTAGTCCTAGGAGCGGCTGTCAGCTGGGGGAAATGACTTTCATTCTCTGCCAACCTGAACTGCATTTGAATTTGTGTCCCAGAAGTGAAGTGTTCTGGATCCCATTAGCAATCCCAGGAGCCTTCTGAGCCCCTGTTGTTAATGGCAACATGCTGAGATCCCTTTATTCTTCCAATAACCTATAGCTGTGAAACGGTCTCAAAAACCCTCCTGTGGAAGGCCTGTCAGGTGTTCAAAAAGAGGACCTGGGGCTGGTTTCTCCCCTCTTGGGGTGGAGAACAGAGACAGGGGGATACAGTGGATGGTGGGGAAGTTACAGCAGCTGTGCCGTGAGTTGCCTGCTCCCTGAGAGTTTGCCAAAGCCCTTCTTTGCACACATCCTATAATCGGGGCTCTGTGGTCGTGAGAGGAGGCGACGTGGCAGGAGGGGAGCTGCCACTGTCCCCATGTCCACAGGGAAACTAGAGTAGTGCCACACCAGAACTAATGTTGTTAGAAGAGAGTTAACTCTGCTTTGCTTCTTGTACCCCCGAGAGCGGGGAGGGTGACCCTGGAGGAAAAGACCATCCCTGAAGGTAGCCTTTGGATCTGTGAGGTAGTCCTATGCTTTCCCAAGACCCCCGACACCTCCAAATTGCAGGCCACATCCCATCCCCTCTGAAGGGAGCAGGGGGTTCCTGGGTCAGCCAGGCGAGCTTGTGCCGTGTTTATAGCAGTTTTTGCTCTCCTGCAACTCCTTCTGTGAAAAGGTACCATCAGGCCTCCGATAATTAAACTTTAAACTACCAATTAAATGCCTTTTTTCGGTCCCAGAATAACACTATAATTTACAAGACAAAAATGGACACATAATTACCCCATTCTGACCCGGTACTGACCCTGCACTCAGTGGAGACAATATAATTAGAGTTAAAATGCTAATGTTCCACTGGAGGAAGGATGCAAGTTTTAGAGAGGCAACTAACTGCAGCTTTTCTTCAGCATTTGATTTTTTTATTATTATTTTAAGTTGGTTAGGTCCCAATCCTGCTTACATTTACTAAAGAGCTTACCTGGAATAACATTATTCAGGCTGCTTATGGACTTAAAGTGTGTGTTGCCAAATGGGGATGGTGAATAAAACAACACCTAGCTCTTACCTAGCACTTTGCATCAGTAGATATCCAAGGGCTTTACAAGTGAGGTCAGTAGCACTATACCCATTTTACAGGTGGGGAAACTGAGGCACTGAGCTGCGACACAACTTGTCCAAGACCACCCAATAGTCCAGTGGCAGAACAGGGAATAGAACCATGTTGGCACTTCCCTTCCTCACAGGGGTGAGGCTAAATGCATTAAAGGCGGAGGCACTTGGGTGCAGTAAAGGGGGTTGTGGTAAGGCAGGGATTCTTGCCAGCTGTCAAATGACTCACAGCCAGACCCACAGTCTCTCTAAGGCAGTTTTATTGTCTAACTTCACAAATAAACAAACCAGGTCCTCAGCTCACCCTTCACATCTCAGGCTTTCCCCAGGAACTCTGACAATCCTGCTCCCGCATCTCCCTGGCTCACCCTCCCTCAGACAGTGCCATCTCACATCCAGTCCTGTTCTCTTCCAGCTATCTTCTCACTAAGACGCCCTGTGACCCCTTTACAACCCAGGTGTAGCCCTGTCTCGTTAATTGGCCCAGCTGGGAGCACCTGCTCTGGCACAGGGCACTGGACCTGCTGCAGTTACAAGGACCAGGACCAGCCACCTGTCACAGGGATCATATAAGTACCTAAGACAGAAAAAACTTCCAGCTCCCTCTCACTGTTGAGCTCTGTCTCTGTCACACACTTTCGAGGCAGAAGGCAGAATCTTCTACTATAGGTAGTTTGTTTTCTTAATCTGTGCATAAGGGCAGAGGGATTGGAGCTGGCTACGAGCAGGCTTCCTACTCAGCCAGCACGGACCATAAATAATTTATGCTGAGAAAAAGGCTTCCCAGGCTTTATTTTCCAGCCAGTCTGCAGATGGAGCATGTCCGCCGTGGCTATACGTGTCGTGCATAGTGTGCGCTCCTGTATCCTAGAGCATGGCTCCGATGCTGAAAGGTGATAACAAACAGCTTTGCTATCCAGCTACGTTCTTTTAGGGTAATGGTCCCCAACCTGTGGGGCATCAGACAAGTGATGAACAGGAAAAAAGAGCTCACTTCGATGAATCAATAGTCGTTTGCCCTGTCAGTAAAGCTGCACCAAAAATACTGAGTTTAATTTTACAAGCATGGGTGCAGGAAAATTGGTATTTTCATTGCAGAAATAGCCATTTTTCGGCGGGGGGAGGGAGAAGCTGTTTTCCACTTGAGAAAATTGCCTCTTTGTGTTCACAAATAAAATGAAACTGTTCTGCAGCTGAGCAAACCCGCGAAAATGTGATCCTCACCTCGTGGAGCTCTGCTGACCGGCTTACAGCAGCCGAGGAGCTGCTCCCATGTTGAGTCAGGTTTGCCGGTACAAAGTATTTTGTGTTTTCTTCTTTTTAGAGATCAAGAAGGCTTGGCCAGTAGAGGAACTGTTTGCTTTTGTGGGCCTTATTTTTTAAGTTCTGGTCTTTGTCTTTAAAAGCATCAGCCTATCAGGTCAGAGAGAGGAGCACAACCATTAGTATCAGAGAAGTAAGCTTAGAAACCCCTGGGATTCATTTCTTTTGACATTTTGCGTAACCTTGGATTCATGTTTCTCCATCTCTTATGCAAGAGATTTAACTTGGCCACTATCAGTAGTGGCAGATCATCAGGTCTCTGCCAGGCAGAGCCTCAGAGGAGAATTTTTTCTAAAAATAAGTGACACTCATGTGACCTGTCTAAAAGGTAAAACGTTAAGGACAGCTGCCACCTAAAGTGTTCTTTCTTTTGTGAGCATCAGCCCAGATTCTTTCGTTAGAAAATGCCCTGGCTTGGAAATGGTTGGGTGAGTGTGTGGGACAGAGTATCCCAGGGTGGCAGTGAAGGCAAAAAACAAGTCACTTTCTCTAGCTTGGCAGACGTAAGAATTTTTCCCACGTTGTTGCATCAGCACATGTCAGTGTGGCACTAGAGAACACTGTTTTCAATATACAGGCTGAGATCCGCTCTCCAGAAGGCTGTATGATACGCAGTATTTCCCATATGGCTATATGTGTGGCTGTGGTAGTGTGACGATGTCCATGTGATAAGGTTCAGGCGCTCAGCCCCTATGGTGATAAGTGTGGTATAAGAACCTATATAGAATATGCTAAACTGCGTTTATCATACACCTTTGACTGCCCCATTAATCCATCTCACATGAAGCTAAAATTCTAACATTCTAAACCTCTGAGCAGCTTCAGCAAGATTCCTTTTTAATTTAACCCTTCCTTCTCCCAAAATTGTTACTGGTCGGGGGTGCAGGATCCCCTCTATTCAGACCACACCAGTAACTGGTTTAAAGTCCAATGTCCTGGCAGATTTCCAGTGGGGTATTTACAGCACTGGCTTCTGATCCTGATAAAGTTTCCAAGGCTACATGCCTTGTGAACACTATGTTATTATGTTGGAAAGAGGTATTTGGGGCTATCTTTAAGTTTCTAAAATTGTCAGTTAGATGTTTCCTCTCCCCGAGAGATCTGTACAGCTGAATTTATGAGTCAGCTTTGCTATACAGAAGAAAGAGACAATATATTTATCAATGAGGTGCCTAAAGACTCTGTACATTCTAATATAGCTTTTATGTTATTGGGTATATACCATGTAATACATGCTGCTGGGATGTACTATGGAGGTTTTATCCACACTCATTTAAGAGGGGGAGATAGTTCAGTGGTTTGAGCATTGGCCTGCTAAATCCAGTGTTGTGAGTTCAATCTTTGAGGGGGCCACTTAGGGATCTTGGGCAAAAATCAGTACTTGGTCCTGCTAGTGAAGGCAGGGGGCTGGACTTGATGACCTTTCAAGGTCCCTTCCAGTTCTGTGAGATAGGTATATCTCCATATATATTTTTTAAGATACTCTGCATAATACCCTCGTGAGGAGCAAGTTTACCACATCATACTAGGAGAAACACGTGCCAATAAAAGCTTTATGGCCCACGTCACCATCATGTGTGATTCAAATTGTCATTAATATGACTGCATATATTAATTGTTTCTAATGTGTTCGTTTTTGCAGTGTGGTTCTCCTCAGTTTTGTTGTGCTTTGAGGGTGGAATAGATCCAGGGTCAGGACTGTAACAAAATCTACATTCTTTGCAGTGAGAAGAGTAAAGGACTCATTTGACATCTCTGGTCAGCAATTTTCTTTTGCACTCAGACTCCAGTTTCTTCCAGAAACAAAATTCCCCTCTTCCTCTGTTGCTAGACCCTGGCTTCCTTGCAGCCAGCACAGCTCAGGATGGGATTGGTGAAAATATGTGTGGCAGGCTAGTCTGCTTCTACAACATAGAGCCCCCTAAAGGTTGCTCTACATTATGCCACCATTCCACCATTCAGGGATCACCGAAGTGTAGGAACCCCCCAGCCATGCCCCCGTCTCTCTTCGGTGTAGGAAGCTGGCAGGGAGGTGTCATAGGAGCCATTACAGTTCCTGCATACTGCTCAAAGATTCCCTTTTTGAGATAATCCTCAGGGGGATAGATCCCAACCACGTTAAAGCTGCTTTGCAACAGATTGAGGACACTGGAGGATTGGTGTTTCTATTTGATGGTGCCTCTGCTTCCTTCCCTCGCTTTCTTTCAGTCCATCTCTTTCTCCCTCTGTCTCTCCTTTGTTACAGTGAGGACAGGTATAGTTTGCTGTCGTAATCAGAGCTGACACATTAATGATTGTGTGGAAGAGAAGAAGGCAGCTTCTGTTGGAAGACATCTTGGAAAGGGACTTGGACAGATGGCCTCCTTTAGAAATAGCCCCTTCATTAATACACAGTGATGGGAATGGGGAGCGATGCTTTTCCCAAGAAGTCAAGCCCAAAGATAATAGGAGACACCAGGCAGATCTCGTTTTAAAACACCCTGCATCTTGTTCCCTTCAGAGTGAATCCCCAGCACATTGCAATGACAGATGCTACTTTAAATTCAGCCGGACCTGTCTGATCTACCATAATTTGGAAACAATTGTTTTGCTTTGTCAAGTTTCACATAAGCAAAAAGCATGCTACCGAGAGGCAAGAAGGTCTTGTGGCTAAAGCACTCGACTGCATCTCAGGAGATCTGGGTTCAGCCTGGCTCTATAGGGCCTTGGGGAAGTCACTTAGGGTATGTCTGCACCACATGCGAAGCCCAAGCGTTGACTTAGGTTTGAGCCTGAGCCCTCTTCCTTTCCCCCACAAATCAGTCTACTTGGGTCAGCAAGCTCTCAGGACGCGGGTCCTAGGCTCCTGCGTCGGAAGGTGGGTCAGAACCCAAGTCTTGCTGTGACTCGGCTCCAATCCTGTCATTTGGCAGTGTGAATGAAGGTCAAATAGCAGACCCAAGTCAGAAATTCCACATAGTGAAGTATGGGCACATTCACATGGCTCTGAAACCAGGTCTAGCAAGGGTCAACCCAGGTGCACAAGGTAGTGTGGACGCTCAAGCATGGATTTGGAAACACCGAGTCCACACTACAGGGATGACTGGGTGAAATTAAATGGCCCATGCTATACAGGAGGTCAGAATAGATGATCGAATGGTCCTTTCTGGCCTAAAATTCTCTGAAACTGTCCACACCCCGAGACCTACCCTAGAAATTATGTTGGGAAGGAAGTTAAATAAATTTTAAAGACAATGTTTTTTCTTTTCTTTTCTTTCTTTTTTTTTCAAGCTTTCAATCTTACCTCTGATTCTGCAGAGGATTCCTGCTCTGCAGGGTGAATTCCATTAACTCACAATTAGTATGTGTGTGTATATAGATAGATAGATATAGATATAGATAAACAATACTCCCTTTAGGCAGAAGAGGAGGAAACGAAAAGGGGACAGGACAGTATTCTCAGCCACCACCATCTAGCCAGTTTCCAAAGCCATTTCATGCCCTGCCCACTTTCTGCCTGTTTTTGGAGACGCTTCTAAGATCCCAGTAGTGTCTTCCTGCTGGTGCCTTGCTCCAGCCTTGGACTTTTCTTCATGCTTTTATGGTCTTCCTGAAGAGAAGCTGGTGATACCCAGCTACGAGCTGCTTTCAGTCAAGGGTTTCCTTTGATGGATTTTTTTCCCCTGAGCACATCCCAGAAGCCAAATGACAGTGTAATTTGGCTACAGCCATGGCACTCTTTCTGAACCCTGGGAGCTCTGTGTGTCAGAAACCACTTGGTCTGACATGCATTAAGATGTCAGACAGTATTCCGCTGCATTCCCTATTCATTTGTCACAGCCCTGGGTTTCTGAAACCCCGACGTTGGGGACGACACAGGGGATTGAATTGTACTAACTTACCGTTCGGAGGAATTTGTGTCTCATAAAATAATATTTTTTACCTAGACCACTGCACTTAGGAGCAAAATAAAACGTTTTTAAAGCATCTGTACAGAATGTGTACCTCTAAATCCAAATGAACCAGCAGGTGGATACTAAATTTGTTGAGACAAAGCTGGAAGAGAAGGGGTCTTTAAAGCTCCCGCTAAAACATTTGCGACTCTCCTTAGTCCGACATAGCCTCTCATCTCTTGTTCGTGCAATCGGCCTGTTCCTTTAATTGTTTCCGTGTAAGGGCCTGATCCAAAGCCCATTGAAGCCGATGAGAGTCTTTACATTGGCTCTGCATCAGGCTGTCAGAGAGCACCATTTTTTATCGCATATAGTCCAGGTTTTGGTGAGCAGAGGGGGGGCTGGGTTTTGGCTTTGTATGTCACAGCTGCATGAGAAGTGTCGAGAGATGGGGAGGAGAATCCTGGATGCTGAGTCTGGAGGGGAGGGGAATATTGGGGAATAGTGCTGTACAGCAGCTCCTACTCCTCCATTTCAGGGGTGCAGCAAGTTCTGTCATTAGCACCGCCCCGCTCTACCCAGCCATGCTCCTTGCAGAAGGGCTAGTGGTGTGGGTGGTGCTTTTACTCCTGTTGCGTCTGGAGCTTGCCCCCAGGAAGCACAAGCACTGCAGTTCTGCCCGTCAGCTCCACGTTAGCACCAGGAGAGCATGGGGGGGGCCAGAATCTGGTCCATCATGTATTCGGTCTTAACGGGAATATTGTCAAAGTTAGAAGGCCCCAGATTTGACCTATTTTGCCCCTCCCCCCGCCCCCTTATATCTGCCTGCAAAGTCCGTCTGGTTCTTTATTTGCTTTTATTTCACAGACAATGAGTCAATGGCTTTCTTTAAAAAATCAAATCAACGTTGGCAGTGCAGCCCTACAACAACTGTGTGTGTGTGTTTGTATGGGCGAACACACATATACTTGTGTGAGGGACGTGGACGGGGAAAAAATAAAGAAATAGGTTGCAGTTAAAATCTTTCAAAGAGTAAAAAAATGTAGGTAACTGGTTGTGTTCTTTTTAATAAAAATTACAAAAATATTATAACCTGACAGTGTCTTTTTAACAGATCTGTTTCCATGACAGGGTAAATATGAATATTTACCTCTTGCTCTGCTGAAAGATTATTGTTCCATCAGGTCTCCTTCTTTTAAAGACCATAATTTGAAAGTGAATTATCCATCCATTGATGTTTGATTGAGTGCATAAAAGTTAGAGCTGGCTGAATAATTTGTTGCAACCAATACTCCCTGCAAATATTGGCACATTCATTGAATCATTATTTGGGAATAATTTTTTCCATTGTTCAACCTCCTCTAATGAAAATATGTTCTTGTTACTATGCCTGTTAATGTTGCTGCATTGAAATGCATGTCATCATCCAACTCAGGCATTCTCTGTTGGCAGTGCAGAAAAGGAAATTCATTCAGTTTAACTCAAGGAGAAACTTTGGTTTGAATTCAGGATTTTGGAGAGAAGGAAGGATGGCTACACACATTAATGGATACAGAAGTTTCCTGAAATCCAAGAACTATCCACCCAGACACAGGACATTCCATTATTTATAAATAAACCATTTTCTCCAGGCCTGTGTCCTTTCCAGTGACCCTCTCCTTTTGTTTCTCTCCTCCATTAGGGATTCATGGACATTGACCTGGTAAAATTCAAAGAGAGTGGAGCAAATGTGACCGGCTTCCAGCTGGTGAATTACACAGACACCGTTCCAGCAAGGATCATGCAACAGTGGAAGAACAGTGATGCCAGAGAACATCCTCGAGTTGACTGGAAGAAGCCAAAGGCAAGTGGTATTGAAAGCTACTTGTTTTAGGTAGCATTCGTGGAGCTCAGTTGCTAGCATTCTCACCTCTGAATTGGAAGCTCAAGCGTTTAGTTCCCAGTCCAGAACTTTGGCTTTGCGTAGACTTGGAAAAAAGGTTGCATTTAAAAACATGTTAATTCAAACGTGCTAGCTAACATGTTTGTGAACACAACTTATTTTCCTGCATCTCAATTTCCTACCCAGATCTGTCACAGTAATACTAGGCAGCTATGCTCTTAGAAATTTTCTCTTTGGTGAGATGTGTACAGCTGAGGTCTCTTTTGCCCAATTCTTCTGCCAGTTAAAGGTGGAAATTAAGGATCCCTGGGCACTTTTATTTAAAAAGTCTGGCTAATTTCCTTAAACCTTGGCTTGTTTATTATATCTTACATGTAAACAAAATCCGTTCAGATGTTGTCACACATGCAGAACATTTCAAATCAGTATGTGCAATATCGGGCATAAATATTTTATTTCTAACACAAACAGAACTCCGAAGTGGCTGAACAATTTTTTCTAACATTTAAACACACACACATACACACACTTTGACTCTTTGGGGAAAAAACCCAGCAAGGGGAATTTCAACCCTAAAGGAATTTCTCTGAGAAAGCTACAAACAACTGGAGAAGTATTATGGGAAAGTGAACGCCAGCCTTAATTCTTAATAGTCACAGTCTAGTCTATGGTTTTTCCCTGGCCCCCGTAGTTTCTGTTTTAATCAACATAATATTTTTTAAAAAGTGGGGGAATTGGCATCCATAAATGACTACCATGAGTGGTTTAACTTATTTTCATGCACCTGAAATTTCATGCATCACACAAAGTAGCCCTTAACAATTTATTTGAAGGCCAGTATGACCTAACTGGAAAGACTCGGGTAATGGGTCTGTTAAGACTAAGCACTCTTCAGGCATTATGACTAAGGTACTTTTCTCTGGAAAGGAGAGATGGTCATTCTAAAGGCAATTGAGGTAGGAGAACAGGTGGCTAAGACAGCAAGTCCTTTTAGCTCTGCAGCAGGAAATTATGTTCTTGTCTAGAGTCTGCTTGGAAACGAGGAGTCAACAAGACATTGGAGATTACAGGAAGCCAGATGCTATTGTACAGAAAATTATTAAATGGAAAGATGAAAATAGAATAAATTGTCTTGCAGCAATAATGTGAGGCTTTAGATGGGAACTTCTGGTAACTCTATTTTATTTTTGGGAGAAGAACCGACAGATAACTGTCAGATCAACTCACCCTAACAGACACCACACCTCTCCATATTCCTTTTCTAGTACACATCTGCTCTTACTTACGATGGAGTTCGGGTGATGGCGGAGGCTTTCCAGAGCCTGCGGAGGCAGCGGATTGACATCTCCCGTCGTGGGAATGCTGGCGACTGCCTTGCAAATCCAGCCGTTCCTTGGGGCCAAGGGATTGACATTCAGAGAGCTCTGCAACAGGTTAGAAACCAATCTGGGCAGCTCTGTACAAAAAGAAGCAATGCTTTGCTTTTTGGTAGCTCCTTGAGCGAGAACCTATGGAGAACAGTTCTGAGGGGCTAAATGTGTACCAAGAGAAATGCTACAACAGCCAAGAAGTATGGATATGCTACTCTTTGCAGCTTACAGGCAGAGCTGTTAGAGATGCAGTGGTTTTTGGCAAACTATGTTTCTGGTTCAATTACTCCTTTGAATTTAATATTGAGTTTTGGGCTTGAACAACCAGAATCCTTGAAGCAAAATTTGATCAAAACAATCAAAATGTTGCCTCCTTTTGATTAAAAAAACCATATGAAACACATAATTCACACTGTGGCAATAGGCATTTTATAAAAACACATCCAAAGATAGACAGATGTCACTATTTGACATGCTGTTTGGGATGGAAGCTTTGAGTTTGCTTTATCCTTTTTATTAAGATTTAGGTTCTCAGCAGAATGACACTGGTCCTTAGACGATTATGCTGTATTCTGTATTTACCCCTGCAGACACTAAGGCAATGTCCATAAATTACATAATACATTAGGGGTATTTTACATGTTTGTTTCAGTGTAACAAAGTGTTACAAGGGGTGGGTGGGTCTTCAAAATCACCGAAAAGTGTGTAACATAATTTATGGACAGCCCTTACGGCGCAATATTTCACATGGGGATATGTTTAATTGTTTCTTTCCTTCTTCAAGACACTTCAACAGGAGGAAGTCCCTGAGCAACCTCTGCTACTGTTTAGGGTAGGGAATGTCTCACTGATGGCAACAGCAAGAATGAAAAATTACTGTATATGCCTCAGCATTCACATCAAGACTAAATCAAAAGAATTGGCCTTAAAGTTGGTTGAATTTTTTTTTCAGTGAAAGATGGCTTTTCTGGCCAAAATAATTGTTTTTTCAGTTTTTCAGCAGAGAACAGGAAACTAAAAATGTTTTGATAAAATTAATGGTTTTCAGGAAAAATAATTGGATTTTGGTTTGGCTTTTTGTGTAAAAAAAAAATGGGTTTTAGCTTTCACGTTTTTGTTTTGTTTTGTTTTCAAAAATGGCCTGAAAATCACATTTTTGGTTTTCAGTTTTTCTTTTAAAAAAAAGAAAGAAAAAAAAAAAAGAAAATTCTTGCAGGAAACTAAAAAAAATTAAAAATAAATCCCACAAAAATAACTGGTATTCTTTTGACCAGCTCTAGTTACTACATATCTGGACATTTGGCTGCTAACCAAGAGCTAGATTCGAGTCTTCATTTTTCAGTCTCTGAGCCAGCAGGGACTTGGATCCTAATGTCTCATTTTCACAGGGTCTGGGCACTTAAATCCTCCAGTTGGCTTCAGTTACATGTGGGTACTTGGCACTTCTAAAGATCAGGAATCAAGAGTTATTGTATATTATCAGAGGGGTAGCCGTGTTAGTCTGAATCTGTAAAAAGCAACAGAGGGTCCTGTGGCACCTTTGAGACTAACAGAAGTATAGAGCATAAGCTTTCGTGGGTAAGAACCTCACTTCTTCAGATGCAAGAGATGCACTCTCTTGGATCTGAAGAAGTGAGGTTCTTACCCACGAAAGCTTATGCTCTATACTTCTGTTAGTCTCAAAGGTGCCACAGGACACCAAGAGTTATTGTAATGATTCCTGAGGCTTGGATGTTCTCACCGCTAGGTGGAGTGGAAAAACATGTCTGTAGTCTCTTCACAGAGACCCCTTCTAACTAATTAAAGGACAGAATCTTTGTGTTTTGAAGGGAATTTGGATCAGAAAGGAAATATGGGAGTGGGATTTGGTTGAAAAGCCAGAGGGTATTCTCAGGGCGCCAACAGAGATGATAAAGAACGCTCTTCCCACCCCATCACATGGGGAAATGAGAGCATTACCATTTCATTTATAAATGTAAATGGAATTGGTGTAGTCTAGATGACTTCACAGCATGAAAAAATGAAAAGTATGATTGCATCATTTAGCCTGCATTTTGAAGTCATCGAGGTCCTGTTTCAAAATGTCCCAGAGAGAATAAATATCAAAAGGGGTCATCCACAGGTCAGGCCCAGAGACTCAAGAAGGGAAAAATGCTACTCTGAATTCCTAATGCTGCTGTCTTTTAAGCTACTTCAATCTCCCTCCCCTCCCAACAAGAGATAAATATGTTGTGCCTTGTGGAAAGAAAAACCTTTGTTTCTCCAAATCATAGAATATCAGGGTTGGAAGGGACCTCAAGAGGTCATCTAGTCCAACCCCCATACCACTGGGCACATCTCTTCCTCTGAAAAAGTTTTAGAAAACTTTGGTGGATGTTTGTGCCAAGTCCCATGGCATGGTTAGAAAACAGGCATAGCACAGGAGCAGTTGTTTCCTTCACAATTACAATATTTACTGCTTTTTTGTGTGCGTGCATCTTCTCTGAGGATCTCAAAGCACCATTATAAAGGTGGTAAGTGCTATCACCATTTTACAGACAGGAACACTGAGGCACAGAGGGGAGAAGTGACTTGCCCAGGGCTAGTGATAAAGCTGAGGACAGAACCCAAACTCTTCTGACTCGCAATCCAGTGGCCTATTGTTCTGTTTCAGAGTAGCAGCCGTGTTAGTCTGTATCCGCAAAAAGAAGAACAGGAGTACTTGTGGCACCTTAGAGACTAACAAATTTATTAGAGCATAAGCTTTCGTGGACTACAGCCCACTTCTTCAGATGCACGAAAGCTTATGCTCTAATAAATTTGTTAGTCTCTAAGGTGCCACAAGTACTCCTGTTCTTCTATTGTTCTGTGTTCCCTTCACAAATCTCTACTGATATTCCCTAATCCTGAGGTTCATGGCCCCTGCTATTCCAGTCACTGGGCCCTGCATCTTAATCCTCCTGATCTGAAAAGCCCCCACTGTCCCAGTCTTGAGACCCACACAATTTTTTATCATTTTCCTGTATGTGTTCATTCGAGAGCTTAGTGATTGTCATAGTTGTTCTTGGAGCATTTAGTGTTCTAGATGAGGTACACCATGCGGTGTGATTGGCCTGGATAGGATCCACGGATTTTAAAAGGTGTGTTGTGGGGGGTATTGATCATTGCAGCAGTGGAGATACCTCTGTAGGTTTTGCATCTGTAGCTCTGGCAGGGTCTGGTGCTACTTTAAGTTGGTGTGTCCTGGTCTGTGGGGAGCTTGCTTCCGTTGATGAGCTTGGAGGAAGGCCAGGAGTGAGGGTTCATTACTCTGATAGCCTATAAAAATCACGGACTGAACAGAGACACTGGATTTATGGTTTATTACAACAATCTGTAATCCACTAACTCCCTCTTTTGGTCCTATGACTGCAGAGGTGTTAACGGTCCACTCTACCTTGAATGGTCCCTTAGAATATGTGCTAATTACTTATGCTAAAGAATCTGTTCCACCTTGCATTTAGCTGTGACACTCCGAGTACCTTTCCCAGACCTGAAGAACAGCTCTGTGTGGCTCGAAAGCATGTCTTTCTCACCAACTTGATCCAATGAAAGATATTTCCTCATCCATCTTGTCTCTCTAGCAAGTTCAGAGTTTTCCCTTAGTGTTGGGTCCCAAGTAAGTAAGTGAAAACAGCAGTGTAATAGACACACATTGTTCACATTGAATGAAACTACAGTTGGCACAACTGCATTGTCTCCAGGCCTGGCAGGCAGGTAACACTCTGCTGATTCCCATCTGCTGTGACTGCTGGTAGTCAACCACAGAATGAGAAGCTGATCAAGTTGCTCTCCTCATTGATATTTATTCTTTTAAGGTGCGCTTTGAAGGATTAACCGGCAATGTTCAGTTTAACGAGAAAGGACGTCGGACCAACTACACCCTCCACGTGATTGAAGTGAAACACGATGGGATCAGGAAGGTAAAGCAGAGGATGGGTTCTGTTCCTGTTTAACAGCTGTGGGCAAGGTGTCTGGCACAGGATGGTCTTGTCTCTTGGAGGCCATTTCTCCTCATGAGTCTTAAGATGGAGAATTCATGAGTAGAGTAGCTATGAATGGTAACTCCATCGCCCAATGTGAGTGAAGAAAAACACGAGAAACCGTGTTGTATTACTTACATACAAAATATGGAGGAGATTTTTAACAATGTTCAGCATTTGGCCTAACACCATTCCCGTTGAAGTCAGTGAGAGTTTTACACCACTATCGTTCTTGGGAGCTGATTTAGGTCAGTGTGGAGTGTTTTTGGAAATCCCACACAATCGCCAGAATTTTCAGTCGGGTTCACAATCAGGGCCAGATTTTCAGAGGGGTTCAGCTTCCATTTAAGCACCAAAATAAGTAGCCAGATTTTCAAAAGAGCTCAGCACGTCGTGTGTTCACTCAGTGCGGAATACTTTTGAAAATCAGGCTCCATGTGTTTATCTTCCTCTTCCATATAGAAAACTTTCAAACAGAGAGAGAATTTTTTTCCTTCTGTCCTTTGGAATTTAAACAGGTTTGGAGAATGAAGAATGCTGGAACTATTCAGGGAACAGAATCGGGACTTTGGAGCTGTGCTCCAGCTCCGCTCCAGCTCCAGGCAAAAACCTGCAGCTCCACTGCTCCGGAGCTGCTCTGCGCTCCAGCTCCGGGCTCCACTCCAAAAGCCCTGAACAGAATCAATACTATTAAACCTTAAATAATGTGGGATTTATGTCAGCAACTGAAAATCAATACATGGATGTTTAATTAGGAGGAAAATAGCATATGGTTTATAGATTCCCAAGCCAGAAGGGACAACTATGATCATCTAATTTGACCTCATCATCTAGATCTGACAGCTGCACGTACATTTCATTTCAACAGAAGCAATATCACACAATATCGTATTGACCCTGCTGGTTTCAGATGGGAAGTCGGAGCCCATCAAAAAAGGGCCCGTAGAACTGCATTTCCTGACATGTTTTATTCATTTTGGGAAGTATTTCCTACTGTTTTTTTTTTATTCTGGTAACAACTGGCTCACTCCGACACCCTGGAGGCCTGCATGGGGAAACCCCTCTTTACTAGTCAAAGAGATTTTTTTCCCTTCACTGTGGCCATAGGAATTAAATTATTAGATATGAATTTTGTGTCTGTACAGTAGGGTCCTGAGCCCTGGTTGGGACGCCTAGGCACTACCACAATACAAATAAATAAATAACCAGTATATGAGTGTAAGATACAGAGGACTTGATCCTGCTCCATATAAGTCACTGAGAGTTTTGCTTTGATGTGAGGTCAAGATAGGTCCCAGAGAAGTACTAGAGACAGTTTTATACTGTATATTGACTGCAAAAAATCAAACCCTCACTTGCAAGTCCCGTGCCCTTTACTTCCAACACATGAGCTGTATATGGGATTAATCAGGTGAGAAATGCCAAGCAAATATGTGTTGTCTCCATTTGTGCTGCCCTAGAGCAGTGTGTGGAAGCTCCTTCCTCACACACTTTCCATTTTTCTGTGCAGTAAAGAAGGAGAAGCCTCTCTAGGTTATATCTCTTGCATTGCCGTGATCTCTAATCTGCCCTCCACAGGTTTTTGGTCTTGCCCTGTATTAATACTCTTTCCCACATCATGTGGTAAGAAATCCCTTTCACATCAGCAGAGCTTATGCAACTTCATCCAAACATGATATGATGGAAAACCTCTTAAAAAATCAAGCCTTCAAATAAGATCACCTCAAGAATGATCTTCCTATTGATATTCTCTAGCTGTCTGCTTTGCCTGTGAGCAGTGATAGCGTGGAATGTATCCCTGATTATTAATAAACACAGAGTAACACCAAGAATTCTGCCCCTTACAGCTTTTTAGTTACATGTGCAACTCTAAACTTTTTGCCGCGGGGCAGCTCCTTTCTTCTCTTTCTAACGAGTCTCCTGCTTTTTTCCCCCATCTTGTCCTGGTTCTGCAAGGCATCCTAGAATTTAATTTTACACTTGTGCAAGAGCGGAGGTGTGACACAAGACTTGTATCAGCCTAGAGAGACCATCATACATTAACAGTGGTCACCATTAAAAACATATTTACCAGCAATCAGCATACAGTGATGTGAGACTCTTTTGTTATTTATTTCCCTAAGTATTGGGGGAAATTGTGGTACTTCCATTATTATCGTGTGGTTATTGCTTATCCCTGTACATTATGCACAGTACGTGTCATGATTTTTCTGAGGTTTTCAAGGCCAGGATGGGGAAAGAGGTCAGGACTGTGGGAGCAGTAGAGGTCTGGTTGGTGATGAACACCCTGAGACAGCTAAAGCTGGCAGGGCAATCCTATTGGTATATTGTTCTCCTCTTGGCTTGTCCTCGGAACAGGCTCGGAGGACAGCAGGGTTTCACGGTCTTTCTGTCGTTAACAGATTGGTTATTGGAACGAAGATGATAAGTTTCTTCCCACAGCCACAGATTCCCAAGGTGACAATGAA
Organism: Chrysemys picta bellii; assembly: GCF_011386835.1. Taxonomy (NCBI): domain Eukaryota; kingdom Metazoa; phylum Chordata; order Testudines; family Emydidae; genus Chrysemys; species Chrysemys picta. The sequence continues at coordinate 106,015,727 of NC_088798.1, forward strand.
TCCGTGACTCTACAGAATCGGACTTATATAGTTACAACTATTCTAGTAAGTTCTCTTGCATGTCTAATCCACAGGTCTCCCTCACTCCTTTCTCTTCCGCTCACACTCCTTGTTGTGCTGTGTACCCCTTTCCCTGTAATACATGTTGCATATAATCACAGCTTCCAGTGGTGGCCCATAAAAACTTGCTGTTGCCTTATAATCAAACAAGTACTTAAGATGTCTCCCCTCTTAACACACAGAACTACAAGGAAGTGTGGCAGGCAGTGAGCAGGGACATCAACATAGGGAAAGTAGGTACATTGTAGCAATGGTTTATATTGTACACGCACAGAGCAGGTGCTGTAATTTTAGGAAGGAGACACGGTATTCCTCACATATAACAAAGAGGTTGAATCCCTGCTTTAAGAGCAAAACTCAACTCAGCCAGTATTGTGGAGCAGCAATAGACGCCTCCATAACGTTTGACATAATGCACCACTGTCCATGCCTATCTCACAGAGACTGACTGATGAAGGCTTGCTCAGTTTGTGAAATGCTAAGAGATCCTCAAGTAGAAGGCTTGATTTCCCTTTTGGAATCTCTGCCAAAGATTGTTGAAGAATTCCTATCAGTTTTCCTTGTTGGTTAGGTCCACCCCAGCTAGGGTGGCTACCAAATTCTGCATAATAGAAACCTCAAACGGGCAACTTACTAGCCCAAACTTTTGTTGAACAGGCTGTGCGAACCACTTTGTAAATGATTCCGGCTTTAGCGTTTTGAAAGTGCATTGAGAATCGTATCTAGCATCCCTTCCTGAGAGCAGGACACACGTTGAACATCTCTGGGGGCGAAAGGGGAAGCATGGCTCACTAACTTGTCCTCTCTCTGCCAGGAAGATCCATATGTGATGCTCAAGAAGAATGCCAACCAGTTTGAAGGCAACGAGAGGTATGAAGGCTACTGCGTGGAGCTTGCTGCTGAGATCGCTAAGCATGTTGGCTACCAATACAGGTTGGAGATAGTGAGCGATGGGAAGTATGGAGCCCGGGACCCTGACAATAAAGCATGGAATGGCATGGTGGGAGAGCTGGTTTATGGAGTAAGTTTCCAACCTTGTCCATTGATTCATAATTACAGGAATTGATTATGAGTGGACCTCAAAAAGTGTAGCTACCAGGCCCAAAGGGAAACTGATTGATTAGGCAAACTGTCAAATTCTGTTGGGAAAGCTTTCTAATACTCCCGGCTTCCAGGTGAGCCGAGAACAGCTTCACTTAGGACAAGTCAGGACAGGGAGGAGTTTTGACTCTTACTCATCTCAGGTATTTCCTGCCCTCAGCAGCCAAAGCCCTTTCAAGAACTAGATAGATAATGGGCCTTATTACAGCACCTCAATAAGGCATCCAAATTTTGAGTTTGTGCATCAGCACCTTTGTGTTCCCCTCTAGTGCACCTAAGCACTGAACTAAACTATGCACCCAAATGCAGGAGATGGTGGTCCTATTAAAGTACCAAATGGTACCCTTTCTGTCTATCTCTCTTTATTGAGTTCCCTTTCATGTTTTGAATGTTTCCATCATTATGTGTTGCTTGGATTGTTAATGCTCCCCCAGCTACATCTCTATTATTTCATGTTCATTTTGATGGAACAGTATGACCCTTTCATCATGTCACCATTGCCTTGTTGCTGTTAGATGTCTATTAGTGCAGTCAGTTTCCATGGAATTAGAGTATCATTCTTAAGGTCGAGCCCACAGCAACCAGTGTGACCTTTCCCATCCTACAAGATACATTTTAATGAACTACCATCTGGAGCATAATATAATCAACCTTTTTCCAGGAGGTAAGCATACAATTATGCAGAGAGTTTCTCCCACTGCAGAGTAGCAATTTAAAGGAGTCCTCAGAGGTAAATATCCAAGCCATCCTACCCCAAAACCAACACCCAGAGCACACCCATTTTGTCAACTTTTTTCTGATAGCTGTGAAGGAGTAGCACCTAGAAATGGTTGAGTTTGAAATCTCAGCCTGTTGCTTAGTCAGACTCTTAACACCAAAATGGGCTCTCTCTATCCTTATCGTGCATCGTATCACTCATATTTATATCTGGTTGCTGGATGGCTGGACCACTACTCACTACAGCTGGTTGAGAATTTTCCATTGGAATGATTTTCTGACGTGGAAAATGCAGTTTCTGCAAAAGTAACATTTTCCATGGGACAGTCTCAATTTCGCCTTTGGGAAAATCTAAATGAAAGTCAATAGAAGTTAGGCACTTTTGTACATCTCACTAGGTGCATCTGTAGGCAGCTAAATACCTTTCTAAATCTGGCCCTATGTGAATTAGGAGCCTTCATCCCATTTTTAAAAGTGGGTTTGGCTTTCTTGAAAATATTTCCCTTCAACTATATGAGTCATGCAATAGAAAAGCATCTCCTGCTGAAAATAAACATCCTGGCAGTAGACTTTCTTCCTGTCTCTTCTGCTGTGTGTGTGATAAGACTCTGTTACTTTGTCATTTCTTAATTGTGCAACATGATAGTGAAATGAGATGTCACTAGCCTTGGATTGTGACATCAATGGATGAATCAGACCAGAGGACCTGACTGTCTGGGAAAGGAAAGAGGTCTGATTTTTAAACCTACTTGCAATCAGTAATAATCGGAAAGGAAATAACATGTTGGTGTGATGGGGTTGGTTTTTTTTAGCATTTCTATAGTAGTTCATTTCTCCTGATTAAATCTTCCTATGAAATCAGAGAGTGGATTGGGAGTGTACAGCAGAAGGCTGGCGAAAGAGAAGGCTGGTGATGGAGTGTCTTGGTGCATGTAATCTACAATCTGTGTATCTGGTGTCTGTCTCTCCTTTCAGAGAGCTGATGTGGCTGTTGCACCATTAACCATCACCCTCGTCCGAGAAGAAGTCATAGACTTTTCCAAGCCATTTATGAGCCTGGGCATATCCATCATGATAAAAAAACCTCAAAAATCCAAGCCAGGCGTCTTTTCCTTTCTGGATCCCTTGGCTTATGAGATTTGGATGTGCATTGTTTTTGCCTACATTGGAGTAAGCGTTGTCCTCTTCCTGGTCAGCCGCTTCAGCCCTTATGAATGGCATACTGAGGAGTTCGAGGAAGGGCGCGACCAGCCACCCAGTGACCAGACTAATGAATTTGGGATATTTAACAGTCTTTGGTTCTCCCTGGGAGCCTTTATGCAGCAAGGATGCGATATTTCACCAAGGTTGGTTACCTTTCACACACAAACACTCTTCTAATTCATGCATTTTTAGTCCTTTGGGATGCTATGAAGCCATATCTCCCTTTTCGACCCTCTTTCTGGTTTTCTCATTCAGTTTAATTTCTGAACTACACATATATTTAGAAATGGGCCAAAATAGGGATCATTTCCCCAACACTATAAACACTGGAGCTCAGATAAAATGCTGCTTTTGAGACGTACCATCCTAGTTTTAGGTTTGGTTTTGAAAAACAAAATTCCAAACAACAAGGTTCTGCAAAACTACCTGCCCCACCCAGCCAGTTTTGCTTATCTTTCATTTTGTTGTCAATGTCATTTCTCTTTGAACAAAAGAGTCACCACGGCTTTGTAGGAAAGCTTTGAAAAGCCAGTAAAACAATGGAAGAATGTTTTATTTTATTGATGATTTGATGTTCCCAATGAATGCTTAGGCACATCTTGCCAAAGACTGTAAAATACATTGAATTGCAGTCAATGTCATTGGGCCCTTGGAGAGGTGCTGCGTTTTCACTACGTGCTCCCATTTTATAATCAATGGTTCAAGTGTATGTAAGGAAAGGAGGAGTTGCAAAACACCAAAGAGCTAAATGCTTCCTTAGCACTGCATCTAAATAAAAGGCTGTCGCGATATGGTAAGTTGGCTGCAAAGCTGGGAAAAATACCAGAAAAAAATTGTGACATGGGGAAACCATGTAGCAAAAGCTCTCATGAAAAAAGAATGTGCAAAGTAGTCACTGAATTGGAAGATCCAGTCATCATCTTTACAAATTTTGCATTTATTTTTTGTCAGTACGTTTCCTCTGACCATCCAAAAAGCCTGCCTTCCTTTTATGGAAGTAACATTCCTGCAATTGCATTGGTAACCAGTGATTTTTGGTTTTTATTTATTTTTCTTTTCTAGCAATAGGGTTAATAATACAAACTCTCTTCAGTCTGGCATTTCATGCAAAAAATACTTTTCACTTGTGTCTAACAAGTATTCTTTGCTTACAAAAATTGTACATCAAGTAAATAATGTTTCTCAAGCGAGGAGTATTTGATCCAGTTGTAGGTGTACACTCCTCACATAATGAAGAGAAAACTGGATATTAGAGAAGTCCTTGTGGCACCTTAGAGACTAACAAATGTATTTGGCATAAGCTTTCGTGGGCTAAAACCCCTTCATCAGGTGCATGGAGTGGAAAATACAGTAAGCAGTATACATATGAAAAGATGGGAGTTGCCTTACCAAGTGGAAGGTCAGTGCTAACGAGCCAATCCAATTAAGGTGGAAGTGGGCTATTCTCAACAGTTGACAAGAAGGGGTGGAAATCACTTTTGTAGTGCTAATGAGGCCAATGTAATCAAGGTGGCCCATTTCAAACAGTTGACAGGAAGGTGTGAGTATCAGCAGGGGGGAATTAGTTTTTGTAGTGACCCATCCACTCCCAGTCTTTATTCGGGCCTAATTTGATGGTGTCCAGTTTGCAAATTAATTCCAGTTCTGCAGTTTCTCATTGGAGTCTGTTTCTGAAGGTTTTTTTTGTTGAAGAATTGCCACTTTTAAGTCTGTTATTAAGTGTCCAGGGAGATTGAAGTGTTCTCCTACTGGTTTTTGAATGTTATAATTCTTGATGTCAGATTTGTGTCCAAATCTTGTATCCATATTTAACAACTGTTTTTTATGGGGGGGTTGGCTGAAAAATACCGATTCATCGGAACTGAAACTTCACAGGAAAGGGATTGATATTTGATGAATTTCCCACTCAACAAAATGTTGAAACTAAAATTCTGAAATTGTCAAAATCCCAATCAAGGCAAAAACCCAAAAAGGTTGAAAAAAAATTAGAGACGTGATGAAAACTAAATGTTTTAAAATGATCAGAATGTTTTTGTTTCAACTGACCCAAACTACAATTTTTTAAATTAGTCAGTTTGTAAAAGTTTTGGTGATTTCGACCTTTTGTCCCAATTGGGAATGGGAAAAATTTTTGAAATCTTTTTTTTTTCAGGGTGGGGAACTATTTGGGAAACTATTTCCTGCCCCGTTCTGCTGGAGATGAATCAAAGGCATGAGCTTAGATCTGGATTTGGACAGATCCCAGTGTTAGTGTTGGTGTTGGGGGGGGGGGGAGGAGGCCGTGCTTTAAATCTATGGGCTTGGCATGGCTGTTATAGAGATAGAAACAAGATGTGGCTTGGGGGTGTGGATCCAAACTTCACAGAAGTTCACTGGTGTTCCAGTCCTGTGTTTTGGTTTGATCCACCATCTAGATTAGAATAAGACCCTTTCCAAGCCTAATATTGCTCTTAAAGCAGAGTTGCAGAAAAATTATTCTATAGACTGGAGTCTTCGCTTTCTCTATTTATGTTCCCTAGTGACTTAAAGATCAAATCTACTCTGGTAGCAAATCAAGGAAAGACTTTTTCCATCTTTTTTTTTTTTTTGTCTTTTTCTTTTATTCGAAGCCTCAGATAACATTAATTCTGTGTGGGGTATTGTGGGCTTACAGTGCTGTAAATGGAAGTTAATTTTACACATGCTGAGAGGACAGTGAGAGTCTGGAGGATAAAACAAGAAACGATTCCATCAGCAAATAGCAATAACACTAAACAACAACAGCAAAAGCTCTTGTATGATGAAAATTAAAGTGCCTGTATGCCTGGGTTCTTGAGTGTTTGTTGCCTGTTTGGCAAAATATTAATGAAATGCTTGATAGCAGAGGGAAAAAGCTTCCAAAGGCACTCTGGTAGATGTGACATTTATAGTATTAATATGTTTTAAAGGTCATCACTGATCACTGATTATCAGGCGTCTACCAGAAGTGTTCAGAACGTTTTTCCCTGTGAACACCCATGGGGAGGAGTTTAACACCATCTCTTAACTTGGCTGCATCATTAGGACTAGATAATGATTGTCGTGGTTGCTGTTGCTGTTATTACTGGTCAGGAATTTTTGTCTCTCGGGAAGCTTCAACATTTTGAAATTAGTTTCCATTCAGAATTGAAACAGCAAGTTGAAATATTGAAAATTGTTTGCAGAGTGAAACATTCGGAAATCTGTCTGATTAAAAAATGCCGAAATGAAAAATATCAACATTTTTGAGCGAATTAAAATGATTCAACATTTTGAAATGGCATTTTTCTTTTGAACTGCCATTTCAAAATGTAAAATGTTGTTTCGTTTTTAAAGGTCGACTCTAAATGAATGTTTTTGTTTCAATTCTCCTGATAGTAAAACTGAAAAAAATCACTGACATTGACATTTTCCCACAGAAAGTTTTGATTTTAAGACCATTGCATTTTCTGACAGGAATATTTTAACACAAAAAATGTTGACCAATTATTTTTATTATTATAAAATCTGCTTGCTCGGATCTGTGTCCAGTTGCTTGTGGGGTATTTTTATCTTCCACATCTTCGTTGGCTACCATAGTAACAGTAGCTTGTCCTTCAGCAGAGACCACCATAGGCAAAACTCTGTGTATACCCATCCTGTTGTGTGACAGGACAAGCTATATAAGCAGTGTAGCCATATCTCACTATTTTAAGGGACTGTGTCCTGTTTGGCGTCCAACAACCAAAATAAATGAGCATCCCCGAGTCATCTGTGAACCCAAGCTTCCTGTTCCCATCCCGGTGTCAACGAGCTACCTGAACGAGGGTTTCCGTTTGTCAGAGGATGCCTGCTGCTGAGGTTAGCCAGGGGATCAGGGTTAGACAGTTTGGTGGTGCAGGGAAGTCATTCTATTGAGGATTCTGTGGAATGTCCCTGTGTGTGGTGAGGATGGGGCTGAGGCCCTGTCGAGATGGGAGAAGTGCTCTGGAATGCTGGTCGGCAGGATGATTGTTCAGAGGCCTCAGGGCGGGGGGGTCCTTTCCAGGGTGGGGGGTGTGAAATTACTTTCTGCTGGGTGGGTAGGTATTCTGGGGTATGCATCCCTGGGGAGGGTTCTGTGGGGAGTGGTTGTGGGGGAAGGAAGGGGGAGGTTTCTGTGGGGTATGGCTTGAGTGGAGAGAAGGGGAGGGGAAGTTTCTGCGGGATGTCAGAGAGCAGAACAATGGTTCCTCTGTATTTCACACTGTAGGGACATGGGCTCTTGGGGTGCATCACTACATGTGGAGGGAGACGTGTCTGTACTTTCGTGATGGAGGGGTAGGTTTGCTGTAGTGTATCACCCCGAAATGGGCATTCTGTAAAGCATCATTGGGTCTGTGTGCATGGGGAGGGGATCCTACGGCGTGTCACTGAGAATCAGGGCCGGCTCCAGGCACCAGCTTAACAAGCAGGTGCTTGGGGCAGCCAAGGGAGAGGGGCGGCACCTGCGGCAATTCGAGGGCGGCAGGTGCCTCACTCCCTCTAGGAGCGAAGGACCTGCCGCTGAACTGCCGCCGCCGATCGGGGCTTTTTTTTTTTTTTCAATTGCCGCCGCCAATCGCGGCTTTTTTTTTATTATTATTATTATTATTTGCTTGGGGCGGCAGAAATGCTGGAGCCGGCCCTGCTGAGAATGGGGTGATCCTGGAGTTTGGGGTGAGGGGACTTTGTGTGGAGTGCCCCTGTGCAGCTGCAGGGGGATTGTGAAAGGTGAGAGTGTTTGGGATGGGGAGGAGGGTCACCAGCAGCCCCTGGACTGGCTGGCTATCAGACCCTGCCACCTGACAGAGATATTTACCTTTTGTAATCCTGACAGACAGTAGGTGACTGGAAATAGCAAGTACTCACATAGCAGCAGTCCTGGGCCTTGTATGCTTACTGTATGAGAGCAAAGGAAACGAAATATTTGCAAGAAAGTCGATAAATGAAGGCAACTGTCTTAATAGAAATACCCCAAAATAAGGAGAGGTTACAGAGATTCAGAGGCATGTTAAACCAATGCATCTCTAACATGTCCCACGCAATGGCTGCTTAAGGTGTGTCACTGGCAAGAAGTAAGCTTTTGGGGAATTAAAAAGAGCATAGATGCTGCAATATTTTGATGCTAACAGTGCAGAGCCTAAATGCTCAGTAGATGCCTGCCCATATAGTTTGGTGGTTGTCCCTCTGCAAGATGATCGCCTAGTGGTCTCAGTGCAGGAATTACTGAGTGAAATTATATGCTCTGGGTTAGGCAGGAGGAAAAAGTAGATCATATTTGTCCTAGCTGCCCTTAGAATCTGTGCTTCCAAAGTACTGATTGAATTCAGCACACCAGAACTATGCTCAGATTGAAAAAGAAAAAGAAATTGTTTTGGGTAGTGAGTGGTTTCATGAATACGCTTATGGGCAGAAATCAGTCAAGGCTGAAACAGACCATTAAACTATTGGTCTGTTCATAGCACCACCTAGACTTCAGAAAACGATTGTGAAATCGCAAAAGTACTCGTTAAATGTGAAATACAGGCCCAGTAAAGAGCTCCTCCTTGCAGACACCCTTTCCAGAGAGCTACTAAATATTCTCCAAGGATTTGCAGGATGAGGAGTGTGAAGTAAATATGACTCAAGTACTAGCTATTTCCAAAACACAATTTGACACACACAGACTAGACACTCCGAATCACCCAAACGTACAACAGTTTGAGAGCTAGGCCTTGTCTACTCATGAAAATTGTGCTGCTCTAACAATACCCGTACAGTTAAAATGGTACAAACCCCTCTTGTGTGGACACAGTTGTATCAGTATAAAAATGCATTATATCTGAAGGATTGATATAACTGTGTCCACGCTATAGGTTGCACCAATGTAACTATTTTGGTAGAAAATCACCTCCTAAGTGACACAGTTATACTGGTACAAAGATTATATGTACAGCAGGCTTGATTCAAGAGGGACAGATAAATGAAAACAAAAGAACATATTGTAACAACAGAGATGAAGTTGCTGCATGTGAGGGATGGGAAAGAATTCAGGCTCATGTTTCACTTTGGTCCCTCAGTTGCCCTCATTGCCTATTGCGAGTTCTGCCTTCCTTGGGGTGGGAAACCAAGGTGGTTTCCTAGGTTCACAGACCCTGGTACCTAACTAGGCCCCTGTGGGTCGGGAGCCTCATTGACTTTCTCTCCATCCATGGATGACCAGCCGGAATTTCTGAGACACCCCACAGCTTTCTGAGCAGTGAAAAAGAGTAAAAGCGTAGAGTTAACTGATTATTTACAAGCAAAACAAATTTAAACATATATGTCTTATGGCTAAGATCGAGCAGAGAGCATGTTTCTCTCTTTGTCATCTCTTGGGCTACATCCTCACTGCTAAAAGAGATGTGCTTTTCTAGCAAGACAACTAATGCCTGTGATCTCGCTATAGAAAACCCACCTTTTGGTGGCCTACGTTTGTCATGCTGGGCTCTCTGTACCTGCTTGTCTGTCTTTATTTAGTGTCCTCCTTCTCCTTGATCTCAGGATACATTACCATATTCAGGGCGTCTCTTCCTTCCCCTTCCTCTCAAGCCACATCGGGTGTGAGCCCTCAATGTGTATTCGTTTGTCTCAAACTGCTTTTTCCTGACAGCCAGGACTTCTAGCTGGGCAGACTACATGAATGGCAGCTCCATTGTTAGGGTGGTTAGACTCCCTAAACCCCCATGGATTGTAATCACTGTCCTGATTACTGTATCTCTGTGGATGAGGGTGTGAAACTGTCTGGGAGGTAGGGTTCTTCTGAACAGGGCCGGCTCTAGGATTTTTGCCGCCCCAAGCTTCAGGAGTGCAACTGCCAAAGCAAAAAACAAACAAACAAACAAAAAATGGAATGCCACCCCTGGAATTGTGTCGCCCCAAGCCCGTGCTTGCTTTGCTGGTGTCTAGAGCCGGCCCTGCTTCTGAACCCCTCCTGTGCCATACAATCTTAGAAGTCGAGTGCATAAATCATATTTTAGATACCGATCAAAATATACTATTAATGGGATATCGTGTCATAGTACAAAGACAGCTAAACATAATCTGCAGTACAGAGAAATGTGAGAGCAGCGCCGGAGATGTCCTGGTCTGGTGGTCATGAAGGCTGCCACTGCAGATCTAGTGTGCGTATGAAATCTGCACTGCATTCAGGGAACAGAATATAAAAGAACCAATCCTGTGTGTCAAGCTCTTATCCGAGCTAGGGAGGTTCGATAGTAAATGGGGGATTTCTGGATTGTCATTGTATATGTGTGAACGGGAATAGTGTCTGTGGTGTATAATTGTTCAGGGACAAAGTGATGTTAAAGGGTGTGTCTACACTGCAGCTGGGAGGTATCATTCCTAGTGCAGGTAGACAGACTCGTGCTAGCTCTGCTCGAGCTAGTGCGGATGTTACTGCACGGGCAGTGGCTCAGGCTAATCGTCCAAGCCCATCCGACTCCCTGGGTCCGAGCTCGGGCAGGGAGGTTCAAACTGCCTCCCTCCATCCCCACTCTAGTAGAGGATGGATATATTGCGGGGGCTTTCGAAGACGTGGACATGACTCAGGAGTTCGAGATTGGGCCCAAGCTTTTTTGCAGTTTGTTGCAACTCAAACTGAAGCTGGTCTTAAATATATATATCGGTTGTATTTCAACTTCTGGAAATGTCACCTTCCATTTTAGAAATACACTGAATGGCATCCTAATTGCCTGCACCTGGGAGAGTTAATTACTCTCAGCAAGATGAAAATTTGGGCCGGGGGTGGTGGGAGGTGGCAGCGCTCACGAAGCTCTAGGAGCTGATGGCCACACTTACCTCTGAAATGCACTTAGCGAAGGAAGTTAGGTGACTCACCATAGAAACAGCTCAACAAACAGTTTGAGCAACATGAAGTTAAGCAACTGCACTCTGGTTCTTGTACATATCCCATGGCAACCGAGAGGCTGCAATCAGTGAACAATGGGAAACTTCAGAAAATGCTCTTCCCTGCTATCTCATCTTCCATTTGGAGAGGTGATGAGGGAACAGGAGGCTCATGACAAAGGAATATTTAAATGATAAAATGCCTTTGGAAGAATAATAGTGAATTTGAGTTGTACAGAAGAAATAATAATCCATTGGATTTCGATATAGTCCCTTCAATCCAAGGATTTCCAAATGCTTTATAAATATTGAATGCCAGCTTTATCCATCCATTTGTCAGCATCTCACGCAAGCACTTGTTATGCCTTCTTCTATGCAAGCACCTTCCTCAACTCATCCACAAGCTCAGTACCCTCTTGGTATTGGAGTTCCCTTCTCTTGAGATGCCTACAGGAAACTTACTGATTATTTGTAACCTGCGGATTGTCTGCATATCTGATTCAAAAAGGGAATCCACATATACACACACTTTGCCAGTGTGTTACGTTATGAATATATTTCACAGCTCTTTTTAGTTATTAGGCCACTGGAGGATAATAGTCTACTACTACTACTACCAGAGAGCAGAGCTACTCCTTTAGCTCAAGTGAGAGGAAGTGGCAATGCCGTTTAATATATAGGTTGGCTTGGCAGAATTTGATTGTTTATTTTTGAGCATTTTTAAAGATTTAAATTTTCATAGTTGCACAAAATTATGGGGTGGGGTCAGACAAATATTTAATAACAGTAGACATTGAAAGTCAAAAAGTTATAGCTTTATAAACTGTTAACACAGATCATCAACATCACAGGTCAAAATACACAGCGTAAATATACTTAAATCAACACATCATAACTTGTTTTAGTAGTTATTTGCTAGTCCATCTGCAACCACCCTAATTCAAAAGTCTAGATCACTGGATTTTGACTCTAATAAGTTCTCAAGTAGCATTTTTCCTACTTTGCCTATCTATAAATTTTGATTCTTATTGATGGAAATATTTTTTCATCGGTTTGTGCATATACAGTGAAATCGACATAACGGCCATTTACCAATAAAAATCAAAACCTTCCAAGCCTATATATATATATATAGGACACTGCACTGGGAGTCAGGAGAGCTGGCTTTAATTCACAGCACTGTCACTCAGTTGTTATGTGGTTCTGGACAATTCATATCACTGATCTGTTACCCCTCCCACCTTTTCTCTGTCTTGTGTAAGTAGACTGTGAGCTCTTTAGGGCAGGAACTGTCTCTTAGCATGTTGTTTGTATTGTGTCTAGCACAGTCGACTCTCCCAATCAAGATGCTACAATATTACAAATGTTAACTAATAATACAGAGAAATGTAGGGCCTGCTTCTGTCCTCTCATACATGAGCAAAACTCTCTTTTAGAGCTGATCAAAAAATTTTAATCAAAACATTTTTTCACCCTTTTGTGTGTGTGTGTGTGTGTGTGTGTGTGTGTGTGTGTGTGTGTGTGTGTGTGTAAAATGTTCTGGGTTTTTGAAAGAAAATCTGGAAAGCAGAACCAAAATATACTTGGTACAATGTTTGGGTTTTGGTTAAAAAATCAAAATAAAAAAATCAGGTTTTGGTTTTCAGAAACTGAATATTTTTACCAGAAACAGTTTTGTTTTGCTTTGTTTGTTTTACCAAAAATTGTTTTGAAATCTAAAAGTTTTTTTCTAAATTATTTTTGTGTGTTTCTTCCCCTGCAAAACTGAAAAATGTTCATGGAAATTTTCAAAAAAAGTGAGAGGATTTGGGGGTTTTGTTTTTTGTTTAATTTCCCATGGAAAATACTTGGCATTTTTATTGGAGGGTTTTAACAGAACATCTCTGATGTGGGCAAAGCTTGTGTTAGCCATTTTAAACTGTTTATAATGCTTTATGAGGACTCAAAAATGTGAAGTTGTAGGTTAGTTTAGGCATTGTTCACCTCAGGGGGAAATCCTTTGAGACTCAAAGATGTCCTTTGTTATGCTGTAATCTCAATTGTTTGTTGTGAATTAGTAACAGAGACTTTTTTATTTTGATAGCCTATTTTCCCAAACGTGTTCCAATCCAGCACATGGTTAGATCTTTCTAATAACTAGTTGGAGGTGTTTTTGCCACGGAACAAGGGGTTTTGTGGAGCTCCATGACCTACAACTCCCTGAAGTGGTGTCCTTTGCAAGAGTGGCTTTTACACAGAGCTTTATGTTGCCACTCCAGAAAATTATTACATCTAAGATGAGAAGCCCTGGCTCTGTTTCACAGGCAACAGTATAGGGGAGCTTTGTTAAATAACTCCCCAGTATGCTGCACATCACTTTTATCAGTGATAACATATCATTTGTGCATTGTCTGGATACACAGTTGGCTGAGTATTGAATTCCCTGATTCGAATGGTTCTGGATTCTTAGAGCTAGTATCCACTGCTGCTGATTTATTCCTCCAATGGTGGACAGAAGTTTCTGGCCAACAACAGAGAAAGAAATTCCTTTAATTTCTGTTTTGGACGAATTATAACCATTTAGTTTTCATTTTAAACTTTCTCCCAAGTGCTTGATTGGGTGACACCGCAAATACCATTCTCCCTTGTCATTACACGTACACAAACACGTGCATGAAACCCGCGAGTATCGCAACAGAGTATCTTTATGTCTCAAAGCAGCATCACAAAGCAATAGGCAGGGAAAGCCGATGCTGTCATGGATGGTGCTAAAAAGCTGGGGAGCGAACTTGTTTAAATGGGGACAGAATGCCACTTTGCTCTTTATGGGAGAGTTGAAAGAGCTGATCGACAGGAGAAAGCGATTGATGCAATGCAAAGAGGATTAACCAGTTGATGAGGCTGTTTCCGGAGACAGAAAGGATTGAGAGATCTGAGGAAGGTGGTTTTCAGACGCATTTAAAAGAGGTGGGTGAATTGGGCTGGTTGGCCTTTTCCTGAGATATTTTATATTCTTATGTTCAAAGACTTTTCCTCTGTAGTGGCTATGCAGGTGCCACTCCTGTGGTGTCTATAGAACTGGGGTGAGTGTGATAATACACTGGTTTTATTCATTGGGTAGTACTGCACAATCCCCTGGTGTCTTCTTCAGTCTGCCAGACACAAGGTATGCATTCCGTCCTGCACCATGGCAGTGGAAATGAACCCACAGGCGCACATTATCCAATCTGTTTCACACTTTTGTAACCTACATAGAGATTTCCAGACACTGAGATAATTTTATGTCTGGGTACATGATGTAGAAACCCAGAATAATCACATGTGCCTAGGGGGAAATATTCCCCAAATTGTGATGAGCAGGTTTAGTCCCATAACAGGGCTCAATAAAGAATGCGTCCCTGCAAACTCCCAGGGTTGAATGTGGGGGGACTTGGAGGGGAAGCGTGAGACTTATTGTGTTCACTGTTTAGCTCTGAAAACTTGAGTCTAAGTCCCAAAACTGAGAAGTGTTTGGAGGCCTCCTGTCTTCGCCCTTTGTGAATATTTGTCTGTATCATCCAATCATCTTACTCCTGATGCCTTTTTGCACAGGAGAAACCCAAGAGCAGAACTATTAATGGCATAGAGGGTCCCAGAAAAGAAGGGCCTATCCCAGGAAAGGATTGAGGGGCATAAGCAAATCAATAGGAGCCCCAGGACGGCAGTGTTACTGGTCAGTCAGGGTGGAGGAGAATTGGGAAGGTGGAAATCATATCAGCATGTTCAGGAAATTTACCCACATGCCACCAGGGCTCCCAGAGGTAACTTTGCCTCAGGTTTTTCTAAAATGTTTGGGCACGTCTGTATTTAAAAATATATATCTATATAATGTAAAAGTCACTGTTTGAAAGCAGTTTTTATCTCAGCTTTTATCACAGAATTTATTTTAAAACCTCCTCAGTACTGCGGCAGTCTCTGAGCTCTGTGTGCTGGAGACATGAAGATGCATATAGCGTCTCCCCCTTCCCTCCCCCTTCATTTCATGACTTGCTCTATTTAAGATAGATGTTCCAGTCAGGCAAGTGCTTCTCGGGGCTTATTGAGTTTGTTGTGGTCCAGAGCATAGACCACAAAGGTGCACGCAGGAGGTTCTGTAATCATCTGTGTAGCTATTGCAGTCTTCATTGGGAGAAATGAATTTATTTCGCTTTCCTTGTGATCAGGAGATGCACTGAGGCAAACCATGGTCTTGAGCAAACAGTGTGCCTCGTCCAGAGCACAGAGTGGAATCTACATTAGAATCTCAGAGGAAGAGGCTGGGTGGCTGAGCAGATAAAGCTCTCAAGGGGCTGCTTTGCAGGCTCCATCTTCAGAGGCCAACTTGGTCATTCTTGACAATTCTCTGGAGCACCGTGGTTCCTGTGATTGGGGGGCAGGAAGTCCATAACAGGTGGCTGTTCCTGGACTTATGGGTGATACCTTTCACCGCATCACCGTGAAGAGGTGAACGATGTCCATAAGTCAGGAGGGGTTCATCTTGTAGTGTTATAGCAGGGCGGGGAAGGGGGTGTGCGTGCGTGCGCGTATAAACAACATACTTTTAAAGAGGTTGATCTGATTATGAAACCCATAAGGTAATTCTGGATTATTGCCTATCCCAGGAAAGTAGTTGCTTACCCTCAGATCCAAAGGCTGAGCAGTAATCGTTCAACAGCAGCAATGATCCTTTGATCCTCTGATAAAAGGCCCCGTAGAAATGCAAAGTGTTTTAGCATCTTTCATTGGAGGACTTCAAAACGCTTTATGAACACTAATTAATTCTCACAATACCCCTTTGAAGTTACACGATTAGTAAAAACAGGCTAACAACCAAATCAGATAATGGAGATGAGGAAGAGGAAGATTATCGCAGAGTGAGAGGGAGGAAAGAAGTATACAGGGACTCTGTAGATAAAGAAAAACAACTAGGAGAAAGGAAAGTGAGAGGGGGAGAAATATTAAGAATCTGAGACCATCTAGAGGAGCCCAGATAAATTGGAATGGGCGTAAGCAGAGATCAATCAGGGGCCCTTTCCCTGCCGCTCAGACTGGGGTTTTCAAAGGAGTGAAAAGAGTTAGATGCCCAATTCCCACTGAAATTCAGTGGGATTTTAAAGAATAAATGGCTCTGTTGTCCACTCCACAAGCATAGTTGGAAAAGGATGCAATCCATATAGGGCTTGCCTGTGGAAGGACAGAAATACAGGGCATGCTGCTCCCTGGCATGCTTTCCTCCTTTCTCTGGCTTCATGAAGCCTTGCTGTTGTGCTATGTTTCACGGCATCCCCAAAGATAAACATAAAATACTGGCTGAGCGGCTGCAACACAACAATACCTTGTTTCTTCAAATTCAGAATGATAACACACACGAGTCCAAAATCAGAGAGAGAGAAAACAGGCTGCTCCATAAAACAGACAGCTCAGCTCACCCCACCTTAGTGTAGGCTGGCTGGCTGCAGGCTGACTTTGTCTGCTTCCTTACCGCGCTCCCTACCTGCAAGCAGGATCCGGAAAAACCCTCAGAATTTAAGGTAATCGATCACCATTTTAACACAGTTTTCAGTACACCACACATGGGAGTCAGGATCTGTGGCTGAGGAGAGGCAGACAAGGCCGAGCTGCTCTCCCTGGCATTGTTTCCAGACCCTTTAAAAAAAAAGGGGTGTGGAATTTTAGCAGCTGAGTTAATGCTGATAATATTAACTCTATGCCGGGGTCAGCAACGTTTGGCACACGGCTCGCCAGGGTAAGCACCCTAGCAGGCCGGGCCAGTTTATTTACCTGCTGACGGGGCAGGTTCGCCCGATCGCAGCCCCCACTGGCCGCGGTTCGCCGTCCCAGGCCGATGGGGGCGGCGGGAAGCTGCGGCCAGCACATCCCTTGCCAGCGCCACTTCCCGCCGCCCCCATTGGCCCGGGACAGCGAACCGCAGCCAGTGGGGGCTGCGATCGGCCGAACCTGCCACGTCAGCAGGTAAATAAACTGGCCCGGCCCGCTAGGGTGCTTATCCTGGTGAGCCGCGTGCCAAACGTTGCCGACTCCTGCTCTATGCATATGTGCCCCTTTGAGGGTTTGAGCCCCCCTGCTCTGGGAGGTTTGCGGGGACTAGTGTGTAGGCCTGAATGCTCCGGGACCTGTATGGATCTTCCAGTTGGGTCTTTGTATCCTGCCCCAAAAGCCTTGCTCAAGGACCACTGCAGCAAACTTTGTCTCCCTCTGAAGTTTCACTCTGCAACTACCCCCATTAGCTGTCTACCTGCCTTTGTTCTTCTACCCTCCCAGAGGCCTGGTTTAGACACATGACTACCTGTCACATGACTTAATTCACTGTCTCCACCTGAGGAGGCAAACCAGCCATGTCACAGGTGGGCTGAGACCTAGTTCCCTTTAGAAAGGCCAGCCACTCGGTGAAACTAAGGAAGAATTAAACTGGTTTGCCCTGAAATCCAAAGGCAATCTCAGAGATGAAAACAGAAACTGTGACTGCATTTGAAATGTAAAAGAAGGACCTTGGGGGAAATGAGGAACTGGTGGGATGTAGTCGAAAATAAATTAAATCTTTGCACCTAATAAACTCAGCAGGGTGAGATTGTTGGACCTGGCAACACAGCAGAATAGGCACCCATTTAAAAAGAAAGGAAAATGCAGTGAAATTCTGTGCTACCTGAGGCAGAGGAAGTTCCTGAGAAATGGCTCTCCTGAGGCACCTCAGCTAGTGCTTCTGGTGAATTTTATGCTTGTCACCTTGTGAAATTTGTGCAGCAAAGCTAACAAATGTCACCAAAGTGAGAAAAATATGAGCAGCTTTTTTACAAAGAAAGTTTTGCTCAGGGGGACTGAAAACTGTGTTTTGCTTGTAGCACAAGCTTGCAAACCTTCACCAGCGGAACAATAATGATTTTGCCTTTCATGGAAACCATCACCCTGTCCAAACTGCCTAGTTTTAGATTCCATACAAAGCTTCATCCTAAACATCCATCCCTTAAATGTACCTGGCAATATCATGGAGAGTATCTATAGCACCTTCACTTAGGAGGACAACTGGATATGTTTTTATCTCTGACTTCCCTATCAGCCATCAATACACTTTTACTTTTCTGGGTTCTTCCCATTTGCTCTCCTCTTGTCCTTCATTTTCTCCCCATTTTTAACAGCCTTCTGGAATGAAACAGGTGTGCACCCTTTGGGTACTCTGACTTTCCAGGTTTCCTTCCTCAGGGCCCTTTTAAAAACCTGATCCTGACCACTGAAGGATGTAGCTGTGCCAGAAAAGAGACAGATAACCCAGCTCACTGCATTCTGCCTATACCTTGATTTTGGAAAGCTTCTGATATGGTCTCCCACAGTATTCTTACCAGCAAGTTAACGAAGTATGGATTGGATTAATGGATTATAAGGTGGATAGAAAGCTGGCTAAATCGTCGGGCTCAAAGGGTAGTGATCAACGGTTCGATATCTAGTTGGCAGTATCAAGCTGAGTGCCCCAGGGGTCAGTCCTGGGGCCAGTTTTGTTTAACATCTTCATTAATGATCTGGATGATGGGATTAATTGCAGCCTCAGCAAGTTCGTGGATGACACTAAAATTGGGGGAGAGGCAGATATGCTGGAGAGTAGGGATAGGGTCCAGAGTGACCTAGCCAAATTGGAGGATTGGACCAAAAGAAATCTGATGAGGTTCAACAAGGACAAGTGCAGAGTCCTGCACTTAGGATGGAAGAATCCCATGCACCGCTACAGGCTGAGGACTGACTGGCTAAGCAGCAGTTCTGCATAAAGGACCTGGGGATTACAGTGGATGAGAAGCTGGATATGAGTCAGCAGTGTGCCCTTGTTGCCAAGAAGGCTAACGGCATATTGGGCTGCATTAGTAGGAGCATTGCCAGCAGATGGAGGGAAGTGATTATTCCCCTCTATTTGGCACAAGTGAGGCCACAACTGGAGTATTGCGTCCATTTTTGGGCCCCCCCTCTACTGAAAGGATGTGGACAAATTGGAGAGAGTCCAGCGGAGGACAACCAAAATAATTAGGTCGTCAGGGCACATGACTTATGAGGATAGGCTGAGGGAAGCTGGGTTATTTAGTCTGCAGAAGAGAAGAGTGAGGGGGGATTTGATAGGATGGAGCTCGGCTGTTCTCAGTGGTGGCACATGACAGAACAAGGAGCAATGGTCTCAAGTTGCAGTGGGGGAGGTCTAGGTTAGATATTAGGAAAAACTATTTCACTAGCAGGGTGGTGAAGCACTAGAATGGGTTACCTAGGGAGGTGGTGGAATCTCCTTCCTTAGAGGTTTTTAAGGCCCAGCTTGATAAAGCCCTGATCGGGATGATTTAGTTGGGGTTGGTCCTGCTTTGAGCAGGGGGTTGGACTAGATGACCTCCCGAGGTCTCTTCCAACCCTAATCTTCTATGATTCTATGCCCTCAGCTAGATGCCAGATTGACTTTTGTGTGAGCTGCACATACACATCCAACGATAAAGAGTGGACCCTCCCACACCCCATCCTGGGTTTGTTAGGGAACCACCTATTCTATAGGTGAAATCCTGGTCCCACTGGGGAATTTTCCCATTGATTTCAGTGGGGTCAGGATTTCACCCTACAAGGCTAACTGTGTGGCTGGGATGATTAGGGAATTTTAACACAGTGGCGTGTGGAAGGGAGCACATGGTTACAGATCAGTGTTAGCGGATTGTATCACAGCCTTGGGCAGTAGAGCAGTGTGGGTCATCACAAAGGTGCACTGGAGGGCTGAGGTTTCTTAGCAGTTGTAGCTATGTGCCCTCCTGTAGCCATAGAGGAATTAATGGAATGTAACTGTCACTCACTGTCAGTCATTAGTCACTATCCACTCACCCTCCTCTTCCTCCCGTATCTCCCTTATTTGTCATTTTGAATATGTTTTGTAAAGGACGAGCTTGTAAGAGGCCATTTTCTAGGTTATGGAGCCGTCACTTTGATGTGATGTCTTATTTATCGCATGGAAATTACAGATTTCCAAAGTCACCTACAGGATTTGGATATCAATTCCAATTAAAATAAACAAACACTCAAATCCCCTAGTCTGATCTGACAATCCCATCCTATTTCTGGTGGCTGAAGACCACCAACCGTCTCAGGCTTATGTAAGTATTGAACACTTTGGCAGGACAAAAGTATCATCAATGATTCTATTGTATATCATAGTGATTACATTAATTATAATACAGTGGCACCCCAAGTGCATTTGGCACCTTCCAAACACGGAGATGACAAAGTACCCGCCCCAAAGCCTGAATCCATCTCTCTCTGTCCCTCCCACCAACTGATATCCATCAGCACAGCATCATTCTCTCGTGTCTTAGCATGCAAATGTGGCACTAAAGAACAGGAAGCTGCTTTGGCGAGGCCTGCTGGCCAAGCACAAATTCTAATAGTACAACGGATGGCTTTGTCGGATTGAAGAAACGTGTCAAAGAGCTTTTCAGCGCTCGCTTAAAAAGTTGATTCTTAAGCTGGAAAGTTGGCTCCTCGTGAGAGATATAATGGGTAGAAGTGGCTACCGGTGCCCTTTGTGTGCTTGAATGTTCCCTTTTGCCCATGAGCATAAAACGTTTGGCCGGAGTTTTCTCCTTAATAATCCTCACCCTTGACAATGGCATTAAGAGGTAGAAGGAATGGACTCTGAACCGCCACAAGCTTCTCTGTGGTCATTGCCAATAGTCAATGCTCACTGCTTAAGTGGACAAGACTGAAAGCAGAAGAGTTGCACTCTGAGTGAAATCCTGCCTTTATGGACGGCAACCGCAAAACTCCCATTGATTTTAATGGGCCAGAATTTCACCCACTAGTTTAAAGCCAAGATGTCCAGACCTCCTACAGCCTAGTCTATGAGGCCACTAGTAACACTTAGTATTTATAATAAAGTCTCTAGAGCTCTTTGTCTACATATTGGTCAAGCCTGCAGGATGCAATTTGCACTTCCGTGAGTCAGTGAGACCAGCGGCACCAGAGGGGAATTCACCCTGGGAGCGGGCAGGAGGCAGAACTGCCTCCTCTCCCCTACAAGGACTTTCACCGGTGAAGGGCTGATTAAGACCCTACCAGAGCCCCACCAGCAGATGTTGCTGGGAGAATCCCTCATTATTCCCTTCTATTTGGTGGTTGGAGTGCCTCAGCAGAAGGACATTAGTCGCTATCCACACCAGACTTGCAGCAGCAGAGTCCAGGAGGTGGATCTGACCCAGTGACTTAATCTTCATGACGTCCACTTAAATTATGTAACTAATATTATTACCACCTGTTTAGAGAAGGGGAAATTGAAGAAGAGAGGTTAAGTGAATTGTCCTTGGTCCCATGAGGGGGCAGTGCTATCTTGGGATTAGAAATAAAGTGTTGCTGACCTCGAGTCCTTTGCTCAGGCTATTAGACGCCCCTCTTCTGTCAGAAATGCAGATTTGGGTGTCTTGAAAAGAGCTATTACCAGATCCCCTTCATACTCACACTGCAGCTGCAATGAGATCCAAAGACGGGAGAGAAAAAGAAAGATTGAATAACCGTAAGTGGTGTACTACATTTCTGACTAAGCACGAAAATTCATTTCAGAGAGAGATTTTGCCCAGTGAATAGAAATGGAAGAAAATGAGAATTTGTTCTGTAGAGGAAGGAGGGGTGGGGGAATATCCTGCTGGCCAAGGTCGTTAGCCTGCCGACAGAGAGAAAGGGAGGAGTATGCAAACTGTAAAATGTAATTAAACCCACACAGACTGGAGTCAAATCAGAATGCCGCATGGACTGAAGGCCTTCTGCGTACAATGGCGATATGATTAAATCCATTCTGATTGGGATTCAGACTCGAGATTAATCAGGGAGACTGCTTATTCGCAAATTATATGCATGGTCACTGCACCTTTAAACAGTAAATGGACTCAGAGCAACTTTATATAATGGCTTCTGCTTGGATTCTAGAATAGTTATCTCATTTTTCCAATACGTTGGTATCGATAGGCAGTCTGGGCTTCATTATTATATCTGAAGGTATGGCAAAGGATAGTTCCCCAGACGGTGAACAGATAAATGAAAGCTTGGCGCTCTCCTGATTTTTCCAGTCTCTTACGAGCTTAAAATGAGAACACAGAATATAATAGGTACAATATTCAGACTTCTGTAAGGATTTGTTCCCATTACTTAAACCCCTCCTATTTGCATAAAATATTCGGATTGGTTGAAGCCTATGTACTCAGCCACTTTGAACTAAAACATGCATTCATTACCACCATGTAAAAAGTTGCGGGGGAGTTGGGGAAAGCAGGGCTAACATGTGCCATTAAAATGATAGGGGGAAATGTGTTCATACACATATATAAGATGTACTCTTGAGGGTCCATTTTAACACCAAGGTTTGCAGTCAAAAGTCCAAGGCTATTATGCAGGGAAGCAGAATTGGTATATGAGTAATATGCAAACTCGGCTTGTCAATGAAAGGCCAAAAATTAATATAACCGTGCAGGGGGAGAAACGTGTATTATAATCAAGGTTCAAATGTCATAAAAAACAGTCGGGAGCTCATTCAAAATGCTCCATGAAGCAGGAGGGCCTAAGAGGATAATAGCTGCAGCTGTGCAAAATGGGCACAATGGTTCCTAAAATCTCACCCAACTTCCCTTGCTTTCAGTCTGTTACCAATTCCACACTCTCAGACCCAGTCTATTAAAATCTCCTCCACTGTTCACAAACCTGGGGCTGAGCTGGGGTTTGGGGATGAAAGTGTGAAATTTGCAATTCCAAAAGAAGTAAAAAAAAATCATTGATTTTTGACTGATTTAACGTTGAGATTTAGGGTGTGTTTAAATTTGGAACTGGGAGCAAAAGCAGAGGACAAAGCCCCTCACAAATCAGAACCAAAGGAAATGTTTTCATTAGATGCCTTGCCAAGTCTAACCACCCATGTACATGTGCAATGATCATTACCATGTTAACAGACAACTGTCTGAGAACATAGGCTGTGTATGTAGAAGACCAAAAGTTGCATTTGCTCCGCAGGTGTCTAAGAGATTTTCTTTCCCCATTTTTGCATAAATTCATTCACTGACAAATATGTCAGTCGGCTAAATAAGCCTTTATTAGAAATGAATTTTACAGCAAATCTGGGAAATCCTCCCAAAACAGCCATCTCTTTAGCATCCTGGATTTTCATTTCTAATTAAAACGCTGTCAGTTTAAGTGTAATTCTCCAGAAGAAATGAGTTCTAAGGGTGGGGGAGGGAGAACGGAGAAGATACTCAAACAATTTTCAAAGAGATTTATTTTGTATATTTCATGATGATCTTGTTAATCTTTTTTTTTATCAAATGTATTCTGCTAGAGAATTGATGTTCTCTGTAATAAGCTGGCAAAGCACATGCAAATTCCTGTTAGGTTCAGTTACCTTCTGTGAGGGATAAGATCAAAGAGCAAATTGTCTGATCTGGGATTGCATTTTGTTTTAAGAAATGAGACATTAGCTGGATGCTTTTCTTTTTCCTGTGAAGAATCCATCAGTGCTAAAACTAGAACACAGAAAACCTTCATTCCATGAGAACTAAGGGGAATTGAAACTTCATCACTATCAGCAGTGGCATGATCGTTCTGGGGCCACACCATCTCACCTGTCAGGCAGGAGAGGAGAAGGGTTTTTAAAACAAGAGTTTAATGTTGGTCAGTGGGATTCATCCTGCAAGAGCAAGAAGAATTGTGAGCTTTAGAACTATAGCACCATTGGCCGACTGCCCAGGATACCTTAAGATATGGACAGCATTCTGCCTGCCTGGCAAATATCCTAAATTTTCACATGACTGGGCACCATTTTTAATTAATAACTTTCACAGACAGGTGAAAATACAGGCCATTTACCAGACAGCCCAAGAGGGCAGTAGGTGAATCTGCACTGGGACAGATGGTAAATGAGGGTATGGGGGGGAAGGGAAGTCAATACCAAGGAAGAAGCATATTGTCTGTGGCCCAACCTTATGGCTGTTGTCCTGGCCTGTGACCCTGACATTCCTCCCTGCTTCTCCTTTAAGCCTCTGGCCAGTGGAAGGTTGGCATGTTCACAAATGCAATAACAAACACTGAGTGGCACAAAATGATGTTACTGGGTGTCCAGATATAGAAATTCTCAAGAAATACCATGGGGCAGATACTCAAAGGCAGTCGTGATGGGAGACAGGGTGGCCAAGGAACTGGTTTCAGCTCTCCCAGTCCTCATACATGTTAGATCTTCAGAGGAGGGCCTTTAACTTGCACCGCTGGCATAAGGTCCATGGCAGTGGTGGATGGGGCAAAGAGAAGCTCCACCCTGCCATGTGCCCATCCTATCCCTGGAACGCCCCTCACCCTCTTCCCTCCATGCCAGGTGTGAGGGATAGAGCTAGCACAACAACTAGCTCTCTACCAACGGAGAGCTCCTCTGCATAGGGAGAATGATCCTCTAGAAAAAAAATGACAGAACAGTTTTCTATTGAAAGATGTGCTTTAATGGAAACCTAAACATTCTGTGGGAACAGGTTACTTCTGGCAGAGCTGTTCATGGGAAAAATTTGAAACAAATGGTTATTGAAACAAAACGAGAAAGTCAAAATGAATTTCTCCTTTCACTTTGATAACACTGAAACATTTGGTTTCGATAAGGTAGAACAATCGGATATGACACTAACATTTCAGTTCATTTAATTTAGGCTGATAATATGCAAATTAATATTTTAATTTAATATCATATAGATTATCTTGCATACAATAGTTTACTGTAGTGTAAAAGTCTAAACAAAATGAATTGAAAGGATAAAGTAGAAATGAAACATTTTTACCTTATCAAAATGAAATGTTTCAATGGGCCCAAATTGAAATTTGTCAGAATATTCATTTCATAGGAAAGTTCAGAATTTCCTGCTTTTCATTCCGATTTGGACTTTTTCCCCAAATGTCACAAAGTGGAAATAGAAGACCAAAAAATTCAGCATTCAACTCCTACAGGAACATGGTACCTGGAGGACTTCAGTAATATTCCATTGGAGAGATGGGCCTTGCTAGCTGGCAGTAATAAGGACAATAGAGAATCGGTGGTGGGCAGAGGCATGGGGTGATTATGGCCAGCCAGATAAAGCTGGAAGAAGAGCCCCAGGGGTCTCAATTCGGAGTGTGTAGAAGAGAATTGCTCTGAGTGCAGAGAAAGCAATGTGGCAAAACAAATCAAAACAAAACCCCATCTGGTTAATCTAGCTATTTCATCATTTTCCACATCCCAGAGTCAGCCAAACATTAATGAAAGCCTCTTGCTGCACCATTATCCTCTCCGCTTATTACTTGCAAGGATTTTATTCTGTTTAAAAAGGCTGCTGTTCCCAAGTATTAATACAATCATGATTATGAATAAATACAAGAGTTAAATACACAGATCCAAATGTCAAGACCCATGGCATGTCTTTGTGAGGGCTAAAGGATGTGGGCACAGAAATCTTTCCTTACTTCAATAGAGAACTCAGTCACTAACAGCAGTTTCAGTACAGTGGAAAGCCGACTAACCTAATGTTATGCTTGGCATGACCTAGGAGACATGAGAATACTCAATGCAAGGGAATTCAAACCTCATACAGCCTATTAATATAAAGTAGTATAAAGACACAAAATAGACTGTGTTGGGGCTTGAACTTCGGAGCAACTGGTTTAAAAATGACATCTATCACTCAAGTTGTAGGTGAATCTCTGTTAGGATACAATTTAGGTGAATCTCTATGGGATACAATTTTCAAAAGCGTCGAAGTGACTTAGGAGACTAAGTCCTATTGGCTTGCAATGAAATGGAAGCTCCTAAGTGTCTGTCACTTGAAAATGGGACTTGGTCTCCTAAGTCACTTAGGGACTTTTGAAAACTGTATCCATGGTGATAGCACTGCTGCCTCTTTTCAGTCTACAGATGCAACAGGGCAAGGGCTATAAAATATGTTACATAAGCTGCTATTGTCTTCTCAGTCATTTAAATTTGGTCAGCAGTACCATTGTTCTACTGAGCACGGGTCCAGAGTCTGGCTAGTCTATCTGTGTGACCCGAAAATTCCAACTTGAGAACCTTCTGCTTAACATATGTCACTGATATCGAATTGTAGAAATGCCCGGTAGGGTTACATCCAATCGTGTGACGTTTCATCATGGACATATTCCCTTCATTATTATTATTTATTTGTACTGCGGTAGCCCCCATTCATGGGCCAGAAACCCATTGTGCTATGTCCTGTACAAACACAAACCTAAAAGATAGCCTCTGCCCCCAAAGTGCTTGCAATCTGACTCAATTCATTATTATGTACTCACAGAGGCCTAGATTTAAGGTTCCTCACTCTAAGTTGCATATCTAGCAATGGGGACAAAATGTTGCTCTTCAACTTTGTCTCTGATGAACCATCACACACCAAAACATAACCGTGTGTGAGGTTTGTGTTGCTTCCGCTTGTGGTAAGGCACATTGCTATGACACTAGGGTGAGTGGCTGTTTCCACTGGGTGTCGTCTTCTGCAGGGAGCAGATGCCAATACCCCATTGTTACTTTTTTATCCAGCTCATGACAGGCGCATGATCTGGAAGCAAAAGCCATCTGCAGCTAACCGTAGGCAGCCCCTACGCGATAAATCAATAAAGAATAAGGTAATGATGTCTCCAGTCTAAAGGCTGGGGTCCAGTTGACTGCAGCTGACTGGAATTAAGTCACAAATATATCCCAGCTTCATCAGGGAAGAAAAGCGGTATAATTGCAGCTGGAGGATGAATGTAATAATTAGCTATTCAAGTGTCGCTTGCCAGGTTGAAGTGGCCTTCGTCATCAGAAAGTATTGGATTTGACGTTATCCGGTTACTCTTGTTTGGTGCTTCTATTGCCTCTTACAAGTGCTTCCTTCCCCAAACACACATCATCTAGACTAATTAGGGAAACATTTTGGTTTTTTTTTGTTTTCCAGCAGATCCAAAGGTGTGTTCACTGAACCCATCAATTCCTCCCCATTCCCTCCACCATTTATTAAAAGTAATGTGTTGTGAACTCTGGTGAAAGGCGTTGGAGTTGATGGACCTGGAGGCTGAAATCCTCTGCAGAAAGAATGTTGTGTTAGTTCCCATTTCCCCACATCATTCCTTAACTCTGATTTAGAATGACCACCTCTTGGGGAGAGATAAGGTGGGGGAGATAATATGTTTTATTGAACCATCTTCTGTTGGTGAGAGAGAGAAGTTTTCAAGCTACACAGAGCTCTTCTTGAGATCTGGAAAAGGTATTCGGAGCATCTGAGAGCTCTGTGTGGCTCGAAAGCTTGTCTCTCTCGCTAACCGAAGTTGGTCCAATAAAACATATTACCTCACCCACCTGGTCTCTCTAATGTCTTAGGACTGACACAGCTACAACTACACTGCATACACCTCTATGGGAGGCAGTTCAGTCCCTGGGACCATCTAGTCATTGGCCATTTTGCTGAGATAGCCAACAACTCATCTGGGCCAAGGCAACTAACTTGTGTCACGCTGGGTTCTGAACAGCTGCAAGATGGTCACACTATAACAGTGTCCTACAGTCATGAAACCTGTCCACCTGCCCTATATTAAAAAGATGGGGTTCTTATTGCTTTGTAAGAGGTGATTTTTTTAAAGAATAGAAACAATCACCTTTATGAACATCACTTCAGAGGTAAGTTATATTAACTAGATCAGGGAGCGGGATTCTACGTGAGACTATACATTCCACTGCTTTGAAATCTTTCACCTCCAGCTCAGGTTTCAGGTGATAATGAGTTTGCTGACTTCACAGAAGCAGCCTGCAATATACATGACTGGTTAAGTAAGCCTAGGACTGAAGTAGCCAGGGGGCTACAGGTCAGCATTGAGATGCCTTGGCAGAGGGGCTGGAAAGCCAATTCTACTTTCATAAGCAATCATTTCACTCACAAATCTGGAAGAAGAAAAAATAAGTAAAATAAACAGTTTGCTGTTATTTACTGTGCTGTATTTCCTGCAGCCTGCTCTCTCTGCACTTTGCAAAAACTGCTCTGATTGCTCTTCCAGGAGTGTGAAGCTGAGAGTGTGTTTGATGCATTGGCTTTTATTTCCCTGAGATTAAAAATGTGTGGTCTCCCTTCTGCAAATTGCAAATGTATTCAGAAGAGTTTTGTTGCTGAGCAAATGTGGTCCCTGGTTTCCATTAAGTGGTGTCTCTCTGAGCTCAAAGAATGGCAATTTTGACCAAAGGGATTTCAGGTCAGATTGATATAAATGAGATACATGATGTCTGAAAGAACAGCTACTCCCACATCCGCGAGAGATTTAAAGATAGCCCGGAGAAAGCAGTAATATACAATATAGAGGAGCGGTGCAGGGAACAGACTACTTTAATTCACTCTTTTTCCATCTCTGATTTCTGTGATTAGTGAAGTGTGGCTTTTGTTTGTTTTTTCCCTAGCTGGAGCAATGGGGTGTGGAGTTTTGTTTGCCAAATTGTATTAGCCCACAATGACTTCTAGAAAGCATGGCTGTTGGATCCATTTACTCATGCAAACTCAGACACAGGATGGAATGGATGCTGACATGTGTCATCACCGTGTCTGTCATTTAAAGGCTATATTTCCATTACCATAGTCCAGGCCAGATTTCAGAGCAGTGACAGAGGATGTTAAAGAGACACACTGCAGAGAGAAAAGGCTGAGCTTACAGGAGGGAGGCAGTGTTTCTGATAGGTAACCCTGTCCTTGCCAGCCTGGCTGCATAAAATAGCATTATGGTTTCCTTCCTGCCTGAGAGATGGGTTTGGCTAAAAAAGGAAAGAGAGTACAAGTAATTTGAGGAGGAAGCATCATTATTAAAAACCCTTTTAAAAACAGAATCTTCCCTTTAAAATTATATTAAAATGTTTGAATGCAGTAAATAGATTCCTGCTTGAGCAATCTATCTGTCTGTCTCCAGATCCTAGAGTAATTTGGCAATCTGACTGGAGAGAGAATGCAGTAGATTCATAGAGTATAAAGCCAGAAAGGACTATTATGATCACCGAGTTTGATCTCCTGCATAACACAGGGCAAAGAACCTTGCATGCTGAACTCTGCATCAAACCCATAATTTCTGTTTGAGCGATAGCATATCTTTGAGCAAGCTATCCAGTCTTGATTTACAGACTCCAAGTGATGGAGAATTCCCCTTGTCCCTGGGCTGTATTAAAATGCAGATTGTTCAGATGAGCCTAGTTTACCAAGCAATCCAGATCAGTCTATACAACTGACATGTGCCATGAATATTTACCACTCCACCCATTTTCAGATCATCTGTACATTTTACCAGAAATGATTTTATGTGTTCTGCCAGATGACTGACAAAATTATTGAACACCATTGGGCCAAGGAGCAATGACCCTGAGGGTCTCCAGTAGAAACATTCTCATTGGCTAATGATTTCCCATATACAGTTAATTTTTCTGATCTAATAGTTAACCAGTTGTTAATCTATTTAGTTATGTGCTACACTGATTTTTTATAGTGGTTTTTATAGAAAGTCATGCAGAACTAAGTCAAATGCCTTATTGAAGTCTAATTATACTATGTCAATGCAGTTTTCTTTATCAACCAAACTTGTGATCTCATATGAAAAAAAAGATGCTTGTTTGACAAGACCTATTTTCCATAAAATCATGCTGGTTGTCATTAGTTATGGTACCACTCTTTAATTCACTACTCATTGCATCCCATAGCAGCCTTTCCATGATTTTGCCCGGGATTTATGTCAGCATCTAGTTACCCATGTCATCCCATTTACCCCTTTTAAAGATGGGTATGACACTAGCTTTTTTCCAGTGCTCTGGAACTTCTCTACTGTTCCAAGATTTGTTAAAAATCAACATTCATGTTTCAAAGAGTGTCTTGGCCCATTCTTTTAATACTCTTACAAGTACTCAGACAGGGTAATACACATTATCCTGTTCTGCAGATTTAAAAATGTTTAATTTAATAGTTGCTGTTTAATGTCCTCCCTAGTTACTGATGGAAAAGAAAGTATTTCATCATGACTGTAAGATATGAATTACATCATCCTGTTTCTTTCCAAATGGGCTTAGTACAGGAGTAACTGGATGAAATGTAATAGCCTATGATATACAGGAGGTCAGACTAGATTACCTGATGGTCCTTAAATTCCATGAACCTAGAACTCAAATACAGAAGAGAAACATTTGTTAAATATTTCTGCCTTTTCTGCACATGACTGATCATTTTACCGTCCTTATCTAGCATTGGACATATATCATTGCTAGGATTTCACTTGTTCCTGATATATGTAAAGAATTCCATCTGAGGTAGGTACTACCCTACCCAGGAATTTAAAGTTTCCTATTGTTTGTTGCTGTGTTTTGCTTTTTTTTTTTTATCTGAAAGAAAATGAAAATTAAAGAAAATGTTACTCTGCAAACATTATTTTTCAGCCGCAGTGATAGTTTTGTTTCACTCAAGCCTGTTTCTTGACCCATTTAACAAGGAAATAGAGAGAGAAACACTCTCCCGTTTTGACACTGAGCTTCCCAGGAAACAGGTGTAAGAGCTGGTATTGCTCAACAGTCGCTGATACGGTGTTAAACCACATACCACCCTTCTGGCCTATATCACCGAATTGTATCTTCTACTCCTTCATCCTGATTCCCTTCACCCTTCACTTTTGTCTTTAGATCCCTCTCTGGCCGCATAGTTGGTGGTGTCTGGTGGTTTTTCACCTTGATCATCATCTCTTCCTACACGGCTAACCTGGCTGCCTTCCTGACAGTGGAACGGATGGTGTCCCCCATAGAGAGTGCAGAAGACTTAGCCAAGCAGACAGAGATTGCCTACGGGACCCTGGAAGCTGGGTCAACTAAAGAATTTTTTAGGGTAAGAGAAAATGGTTAAGATTTTCATATACAAAACAAAAATATCGTATTAGTCTTTGTGCCATTCCATGGAAACTACAGATCATGTAGTTTGCTGAATCCTGTAAATAACCTAGAAACATACAGTAATTACATGCTTCTGCACATTACTGAGTAATTACACTTAGCGGTTCCAAAAGTAATTACCCTGTGACTTGCAACTCAAGTTTACAGAATAACAAGTCTTTGGTTTGCCCTGTAATCAAATGGAACCACTTACCATATATAAATACGCTGCCATTATGTATGGCAGAAACATACATAGCAGAGCCAGAAAAGATTATGTTGGTTATCTAGTCTACCTCCTTCATTTTGCTTCCTACAACATTCCCATTAATGTCTCCTCAAACATCTGCAGGGATGGAGACGTTACCACTTCCCTTGGGAGTCTATTCTGCCATATAATTGCTCTTATTGTTAAGTACATTTCCCTAACATCTAGTCTGAACATTTCCACCCTCCTTGCCTTAGCTTCTCATCCTACCATCTTTGGCATCGAAATACTTTCCTTGTTTCCAAGTATATTGGTGTACTCAAAGTACAGTATTTATAGGCTGTGATAACCCCTCCCCACTCCACCTCCTGTGAATTCTCCTTTCTAGTAGAGGGTATGCTCTCCCTCCACACCAGGGACTCTGTGGAGAATTCTGCTTGCTGAAAATGCCACCTCCCATTGTTCCCCCTAGGGAGATATAGTCCCATGCAGCTCTTTCATCTTGCTTATACCTAACAGAAACAATCCAGCCCTGGGTGAATGACACTCATTGCTAGATGGTTCTTATCCTGAAATTACTTGAAGCAAATGGCCCAGAGGGCTTGCCGGGTATTTGAGCTCTTTGACCCAAAGTCACTCATTAAACTATTTCTAACACAGCTGGCCTTCCTTAACTAATACAAACCATAGGTACATGCTCAAGCCAACTCTGAGTCTCCACTGGTACACAAGCTTCTGCTTCCAGTCTAATACATGCTGGGCTTGTGTTGCCCCATGCAGCGATCTAAAATTGCCGTGTTTGAGAAGATGTGGACATACATGAAATCAGCGGAACCCTCCGTTTTTGTGAGGACCACAGAAGAGGGGATGATCCGGGTGAGGAAGTCAAAAGGGAAGTACGCCTACCTCCTGGAGTCCACCATGAATGAGTATATAGAGCAGCGCAAGCCATGTGACACCATGAAGGTGGGAGGTAACTTGGATTCCAAAGGCTATGGCATTGCAACACCGAAGGGGTCTGCACTGAGGTAAGTAGCCTGGATTTGCTTTTCCTTGCCCTGCAGCCCAATAAATCAATGCGTCCACACAGTTCAATCTCCATTGCCATATTAATCATGACAGCAAGGGATGTAAATCCTTAGCATGGGGCCATTAAACTACATGACTCCTGCTCAACAGTGATGGGAGTAACTAATTCTTCAAACCCTGCATATGGAAATTGGCCTCCGACTGCTCCATTCGTTATGAATGTGGCTGCACTGCATAAGGGATTTTGCTGCATCGTAACCATTGATTAATAGAGCATTATTTTAAAGGGAGGCTCATCCTGTGGCGTGTGAAATGCCCATCTTTGCAATGTATGGGATGGCCCTGGTTTGGATCCATGCTTAGAGGGATTCTTGTGGTAACCGTATTTGTGTGTGTGTGTGAAAAGAAATGCTAACACGTGAGGACAACATGAAAAATGAAGCGTTCTCATCCTTGCTAAAAACAACAATTAATTACAAGAGTTCAGAGCAGATGCTGAGTTTAGGGCTCTTGACATCTTCCAGGAGGTACAAGCCCCACATTTCTGAACCCAAAACAGCAATTGCCAAAGGCCTGTAACAAAACACCATCACAGATATTTTTGAAGGCTTCTTTTAAAAATAAAACCAAAACCCTTAAAAGGCACAAAATCTCGATCTTTAGTACGGTTACAAATACAAAAGAATATGGGAAGAAGATTATTATGGAGGCAACATTTTCACACGAGTGCTTACATTTTGCTACCTAAATCTATGCACCAGGATAAGTGCTTTTGTATCTTTAGGATGTAGGGAAAGAAGGAGTTGTTTTGGTTTTGTTTGGGGATATTGTTTTAATTAAAGAGGTTTTTCTTCCCTCCTTTTTTAACATTAGAAATGCAGGCCTTTTCTGCCCTGAAAGACTCTATGGACAGCTGGAAGTCTAGTAGGTTTATGACATCAGAAAACTTAAAAAAAAACCCACATTAAAGGAGGGTAGAAGTGATTGTCCTTTTTTTCAGACTGTTTAAAATACTTTTCAATTCATTTTATTAACACTTGGAAGGAAAGATATCTTTGGCCTTGTCTGTATTGAGATGTAGCCATTGCTGGCCAGTAATTGGTGTAGCTGTGCTGTAGCAAACCCCCATGTAGAGGTAAGAAAAACTGTGATTTGCACCCTTTGAACTGATCCGACTTTCAAGCAGGGAGAAACCTGAACCGGTGCAAATCATGGCTTTCCGAGTATCTACAGTTGGAATTAGCACCAAAGCAGCTATGCTAGTTGCTGGCCTGTGATGGCTGAACAGAGGCTAATCTAAAGCATAGATAAGATCTCACTCATGGATTCAACCCTGTTCCCCCCTTCAGTTAAGGACAGAGCCAGCTCCCAGTCTACAGGTGTGTGATACAGGAGGGCCAGGGAGCAGTGGGAAGTGGTAGAAGGGAAATATATAAACCCTAGGTTAATTAAGGCGTGGTTCCCTGTAGACTAGGGAGGGTTGCTACAGGTTAATTGGAGCACCTGTAATCAATTAAGGCCCTGTTAGAAACCTAATAAAACCCCCTGCTTCAGGCAGTCAGGGGAAAGGCGGAAGGAGAGAGGACTGGAGCTTGGAGGTGTGCTGTTAGACTTGGAGGAACAGAAAACCGGAGTAAGGGAAACCCTGCCCCAGCAGGAGAGGGACATTCCCTCCCACAGCGTTTAAGGACTGAAGGTACCCCACCCAAGGGAGAAGGGGGTAAGAACCTGCAGGGGTTGAGAGGGGCTGGGACTTAGAGTGAGGAGCAAACCCAGACCCCTTCCCCACTTCCCTCCTTTACCACCTTCCTGGGCCACTAGTGGGGCCCTCGGTGCCCCAAGAGCAGGGGTAAGGGGTGGTATTTTAGCCCCCGCCCCCCACCAAGAAAAGCGCAGGACCCACCATACTATATCGACCATCTTGTCACAAGGTGTATATCCTCCAATCAGTCCTCCATCAAAAATCAAGGAAGGACAAGACTTAACGTTACTTGCTATTTTTAAGGTAAAAAAGCCAAGCAAAAGAAAAACCTGATGGAGAGATGTAGGAAAGCAACGTACAAAAGGATCAGTTAGGTAGAGAATAATTTTCACTTTCAAAACTCGGTGAGGCATTAAACATAATAGACCAAATCCTGAGGTGCCACTGACTTCAATGGGAGTTTTGCCTAAGTGAAAACTGAGTGAGGAACTCGGGATCTATCCTGATGGAAAGTAAAATAAGCTTCAAGTGATTAGAATGCCGCTGGCCGCTCCACCTTTTGTCAGAATAGAATGCAGAAGAACTAGATGATAGAAAAGGATTTAAAAAGCCTGATGGTCTGAGGCCCACCTGTGTCCCATCAAACTTCAGGATTTCATCAACTCGGGTGTATCCTGAACAGCGTCCTTATTCTTTTATTGGCCTTGCAACTTATGTATTGGGATGCCACTTTCTTTCCAAAATGCTATAAATCCTAATACCATCTACAGTAATTGTCACAAAATCTTACCCTCCTGCCCGCAGTCTGCAAAATCGTACCCCTGTTTGGGTCACACTTTCGGTTAAGGTTCCATTTATAAAGGGTTTTTAAATGATCACGAGGTGTTTATAAGCATGTCACAGACACGAGTTGTATGTGTTGCAGATGGTTAAAAAGCATATCAGAGAATGCGTTAAAGATGGTGATAAGACATGGAGATAAGCAATCTATTGACCTATGGGACTCCATTGCAATTGATTCATCATTTATTAAAACATCTATTGATCAGTAAATAACCCTTTATAAATGGAGCCTTAATAGTGACTGATACTTGTTCACTGACTATAAACGGGGAGGATTTTAAACTGGGGTTCTAGGTCACTAGCACCCTGCAGACCATTTTCTAGTGAAGATCTGGTTGGTTTTATGGGGCCTGGTCCCACTGTCATCAATGGGCACTGAACCAGGGCCATGGTTTCCAGCTATTACACCTTTCAGCTTTAAAAATACATTCAACACTTTCCTGATATTACTTTTCCCTGTCAGCAAGTGCTGTAGCTGCCCCGAGAGATGTGACTAGTTTGTGAATGGAGAGCAGGTGGTCCTTAAGACAATCTTTCTATCAATATGTTGTCCAGGCAATGAAATTCTTTGGGTCTCTCCAAACTAATGTGTATGCGCTATCACAGCTTCAGGGCTTTTGCCAGCATACTCTCGCCGATATTTATTTTCCGTCTTGCAAATATGGAAATTAAGAGGCAGGACTAATGTGCAAAAAAACAGTCTGTCCTGCAATGTTCAGGATGTAAGGAAGCCATTAGTAATGCTTTTAATAACAACAACAACAACAACAACAAAAAACAACCCACCAGCAAAACTACAAGAGGAGAATGCAAAAGAATCAGCTCAATCCAGCTAATCCATATATCTCTTTGCTGGGCAGGAGAATACAACATTTCTGCCATTTCTTTTTTGCATCATAACCTCTGTTAGACTGGTTTGGGAGTTTCTTCCACATGCAGTTAACAGCAAAGGAGGAATGCTTGATTTTCCATTTGACCTGTTGGTGTTTCTTTGAAACAGGGTGCTGTCAATTTTCTGTCCCATTATGTATGTTTTGTTTTATTGTTGTTTTATTTGTCAAGCTTTCGGTATTTTCTTTACAGTCATCATATGATGTCTGTCTTCACCGTAGGGACAGAATGCACTGAGCAAGGTGACACTCAGACACCCAGGGAACAAATCCTACTTACTGGCTCAGGGAATTTAAAGGCCCTGATCTTGTTTCCTTTCAAGTCAACAGGAATTTCACCATTGGCTTCAATGGGAGCAAGATCTGCTTCAAAAGAAGGAAGTTTTCTTGTTGTTTCCCGAGATACTATGGGCGTATCATGTATGCTATCAATAATTAAAGCTGTTTATTTGTCATAGCAAAAAATGAGAAGTCATTTTAGTTTAACCCCCAAAAAAGAAAATTCATAATACGCGTAAGTGGGACTACTACTGTATTTCCAGTTTGCGTTAATAACTTTAAAACATATAAAAGTAGCAACCACATCTAGGACATACAAACCACAGCCACCGTGTTCTGTCTTGATAAAGGATGTTATACATTCCTAAAGACATGGGGTCTGAGTCGTCGCTAGATTATGCCAACATCTTTATACAAAGTAAAGGGACTCTCTGCTGAAACACAGCTTGTTGGTACAGAAAGACATTTTAATACACTGCAAAGAGCTGGACTGATATCAGCTTCAACTACTTCATAATATTTAACCAGTGGTTAAAATCATTTAAAAGCTCAGGTTATTCACCTGTACTCCACTACACTGGACATACACAGAGACATATTTGTAAACATTCATTAGGGGCAAAAGAGGGATTTGCTTACCAGCCAGTCCCCAGTGTGAGAAATGAGGATCTCTAACTTCATATTTACACATCAACCATCGGTTCTGGCTTGCATCATAGTCCACATTTCTCCTAAGTTTAATATGTGTTACATCAGAAAGCACTTGAGTCAGTATTATGAAAGGTATTATCTATCTCCCCTTGTAAGTATTCTCACACTTGTTATCTAACTGTCTGTCTGTGCTGGGCTAGCTTGATTATCACTTCAAAAGTTTTTTTCTCTTAATTAATTGGCCTCTCAGAGGTGGTAAGACAACTCCCACCTGTTTATGCTCTCTGTATGTGTGTATATATATCTCCTCAATATATGTTCCATTCTATATGCATCCGAAGAAGTGGGCTATAGTCCACGAAAGCTTATGCTCTAATAAATTTGTTAGTCTCTAAGGTGCCACAAGTCCTCCTGTTCTTCTTTTTGAGTCAGTATGTTTGGTAATATCTAAATTCTCTCCATAATGATTTCATCTCTTATGAAATCCTAGCTATCCGGCGTTGTAGCCCTTTTTTCTTTCGTCCAAAGTTGATTCCTTCGCGTTATGTGTTTTGAGGGCTAGGTGATTGCATTTTAGATCAGATTTAATCTTTTCCTTCTTTATTTCTGCATGGAAGCCATAAAAGAACAGATAAAATGTTCTTTTTCAGTGGTGAAAGTGATATTGAGAGCCTGCTCTTTCTCCCACTGACGTTAGTAGGAGTTTTGACCTTGACTTTAATGGGAGCAGGGTTGGAAACCTAGACACACAACCTTCATCCTATATCACATGCACACCTCCCTCCCCATCCATCAGCTCAGTGTCAGATATGTTGGGCTGCCGGGGGTTAGTGGAAGAGCGCTCCCCTCTCCCAACTCCCCCAGATTAACCTGGCTTTGGTCATCATTCAGTATTGAATGGGTAAATTTGGTGCTTTGGGGAAACAAAACAATAATGCAAAGCCAAATTGTCCAAAATAGATTAAAGTCGATGAAAAAACACTCCCAATATGAGTCTCTAATTCACATTTTAAAAAGAAACAGCAATGTTTTAGGAATAGGACTGCTCTTGTTTTGGAATTGGCTTCCTGGCCTTTCAGCAAAGTTCTCCAGAGGCACTATAAACGTGTGTGTCAGCTCTTCCAAATCCCATAAACTAATAAAAATGTTCCCTGTCAAAAGTCCACCTAAAATGACACATTTCAGAGAAAATAAGTAGCAAGCAGCTAAATCTTTCCTCAAGGACCCTGTCACTGTGAAATATCGGAGGCTTCCTATACTCCTTGTGAACTGGAGAAAGAACCAATTACTTTAAATGAAACCTCTTAGGAAAAAAAATAAATAAAATGTATAACACATGACACAAAATATCAGCTGAGCGATTTTTACATTCGGGGGCTCTACAGAGGATTTACTGTGTTAATATCATATGCCTGTATAAGAATTACATACTCTCAGATCATCCGATAGCTACATCTTCTGCAAATGGTTCATCCGAGATTGCTGTGCTAATTAACTTCCCTTCTGCTTTAGAAGACAGAAATAATCATGTGTGTTACTTGATTATTCATTACTTTTGCATACAGTTTACCATGTATAGTATCAGAGGGGTCGCCGTGTTAGTCTGGATCTGTAAAAAACAACAGAGGGTCCTGTGGCACCTTTAAGACTAACAGATGTATTGGAGCATAAGTTTTGCATCTGACGAAGTGGATATTCACCCACGAAAGCTTATGCTCCAATACATCTGTTAGTCTTAAAGGTGCCACAGGACCCTCTGTTGCTTTTTACCATGTATAGTCACTGTCACTGCATTTAATTATAACTTAGGGTAGATCTACCCTGCAAAAACAAAAAGGTGTGTTCTTAACTTGAACTCAGGTTAAAAGAGCAATGGAAACATGGCAACTTAGCTTTTAACTCAGGTTAGCAGCTTGAATTCAACCCCAGGCTGCCCTATAGGCTTTAGCCTAGTTGCTGTGGCTTCACCTGCTATTTTAACCTGAGTTAACTATCCCGAGTTAAGAACACACTTTGGGTTTTTCGGGGGGAAGAGGGGGGAGAGGGTTGGGCAGTGTAGGCATGCCCTAACTTACACAAGTAGAGTGAATCACCAGACACCTTTCCCCAGAGAGCCCAGATATTTTACTGGCTTTTCAGCATTTGCTGTACGGAGTCCATCAGAGTCAAAAAACTAAAATGATACAAAATGACTATGGCACACATTAAATTCAAAACTGGCTCACTGATAAGTCTCAAACTGTGTCTGTCCTGGGAAGCAGTGACTCTGAAAAAGATTTGGGGTTCATGTTGGAAAATCTGCTCCCAATATGACTCTGTGGCCAAAAGAGCTAATGCGATCCTGGGATGCGTAAACAGGGGAATCTCAAATAGGAGCAGAGAGGTTATTTTACTCCTGTATT
Source organism: Chrysemys picta bellii (assembly GCF_011386835.1). NCBI lineage: Eukaryota > Metazoa > Chordata > Testudines > Emydidae > Chrysemys > Chrysemys picta. The sequence continues at coordinate 106,054,608 of NC_088798.1, forward strand.
TGGCACTGGAGTGACTGCTGCTGGAACAATGCATCCAGTTCTGGTGTCCACAATTGAAGAAGAACGATGATAAATTGGAGAGGGTTCAGAGCCAACCCATGAGAATAGTCAAAGAATTAGAAATCCTGCTTGATAGTGACAGAGGCAAGGACTCCATCTATCTAGCGCAACAAAGAGATGGTTAAGGGTGACTTGAGATCAGTTTATAAGTACCTGCAATGAGAACAAATATTTAATAATGAGCTCTTCAGTCCAGGAGACAAAGGTCTAACACAATCCAATGGCTGGAAATTTAAGCTAGGCAAATTCAGACTGGAAATAAGGTATAATTCACGTTAACCGTGAAAATAATTAACCATTGGAACAATTTACCAAGGATCATGGCAGATTCTCGATCACTGACCATTTTTAAATCAAGACTGGATGTTTTTCTAAAAGATCTGCTCTAGGAATTATTTTGGGGAAGTTCTATGGCCTGAGATACCCAGAAGGTCGGACTAGTTGATCATAATGAGCCCTTCTGGCTTTAGAATCTATGAATCTATAAGGCTATTTATTGTTTGAGGTGTCAACACTCCATCTCTTCCAAGCTCTGAAAAGCCTTCTCATGATTGTTTCTCACTCTGCCTGTCCTCTTTCCTATATCTGATGTGAGGTCTACACGGTGTTGTGTCTGACAACCAGTGCCCAGACACAAACTTTGCTCATCAGTGAAATCTTCTCAACCTATGGCTGCACTCGCCAAGCCAAATTATGCCCTCAGATGCTTACCCCTGAAGTCAGCAAGTGTCGTGTGAACGCATCTGAGGGCAGAATATGGCACGGTGCGTGATTGGCACGCTACTCAAGACTTCAAACCCAGATTGCTCTTCCAGGTGAACTAAAGGAAAGCAC